>NW_027094104.1:3832500-4432500 GCF_029207755.1 Chamaea fasciata | reverse complement strand
AGTCTTCCCAGTTAGTTTCAATTCATTAGTCCAAAACCTATCTGAAAATGGAATTTCCTCTCCAGGAGAAAAAAAAATCATTATAAAATAATGATGGAAATTATTCTGACAGGGACAAAAAAACCCCAATAAAATGGCAGCAACAACCCTGATATAAATGCATTTGTGTGCAGGGATTTCCAAGTCCTGTTAAGTTTTTGTTTGTTTGCCTGAAAAATTAAAGAAACATTTTATTTAGGTTTTTTTTTTCCTTCAACAGACCTCAAATAAAAAAGACATTGTGAGGCTTCCAGGTGGGCAGGCAGGATGCTGTCAGTTCCATTTCCCCACTGATGAGCTGAATTCTTCTGGAAGGCTCCGGGAGCAAGTTTGATTTCGCAGAGAGATTCTTTTGCACCAGAAAATTCTCGGGGTGGAAAAGGGCCCAGTAGACCCATTCGGAGAGAGTGGTAACACTGAATTTCAGGGGGATTTGTTGCAAGGCTGCTTTTGACCAAAATTAGTAACCAAGCACTGTGTGCTGGAAAATCTGGGAATTAAAAGGCTTAATAACAGGAATTAATTGCCTAAAGTAAGAGGAAATGTGGATGCATAAAGAATATAGGAGGTTGTGGCTGCCCCATCCCTGGAAGTGTTCAAGGATGGGGCTTGGAGCACCCTCGGGGGGTGGGAGATGTCGCTGCCATGGCAGGGGGTGGAATGGGATGAAATTTAAGGTCCCTTCCCAACCCAATTTCTTTGGTTCTGTGACATTTGGCTCTCGCTGTGAAGTCCAGCAGAATTAAAACCCCACAAACAAAAGTGGCTCGTTCAAAACCAACTTGAAAAGTGGGCTCAGAAGGTCTGTTTGCCACGGAGCTGAAACCACTCCGTTCCTGAGCTCCTAATCAGGGCTGTGCACATTTTAAGGCTGAGGAAAGAGAGCCAGGGATCAAACCCAGCCAAAGCTGCTGTGGGTCAGTCCCAACACCACAAACAGCACCCAAAACCTGGCCCCGTGTCCAAGCTGCTCCCAGAACTTCCCCCTGGGAATGATGTCTGAGCAAGCAGCAGCCTGGGCTCACTCCTAGAGACTGGCACAGCGGGATAATTCGGGAATATAACACATGTCCAAAAGGAATTTGTTCCTCCTCCACCCTGTACGTGGCAGACGCTCTCTGAGGACACCCAGATGAACTTTTTCACCTGAATTAGAACAAAGTGTTTTGCTCTTACTCTCTCGGGTTTCCTTCTCCTCCCTCTCCACCCCTTTCCCTGTCCTTATTTTAATCTACAAACCAGGAATGGCTCTGCGGGCGTCCTGCCAGGGCACAGCTCGCATTCACCTGGCAAATGCTGGGCTCCTTCTCCTGGCTCCAATTAAAAAACCAAGACAAAAAGGAGGAGCCAGGAGGTCCTTTTTGAGCCAAGGCATCCGCCCAGGGTGTCCAGACTTTACAGGAATTAAATTTATGGGAACTAAAGGCTCCCATCACTCTCTTGCTCTTTCTTTTGCTCCGGAAGATGTTTTTATCACCCCGGTACTGGGGTAAAAATGTTTCAGAAGGCTGACATGATGAATATTGCTAGTATTATTTCCTTTTCCTTAATAAATAAAAATGGGAATCGTTAAGAGAGGTGCATTTTAATGCAAAAACAACTTTTATTTCTGGCCTAACAACTAAGTGAGAAGTGTTGGGAAGGACTTCAGAACACAGGGCCTGTGGGGCTCTCAAATCCAGCAGCAGCAAGTCATCCATCAACTCATTCCTAACTGTCTTTCCCCCAATAAACTAATCATATTTTAATTGAGCACTTTGCAGGTGTCATTGAGGAACGTGGGAGCTGTTACTCACATCCTAAGGGCTTCTCCAAGTGTGACAGAGAGTCACCAGGAGTCCTGGCAGCAGTGTTTGGGGGCATCTTTTATCTGAGCCAGATGTGCAGCTCTGATTTGGACCCTTTACCTCAGCCAGATGTGCAGCTCTGATTTGGATCCTTTCCCCTTACCTCAGCCAGATGTGCAGCTCTGATTTGGATCCTTCACCTGAGCCAGATGTGCAGCTGTGACTCGGATCCTGTCTTTGAACCACCGTCACCACAGCACCGTCCCCCACCCCACCCCTGCCCCTCACACTCATTTCTTGCCCCCCGTTCTCCCCACTCTGGCTTTGTGCCTTAAGGTTTGAGTGCTGGCGTTTGTCATCTCCCTCAACCCCCTTTTTTCAGGCCCCAAACCATCATTCCAGCACATTCCAAGGGTGGAAGCTGGAAGAACAGAGCCTTGAACTCATCCCTGGCACGCTCCCTGCAGTGGAACTTCCCTCTCGCAGGTCAGGTGGAATCCTGAGCGCCCTCATTTCCATTTCAATAAAAGCAAGCCGGGAATTCATCCCGCTGACTGACGTGGGAACGGCTCGAAAGGCAGGATGAAGAAAGCAGCGCTTCTTCAACTTGCAGACTCCTCTGGGCAGGGAAAAATGCCAGGTTCTGCCACTGCTGAGTGACTCGGATCACCCGGCAGGGATGCAATGGGGACAACCCAGACCTTCTGTGTGCTCTTCCAGTCCGGCCTGAGGCACCTGCTCAGCTCCAACCGTGGGCAATCGCATTAATTAATGATTAATGATGATAGGGCTCTCGCAGACAGTTTTTTTAGCCAAGCATCACACTCGCAAATGACTCAGAGGAGTCGGTAAACACTGGGCACCCGCCAGCAGTTACAATGCAAAGGAAGCAGCCGGACTTCAGAGGATTGTTCTCCGCACTCCGGGGGAATTAGGGATACCCATTGGAATGCAATTACAGCCCGCGGTGGATCAAAGCTACTGTTGAGCAATAATCGGCAATAATCCGGGCCCGGCTCGGATCTCTCGGCTTTTCTGGGATCTGGAGAGCACAAAGTGAGGAGGAAGTTGAGTGTCCAGGGCCTCGGGGCTGAGAAAACGATCCCCAGGAATCACACCAGAGCAGATAGATAAGGGTGGAATCAGAGCATTTCTGTCCTCCTGTTGTCACGGCTCTTTGTTTAACATTTGGGGTCGTTCCCTTGCTCCGGAGGCAGTGAGGAGCACTCCGAGCACGAGGTTTTGCTATACAGCACAGAACCACTCCCAACAATGTGAAAACATCCAGAGTATTGCCCACATTCCACATCCTCCCACTTCACTCCCTCCTGCAGAATGACCAGAACACCTTTTTTTTTCCTCTTTTCTTTTTTTTTCCACCTTTTTAAAGATTTCCATCATAATCCTCATCCAGATGTGGCTGTACCCATCAAAGGTCTGGGATAACCTGTTGAAAACAGTTTCCCCTCGAAGCAGGGGTGAGGGGGGTCGGAAAATGCTGGGGGACAGGGAGTGACTCACCGCATGTCCAGACAACCAGGTTGCACCCAAAATGTGTCAGACATCACCTAATAGTGGAAATGAGGAAACCCAGATAAGATAAGTGCAAAGGGACTTGGTAGCTCTGCAAGTCGCAGCAGCCCAGAAGCCCAAAAATAAGATGAAACAAGGACCCAAGAATTAAACAACACGAACTTGACGATGTCAAAGCAGCAAAAACAAGACAGAGCTCCTGGATGATGCCCTGGAATTCTGCCTCCCAGAGTTAATCTGCCCATGGAACCTTTCCCAGCTCCCTTCCATGCTGGCTGTCCCTTATCTGGGCAGCAGTTCATTTTAAAGGAACCACAGGAAAGGCTGAAATAAATGTTGGTTATTTGCAGTGTCCCCAAGCACCAGCGGCCAGCCTGCAGGACAAGGTGGCACCACAGGAGACACGAGTGTTGAGGTCAGGAAGAAAAGATGTCACTGTAGGATGCCAAATCCCAACTCCTGCCCGCTTGTGGCCATGGAAAATCCCGGGGCAGAATTTGCGAAGCTGAGGGTGTGAGCCCTGCTACATTGTCCAAACCCGGGTGATTTATAGCCACCCTCCCCAAAATACTGCTCGGAAAAGTGAATTTTGTGTTCTGTCTGCAGGTCCAACAGCAGCACGGGGATTGCCATGGGAGCGGTGGCCCCAGGGCCGCTGGATCCTGGGGAGAGAAACGTCCTTCATCACCTTGCAGCAGCACTTGAACAGCCCCACAAACCGAAAAGAGACCAATAAAGAATAAATTAAAAAGGGATTTATTTCAATCCTAGACTTTCCATGTGTTTAACAGCCCCAACTTCAGTCCTATTTTTCCCCATAATGCCCAAAATTCCATATCTCCCCCAGACACCTGGAGCTGTGGATTGCAGCTCTGCATTCCTGTGTTCCCCCATCACAGGTGTTAAGGTTTGTAGGATCAGGAACCAGGCATGGGCAGTATTTAATTAATTTCCTTTCTTCTCATCATCTGTAATTAATTCTGGACCTTGAAGAGTGTTTTCCTGGGGAATATGAAGATTTTTCAAAATTAAATATTAATTCCAGTGCCCACCAATGCTTCCACATAAAATAAATCTGAAATAATTCTAATAAACTCTAAATAAATTCAAAATAATTCGAATAAATTCTTTTTATTTCTACAATAAACCAGTGAGAGCATGGGGATGGAATGGCAGGGAGATCCTGGGAAGCAGGGCTTGCCAGCTTCTTGGATTTCCCACTCGTTTTAGCACAGAAGCCCAAATCCTCAGCATTGTGCTCTTTGCCATTCTCAAATCAAAGTTTTCCACCCGTGCCGAATTTGATACTGCATTGCTGGGAGCGGAATCATGGGGAAAATTGTGTTTTCTTTACCTTTCAGATACAATAAATAGATAAAAGAGTGAAAAAGGAAAGTTATTCAAAGAACCGAAGGCTCCAGCTCAATACAGCCAAGACAATGTAGTGTGAGACAGATCTGGAAAAGAGATATCAGCAAAAATGTCTATCAGCCAAAGTTAATATTTGCACAAAAATGGTGACTCATTTCAACTGGGATTTCCTCTCCTGGCCACTTACGGAATATCAACTGTGTCTCCATCGAGTTTGATGCAGCAACTTTCATCTGAGAGTGAAAAATGTTCAGCTCAGGTAAGGAAGCTTTTATTTTTGCGTCTGGATTCTTCCTCTGTGTACGGCTTCTGAAATGTTCAGGGAGTACTCTTGTCACCCAAAATTCCATCACAGGGTATTGCTCAACTCCTTTTATGATGCAGCCACTTCCTGATCCCAGTTATCCCTCAGGAATGCAGCACGGAACCAACACACAGGTTCCACGCTAAATTCTCAACTTAAAGTTCCCAAATAAAAGCAGGAAAAACAACACTCCAGATTCCTTCCGTTTTCTTAAAGCACAATTTTAGTTCTTAAGCTATTTAAGCTAAAAGGAGGAAATTCAGGGCAATTTAATTTTGCCCCAGACTGATTTTGCAGTTTCTGAAGAGCTGCTCTGTGTCACAGAGGTGGAACATTTAGAAGCTCAACCTCACAATGTCACAGAAGACACCTGGAGATGTTCAAAACATTTAGGAACGTATCAGGCAAACATCCAAACCCAGGTGTAGTGTGAGAAGTCCAGCTACACCACCTATTTAATTTCCTTCTGGCTCCAAGTTTTATAATTTCAATATCATTGAGCGTGTTTTATTCAGGGTATGAGGAGTTTTCCCTGCTCCTCCTGCAGCTCGCAGGATGCTCCTGAACAAAAAGGATTTTTATCCAACCGCATCCACAGAAGGGAATGATAAATAAACAATTAACCCCAAAAGAAAATCACTGCTGTCAGTCAGGAGCGTGTTTCATGCAAAACACAACAGCTCTGGGCATGTTTGCTGGCAGAAACAAAAATAAGCTGAAAATCTGGCCTCGACAACTCAGAAGTAACCTCTGAAATTTAGAATCTGCACATAAATTAAAAGACAAAACCCTGAGCGAGGCGCTGAGGGAGAAGCTCCGTTTCTGTCTCAGTCTGACTCCACACTTACCTGCTCCTTAATAGTTTGGATTCTCCAGAGCAAGCACTATTTTCCAGAGTCCAGAGTATTTTAGTGCTCAGCTTGCTGCTCTTGGCACTGGATAAACACTGGGTCACAGTTAAAAAAAGCACATTATGCATTTAATCATGTCGATATGGAAAGAGTAGGATTTATTAAAAGCACCTAGATAAGTTCCAGGCCTTACTCCCATTAGCTTCCAGGGGTGACTCACAAGCTGGTTTTATGAACTGTCTGGAAAAATCCCTCTGGGATCTGACTGCATCTTTAAGCACACTTTGGAAATGTGACCTGCTGCTCCTTCCCAGCCCGTCGAAAAACGGGATTTTAGGAATGACAGGAATATACCCAATAAAGCCGGGATACCCTGCCTGCAGCACGCTCAGCACCCATCCAATTCTTAAATCTATTCAGTTCTGGTTCTCTTTTTGTTGACATTCTTGTGAAAACCCGCTGGGCTCTTACTATTTCATTAGCTGTCTAGACTGTGCTGCAGGTAAATACAGGGGACTTTAAAATGGGAATTATTAAAAAAACCCAGGCAAATAGCGGAAAATAGCGAAGGTGCCCTGCTGCCCTGAGCCTCTACAGCGCTTGGTCAATTTCTGTCGTTATTTAGGAGGGTGTTTCTGTGAGTGCTCAGCCAGAAGGTCCCTGAGGAGTATTTGATGCGAGAGAAGGGTGCTTGGAAGGACTGGTTAAGGACGGAGTTACTCAGGGATGGAATATTTTACACCGATTTTATTCCTTGAAACCAACCCCGCTCGCGGCCCCGCTCCTCCGCCCGCTCGCGCCACGCCGCCGCCATCTTCGCGGCGGGGAAACGCCGGGCGCTGATTGGCTGCTGCGCCTCACACCGACCAATGGGAGGAGAGCTGGCTGTTGCCATGGCAACGGCGTGCGAGCGCGGCCTGCGCTGCGTTACAACGACTTAAAATGTGAAAACGAGTTATACCCGAATTATAACAGCGCTAACTGAGTTAGAACTGAATTGTTACCCCGTCCCATCCACACCGCTCAAATTTTTCACTCGCTAAGGAATTCAGTAGCTCATATTCCACCCCCCCCCAAAAAAAAAAAAAAAAAAATTATAAATCTACAGGGACCTTGTGGCTGTAGGGAAACACAGTCATTAATAACCGTACGTGTATGGATATACATATGTATATGAATAGCGCATAATTTTCTTCCAGTGGGCCAATTTTGCTTTAATAAATAAAATGTTATGAAGGGAGGGTGGTCAGCTTGTTTGGAAGAACAACACTGGCCGGCGGCGACTCAGCTTTCCCTGGCTTTTTCACAGCTATGAACTGCTTGATATTTTTGGCTCGGCTCTATTATTATAATTTCTTTTTTTCCCCTTTTAAAAAATATGAGGCAGTAGGCTTCCTCCCAAGACACACTCAGGTGGGGCTGCTTCGAGCTGCTGACTTTCCCCTGGGGCACCTCATTTTGGTAAAAAAAAAAGGAGAAAAAAAAAAAGACAACTCCCCCGTGACACACTCAGCAAAGCTCAAATGGCTCCGCTGTCCCCTGCCCGTCCCTCCAAGGCTGTGCAGCCTCATTACATCCCTCAAAACGCTTTTAAAAGGCTGCAGATGGAAGAGCAGTGACATTTATCACTTGCAAATGAGGGCCCTGCCGTCACCTCCGAAGGAGAGTTACGTTCTGTAATCCTCATTGCAGGGTATTTTTCTGCTGACTTTATACCCGGAGTCTGCGGGAAAATGAGCTCCCTGTGCTGGGTTTTATTGCTGCGGGGTTGGAGTGAGTCCCCGAGGGTGGATATGGAGCCCCCCAAATCTCCGTGGGATTGTTTTCGTTCGCACACGTCACCTGGAGCCGGCAGAACTCCGGCGCTGCTCTTCCATCTCTCCGCGAGGAATGGTTTTCCCTGGTGGTTGGCCTGTCTCAGACCAGAGTTTTATTGTATTTGTTCCACCTACAACTGTGCTGGGCCAGCCCGTGTCAGGTTGAGGTTTGATTTGAGTCAGACCAAGTTTGGGCTCCAAAGTTTTAGTAAAAAGGGTTAAAGTCTTTGAAACCAGCCCGTTGTTGGGGAGTGGGGCCAGTTTCTGCTGGAGCCTGAGCTTTGTGCTGAGAACCAATGTCAGCTGCACAGTAAAACAGAATTTAGCAAGAACGTTTGATCTCTGTTGTAGAGAACGTTATCATCCCTGTTTAGGCATTTCATTTCTGGTTTATTTGCTCTTTTTCTTTTTTTCACGGAACGACATTTCCAAATAGATGGGGGTGAGAAAAAAGGGAACAAGCAACACTGTGAGAGAACATAAAACACCCACCACTATTGGAGTGCTGGTGTGAATACAATCGGAATTAGGAAATTCAGGAAGAGTCAGAAGGTATAAAAGGATGGAAGGCAAAAATGTGGGATTTGCTTTATCCTTACAGCTGGTTTGTTTGTGAGGGTTTTAGTGGCTCACGCGATTCTTCCTGCATCATTTTCATAGAGAAAGTCTCAAACAGATTTACAAAGGAAGTAGTTGTTTTGGCCCACTATCTAGATCTGGAAAACGAGGAGGAAGATTCACACGGAACAAAATTTTTGGGCAATTTAGGCAATTCTGAGCATTCCGAGTCCACTTTTTACCTTTTGACTGCAAAGAAACTGAGTAGCCTGGAAGCTTCTTTCCCAAAATACCTCCTGAGCTGAGGTGCTTAAATACAGGCAGTGTGAGTCCCTCACTATGTGAAGAGTTGCCCAAAACTTGGTTCCAGCGGTTCCCAATCCCTTAAAAATGAAAATCCCTTGTGCTGCCGTTGGGCTGTGGGGAGAGAGAAAATTGGAGAGAGGAGGAGAGAAAGCCCCAGCAGCTCCATTGATGGGGGGGATGCAGCCCCTGCCAAGTGTCATTATGAAAATTCTTCCTTTTCATACGATATTAAACTCTCCTCTTGGCAGCTCCCCTGATGCAGCCAGTGTTTTCAGTGAAAATACACGAGGTACTGAATTCTTTAACCTCAGTTCATTTCTCATTATATTACTCTGTTAATAGTCCTGGGAAATACACAAAACCCCCAGCGCTGTGTCTGAGCTCAATGGGGATCTCTGCATGGTTAGGGTGGCCCTTGGCAGCAAGTGAGCAGAGAAGAGGAAGAAAAACGTTTTTGCAATGGGAAGAAGGCTCAGGAAGAGTTGATTTTTCTGAATTTAATTGGGCATTGAAGCAAGGCCATTTGGACCTCATCTGTCTCTTTAAATGTCAGGGGTTTGAGGTTGGAATCGTTATAGAATAAGTGCTGGGTTTGATTCCTCCCCAAATTTAAGGTTTTATTTAGTTCTTGTAGCCAGCAAGGAGAAGGTTGACGTGGATTAAGTGTGGAGTTTGCCCCCAAGAAGTTCCTGCCCGTTAGGCAGAACCACAATAAATGACAAACTCAGTGTTTCTGGTCTGTCACAAATATAAACCAGAGATGTGAAGGGACACAGGGAAGTGTGACAGATCCCAATCCCCTGCAAATGAGGGTCACCAAAACTGACGGGAGGGTGTTTCAAATACACCTGCTTTTGCTTGTTGTTCTCAGGAGCAGGCTCACAGTCAGCTTTTGTGACTGAAGTCACCGAGGAAAACTGGGCAACTGCAATAAATTTATTGCTTATGACCACGAGTGTAGCTGCAGGAGACTGGATGGTGATTTATGGTGTTGTGGCTATAAATTTTGGTCCTATCTCCTGGTCTGGGTGTATTTCATCCAGAAATATTTGATTAATAAGGATTTTTTTTTCTCCAAAAAGCCAGTTGATCTTTAGTTTTACTGCATCAGCCAAGGAAGTAGAAAAATAATCTAAAAGTCTAGTTGAACATTGTATTGATTGCAGGTGAGCAGTAGGCAAGGCCTCTTGACCAGGAACTTTAGCACAGGAGTGTGAAAAGTGAAGAAAGGAGGTCGAATGGTTTGCTCAGCGTTAGGCAAAAATCTGTGACACAGGTGGGAAACCATCCCTGGTTTTGTTTGCCCAGTCCCTGTCATCATTCCTGCCCTGCCTTCTCAAGCCGCTACTGAATTTGGAGGTTGTTGTCAGATTCTGTCACCCAGCTGTGTTCTCAGCATTCCCAGGCTGGGAATCCTGGTGGGAATTGGGATCAAGGAGCTGCACTCACACGGAGCAGCTCCTCGGAACTGCTGAGGGGCTTCTCTGCGTCCTGTCTCCAACAAAACCAGTGCTCCTCAAGCATCTCTTCCAATTTCTGCTCCCACTGACTCTCGCAAATGGTTGTTCTGAGCCAGCACAAACTAAACAGATGTTTAAATAATGTTCATTCACTCTTTTTTTTTGTTTTATTTTTGTCCCCTCATTTTGCTTTTCGTTCAGACCGTGGCAGCTTTAGGTTGGGAGTTTTTAGGACCATTCACGGCTCTACTCGCAGCACCTCAAGGCAACCTCTATTTGTGCATATCTCCAGAAGCAGCAGGAAAAAAGTTCCATTTTCCAAAAATTCCTCCCACTTCCTCTTCCCTGCGTGTGCCTCTAACCACTGCTGTATATGCAGTTAATTGAAATGGTGTTTGTTTTATCTTGAATAACCTTGTAATTGATTGAGGTGGTGGACAGCGAGACTCCAGAGTCATTTACATACCTGTGCACGGAGCACTCATTTCTGGGAGCTTTTCCACTGCTTTTTTTTTAAAAAAATTTTTCCCCTGAAGAACTATAGCGCCCTGTCTGTGCATGTTTGCACATATCTATAGATACTCTCCTTCATATAGATCTCCCCACAGTCCATTCACTCTGGCTGCCACTGTCCATTTGCTGCTCCTTGGGATCTTATGTTACCTGGGCTAGGGAGACTCCTGGCACTCTTCCCTCCGAAAGAAAAACAGCCTGACTTGGGGAGTGCTCCTTCTGCACAAGGCCCCGATTGTGTGCGAGGGCCCAAAAAGTAACAAATGCACTTTAATTATGTTGGATGCTTGGTGGCTGGCTTTGCAAATCTTTTATTTGTTTTGAGAAGTGCCCCAGCAGCAGCAGCGGCAGCAGCAGCAGCACTAAATTTTGTGTGCATTTGGGGAGCCTCGCGGGCTTGGGCTGGGGGGAGGGAGGACGGGCTAATTAACTGGGCTGCTGTCAAGCTAATAAACTAATGGAGAGCTTAAACAAATACAAAAATAAAGGAAGTAGACATGATGGGGAAAAATAAAGTGACTAGACGTGAAGTCTTGTGACGTGCCTTTCCAGCTGCCGTGAAGTGGTGGCCCTGGGCACCCAGAATTCTGCTCAAGGAGTTTTATGTCTCCTCGTTCAAGTGCCCCTTTTAGGAGGCAAAGGTTTAGCGAATCTCTCCAGGAATGAGTAACGAGAGAGGAGCTTTTCCCATCCTGCCCAGAAAAACCAATTCCAGCTCATCAGAGTTGTTCATTTTGGAAAAGGCTCAGATTCACATTCATGGGACAGAGGGGAGTGGAAAGCAATCAATGTTTAAATCTTCTCTTTGCCAGGCCGAGATGTTACATAAGGTTGAGGAAAATGTTTTATTATCCCAACTAAGCCTGAAGTGTCAGATACTGACGGCGTTTCGGAGACAGGATACTGGGCTTGATGGTCCAATAGTCTGACTCAGGCTGACAGATTTTTCTCTCCCGCCCTCCCAGATTATTACTTGTTCTTTTTTGGTCCATTAGGTAGGAGGTGGTTTGAAATTCAAAAAGGTTAAAGCAGCACACATGTTACTTTGGGACTGTGGCTGAAAGGACCCTCCCAGCTCTGCTCATCCCGGGGCACCAGACAAATATAGATCTTTGCTCATCTGATTTCTCAAGGCCTGCAGCTCCCATGATCTCACCTCGAGGTGGTACACCCTGGGATGGGGCAGTACCTGTGCCCAGCTCCTGGGGTTTGTCTCATCCTTCTTTGGCTCAGTGTATTTCCATGAGACTTTAGGGCATCACATCCCAGTTCCAGTGAAATTTTCAACCCTTTTATCACTTCAGTGAGTACTGGTTGTTCTACCTGCGTTTTCCAAGGCTTATCTCAGCTCTACAGTTTACTTAAAAACTCACAGGGTTTTCAAATGTTGTTGAACACTCAATTATCTGACCCAGTGGTTAACAAAACACGCGGTGCTCCGTGTTCCTCTTTGGGAAAATATTTACCAGCCAATATCTGTGTTATTTGGCCACCTTTGCTTATCAAACACAGGGAAGCTTGTGCTGAATAAATCAAGGCAGCCATTGCTGGGTAAGAACTTGAAAACCATATTTTCAATGCTAAAGAAAGGAAGTTTTGCATTTGGAGAGCTGCAGGAGAGGCTGGGTGGTCCCAGCCAGCGTGGGACACGTATGGCTGGGATGACACAGCCCTGGAGCTGGGCCAGGCTCAGCTTGGAGCAGGCAGCCAATATTCCAGA
Source organism: Chamaea fasciata (assembly GCF_029207755.1). NCBI lineage: Eukaryota > Metazoa > Chordata > Aves > Passeriformes > Sylviidae > Chamaea > Chamaea fasciata. Next base: position 4,420,241 of record NW_027094104.1, on the reverse strand, counting down.
TCTCATGGAAAATCTTTTGAACTGCCCCCTGATTTGCCTTTCATTTCCAGGATGAAATATCGGCCCCGAGGTTTCTCTGTGGCGCCTCCTGAGTGTGACAGCGAGTCAGAGGAGCAGAAAGATTTCGTGGTCTCAGAACAAAACCATCAAACCACATTTGCAGCACCGATTTTCTTTCTGGAGGTCTCTGCGTGGCCTGGTCATTTCTTTTCAGCTTGGAAAGGTTTGAAAGCCGGTGAGGTTGTTGGTTACATTCTTACAGCCCTCCTCACAAATCCTCTGGGGTGCTGCAGACAGATTCTGGAGCGTGTTTCAGGCTGCCCCATCCCCTGCAACCTTCCTGAATCCAAGGATTTCCTTCAGGAGGCTGGTGGTGAAGGCTCCGGCAGAGGCAGCAGTCCCACAGAGAGCTGCCCCAAAGATTTGGAGGGAGAAAGAAATCAACACCAACGTCTTCCAGGGAGAAGGTTGATTTTGTGCGTTTATTGTCATTTCTAAGGCACTTCAGGCTAGGTTTTGATGAAGAAATCTGGCTCTGAGAGCAGCTTCTGGTTAATGCTGGGCTAGAAGATGCTGAGACACCACACAGATGACATGACTAAAAATGTTGCCATGAATAAAGAGAAGTTTGAGGGTGAGGGATTGCTGGTGGTGCAAACAACTCCTAAGGATAAATGTTCTCAGATCTGTGCAGATGCTGAGTGAAAATTAATTCAGAGGGTCTTGTCTTTATCCCAACAACGTCACTGGAACAGTAAAGAGAAGCAAAACTTTCCATTTCCCTCACAACAAAAGCTTTCATCTTCCTCAACTCAAACCTCGGAATATTTTCTTACCTCAAAAGCTGAGCTGTTCCCAAGCTCGTGAAAGACAGGGAAGAGCTGGATGGTGCCCATTACTCATGGCAGTGTCATTTGCCGTCACCACTCTGCTGCTGATGGCTGAGGAGCTCCTTCACTTGTAGCCCTGGCTCTGCCTCATCTTCTGCTGCTGCCTCCACGGGGAATCTGACATTTTCCCGTCCCTCCATGGAATGCACAGAAGGAAATGGGCTTTGCTCAGTATTTTTGAAGCTCCTAAGGAAGTTTTATCTGTGAGGATTGACCAAGGATTTCATCCCACTGCAAGGCTGGGGGATGAATATTCAGACTGAGCTGGGAGCTCTTTACTGAAATCCCCCCAAAATAACAAAACCCAAACAAAAAAAACCAACCCCATCTTCAGCAGAGAAAATTTACATTTTTCAAATTCAAAACCTTTAAAGGAATTATAAAACTTCATTTTAATCAGGAGATTTGAGGTTGGCACTAGGAATTATTGCTGGTGGAAAGGTTTGGGTCGTTAGAAATGGCAGCAGGAAGAGTTGTTCGTTAAGAATATTGTTTTTCATTAACAAATCCTCCTGAAGCCAGGCTCCCTCTCCAGGCCTGACCCCAATATTCATCCCTTGTGGTTAATGGAGTGGATCTGGACCTGGGATCAGAGGAGAAGATTTGGTTAAGCAGTAAAACAATGGATAAGGAATTAAAAATACACTTCCACAACTGACTGATCTGACACCGCCACCAGCTGAAGGTCCCTGCTCAGTCACTGCATGCTTTTATCAGCAGTTTTAGAACATCCAAGATATTTCATTACCTCTGATTTTCAGTCCAGCCTATCCCTGTGCCATGAATTAACTTCACTCGTGGCAAAAAGATGTTCCCAGGGAGGTTTTGGTGTGTGCTTCTCACCTTTTCCCTTCATGCAACTTGCTTCCAATTTATTTATTGTGGGCTTACACATCATCTTTATATTTTCCTGGGCTTGTTTTCTGGATGAGGGATAAGTGGAGGAATGGAGAGGCTGAGACAGGCTGGTTTTAGGGCAGCTTTTAAGTCAAAGTGAACAGCACTTGTGGGGTTTGTGTGCTTGCTTGTGCAACCAACTACAAGAGGTTTTAGCCTGTTAGGATAAAAAACTCCAATAAAACTGGAAGACATCAGGTTTGTTTTCTCTCAGTGTTTTTGCTTTTCCTGAAGACAAATGATATTTGGAAGCATTTATCTCAACTCTCTTGAAATCAGTGGACAGACCCTGCTCTGAAGGACTCTCAGCTATGACATTATCTCCATGACAGATTCAGTGCAGTCAGTAAAAAGTTGTTAAAAACACACATTCAGAGGGGCTTTTTTGTTGTTGTTGTTGTTTATTTTTATTTTTGTATTTTTTTTTTTTTTTCATTTATTTAAAACATTTAACAAACTACTTGCTCACAGATCCAGCCTGGAGTTTTCAGCTCCAAAACACAGATCAGCATTTGGTCTTGCAGTCAGGCACAGATAAAATTCCAACGTGTAACACTTCATTTAGCAGGGTATTAACCCCTGGGGAGCGCAGGGGAGCCCTTCAGTGAACAAAACTCCTCAGTGTGGAGCAGGTAAAAATATCTCTGCAGGATTTTTCCCCCTGTGTGTGACAATGGTGAGAAGGTGACCAGCCCAGCTCCAATCCGTTTGTTTAACTTGCTGGGAATTAATCAGAGCACCCTGGGATTAATAATTACTTAATCAAATAATCGCTTCGTGACTCCAACACTTATCTTTTTTTTTTTTTTTTCTCCTCCGAGCAGGCTGGAAATAAGAGCCGTGAATATGTAAATTGGAACTGATTAGAGGATTAGGTTTCACTAGTTTTTTTTTTTATTATTTTTTTTTTTTTTTATTATTTGGAATAAAAACAGCCTGCAGATCCCTCCAAGCCAAGCCGTGTCTCTGAATTACACCAGCGCCTGTCGGCTGTGATAATTTCACTTCATTAAGTTCCAGATATAAATAGGGGAACGGTTCTTTTTTTTTTTTTCCATGCACCACCTTTAATAAGCAGGGCCTGGAAACACAGGGGTTATTGATCCCCGCAGCCATGGGCCTTGCCCAGCCTGAGGAGCAGGGAACGAGGACCAAAGCCCTTCTACCTGCTGCCTCCTGCAGCCAGGCACAATCCAGCTCTGTGGAACCCATTGGAAAAGCCAAAAAAAGCCTTGGAAAAGTGGAGTTTATTTATTGTGCATTATTTCTGTTTGTAGCAAAGCAAACTGAAATTATTCGCTAGGCCCTGACAGCAGGAAATGTCAGTGGGGATGGCCAGGTGAGGACTCCAGTGTTCAGGTGACCCCAAAAACCTCCCTGGCACTGCTGAGCATCCTTGGTGTCCTCTCACCCACAGGGAAGGCTCGTGCCAGCATCCCTGGAAATCTTCCTGTCGTCACAAGGCCGTGATTTGAAAAAGTCCTGTCCACAGCCCAGAACTGAGGAGTTTTAACCAGGCCATCCTCTCCTGTCTAGGAGGGTTTGCATTTTAGATTATGATCCATTGTCTGGAAATCTGTGGGATCCCTGCTCTGGAGGAGGGAGCTCACATCCTCATCAGGAAAGTGCCCCGTTCCTTTACCTGGACTTTTAAATTTTTACCAGGACATATAAAGCTAAAAGTTCTTTATTGAAGCTCAGGAAAGAATTCAGAGACAGAACAGAACCATTATTTTCTCAGAATTTAACCATTCTGTTATTTCATTTCATAAATTTGGGGATGGCTCCTAGTAAGGACACAGAATAATAGGAAGCTCCCAATCTTGCACTAAAAATTTTGCCATGAAGAAAAAAGAAGCTTGAAGGTGAGGGATTGCTGGTGGCACAAGCAACTCCTAAGGACAAATGTTCTCAGATCTGGGTAGGTGTTGAGTGAAAATCAATTCAGAGGGTCTGGTCTTTATCCCAATTAAATGCCACAAGAAATCTCCATGGAATGTGCCTGTGGCCACATGTGGATCCCAGCCTTTCTCTGCCCAGGCAGTGGCAGCAATTTCCCTGTGTGTCAGTGGATTTGCAGGTACCAATTCACCTCTGTGAGGAAATAATCAAGTGTTGCCTCCCCTCAAAGGTTCTGCAGCTCAGATTTTCTTTTCCTCTGGTAAGTGAGCCTTGGGAAGGCTGACAGCTTTGGGAGAGAGGTGCTAACTGAGGAGTGGGGAATGTGGAGGAGCTGTGCAAAGGGGCAGACTGAAAACATTCAAATGAAATCTCTCAGTTTAGCTACAGGAACCAAACATTACCACGGAGCAGCCCTGTGTCCTCAAAGCCCTGAGAATTATAATTAATGCAGAATGCTCTAATGAGAATTTTCAGTGAGGATTGCTCCTGGCTCAGAGATGACACCATGGAAATAAACCAACCTCCACCACAGATAGGCTGGGATTTGATGATTTTCCTTTCCATGGCCTGCTGGAAGTCAGGAATAATCCTAATTTATCTTTGATGCCAAGCAGGAGTTTATCCAGCAGCACACGGTGGGAAATCCAGGGAGAGAAATGGAACCACAAAATCATGGAATGGTTGGGTTGGGAGACACCTTAAATCCATCCTGTTCTACCCACACCTTCCCCTATCCCAGGGTGCTCCAAACCCCACCCAGCCTGGCCTTGGACACTTCCAGGGGCAGCCCCAAACCCTTGACTGGTTGCTCACATTGTGTAAATTCGAGTTTGAAAGCTTTAAGTGATTTTTTTAATATTTCCCCACACGTGGGGCTCGTTAGGGAGCACCGGCTGCTCCAGTGGTTCTTAAGGATTTAGGAGGAATTGCAATTTTGGAGTAAAACCTTAGGCACTACAACTAATTCTTATAAGCACCTTGTGGGTCGTGTGGGCCTTTCACAGACGTTTTCTGAAGGACTTGGATGGTGATTTCCTGAAAAAAAAATGAAAACAGGGAAAGCAAAAGCCTTGCTGTGAAAGTGCAGAGAAACCTTGATGCCTTTACCAGTGTTCCCAGGTACTTTTGGGCTAGGTGTGCTTGAAATTGAAGTCCAGGAATTAGAGAACACAAACTTCATTTATTCAGGAGCAACTGGAAAACGTGAATGCGTTTCCATGGAGATGGGGTGATTTCCTTTCCCACAATTCAAATCTTTTCCACAGGTCCTGTTTCATTCTGATCGCCCTCATGTTCTGTCGAGGAGAAGTTTTTGGGGGATTTTGATCTCGAGAGTTGGCCAAGCTCCAGGCAGAACAATGAAAAAGTAGTAAATCACTTTAATAGATACAGCAAGAAGAAAAAAAAAACCAAGGCAGAGAAATGAAGGGACTGAAATCCAGCAGTCCCAGCACATCCATCAAACACAGAATACTCTTCTTGAGGACTCTGCAGTGAAATAAAGTGCAGCACTGGGATGCTGTTAGAGGTTCTCTGCTGCTCAAGGTGCCAGTCCGGTCAAATTATAAAAACCACATTTTGCGATTTTCTCCAAATTACACTGCGGGAGATGATCACATTTGTAGATTCATGGAATGGTTTGGGTTGAAGGGACCTTAAAGCTCACCCAGTGCCACTCCCTGCCATGGGCAGGGACACCTTCCACTGTCCCAGCGTGCTCCAGCCTGGCCTTGGACATTCCAGGGATCCAGGGGCAGCCACAGCTTCCCTGGGCACCCTGTGCCAGGGCCTCCGCACCCCCCAGGGAAAGATTCCTTCCCACTTCACCTGTGCCTTACTGACCGCTGGGAGTTATTTACACACAGTTTATTGTGTATTATTTACTCATGGTTTATTTATTGCGCATTATTTACACACAGTTCCTTTATTGTATTATTTACACGCAGTTTATTGTGTATTATTTACTCATAGTTTATTTACTGTGCATTATTTACACACAGTCATTTATTCTGTGTCATTTACACACAGTTCATTCATTGTGTGTTGTTTACACACACTTTACAACACTTGGGGGCTCTGGCTGCTGTGATGACTTGCAGCTCCTGGGGTACCAGAGGTCTGTAGCAGGTGCCTCAAAGACAGTTTGGTTGTTACATTATATTCAGACCAGACCCCTCTCAGCAATTCTGAAATGGATTTGTAATAATTTTTAGCAGCGTACAAGGGACCAGAAATGCCAGAGATTTAGTGGAGAATATTTTTATTGAAGACTTTCTTACTTTCTTCATCCCTGCTCGAAAAGCACAGTGTACACAACCTTTCTCCTCCAGAGCTGATAAATGGTTTCGCCATTATTTCAAGTTTGGGAAAAAGGCAGCTACAGAAATAACATTTTAATGTATTCCAGATTAGCCTTCATGCTATATTTGTAATAAAGCCTTGCTTCCAGCCTCGGTTGGCAGATCACTCGCAGGGACAATTACCCCAATAGCTATTAGGATACGATTGCGCTCATTTCCAGGCAGCGCGGGCCTGCCAGGACTCAGCTTGGCTGGCAGCTGCCTTTTGGTTTGACTTTTGGAGAAAACCACAAGAATTTGTCAGTCGCCTTGGCCATAAGGGAGGCTCCTTGTCTTGAGGCTATTCTTTTTCCTCTGCGAGGAGAGGAGGCAGAACATGCTCTGCTTTGGGTCGGGTTCCTCTCGCTTTGTCTTCCACCTCAACGGCGGCAGCAGAAGACTCAGGTGTGAGACTCAGGTGTGAGACCCCTCCCACCATTCATAAAAAGAAGAGGGTCAGGAGGGAAAGAACCTGCGTGTTCTGGAGGGGGAGAACTGGAGAAGAAATCAAAGATCGTGTATTTCTTTTACTGGGGGAGGGAGCGCTGAATGCCAAGCTAAATCAGCGTTAGCTGGGCCTGGAGACTCCTCTCTCTCTCTCTGTGTTTTGCTAATGTGTCGCTTGGCAGCTCTGAATCACCCTGGCTGCTGCAGTCAGGAGCTCGAGGCGAAGAACAGCAACTCCCTGAGAAGGGAAAAGAGCTCCTGGTGCCAGGGAACATGTTCTGTGCTGAGCTGATGTCATTGTTTAAGTCACACAGGCAGCGCTCAGGAGGATTTTTCACGTTGAGAGATAAGGAGGTCCACGATGGCCCATGAATCTTCAAATAACTCCAATTGTTCCCTTTTCTAGAACAGGAACAGGTTCCTTATTTATGGCCAGGCCAGTGTGGGTCCTGCTCAGACAGCAGGGAGCTTGGGGGCTGTTGTCTCCTCCTGTCTCAGGTCTTATAAAACTCATTTCAAGCCTTTTGATTACTTCAGTGATGATGCTCAGCGTTGTAAAATGGAGATAATAAAGCTGGAACCAAACCAGCAGGATTAGATGAGATATTAGAGGGAATTTCTTCCCTGTGAGGGTGGGCAGGCCCTGGCACAGGGTGCCCAGAGCAGCTGTGGCTGCCTCTGGATCCCTGGAAGCGTCCCAGGCCAGGCTGGATGGGGCTGGGAGCAGCCTGGGACAGTGGAGGTGTCTCTGCCCATGGGATGAGTTGGGATTTAAGGTCTCTCCTGGCTCAAACCATTCTGGGATTCTGTGAGAAGTTTGACATCGTTGAAATGAATTTCTGAAAGGTGATGTGCTCCTTGTGGCAACAGAGGACCTGATAAAGGATCCAAAGTTCCTTTGCTCCTCTCTATTCCCACAGGCAGATAAAGGTTTTGGATAACGGTTGTGGATAAACACAGCCCAGCAGCTGCTAGGAGGGGCCAGCACTTGTCAAAAATAACTTTCCAAACTCAGTTTCTCAAGAGGAGGAGCAGGTTCAGGGCTGAAGCATCATTTTTTTTTTTTTTTCCCCATTTGCACATCATGAATAACAACTGCATTGTATACACATTATACACACACCCACACATTTATATACATACATACATGGAGATATATCTATATCTGTATCTATATCTTTATCTATAATCTATAATTTATATAACTATATATCTATGTATAGATCTATCTATATATAAAATATACATATATATACATATATATGTATATATATGTGCATATATATTGTATACAATATATATGTATATATATACAAAATATACATATATGTAGTTAATATATATCTCAAATATATTAAATATTTATATAATATAAAATATATATAAAATATAAAATATAACATGTATTTGTATATAAAACCATATATATTTAAATAGATATATCTTTAAATATATATCTGTATCTATATTGGTCTATAGATACAGATGTAGATTTAAAATGCTGTGATGTAGCTGCACAATAACCACTGCTTCAAACCCAGAAGCTGATGAACAGCCTGGCAGTGATTCTGCTGAAAATAAAACCATTTAAAGGACAAAACAACAACAGGTCCTTCATTAAAGAAGAACCTCAAGCTTGTCCCGCCATCCAGACTTTTCCACGGGGTGATCCTGCCCCATTGAATGCACAGCAATCCTCCTGTGGGAAATGGGGTTGTAGAGGATTCTCAAAGCCTGACAGAAAGCTCACAGGGTCTTGTGCGTCTGTGTGCAAACTCTGAGATAAAAAATGCTGACTCAGAAAGGCCATGGGACAGGACAGGCATTGCTGAGGGAGAAACGGAACTGGAAACACGTTTCAAATGATGACTTTGCAAATAGATTGGATATTTTAGAGAAATAGAACAATGAAAGATGTATTGTAGCAGGACCCACGAGGGGTAATTTTAGATGATTGGCTTTAAGGCAAATTGTGTGGCAAAAGCTGATAGGCCAAAAAACACTTATAATGGATTGGAATTAGGAAATAGTTTGGCTACTGATTGTGATGGCATGAATTGTAACATCTGCACTGCCTCACCCTTCTCATGAGTCTGAAAATGGAATTGAAGTTTTTAAAACGCCTCTGAGTTGCCCCATCTCTGGGTCAGAACAGGGAATAATCCAACACCCTTCGTGCTGGCTCTGCTCCAAAGCCATGACTGCACCAAAGGGGCTCCGGCATCTCCAACCAAATGGAGCAGAAAATTGCTTCAAGGCTCCAGCAGCAACACCTCGGCAGGGCAGGGGCCGTAATTAGCAGTAAAGCAGCACCCACGGCCAATGGAGCCATTGTGCCCCACGTCCCACTCCTCCTGGTGCCGAGGGGAAACGTGTGTGTGAGGGGGAATGAGAGCTCCGAGGTGCTCCCCAGCCAGAGGGGGATGATGAATGTGCTGCAGTTGGCATAAAGTGGAACCCGTGCCAAGGTGGGGCCCTCCCGTTCCTTCCAGTCCCCCCCGCACCCGCGGCTCTCCCCAACACACGGCGTTATATTTTTAGCGTTTTTATTTTCTTGGAAAAATATATAAACTGCAGTTATAAAATGTGTTTAAACAAATGAAATGGAGCTAGCAGGTGTACAAAAAACGGCCCAAAATTCTTCCCAGAGCTGCAGTTAAACACACACACACACAAAAAAGTAAACTTAAACAGTTCCATAGTGGAAAAAATAATCTCTAGGTAGAGTATATAAATGTCTTTTTTTTTCTTTTTTTTTTTTTTTTTTTTTACACTGCACATTCAGTTTCAGTTTTGATTCCTAAATTCCTGATTTTGTTCTTGGGTTGGATCATCGTGTCTCCTCCAGATCAAGGGGGTTAATTCTGCAGAGGTGCCACTATTGTAAATTCTGAGATCACAGGATGCCAGGACGGTTTGGGTTGGAAGGGACATTAAATCCCATCTCATCCCACCCTGCCATGGGCAGGGACACCTTCCCCTCTCCCAGGGTGCTCCAAGCCCCATCCAGCCTGGCCTTGGACACTGCCAGGGATCTCCCACTTCTCGGGGCAGCAGCACATCCCAGGGGAAGCTGATTTGCAAATCTGTGGCTCTTCTTTTGTCATTTTCTATTTTTTCCATCTCCCTGGTGAATCTGGGGAAGGCTTTGGTTCAGTTTGAAAATGATTTCTGTTAACTTCTGGTAGAATAAGGTTGCATTTTCTAGCTTAATCCAACCTGAAGGACTGCTGGCAGTGCACTGAGAAATAGAAGTGTAGAGACAGAGATTTGTATTTGGATGTGTGGATATAGAGAGGATGTCAATCCAAAATAATTTATAATCAAAATACACCCTTAGCCAAGAGACAGGAGGCTGCTCAAAGAAAGAAAATAATTCATTTTAAGTAGAGCTGGAAGGAGAGTTTTATATTGTGCTTGTGCTGCTTTGGTGGAAATCCGATAGGAAAGGGAGGTTAAAATTCAGACTTCTCTTTGCCCCCTGAAGGCTCAGAGGGGTCAATAACTTGAATTTTGGTGTCACCCATCACTATCTCCTCGTAAGAAATGCTGAGCACTTTTAGCACAGTGAGGGAGGAGTTGGGCTTTCATTTGACAAGGAAAGTGACATTTTTATGGGCCTGGCTCTGAACATTTTTCTCTACTTCCCCAAATTTTGGTGAACTTGTGGTTCTGTACCAGTCCTGCAGCCGACTTTCCTTTCAGCAATCCGGGCTAGCAAAAGACATTATTTCTAAATGAAACAAACCCTTGTTTATTTCCAGGGGAAAGCAGTAAAATGTGCCACGCTCCTATTTCCAATCTCTCTGAAGCACTTTGGTTCTCTAAGTAAAAATTTTAATGCATAAATTTAATGCAAGATCAAAAGTTATTCAACCCACTTTGTCATCTTCGTTCATTTGCTTTAGCCTAAAAATATTGTCTTTAACTCTGAGAGAAATGTTGCAGCATTTATTTTTCAGGAATAAGTTTTTCAGTAATTCCTTGAATTATAAAATAAATATTGGTATCATTGCTGCTGTTTTGACTCATTAAAACTTTTTCAACAAATACCAAATTTGAGCTGTGTATCTGAAAGGATATTCTGGATTATTCCAGCCCCAAGTGTTTGATTCAAATCCTCAATCCTGACTTTCTGGAACCCCCACCCTCACTCTGGTTTGTTAATTTAAGTGTGATCCTCCATCTCCACTCAGTATTCCAATGAATTCATCTGCAATGCTGACAAATCCATATGGGTGGATTATTCCCGCTTGTGTGTCCAATTTTCTTTTAATGGGTCATTTTCCTCTGAATGGGTAATTCATTCCACCCCTGCTCTGCAGAACTAGACCTGGTTTAAATCCCCTCTTTGCTGCAGAGTGATATAAACTGTGTGAGGTGGTGGGGAGTCATTTAGAAACTGAGGAGGGAAAGAAGTGGAAAAAAGGAGGGATGGTTCCCTTGTCTGACATACAAAGGTCCTGGCTGCAGAGTGAGGCAAAGACAATTTAAATTAAAACATTTTAGAAGGCAGAAAGCTGTTGAAAAATGTTTGGAGATGTCGTCTCTTCATCATCATCATGCCAGCTTTTCCAGGCTTCTTGGTAGCCTCATCTCTGAAGAGAATTACAAACCTAACCAGCAGGAATTGCTTCTGAAAGTCTGAAAGCAATCCAGATTTCTGTTCGAACAGCACTGGACATGTGGGAAATCTGTTTTAACTCCTGATCCATGTGAGGTTTAACATGGGAAGTTTAAAGTGAAGTTTAATGCGTGAAGTTCAATGTGAAGTTTAACATCTGAAGTTTAATGTGGGAAGCTTAACATGGGAAGTTTAACACGTGAAGTTTAACCCGTGAAATTTAACATGTAAAGTTTAATATTTAAAGTTGAACATGAAATTTAACACGTGAAGTTTAACACATGAAGACTTAATGTGAAGTTTACCATCTGAAGTTTGATGTGGGAAGTTTAACTTGTGAAGTTGAACACACAAAGTGCAACACGTGAAGTTTAACATGTGAATTTTAATGTGCAAAGTTTAGCACATGAAATTTAATACACGAAGTTTAATGTGTGAAATTTAGCATGCAAAGTTTAACATGAGAAGTTTAAAACATGGAGTTTAATATATGAAGTTTAGTGTATGAAGTTTAACACATGAAGTTTAATATGTGAATTTTAACATGTGAAGTTTAAAACATGAAGTTTAACATCCAAAGTTTAAGACATGAGGTTTAATATGTGAAGTTTAATGTGTGATGCTTAACTTGTGAAGTTTAACACGTGAAGTTCAAACCATGAAGTTTACCATGCAAAGTTTAACATGTGAAGTTTAAAACGTGAAGTTTTAACACACCAGGTTTGACGTGGTTTGCAGGGAGGCTGCTCAGAGCTCTCCGTGCTCGAGCCTGTCCGTGTGCACAGACAAGTGAAATCTTTTCAAACAAACAGGCTGGAAATTCTTGGCTTCTCCAGGAACCGGCCTTATTTCCAGCAGATCGTGGTTTGGATTCCCATCCTGCCCTTGGCATTCCAGTTTTCCCCCTGCTTGCCACAGCTAGATTCTGTTTGCTGTTTCTGGACCCAGACGCTGAACAAGATCCTGGTGCCTCAGGTAGGCGATGTTTTACCGTGCAGGAAGAAATCCCTGTCTGAAGTCAGGGAATGGAACCTCCTGGTTAACGACTGGCAGGCCTGCAGGAAAGGGATTGAGCTGCCGTCAGTAGGTAACTTATTAATGGCTGGTGTTTAATTTCTTGGGGCAAAACAGAAGAATCTGGTGGTCCTCACATGAGTGCTGGAAGCACAGAGAGGGCTGTGTAGAAAGGTAGCGCCGTTTCCTTCCAGCCACCATTAAGGGCCTCGCAGATCTGCCAGGAAAGGGAAAATCGACCTGGTGTGGAAATCCAGCAAAAAAGGCCTTTTCCCCTTGAAATCATTGCAGCAGAACTTAATGATGCTTCAGCGAGCAGGGTGTGCTCAGGCCAGATGCACACGGGGTTCTTGGATGGCTGCTCTGCAGACACTGAAGCTCCCCATTTCCTCCCTAGACTTCCCAGACTTATTGGAGATGTAATAACTGCATTTCCCTGGATTTCAGAGTTGGTGGAGTCCAGAGGCTGTTGGGATCAGGGGTAATATCTGTTGCTGAGCTTAGCTCTGCTGTACCCAACCTGTGCCAGCTCCTCTGAGCGTGGCTGGGAGGAAAACCAGCAGCAAGGAGAGAAGGAAGAGTCAGAGACAACGGAAGCGTGGCTGACAAAACCTCAGTGAGGCATAAAAGGGTTGTGGTTATGCTCAAAATGAGAGTGACCAAAAAAAAAAAAAGAGAGAAATCCTTTCTTTTCTAAGACCATTTTAAATGCAAAGACTCATCCAGAGCCAACAGATGCATGGAAAGAGAATTTTCATTGGCTGGAGACCAAATTAGGGACAATGCTGTACATGAAACTTGCTCATTTGACCAATGTTATGCTTCATTTTCATCAGCGCTGTCCATGGAATATTAGATATTCTGGCAGTTATTTAATAAGGCCAAGGCACACAAGGAGCCCTTTAAGGTAAAAAGTAAAATAATCTCTATTTTCTCTTCAGGAGGTTTTGGCAAATGGGAGAAGATGGAGGAGAGGGAATAAAAAGTGTATGCGAAATAAAAGTTTTAACAGTCTGCCTAACCAATTGGGATAATTAAGTTTTACTCCAGCCCTCGGGAAACCCCGGGGAAGTTTGTGGCATCCCAGTTCATGTGCATATTAAGTAGGGGATCGTGTAACCTTCATGCAAAGCTGGAAAGGGCTGGATTTGGAGGAGTTCTGGCCCTCATTTGGAGCTGTGTCAGTCTGAGGCTGCCATACTCCTCCAGGACTGTGCTGGGTTGCACAGAGTTGGGTTTGGATCCACCAGAGCTCTCCAGATGAGAAGGGGAGGCCGTGGAAATGTAGGGAAGAACATGAGCTGCCCAGACATCCCTCAGAAGCAGCCAGCAGTGGGACATCCCCAGGGATCCCTCAGGGCCTCTGAAATGCTGGGAGAGGGTGAACGATGTTCTCCCACTGTCCCACACAAACCCAGGTCCCATTTCCCGCCCTTCTGACTGGTGCAAACACAGAACATTTTTCATCACTGTTGGTGAAAATCCTTGAGTTGGTGCCAGAGGTGCTGGAATCAGGTCCCACTTTATCCCCCCAAGCCACTCTTGCCATTTCCATCTCTAAAAGGAGGTGGATGCACAGGGAGGGCACGGGACCCCCAGGATTTGCTCAGGGGGTGCTGAGTGGGGTCTGCCACAGCCCCAGCACACTCTGCCTTGTGAAGAAATCAGGATAATTCCTTCAGATTCTCATTTAAGGGGTCTCCCAGTGGAAAGGCTGGAATGGGAGAAACCTCTCCAACAATGGCAGCTTTGTCCCCTCAGCAGCTTGGTTGGCAAAGCAGCAATTTTAGCTCCTTCCAAACATTTTCATCTGCCCAATGCACCCAAATCTGCTCACCATCACCCTTAATCCTTAAGTTTCCTACAACACAGGAGCCAGATCTTCACCCAGCCCTTCTTTAATACTTAAAACTCTCGGTTTACACTGATATTATTTCATCCATTCAATACCTGGGTAAATCCTCAGCTGCTGAAATCAGCCCTGGATAAAATTCACGTTGGGGGTTTTTTCAGATTTAAAAAAAAAAAAAAAAAATTTTCATTCTCAATGGAGAAGAAAACATGAGAAGATTTCGTGAACAAAGTGCTTCATTACAACTTTTGTGGGGTCCCTGAGTAGATCCCAACCAGGTGTAGGAAGAGAAGGAAAGAGGATGGAGGGAAGAGACTCATTTTAACACATCAACCACTGATGAGATCCAAAGTCACAGCTTCCAACCCTTACCTCCTTCTCCCTTCTCCAGCCCTCAGCCCTCCAGCAGCCCCAAATACGACACAGCACTTCAGGAGACGAACATTCCTATGAATGAGAGGTGGGAGAGATTGATTTACCAAGGCCTTACAGCCAGGGGGGATTTTTCAGCCCCTCAAACAATGCTGTTATAGAACATGTCCTCACAAAATATTCAACCCTTTGCACATTTCCATTTTGGGCTTGCAACCAGGTGTGTCTGAGCTCTCTGCAGCAGGGTTTTTACCCAGCGTGGTTCCTGGAATTAAAATGCAGCTTTATCCCCGTGTGTTTTCACCAGCAGCCTCAGTTCCTGGACAAGCAGTTCTTGCCTTGCACGTAGGTCACCTCCAATTCTGGAAAAAAACCTGCAAATAGCTCACCTCATGTCCTCCAAAACACACAGGCATCTTCCCTGAGATGTTTCTCTTGGATTTCTTGGCTTGGCTGTCTGCAGGGCTGGGAATGTGCAGCCTGTCTTACCTGTGCTCCAGCTATTTTGACAAAGCAGTGGCAACGGAAGGATTAAAAGGTTGTGGCACCCTCTGAGCTCACTTCTGAGTGATCCAAACCAACAAAAGTGGGAGCAAAGAGGACATTGAGCTCAGACCCCCCAGAGCTCTGGCCTGGAGCAGAGAGTCCAGCCCAAGGCCACAGTGGTTGTTCCCTGAGCTCAGGTGGCAGCAGCTCATTCCTGGGAATGTCCCAGCCTTGCTCTCATGGGGGACTTTGTGCCACAGCAGCACTTTCCCAGCTGTTCAGTGGCAAAAATGGAGCATTTCATAAATTAGCTGCCCTGGGAGAAGCTGTTCAAGCTGCTGTGGATGGAGACGGGGAGGCACCTGCCAGGAGATCTTGGCTCTTGGAAGGGTTTGGACTGGATGGTTCCTTGAGTCCCCCCCAAGCCCTCCAGGATCCTGACCATCTCTATTTTCACCCCCATTGCACCCAAAGCTTGTCTTTAATCCTTCCCCAAGCCATCAGTGTGCAGGAACAGAAAATCCCAGTCCAGGCCGAACACTAAACCACCCCACTAATCAGAGAAGGGTTAAAAACACGATTGGTGGGCAGAGCCCCCCCTGTTCTCTGCAAGGTTGGTTGGAATTGTGACTGGAGACTGACAGCTGGCCTGAGTGCTTGTGGTTCAGCTCGAAACCACAAGAGCCAGAAGCACATGGTTTACATTCAGTGTCTCCCTCCAGCTAACACGAACCAGTTGTTCCAGAAGCTTGGCTATCTCTTGGAGAAGAGTTTTTGCACCAGGATCAGCCTTGATTCACCCCAGACGGCCCTTTGGAAACCCAAAGCAAAAAAAGAAAGGCAAAAAAAAAAAAAAAGCAAAAAAAAGAAAAAAGTTAAAATTTCCTAAACAAAACCTTACATTCACTTTTCCTTGTTTATTTTTGCAGCTTGTAAAGGAGCTACTAATATCCTGGTTGTAAAAAAAAAAAAAAGAAAAAAAAAGGAAAAAAAAGAGAGAGAGAAAAAAAGAAAATCTGAAGTGCCAATCAAAAGCAGTGCCAAATTAGGGAGTGTTTACTTCAAAAATACGGTTTTTGTTGCCTTTTTTAAGGCAAATTCCTGTAATGTAGTAATGTCAGGGAGGGCATGGAAAGATGAGACTTAATTGACTCAAAAAATATATTTAGACCAATCTTTTCAAATTTGGATGGGTAAAATGAGACACGGAGGAGGGCTGAGGTTTAGTCAATGAGCTTACACATTAAATCTACACCTAACACTGCTCACTGAGCTTAATTCCACTGTCACAGAGAACCATCAGTTTAATCATTGCTTCTAATGAACAGCAGGGAGGATGAAAATGGAAATGCACGAGGAGGAACGTCCAGGTGTGGGTAACTCCTTAACAAACCAGGTGAAGGCATCATCACCCAGCTTGTGCTGGAGTGAGAATCAAGTGGGGGTCAGTATTAAAAAAAATCCAGGTTTCTTCTCCTGTCACTGATTGCCTGCCCTGTGCTGCTGGTCACTGAGCACAGATCTAAACCTTCAAAAATCCAGGTTTCTTGTCCTGTCACTGGTTGTCTGCCCTGAGCACAGATTTATCACATCCCCTCTGTATTTCTCACGCCCTGGCTGAGAGGAGCTGGGGATGGCCTGAAGGTGGGACTTGTCACAGCGAGGTGTGAACATGTGCAGAAACTCTGGGCTAAAAACAGCCCTTGCAGCTGGAGGAAATCACGCAGAAAAGTCACAGCAGCAAGGCAGAATCAAACCATGCACACCTCGAGTGGGCAAGAGGCTGATTTGCTCTAATAGTGTTAATTACCCACACGCTGAAACGAGGCAACGGCCTCCAGGCCCTCTGAGAAGTAACTGGATAAATTATTGTGGTGAGGGAGGAAACCCGGTGCTCAGCTCCCCCAGATCACAGGTATCAGAGCTGGAATGAATTCTCCTCTAACAATTTCCCATCAGCCAGCCCCCGGGATTATTTGTTTTATCTTATCCTCCTTGATACAAAACTGGGTCTAAGCTATTACATTACAACATGGAACCACCTTCTGTCCTGGGAGGTGAGGAGCTTGAAGGAGAGGAAGAATCCTCCTCTGCTGTGTCTCTCTATCTCCTAGTTAGGAATAAGTGACCATAAAATCCGTGGATGTGTGAAACCACAATATATTCCCCTGTTCTGCCATTAAAAGCCACTCACGACACTGAAGGTGGATCAGAGGCGGGAGGAGCGTGTGATTATATAGCAGGAGTTTGCTTCCAAGAACAGATTACATTTCTGGGAATTCCAAAGACCATATATTTTATTTTAGTATTATGGGAATTTTCAAAAGGCTTCTAACGTTACTGCTCCTTAAGCTGCCCAATAATCACGGGATAATTTTTATTAACAAAAAAAGACTTTATACCTTGAGGGCCGTGCAGGGCGTGGGGCAGGAGCAGGAGCCTCTGAGGGCTGGGATGCATCAGAGCTGCCCTGGAAGGGTTAAACCTGACTGGAAATGCAGCTTTCAGGTGAATATCTGATGTTTGAGCCATTTGGTGGGCACAGGAGTGGGCCTGCATTGAGTTATTCACCACACACACACACATAGGGAGCCTCTTGCTTTTCCACTTCCCTGCTTTTCCTTCAGAACTCCAAAGGTTTTCACCTCTTCACTTTCATAATCACATTTGTAAAAGAGAGGCCTAGAGTAATGAGGCTTTGCTCCTGCGGTAAAAAAAGAAATTTTAATTAAAATTAAATTAATTAATTGAAAACTAGTAAAAGCAAGGTTTTAAACTGGCAGAGGGCAGGGTTAGGTTAGATTTTAGGAAGAGATCCTTTACTCAGAGTGGGGTGAGTTCCTAGAAAAGGTTGCCCAAAGATTTGTGGAATCCCCATCCCTGGAAGTGTCCAAGGCCAGGTTGGACAGGGCTTGGAGCACCCTGGGATGGTGAAGATGTCCCTGCCCATCACAGGGGTGGAATCAAATGATCTTTCTAAAGTCCTCCCACCCCAAACCGTGCTGGGATTCATCCTGTGAAACACCGCGAGGAGGAGTCGGGAAGAGGAAACGCTCCAAGCTCTCGATCCCTACAAAATGATCAACACTGAAATATTCAGGGTGAGACGATCCCTGTTGCTGCCTCAGTGTGCTCTGGGGTGTGTGGGGGGCTTTGGGAGATCTGTGCACGGGGAAAGGAGCCCCCAGGCTGTGCAGGGCAGTGCCAGGAACAGGGAGAACCCTGCAGGAAGGCTGGGCCCTCACGTTCCAGAGGCGTTGGTGTTCCGCCCAGCGAGGAGTTGGACGGTAGCGCTGGGAACGTCCTGCCCAATTTGCTTTTATATCTGTTTGTTTTATTTCCTGGGGGCTTGTTAGTCCTGCCCACTGTGAGTGGCTTTGGTTACAGCGTTTCATTTTGGGTTTCATCTCAGGGATCAGCCCAAACCTGCTGAAAAGGGCAAGTGCGGCCCTGACAAATGCCCTGAGCTGGGGCCATAAATAACCCACGGCACGGAGCCTTGGCAAGGCTCTCAGAATATCCTGAGGTGGAAGAGACCCACCAGGATCGGGTCCAACACCCCAAATCCCACCCTGGGCATCCCTGGGAGTGCTGTCCAACCACTCCTGGAGCTCTGGCAGCCTTGGGAAATGTCCCCATTCCCTGGGGAGCCTGGGCAGTGCCAGCACCCTCTGGGGGAGGAACCTTTCCCTAAAATCCATCCCGATCCCCTGACACAGCTCCAGCATTCCCGGGGTGCTGTCCCTGCCACAGGGAGCAGCTCGGTGCCCATCAGAAGATGAGTTTGTTCAGGAGGTTGGTTCTATCTTGAAGAAAAGCGAAAATCCTTCTCCAGAGGCAGAATTTCCCTTCTGTAGAGTCCCCCGGACTGAGAGCCTGGGCTTCCATCCTTGGTTATTTTGCTTTTGATTTACAGAACATCAAAACACTCCAAGAACCTTCCACCATGAAAGGGTTTTTTTACAGCAAAAGCAATGGAATTGGTTAATTCTTGGTTCTTCTGTTTCCATTTAGGGTGCTTTGTTTGCAAATGTGGCTTCCAGTGTCTGGGATTATCAGACTCCTTTTGATGCCTGATATTATGACAAGTTACTTCTCCCGTTTTTTCTATTGGGACAAATCATGTTTATGGAAACACAGAAGGGAGGGAACGATACCTTCAGGTTTAGGTTTTACTTTCCTATAAATAAAACCATCTGAACTGCGTCTTGTTTGGGAATGGAATGATTTTCTGGAATAAAAATACTACTAATAAAAAATCAGAGTGATGTTGTACCAAAATCAAATTGAAACAAAACAATATTAAATTAATGATATTAAATAATACCACTTTTACCAGAATGGGAAACTCTTACTCTTAAAAAGCTGAAATACCTCAGTGTTAGAGCTCTCAAGAGAGCACAGAATTTTCCCTAATTTTAATGGGGGTGTGATAACCTCCTGTGGAAAAGGATCAGGAGCCTGGTCTGTGATTTAGGACATTTCCTCATATGAATACAATTAATTCACTGCTTTGTGCAATCAAGGGGTGGCCCACAGAAACAAGCCCAATAATTATTTATGAACCCTCTGATCTCAGTTTGACCTTGCTGATCCTAAATGTGGAACAGCTTTTTTCCACCTGGGATTGGGAATTGCAGCTGGGCTGGAATACAGATGGGAAGGGGACACAGCTGTGGGAGGGACGTGGCAGGAGGGGGTCCTGGCCCAGCTGAGGAGCAAACAGCCTGAAGCCAAAGCCAGGGAGAATTTTTTACTTGACTGCAGCCCTCGTTCTGTGAGAATTTTTAGGGTGATTAAGGTTGGAAGAGACCTCCAAGATGATCAAGTCCAAGCTTTGGCTGAATCCTGATGTTCCCACTGAACCCTTTCAGATCTTCTCCAGGCTAAGGCTCCATGGGCCGCATGGGACCTCTAAAAGTCCCCTCCAACCCAAACCACTGAATGTTTCCATGATTCCACTCCTCACATCCCTGCAGGCCTGTCTGTCCCTTGTGTCACATCATCTCCCTTCATGACAATCCATGTTGGCGACTCCAGCCTGGAATATGATGGAAGCTTCATCCCTACCCATCATCAAGGGAATATTTTATTTCAGAATTACACAGGGCTTGAAGGAAAGGGCATCTCCGTCAAATACAAACCAGCAGCAAAGCCTAAAAGAGCCAAGGTGGAGCTTTGGGGTTGGGCAGGAGCTCCAGTGGAGTGGACTTTGTGGGGTGCACAAACAGCAGGGAGGGTTCCAGGAGTGTCAGTGACCTCAGCCAGCCCAGACGCACGCTGGAGTCCAGCTTACAGCTGACTGGAATCTTGAGGTTTTCCTGGCCCACAGCCAGCTTGAAACCCACTCGAGCCACCCCGGTATTTTATAACATTGTAAAGGACTTTATTGTTTAAAACATTTCAAAAATTCTCCACACGACCTGGCGGCCTCCCAAAACCGTCTGAAATGAGCCAAAACTATCAGCAGCCACCCACCTTCCTGTCCATTATCCCCTGATTAATGACATTCCACCACCGGGGTCCGACATTCGGGGTCTCCTTGCTGCAGGATTTGATCCCCGAGCCCTACAAAGTGTCCGTGGGGTTGGCAGCTGTGTTTTAGCTGGGGGTGGCTCGCATGGAAGTTTCTGTTTCTGGATGGGTTTTGATTCTGGATCATTTCTGTTTCTGGATCATTTCTGTTTCTGGATCCCTGTTTCTGTCTCTGGATGATTTCTGTTTCTAGACGGTTTTTGTTTCTGGATGATTTCTGTTTCTGGACTGTTTCTGTATAATTTCTGTTTCTGGATAGTTCCTGTTTCTGGATAGTTTTTGTTTCTGGATCCCTGTTTCTGTCTCTGGATCATTTCTGTTTCTAGACCGTTTTTGTTTCTGGATGATTTCTGTTTCTGGACTGTTTCTGGATACTTTCTGTTTCTAGATCCCTGTTTCTGGGATGGTTTTTGTGCTTTTTGTCCACTCACCTTGTACCTTCTGAGGCAAAACAACCATAAGAACAACCCGAACAAATAACTGCCAGCCAACCTCTTCAGCTGGAATTAATTATTGAGTTAGCTCCATCAGGAAAAAGGACAGCAATGTTTATTTCCTGTTACAGATGCAGTGTGCAGATGATAATTAGCTAAAGGATTAATGAGGGTAGGCAGGCCCTGGAATAGAATTATCAGAGCAGCTGTGGCTGCCCCTGGATCCCTGGAAGTGTCCAAGGCCAGGCTGGACAGGGCTTGGAGCACCCTGGGACAGTGGAAGGTGCCCCTGCCCATGGCAGGGAGTGGAATGGGATGAATTTTGAGGTCTCTTCCCCCCCAACCCATTCCAACTCCATGCTTCCATGATTCCATGATTCCACGATTCCACGATTCAGGCACCTTGCTGAATGGCCATGCTGCTCCCTTGTGCTGTGGATCTGGGAGGTTTTCCAGGGAAGCTGCTTTTCTGGGTAAAACCATGAAGAAAACACTCAGTGCTTTGGAGTCAGGAGCTCCCACCTGTGACATGTCTCTGAGTCCCTGCGCTGTCCCAGGTGTGTGACAGAAGGTCACAGAACATCCGCTCTGTGATTCCACCAAGAGCTGGGCACCAAAACGGCTTTGAAATCTGGACCAGAGGATCATTTCTTCCCGAGAATCAACTCTCCCAAAGCATTAATTCTGGTGCAAGGCAGGCACAAGGACACGTGCTGCTTTGCTGTCAGGTCCTTCAGCAGACTGAGGTTTTAATCCTGGGCTCTGTGCTCGCCTCCACCCAGAGCTTGGTGCTGTTTATACACAAACATTTCTGGCTTCATTCCTGCTTTAGTCTTTACATGTACATGTTTATTCCCATGTCCACACCAATCTACAGCCCAACTGGGGGTAGGAGCCCAGCAGATGATTTTTCAGGAGGTTTTATTTCCATGAGAAGCCTCAGAGCGCATTTTCGCTCAGCACTGACTCATCGTTCTCTCTCTCTCTTTTTTTTTTTAATTTTTTTTTTTTTATTGCTGCCTAATCCAAGAAACTCTGACTAAGTCAGCTCTGCCACGTCCCGAGTGTAGCAGGGATTCCTTGATGCAAACAGAACTGGTAATTCTCCTCCGAAATAGCAAGAAATTGCTATTTGTGGGCTCCTGCTTTACGCAATGCTGACCTTGGCTGAGGCAGCCCCAGTGGAAAGGGCCGTGGTGCATGAAGTCAATGCCACTGTGGTAAATAAAGGCAGCGCCAGCAGGGCCCAGTTTCAACATCTCCTGGCACAGGGGGCCGAGCTGGGCAGGGGCACCGAGGTGGATTTTCTGAGCAGCAGTCTGGGAACCTCATGGCTCTGTGTCATGGGGACACAGCCCAGCTCGCTGTCTCAGCCTGTTTTGGTGAGGCCTTTGTGAACATGCAAACCCTTTCCATGTTCTGCACAGCCATTAAAGACAGCTGGCAGGAAAACTGATGGGCTGGGAGCACAGTGAGAGGGTTTTGTCAGTGGCCCAGGCTGCTGGAACTTCAGAGGGTTGCAGGTATTGACTGAAAAAAAAAAAAAAAAAAAAAAAAAAGAGAGAATAAAAACATGAGAGCCCGTTTCAGCACTTCAGCTTGGCAGAAAGAAATCACCGAGCCAGACCAGGGCTAGGCCATGATTTAGCCTCACACAGACCAGTTTAGATGGCAAAAGTCAAATCAGGTGAATACCTGCAGCCCACAAACCCCAGTGCCATGTGTACAAGTCTCTAAAACAAAACACAGCTCAGACTCCTGAAAAAGGCCAGCTCCCCTTGCTCAGCTTGCCCAGAGCTCTGCTTTGCAAGGCTGAGCCATCTTTTTTTTCCCCTGTAAATCCTTAAATTACACCATGAGCAGCCAGTACCCATCAAGTTCCCTTAGCTGATCAAAATTAAATTGCAAAATCAGGCTTGGAGAACCCCAGATCTGCCTTTTCCTGTGGATGGGCAGTCCTCTTCCCAGGAGGGGATCAGGAACCCTGTGGCTGTCCCAGAGCTCCTTGAACAGGGTCATTTCCCTCCTCCACATCCTCTGCAGCTGCATTTGAACCCCCAGGAAAGAGCTGGGACCACTTCCCTGCTGGATCTTCCCCTCCTTTCAAGGCAGTGTTCTCATCCCAACCCCCTGTGTGACGTTTAAATGGATAAATCTGTGGATTTATCAAGGTAATATACCTTGATTAGCTCAATCCCAGTGTCTTCCAGCGGTGTTTTCCCTCTCTGACATTTCCCACATGTGTTTGCTGCACAGCTTCTTCCCTGCACAGGCTGGATCCTCGTTATCACATGAAATCATGTTTTATTGGGAGAAATATCACCTCAGAAACACACTGGAGGTACCTGAGCTGGCCGTTTCTCCCCAAATTCTCAGCTTTCTTTCATCAGGATGGTTTTGTTGAGATGATATTGCCTCTCCTGGGCGTCATTCACGGGAGCTCCACGGTGGTGATGAATAAAACAACTGTGGCCAGACTGCAATAAATTAGTTGCAGCATTTTATGTGAGTAAGAGAATGGGCAAGAGACCTGAGACTTGAAACCCAAATCTGCCTCTGACTCGGGACCCGTGGTTGAAAGATTGGTCTGAAAAAGAGAAAAGATGTCAGAGTGGGAAGAGGGAGTTTTGGGGGGAAAATAAACCCAGAGCAGCCCAGCACGCTGTGGTTTCTAACAAGCAATTTGCAGTCTCCATTTCCAGCCAGCCCAAGTACATGGAAGATCTGAATTTCTAATTTAGCAACTGCATGTTATGTTTTATGAGATGCAGAAAGTTTTTTTTTATGGAGCTGTGTCTCTCTGCGTTTTCTTGGCTGGAAACTGATTGTGGAGCTGCATTTCGGGAGTCCTCCAAAAACCCAGGAGGGGGATGCCAATCTCCCTCTCCAGCTTTTGTCTTGGCTCCAGGAGGAGCTGAGTTCCAGGCCACAGATTTCACCTTCCAGGTGTGCTGCAGCTCCCAGTCTTGCTTTGTTAAACCCTGCTTTAATCTTAGTCTGCAGTGGGAAAACTGAGTTTTGTCCAGTTCTGTGGAATATTTAATGAATTAAGCAATCACAAAAATTGAATCCATGGAGAGCAGAGACAACCTGGAATCCAGAATCCAGGGGGGATGTCCAGGATCATGCTTCTGCTCAGGGAGAGCACCTAGTCCTGGTGTGGAGGAAATCCTGGGAATCAAAGGTGGGTATTGCTTCCAATGTCAGCCCCCAGCCCTAATCCGCCAGGATTTTTGGCACAATAAGGTCCCTCTGTGGAGGAGCCCTGTGTTTCCACACCTTTGTGCCTCGGCCTCTCTTCATCCTGCAAAGAACCAGGAGGGAGGAAATCCAGAGCAAAGCATTTGTTGGATAATCTCAAATTTACTTACAGATCTTTACAAATGATCAGGTCCATGGCTCTGCCAAATGAAATTCAGGCTCAGTGCTGCCAGTGAAAATTGGGCAAGGGAGCCTTTTGCTCTGGGATGTGCCATGACTTGGAGTCCCGACTGAGTCTGGGCTCCTGTTGTGCAATCAGGATCATTTTCCAGAGAGATTTCAGGGTTTAACTGGCCTGGTAAATCCTGTGGGGTGGGAATCATTTTATAGCTGTACCACGGCAGAATATTAATTTATTAATTGCTTTTGCAATTAGGATGAACAGGTTTGCTCTGCTCTCCTTTCTTCAGACTTAAAAAGCAAATTTTACATTAATTTTTAAAGGGAGGGTATATTCCAAACTATTTCCTTTTTAAAATTGACAGATTCACCTGAAATATTAACATATGCAGCATTCCTAGAACAGATATTGCTGATTATTCACGGATTTTCCAGTCAAGGGTAAAGCCCACACTGCTATTTTTAAGTTACTGATATTTTTCTCTATTAGGGCACTGCCAAAATCCAGCGTTTTAATATGGATACGGCCACTATTTAAGATATTTAGAATTTTGTGTCTAAACCCTGACATTTGACAGTTTCAAGTGAGCTCCTAAAAAGTTTCTGCAGGATTTATCTGTGAATAAATCAGAGAACCAGTTCAGTATCTCACTGCCAGACAGGGAAGAATCGGTGTCCTCAGCTTCCCGTGGAAATAAATTAAAAAAGAAACCAGAAATGTGGGATTTGAGAGGGAAGAAAAAGCCCTGGTTGCTCAAGCCTTTCTTTTTTTTTTGATATTTAAAGCCTTTCTGAGCTGACTGGTGAATGCTTTTCCCAGCATTTGGGGCCAGTCTGGGAATTTGGGAGGTGGGATTTGGTCCGGGGAATTATGAAGTGTGCGGAGCAGTGATGATGGGCAGGCAACAGCTCCTGGTGGTAATTCCAGGGATGAGATTGGGGCTCCAAGCAGAGCAGGCTCCCCAGTTTGACAGGAGCTGGGATGGCAGCAGCACATCAGCAGCACCTCTGGATTACCTGGGGTGGCTCCCAGGCTCCTTTTCCAGAGGGATCCCAGGGTCAGGGAAGCCTCGGGATGTTGGCTCGGCTGTGGGGAGAGGAAATGCAGGACCTGGGGAAAATTGTCCAGCTGGGAGAGGAGCCAGCCCCAAGCCCCAATCCCAGCTTCCCAAAGTGGAGTTTTGGGGGGGGATTTTGATGTGAAGTTTTCCTTTCTTTCCTTTCTCATGGAATGGTTCAGGTGCTTTGGGAATGTGTGGCCAGGGAGTTCCAACCCCTGCAGGGCATCACCCCAACCCTCCTGCTCTGCTCCAGGCTCCCTTTCCCCACAGGGCAGCACTTCCCTCTGGAGAATCCATAAAGAAAACTGGCTTAGAAAGCCAATTCCTCCTCTTTTTTTGGGGAAAAAAAAATTAAAAATCATAACTTCCTTTCTCTTTCGCAGCAGGCATCCCGTCCTGTAAACACAAGGCAGCCCTGTGGAAACATTGGGAATGAGATTTTATCTATTTTCCTTGGATGTTTCCCCCTGTGCCCCCTCCTTTGTGGATCGTGGTTGAAGTGATAATGAGTAAATCCTGGGATTCCTCCAAAAGTTTCAGCCAGCGGTGGAATTGTGCACAGATACCCAAAAAACTCCATGTCCACAGGTTGTCAGCACCCCGATTTAAACAAGAAATAACTCTGGGCACCCCCAGTAAACATGGAATTAGAAAAGGGAATGTTAAATGGGAATGATCTTGGGTTTTTACAGAGCTCTTCATCCAGGGGGAACCCGACTGCTCTGGAAGTCACTGCTCACGGATAACCATGGGACAGTTTGGGGCAGGCAGGGAGAAATCCTAAATTCAGTGGGAAAACCCAGGGATCCCCCCCAAAATAACCTGTTTACAAGAAGCAAGGGCTGAGAGCTCTGCAGAACGTGCAGGGGATCATTCCCACAAGGAGCAGGGGATGACTTCTGTGACAGAGGAACTCCAGGGAAGATCAAAACAACCCTCAAGGACCGAGGGAATGAGGGAATTTTTTCCAGCCCCACTTGGATGTGCTGACTGTGCTGTCAGAGCACCGAGGGCTGCTGCGAGGACACTTTCCATTTGTAATGTTAATTTAGCCGTAAATTCTCCAGCTCCAATCCCAAGGCCAGCTCCGTGCTGTTCTCTCGTGGCAAATGTTCCCCGAGCTCCAAACATCCCAGGGTTTGGTGGGGGTCATGGAAAGGGAAGGGAAAAGAACATCGTTGAGTTGGCTGGGTTAAAAGGGATTGGATTTTAACTTCTTGGAAAAGGTGAGAGGTGTGGAGTGGTGTTGAGTTTGGGGAGCTGCACTTTGGACGAATTAAAGGCCAATTTTTCCCACCTTATCTTGGGATCTCCCTTCCCAGAAGCCCCAGTTTCCCATCCCAGTCACCCACAGACCAACAAGGAGACAACTGAAACACTTTTCCAAAAACTGTGGAGGTTTTCCTTCAGAACGGACTCTTTTTAGGCATTTAATGAAATATTTTAGCTTTCAGTAAAGACAAGAAACCTTTCGTGTTTCCCAGGATGTATCTTTTCTTTTAAAAACTCTGATTTTCTCCAGCAAATCAGGCGTTTTGTTGGGATATTTTAATGTTCTCAATCCCCAGTGTTTCTGTCAAGGACCAGCCCTGGTTGTTTAGTGGAAAAGAAGCCAAGGAGTGCTGGGGAGGCTTAATGGGATCAATTCTTAGCTCAGACTTCACTCTGAACGTTCCTGAGATTGGTTCTAAATAACACCTCAGGGCAGCCTAACCAACTGTTTATTTATTCATTGATTCCTCTTTAAATAAATCTGATGGAAGTTGATAGAAAATTATTTTTCCTCCTCTTATTCTGTTATAAATTTGTAGGAACATCTTGCTCTCCTGTGGCACCCCAGAGAACAGATCCTTCACTTCTATTTATCATTAGGATTCATCACTTTTTTTTTGGAATAAACTCCATGTTCCCTCCCTGCTCCTTCCCCATTTTTTTTTAGGAAACTCAGGCACATAAAATCAAAACAGAGGAGCAAAGCAAAGCACACTCAGCACTAATTTGGCAACGGGGGAAAGGCACTAAAACAGCTTTTATTGTTGAAAACTCAGCCTGAAGTTTTCCTCCAATAAAAAAAAAAAACACAACCCAAACCTCGGTGACATTTGTTGGAAATTTCTGGGAGCGAGTGGCTCATGAATTCCATTGCAGGTCTGTAAAAGCAGCCCAGCTGGAGCTGTCATGGAACCAGGCCTCTGATTCCCACTTGGAGAAGTGGGGAGCTCTACAATTCCAGGAGCTCCACAATTCCAGGAGCTGTCCCCAGGCATTTGAATGTCAAATTCAGATTAAAATTGTGCCAGGTTGAGCGTGCTCCAAGAGGATTTGGGGCTCCAGGCCTGGAGGGTCCCTTTGGGTGAGGAGGGTTTGCTCAGTGGAGGAAAATTTTAATCTGCTGGAGGTGTGAGAAATTCCTGGTGGAGTTCCTCTGCTCCTGGGAATCAATGGATTTTAGCCCATTTTGGTGGGACCAGGGAGTGTAAAAGCCACTGGGTTTTGGCTGCCTGGCAAAGGAGAAGCTTTGTGGAGGCCACACGGTCCAAAAAATCCACACAATCCACAAAATCCCCACAATCCACACAAATTCCACACCATCCTCACCATCCACACAATCCAAAAAATTTGCAAAATCCACACAGCCCACTCGATCCGCACAATCCACAAAACTCACAGAATCCCACACAATCCCCGCCATCCACAAAATCCATAAACCCCACACAATCCCACAAAACCCACGCCATCCCCGCCTCGACACCCTGGGGCTCTGTCCACCACACTCTGCTTCCCTCTGAAGGACCTGGCTGCTGCTGTCCCACGTTTTAGTTGGGAAAGCTTCTCTCCATGATTTTACCTCAAAGAGAGAACAGATTCTGTGTTTCTGCCCACTGTGCAGAGTTCTTTTTCTCCTTGGCATTTCCAAAACTCACAGAGAGTGAGGGGCATCGTTCAATACTCAATTCGCGTCTCAAACTAAAATAACTTCATTTGGAGAAGAATTAATGTGGACTTTTCCCACCATTTCAGTGCCCCCCTCACTGCTGCTCCCAATGGCTTTGCTTGGATCCACTCGGAATCTGCCCCTTTGTAAAGTTGGGATTTAGGGTAATAAAAATGAAAATAAAAATGATAATAAATATAATAATAAATAGAATACCAATAGAATACCAATAAAACAACATTAATATTATTATTGATAATACTAATACTAAAAATAATAAATGTTTTAGGCCAGTCACAGGGAGCTCTCATGTTTAGTATATAATAAAAATGTTTAGACATCCCTTTGTTGGATTCCGACTGGGTGCAGGTGACCAGGTTGAGGCTGGGTGGTGTTTTCAGGGCCCACAAGGTGCTTTTTGCTCCTTTTAAAGGAGAAGGTGCCTGAGGCAGCTCCAGCAGCAGGTGAGGGAGCTGAATTGTTCCCCAAAATGTGCTGGGAAAACTCCACGCCAGGAGCTGCTCTGCTCCCTGATTCAAACTCAGCTGGGAGAGAGGATCAGACCCTGAGAGAACATCCCAACAACCAGCCTGGCCAAGCAGCTCTCACAGCTCTCAGAGCACTGAGATGGAGCTGCTGATGGAATAACACATGAATCAATCAATACGTCAGGGAATAAATCACCAAATCCATCAGGGAAGAGTGAAGGGAATGGGGAAATAGGCCTGGGAGCGTTCCACCAGCTGGGTAACTCCGAGGCACTCGGGGTGTCCAGCATGGAAAGCCCAGTTTGGAGCTGGGATGAGGGAATGGGGAGGCTCAGCTGGTTTTGCAGGGCTGGACTGGTCAGAAACCTTCTGGAATTGGTCACATTTTTTAAGGATGAGGGGAAGAATAGAAACCACGAGTGAAACCCTGCCCAGCACCACAAATAACTACAAAGGGAGCCCAACCTCGGGGGTTTTAGGCTGTGTCTCCCCTGCCCTAAGTCCTTTTCCTGTTTGCCTCAGCTCAGCCCCAAAATACGTCAGAGATTCCCAGGAGACTTTTCTGCCCTGGAATGGCCTCGTGCTTCCTGCAAGGCTCCGTCTGCTCCCTCCAACTCAGGACCCTTTCGCTCTCTGGTGCTCCCTGTGAATCCCCGTTTTCCCAGTAATACATCCTAGGCGGGAATTTGCTCTCAGATATTCACTCTGCCCCTTTGCCAGGTGCATTTTTTTGCATGAAATCATTTGAAATTTGTCAGTTCATTCCTATTTTTCTGTCCTGAAATGCATCAAGTAGAGAATTTGGTCTCCCCTCGTCAACCCAAGGTTTTCTCTCCAGACTTACTCATTTCTGTTCATTTGGGTTCATTGTCCCAGATATTCCCTGCCCCTCACGTGTTGAAAACTACAGCGACGCTTCCAGTAGGGAATCACTTCTGGAACAGCTTGGGAATTTTAGCAGGCAAGATGAACATTTTAGAGCCCCAGTTTTCCTAAAGCCTGGTGTTCCTGTGATTTTGGGGGGGAAACAACCAAACAACCCAGGTCTTTTATCACAAGAATTGTTGTTTTCTGCGCTGTGGTCACGGTCTGGCCCTCACCAGAACTGGGACCCAAACTTCTGGGACAATTGGGAAGGGTCAGATTTCCAGGAATTCTGTCAGCATTGATGTGATTTCCCACACATCCCAGGATCCCTCCAGCTCTCCTGGAGCTCTCAGGGCATTTCATGGAATGTATATAATCCATATAAACCTTCCAAATCCGGGAAATCTCCCATGGACTGGGGCTGCCATTGTTCCACTCAGACACACCACAAACCTCACAGAGTCTGTGGTTGATCCAGCCCAGTGCACTCAGACGTTGTTCCTTTCCAAGCAGCCCTTGGACATTCTGGAATGCACAAAATCCCTGAGCTGCCGTTCCCAGGGGAGAGACCTCGCTCACCTGAGGAGCCCTGGGACACCTCAGCTCCCCTGAAACCCAGCCGAGGATCAGGTGGAGTTACTCTAAAACTGGAAATGTTAAAATGGACTCTTCATCCAGCCCTTTGGATTATTAAAATCCAAAAATCTGTTTCTTAAATGATAATTAAAAAAAACCAACAAAACATGGTTTGGAATAGAAGAATTTTTAAAAATTGGGGTTTTCATTTATAAAACAGAACAATGTTTAAATTCTGTGCCTGCAGACCAGTCCAGGACTGAGAGAAATTTTGCATCCCTCAAGTCACTTGGAAGCAGAAGTGGCTGCAGGTCTGGGAGGTTTTCATCTGAACATCCCCACTGGAATAACTTTGATCAGGTTTTCTTTGTCCAAGAGCATTTCATAATCAGACTGAAGGTGCAGATACCTGACCCTTAGAAGAATTTGATTCTGTTTGCTCCCCTCATGAAGAGCACTAGCAAGTGGATTGATTTGGCAGCTAAATTCCAGCCTGAGCAGGGAAATTGGGAATCTTCTTTATTTCCTGCTTTCTGTGCAATACAAAAAAGTTCTCCTCCCCCTGCATTCCCCACCTGTAAAATCCAAGCGTTTTCATGGCAGTTTTGTTAAAAACAACAGGCTGAAAACTCCAGAGATCCTCAGGTGGTGGCGTAAGGCAGGAATGGAGGTCCTGCAAACCTCAGGTGGCCAGACAGAAATTGCCCTTGGGACAACAGAGCCTCAGGAAGCTCCTGGAGCTCAAATAAACACTCCAGAGCAGTTGCTTGGACACCCTCCTGCAAACCTGCAAAACAAGGGTGGAAACCTCGTGAGCCCAGGTTAGAAATAGGAAATTCTGCTTCATGGTGTTACAGCTCCTCTCCTCATGACCATGACTCAGGAGAGCAGCAAAAAAAAAGCCCCATCAAATGGAGACAGTGAGGCTGGACACCCCTCCCAGTGAAGGGCTTTGAGGTGTTCAGGGGCGAGCTTTGGCAGAGATCTCGGGGGCTGAGGCAGGACACACCTGCTGGAAACCTACACTGGCGTCTTCCTTATCACGTCTGACCTTTTATTTATTAAGTCCTCCAGGATCAAGTTGCTGGCTGGGGTCTGGAGCAGGAGGTGGGACCTCCATTGCTGCTTAGTCTTTCTAGGAAAACGGGCATGGTATGAAAACATTCGGATCCTTAATTGGCCTCATTAAAGACTCTGGCCATCTGGACCTCACTCATTTTAATTAGTCATCAATAGTACGGTGATTTAGTCATGAACAAGAAAAGAAAAAAATAGAAAAGGGGAAAAAAAAAAAGCCGCCTCCACTCTGTCAGCTCTGCCTTTACTCAGCTCTTACCCACCAGGCTGGAGGGGATGATGTGCTCCCAGCAGCAGCTCCGCTTTTGGCAGGGCCACTCCAAGCCCGGAGCCCTGTGAGTCTGGAGAGGACGGAGCTAAATGTGGCAAAGAAATCAGGCCCATGTGATCACCCCGCCCTTCCCTTGTCAGCCAGGCTGGCATCCACTCTTCCAAGCGTCATTCCTGTGCAGAAAACCTTGGAGAACGCAGCGGGGAGGCTGCCAGGGATTGCTGGAGTGCTGTTGGAAATCTGGGGCTGGCACCCCTTTTGTTTCCAGGCAATTCCCAGCTTGCTCTTCCCACAAGGACAGCTTAGGAGTGGAGGAAAGGGAACTGAGTGAGTCCTGCAGCCTCTTTTAGGATTCCCAGATTCACATGTTCCATGTGCTGCCTTTGACTCACCCAGTTTATCCCAGTCAGAACGAGCAGGACGCTGCTTCAGGCTGGAGCCAACCCCATGTTTGTCCATCCTGGGACAGCACAGGCACAAGCAATCCCACAAAACCACAGAAAGGTGGCTCAACAAGGATAAATAAGAGAGCCTGGAGCACAACATTTGCAGCAGTGGATGTGCAGGAGTGGGGAAAAATGGCCAAAACTGGTCCCTTCAGCACCGGTGATGCATCAGGGTCAATCACATCTGGGTGGTCTTAAAAGCTGAGCAACTTCTAAGGTCCCATTCCCAAAGCTGTCACATCATTCCCAAACTTATCACAACTGCTTTGCCCCTCAAAATCTCACCTTCCTGCTCCCATCTCCGTGTTCGTGGATGGTGTCATCCTGAAAATTACGTGTTTGGGGATTGTACCTGAAAACGGTGATGGAATATGTGCACAGGCCCACCATAGGCAGGTGAAGAGAGATTTACTGGCTGCTTTTTACCACTAAATGTCACGGGTTTGTACAGATTGTGCTGGGATTTAATGAGCCTGAGCTGCTCTGACCTGGCTGGGCCCAGGACATTCCCCTAAAATTAGTGACAGCAAGATCCAAACCCAAGGTCTGGTTACAAGCAGAGTTGGAGGAAAGCTGTTGAATCAGGAAAATAATCTGGCTTAGCCACCCCATATTTTTGACAGTTAATTTTGTATCTGTATTGAGGAAAAACACCCCAGAAAACTGGTTTTTATTGGGCCAGCCAAGGCTCTGGGTTCTGGCCACCTTATTAATAATATTCTTCTGCAGGAGAGGGACGCAGTTCTTTATAAAGATTTATTAATAGTCATTATTATTTGCACAGGAGCTTTAATGTGCAGTAAAAGACCTATAAAGGCCAGCAACCAAAGGAACTCTTCGATTTCACGCCGATCTGCACTAAGAAAATACCAAGGGTTTTTTTTTTTTTTTGTCCTTTTTTTTTTTTTTTTTCAAATAATAATAAAACAAAGAGCTTTCAGGAGCAGCCCCAGCAGAAGGCTAATGTAAAGTGATATATTTGAGCCCCAGGAGGATGGTGTAAGTTACTCTTGCCTCTGAGGCCTGTTTATTGTGTTTGTCTGGTTGCCCTGGGAACCAGCTCACGCCGTTTCACTTTATTTTCTAATGTTCCTGTAAATGTTAGGTAGGGCCGGGATTTATTATCCACTGTCAACACCTCCGGTGGAACGCGCCACTCGCTGGCGTTTCCTTGGCACGGAGCCCTCCCTTGCTCCCTCTGACCAAAAAACCCCTTTTTTTTCCCCTGCTGAAACGTGTGTGAGTGTGAGTGTGCACACGTGTGCGTGTGTCTGGGCATCCCCATCCCAATCAATCCGTCCCAAATTTATTTGTTTATCCGGCAAATCCCAAAGGCTCTGGTGGGGATGGCGGAGGGTGGCACAGCCCGCAGTGCTCGGCACGGGGGAGCTGGGTGGGAGCTGTGACTCATTTTTGGGGTGAGGTGGATATTTAGGGGCTGGGGAAGGAGTGTTTACCACGAGTGTTTGTTATCCCAAAGGCAGCAGCGGGATCCTGCTGCTCCCGTCCCCAAAGAGCTCGGGTAATTCGGAGCGATGAATCATCAGAATTATTAGGGCTGGAACGAGCTGCTTTCCTCCCCTCTCCTCTCCTCCTCCTCTCCTCCAGCAGTCCCTCGGCATGACAGGGCACATTTGGTGGCAGACTGGTGGGTGTGAGGCTTGTTTTTTAATTTGCTTTTTTTTTGGCTTGGGGTGGTACCTCCCAGTCTAACAGCCGGTGTCTCACTGGGGACACTCTTAACCTTTGAAATGGGCAACAACAAATGCAGCCCTGACTCCCTGAAAAGTGTGGGCTGGGTTCTCCCTGTCTTTTCTTTAGTCTTGCTTGGAGCCTGGTCTCTCCTTCCCATTTCCCTGAGGAGGATTCTTGCCCACTTCTCACTTTCCTTTACACAGGAGCACGTTCCTACTCCAGTTCCAATTCCAGGAATTCCTATCCTCTCTCCATTGGCCTGTTACAGTGTCCTGGAATTTCTTCACCAAACGGATTGCCAGTCTTTGGAATGGGCTGCCCAGGGAAGAGGTGGAGTCACCATCCCTAAAAGTGCCCCAAAGACCCATGGATGTGGCACCTGAGGACGTGCTTTAATGGAGGCCACGGTGGTGCTCGTTTGACTCGATGATCTCGAAGGTCTTTTCCAACATTAATGATTCCATGAGTCCGTGATCTCCACCAACTCCTCTTTGCCTTGTTCCCAGCAGGATGGATTTGGGCAGTGATTTGGCGTGGCTGCAAATGCCTCTCTTGCAAAAAAACCCCCCCCTCACTCTGGGCACTGGTGCTCAGCTTTGCTGCTGGAGGGATTTGCCTCCACTTTTACAAAGGGATTTGGATCCAGCAGTGGTGAAGAGATGAGCTGGATCAATCCATGGGAAAAATCCAAGAAAAGTGCCTTTGTTCCTGCCCACTCCTGGGGCTGATCCTGCCTCCCACTGCCCAGGGACATTCCCTGCTGGGCAGGAACCCTTCCGCCATGGAAATTCCAGCACCCAAAGCACTGGAATGAGACTGAGGGTGCAGGTGATGGGGAATATCCAAAAGATTTGGGAATTCAGGTTGGAAAAGGCCTGGAGCAGAATGACTGGTGACAGGAAGGAAAGACCAGATGGGGAAAGTTGGATTTGACAGTGCCAGGCTGTGGGGAGTCAATTTGTCTTTTGCTTGGAATGAGTCATGGCTGGTAAAGTTTCTTAGGGAATGTCATGAACCGGGAATCCTGTTTCCTGTGTGATGCTGAGGAACTGAAATCTAAATTCCCAAGTTCTGTGTGAGAACTGGAGTGAGGTGGGATTAATTCTTGTTTCAAAGATGCTCGACCAAAGCCATCCCTGGACTCAGGCGTGATTTGGGAGTATCTCCCAAAGAAACCAGGCCCTGTTGCTTTGTTTCAGGGGACATGGTGGGGAGAAAATGGATTTTTCTTTGTCTTTCTGGGAGAGGCGTTGCAGGAAGGCCAAAGCTGTGCACAGAGCTCTGGATTTTTCCAGATCCTTCTCAGGCAAATCAGCTCTTGGAATCTGTAACAGCAACAGCCCCTACAGAGGTT
Source organism: Chamaea fasciata (assembly GCF_029207755.1). Taxonomy (NCBI): domain Eukaryota; kingdom Metazoa; phylum Chordata; class Aves; order Passeriformes; family Sylviidae; genus Chamaea; species Chamaea fasciata. The sequence continues at coordinate 4,385,298 of NW_027094104.1, read as the reverse complement.
TTACCTGAACCACAGTCAGTATGAAACACTCACATCCCTCACCCATCTCCACTTGAGGGAATATTTCCAAATGTACAAAGTGTGGTTGTAACTAAAATGAAAAATGCCACCCTTGAAATAAAATGTAATGGGCAAAATACCTTTTTAATGAGCCTGGAATGGAGATGACAGTGACAAGAGTAACTCAGTGAAATCCCAGCTGCTCCTTTTAATTGCTCCTAATTTGCTCTCAGGTGCTGGTAATTGGAACAATTTGCCTTCAGGAACCTGTGAGGTCTCAGACATTAATTGATTTTGTCTTGCTTAATCAACCTCACCAAAACCAGAGCTCATTTCACTGCCTGGTTTTCAGCTTAGAGCTGTTCTGGGTGAGACGTTGGGCAGGAAATGTCCCCAGCGCCCACCCAACTCCACCACCCAAACCACGCCGGGGACTGAGTCAGGGAGAGCTGAACACCTCCCTTTGCTGTTCTATTCCTGAAAAACACCCCTAATGAGACAGCACAGCACTGGGAGATGGATTAAATAGAAAAAAAAAAGTGCAACCTGGAGTTTGTTCTGACTCAACCAGCTCTAACAAATGTGGTGTTTGCAGGCATTTCTCTTCCTTGTGATCGGAGAGCAGCTGAATTTTAATGGAAAAATAAGCTCTGCCTTGCAGGGGCAGCAAGAGAGGATAAATCACAGAATGGGCTCTTTAATTTTCTTTTGAAAAACAAGTCCGGTTCTCAATGTTGTGGTTTAAGGAGGTTCTGTTATTCTATTTCAGGAGAATTCATTATGTTATTATCATCTGGTACAGAAAAACAGTGGAGGAGACATCTCAGGAAGCACTGGAGTGGCCACGAGGTCACGGTTTGGGACCAGGAGCCATCCTCAGGGCTGATGTCCCGCTCCCAAATGCCCCAGGTGGTATTTCTGAGGCTGGGTGAAGCTCAGAGCTGCTTTCACTGCCCTGTTAATCCTACATATCGCCTCTTCCCTCCTGTCAGAGCCCCAGGAAAACCCCGGGGATGTTGGTGAACGCTCTCAGAAAAAGGGGAGCAGCAGCTGGATTGACTCTGGAATCACTTTGCCACCAAACCCAGACCCTGAAATCTCTGCAGTCCAGGCTCCACTTCAGGGAAGTTGGTTTGCTGCTCAAAAATCCCCCAACATTTCCATTTTTTTCCCCTAAAGTTTGCCCAATTTAACAAATTCCTCGTTGTTTCATTGAACCAATTTGAAGTTCTCTCGTGCACTAAGCAGCATTTTGAAGGTGTTAATACCTGTTGGATCAGTGCATCCCCTCCGGAAACCTTTTCATGGGTCTTTCCCGTCTGATTTGAGGCCACTGAGGAGAATCACCCCCTCAAAAGGAGCAGTTCCATGTTTGCTGCATCGACACCAAACACGATTCCTTACAACTGTAAATTTCCATTTGCCATCACCCATTTCTCAAAAGGAAGTCGATTGTGAGCCTGGAAAGATTTATGGCTCCATTCTAAAATATCCATCATTTCAAACCCAGCCCTGCTGCTCCCATCCACTGAACTGCCATAGATAGACTGCTAAAGTACTTAAAAAATTATATAAAAAAAATTACTTTACAATATATCCAGACATTTCAAGCCCTTTTGTGGGGCATGGACAAACCCAGAGCCATATTTCACAAAACCTATTTACATTTCAGCTCTATATTTTTTGCTCTTCATGTCCTTTTCCATGGCTCTGCATTGCCAAGGCTTTTTTTTTTTCTTTCTTTTTTTTTTTTTAATTTCAGAAATAGAAATTTTCCTTGCTGTGACATCACTGCTTGTCCTCAGGAACACCCCCACCCTCACAAGATCTGACCTCAGGTGTTGGGTTTTAATTTTTTCTCTTTTTTTGGTGGAACCATTCCTGCAAACCCAAAGATTTACAGGCTGAGAAAGGTTTGTAACGATCCCAGATTAAGGGTGGGACTTTCCAAACAGTCCCAGCCTTGAGAGTTTGAACTCCATTACCCAGCAGCTTTTCAAAGCTCCACCCTGAAGCTGTGTGAAATTATTCTGGCGGCGCGGAGAGCGTATTTACCTAATGTCAAATGTTAAACATTACTGCCCATTAAAATATAGGCCCTCATTATATTTGGCCTGGTGGAAATGTGCAGGAGAGAAGGAGCAATTCTCTTTTGCAGGCCTCTGGAGTTTGGCAGAGGCGTTGGCAATGATTTTTGGTGTGTGCCTGTGGGTTGGGAGCTCCTTTTTGGGGAGCTGAGTCCCATCCTGGTGGAAGAGTGCAGGAAAGAAGTAGCAATTCTCTTTTCCAGGCCTCTGGGGCTCAGTTTAGGGACTGGCAGTGATTTTTGGTGTCTGTTTGTAGGTGAGGATCTCCTTTTTGGGGAGCTGAGTCCCATCCTCACGCCGCAATTACCCGGGAGCCCTCAAAACACAGCAGGGCCCTCTTGACCACGCAAAAATCCTGATGTCTCCAACCCCGTGGGTGCTTTGGGGAAGCCCAGGCTGGAGTAAGCCCCTGTGGGAACACAGAGCTCTTCATTCCCCATCCTCGGCCTGCTCTGCTGTTCCTCCTGGGCTCTGGAGGCCACTGGGATCCGTGAGGGGGATCCTGGTCCTGGTGCCTTGGGAAGGCTGAGCTGGAGCCGGGATTGGACAGAGCTGGAGAATAAAGCAGAGATTTATCCAAAGGCCTCCAGGATCCACCTTGGGCAGGACAAGAGCCTGGCCAGGGCTACACCCAAGGTGGGCCCAAAATGGTCCCCAAACGGACAAAGGGTCACCAGGTGTGACACTTGGATGAGTTTTGGTCCATTTGCACCTTGGGGTTGAATTGTCCAATGGCAGCTGCAGGTTGTGAGGTCCCATCCTTCTTGTTCCTCCCTCCAGCCAGCCTTGTTTGTGCTTTGGGGCTGAAAGTTGTCCTTGGTGTCCCTTTGGGAAAGGATTTGTTTTGTGTCCCTGCTGTGTGCAGAGCTGAGTGACACTGACTGTGAGCTCAGAGCTGCACCCCTGGGCAGCGCAGGACCTGGAATACAGGGGAGAGAAAACTTCAGGGATCAGTCCCTTTGTCCCCTCCCACGGATCCCGGGGTTACACGGACACACACGGAATTCCTGGAGGAGGAAGAGCTGCTGGAGAGCCCTGCAGCACCCGTGTGACGAGGACAAACAAACCCTCCTGGGGTTTGCTCTGGGCGTGGGAAGCTGCCACTGCTGCCTTTGCTGGTGACATTAGCGGCCAGGTGACAAATCTGGCCCGGGGATGGGAAACCACCCCTGGACTGTGCTGACAGAGCTAATCTTGGGAGCGGGAAGGGGAAAAATCCCTGCCAAGCCCAGCTGTGGCCCCACATTGTGCTGGGTTGTCCCCACACGGCCACCCCAGGCTGTCCCTGCCCCTCTTTCAGCTGGAGTGATGGCACAGGGATGCTTTTCCCTCAAACCACTAAAAATCTGCTCCAAATTTGGCTGAAAATGCAAATTATTTGTAACAATGAGGGTTGTTCTGGTACTCCTCTGTCCGGTTTTCCTCAATCTCTTTGCTCTGTGCTCCATCGTGAGGTTTTTTCCCCTAACAAAGGCAACCTTGGATGGGGGTTAGAGAATTCTCAGGTGTCTGCAGTGCTCAAGATCTCAGCTGTGCTCCCCAGGAATTTTTAGGGCATGGTTAGATGGGATTTTGGGAAGGAATTATTCCCTGTGAAGGTGGTGAGACCCTGGCACAGGTATCCCTGAATCCCTGGAAGTGTCCAAGGCCAGGTTGGAGCACCCTGGGATAGTGGAAGGTGTTGCTGCCCATGGTTTTAAGATGAGCTTTGAGGTCCCTTCCAACCCAAACCATTCTGTGATTCTATGGAAATCCCAGAAAATCCATCAGTCTGGGGGTAAAGCATGAACTGAACCCCCAAACGAAGGGCTGGAGGAGGACAAGGTGTGCTGTGCTTATGAAAGCACTCATAAAACAAAAATATTGGGGACACACAAGCTGTGAAAAAATTAATCCCACAGGTTCCCCCTCAATCTCCAGCCCTTTTCTCATTAGAGCAGCTCAAAGCCCTCGTGGTTGTGCAACTGTGCTCCTCAAACTGCAAGAAATGACAGTTCTGGAAGATTCTGGTGTCCTTTCAGAGATGTAAATATTATGTTGTGATAGTCACGATAACATTTTGTTTTTCCCAGTAAAACTGCAAAAGTCATAATTGCCAAGTCTCCCTGACTTGAAAATGGTTTAAGGTCTGCTTTTCCGTGGCCACGCTGAGGGCAAGAAAGGAGGAATTATTTTCATACATGACGATTTTGTGCACTGTTAGTGGGCAATACGTGGGGGAAAAGCGAATTAAAAGCATCAGCTCTGAATCCTCTTTGGAGGTTTAAAATGAGTTCTTTAATGAGTATTCCTCCTTCTTCACTCCTTTTTTTTTTTTTAGTGCAGAGGGGCAAAGGGAGAGGGAGGTGGGGGACTGGCCATTCCAGCACAAAGGGTGGCAATTGGATGGTAAGAATTGCTCGTGTCCCTGCTCCTTGCAGAGGTGCCACAGCTACGTGGGACATCGTCATTATTATGGCTCAAAGTTGGCCGGGGTCACCCCGGTTCATCTGCTTTATACATTGGGAGCCTTCTCCTCATTACTTGCCAAACAAACCTTTTTATTTTTGCACACGTTTATGTTGATTTTGTGGTTTCTGAAATTGGATTCTGTCTCCTACGGGCCTGAGTTTCCACGGCAACCCCGGCCCTTATCTGCTGCTGCTGTTTGGCAGACAGACAACAAGGCCTTTCAGTTTACTTCTCCCATTTTCCCCCTAATATTATTTTCTTTAAAAACCTTTTTTTTTTTTTCTTCAGCATGTTCTCTTTCTTTTTTTTATTTCTTTCCCTGCCCTTTTTATATTATTTTTACTTTCTCCAACGCCTGTCATTTAAAAATCACATAATTAATTGAGCACATCCTGTGCCACACGGGGCTGCCACGACTTTGAAGTCCCAATAGATCATTTTATGGAGCCGTGGGTACCATTTTTTCCGAGGCAGCACCAGGCGCCAGCTCCAGGCCTTGTGGAATTCAGCATATCCTACTCCAGGTATGATAAAGAAACCTTGGCACCTTCTGTTTGTTTTTACTAATTTCCTTTCCAAACTGCCTTTTCAATATAGAGGAAAGACCTCAGGACTTAAAGTTTGTTATTTTCTCTCCAAAGTTAGTCCCTGTTCCCCCCTGGCTCCCTCCCTCCCTTCCTTTAAACCAGACTGAACTGCTTCTCCTCTCTCCATGCTAAATTTGCTTTTTTCCCCCCTTTTTCTTTTCTTCAGGAAAGTGTGGTCTGATTTAGCGTCATGGAGCTGGGAGCTGTTACTGATCCTGCAGCAGCAGTGAGGCAAAAAGACCCTGACAGGCTCTATTAACCCTTAAAAACAATAAATGATCTCATCAGCCCCTCAAAGACAGAAGAAGAAATAATAATGCAATCGTTGACTTGGGTGAGGGAACAAGGCTTTGGGGGATTGATGCTGAAATCCATCCCCAAAGCCCCTGGTGCTGGAATTAGCCGAGAGAGGCCGAGTTTCTCTGAGCTGAAAAGCATTCAAAAAGGAGAACATGGATGCACAGACATAGCAGGACTTGTGTTTATAGATATTTCTATAGGTGTTTATGTGAAGAACAGAGAGAGGGAGACAGAAGCTGGGTGCAAAAATCTGAAATCAAGTGGAAAGCAACTGAGCCTGCGCCACGTTGCCTCCTGCATTTGGGACAAAGGGCTGCAAAACTCCCTTAAAAACTTTTTAAATCTGAATCAGGAACTTCTGGAGAGGCATTGAAAATTGTTAATTTTCATGTGTTTTTTAGCACTTTTTGAAACGACAAACAGCATCACTTTTGGGGTGGGTTTCTAGCCAGAGTGAATCCATGCTGAATGATTGTCTTCCCTCTGGAATGGTGGGAATTCTGCGTCACTGAACAGAAGAGAAATGAGATTTTTTTTTTTTTTTTTTTTTTTTTTTTTTGTACAGACATTTCCAGCCAACTCTAACATCTGATGGGAAATCACATTCCTGCTTGTGAATCCATAAAAGGATTTTGAATTCCTGTTGGAAGAAAAAAAAATCATCTTATTCTCCGTGAAATTTTGAACAGTTTAAAAATGATTTCTGGGTGAATTTATGCTCTGTTTTATAGAGCTTCCTTCTTTTCATGGCTACTTGGGGTCTAATTCCAAATCCCACGTTGGAAATGAAAAATTTCCATTCTTTCTGATGGGCTTTGAATGAAGCAGTGGAGAAACCTTCTGAGGGACTAAAAATGGGAATCAATTCATTACGAAATCCCCGAGGTTCGTTTTAAAAGCCTGGAGAGCAGCAAATGCTCTGTCTGTGGGGCAGACTCATTAAATTCCTTGTCTTGTGCCTCGTATTTTCATCCTGAGGTGGATGAACAGGCAGGAAAATCCTCATTTTATATTCAGATGCTCTTCGGAATGATGCCAGTAGGAAAACGGGTGAATTGAACAGGGCTGGAATTAACAGTGGAGACCTCCAGTCTTTCATAATCCTCTAAAAACTGCTTTATGTAGTGAATATTTGATGACACCATTAAATATTTTTTATAAATTATTTTGTCATTCTGGCTGTTTCAGACAGATATTCAGTGTGACTTATTCCAGTTTTCTGCCTCTCTCCCTTTTTTTTCTCCCTTCCCTTCTGGAAAACTCACACATGCACTGAAAGTGAAGAATATAGTGAACTTTATGCTCTCCTAATTTGAATTTTGTTCGCTGCAGGATGACAAAAATAATTCCAGATATGCTTTGAAAACACTCTTTAATTTATTTTTTTTCCTGAGATGAATATAGGACTCTTTAGAAAGAAAAAAAAATCCTGAATTTTGAAGCATTTCTGTGTCCAAGCAATGACCCGTGTTGATAATTTTGGTTTTTAATTTCTCAGTTGTAATGACTAGAGCTGCAGTGAGATGCGATATTGGAAACTCCAATATTTGGTCAATAAATCATAAAAGAAATGTATTTTTTTTCCTTCATTTCCAAACTCTTGGGGCTCCGGGGAACTTTGCCACTGGTCTAACAGAGCCACAGTTGCAGGGATTGTGTGGCAGGGAGGTTCAGCCTTGGGGAGCACCTCTGTCCACCCTGACTTGTCACTCACTTTGCTCTGGAATTTTGTGGGCTCCAGGCAACTCAGATCCATCAATGAACCGATCCATTTCAGTAGGAAAACCCCACAAATCTGGCCTGGATTTGGACCTAAAAACTGGGCAAATTTCAGATGATTTGGGGGTGACACTGCAAGCAAGTCCCCAGCAGCTGCCTCCCGTGGGCTGGACGAGGCACAAAGTGCAAATTCAATCTGTGTGTGCAGGTTGGGAGTGATTTAAAACAGCTACTGGGGCTTCAGGGTAATTTCTTTAACTCTAGAACGTGTTCAGTGCAAACCTACAGGGTTTTTTCCCCCCCTTCTGCACGAAGCAAACAGACAATGAAGTTGCAGAAAGTGTACGAGACTGGTTTTGTTTAACTTTGGTCTTCTCAATTTACTCTCCCTGCCACTGCCCTCTGGATATTTTTATGGAAGCAAAAGAAAATGCTCCTTTTATGTATTAGGGCTATGCATGGGGGTGACTCATTTGGCAATATTAATAAGAGGTAGAGTCAGCTTTATTTTGAAATCTCCTCCAGAATTATTTGGGTGAAAGAGAAAAATGGTCAGATTGCAGGATGAGGCTGCACGGGGAGGGTTTTACCTTTCCTGGTGTTTCTAATTCTGCCGAATAACAAGATTAAAAAGAAACTACCCAGCATGGACTGCAAAGAGAGCTCGTCCCAGGGAAAGCTAGGCTGGGATATTCTGGTTTTGGAGGGGTAGGTGCAGCTCAGGCTGGGAAAAGCTGGGAATTCTTCACCTTCTGGTGAAGGGTGATAAAAGCACACCCTGCTGCAGGCACGGCTCTTCCTCTTGAGCTGCTTTTCCACGGATTGTGAACAGATCCTGATTTTTACAGGACAAAAATGAAGCCCGAAGCATCCCCTGTCCTGTGTTTGTGCTTTTGGTGGCTCTCAGCACAGGGGGGTGAGACTACTCTGTCTCAAACACCTGGAGCAGGGCTCTGGATGCTCCAGGATCTTCTGTCTTCACGTAAGGGCTTCCACACCATAACAGCAGTCTGGAAAATAATCCTGAACCAAGAAATAGTAGTGAGGGAGGGGAAGAAGGAAGGGGGCCATCAATGGTACTCACAAATGAATGGTTTCGAGCAGTACAACCCTCCCAAATCTCCCAGCCTGGCCCTCCTGTTTCATTTCATACACTGAATTAAAACAAACCCCATCCATCATTTCATCAGGTAATTTTTGCAGGCAAGTGAAAAGAAAGGGCAGCACCCTGGTGAAAGCTGTGTACAAGATAACCAAAGCAAAATGTGCTTTTTATAAATGACTGTGTCATGCTGGCTGCTTGGGAAGGGTATTTAGTGTGACTTATCCCAGATTTCTGCCTCTCTCACTCTTTTCTCCAATTTCTTTTCTCTCCTCTTCTGGAAAACTCACACATTCACCAGAAGTGAAGAATATCATGAGCTTTGTGCTTTATTAGGGAATTTGAATCCTACTCCCAGCAGGATGGCAACGATAATCCCAGGTTCTCTCCCTGGTGGCTCAGCTTAGGCCTGTGTTACCCTGGTGCCTTTTCCTTGGTCTTAAAAAATTAAGAGTTAGACATTGTTAAGGGATAAAGGGTTTTTATTTCGGTATTTAGTGAGGATTTTTATGGTGTCATAATTTGTTGAGGTGGAATATGTTGAAATGTATCTTTACGGGTTGGTTACGTATATAATTTTATAGACTTTGCCAATTAGCATATTTGAGACAGATGTTTTAATGAGAGGTGTAAATGAATAGCGTGACATCTCTTTATCTTAAAGGATTTTTTTTTTTAGATGGATTTAATTTCAGTTTATAAGATATACTTCAGAGGAGGCTTTGGTTTTTTAAGATAATATAAAGCTTTTTGGCTTTCAATTGTGAGACGTTCAGGATGTTTGGTTTTCTGGCTTAATAGAATATTAGGATTACGTTAAGATATTTGACTTAAATGAAGATAAAAAGAATTAAATGAATATATAAAGAATTGTTAGTGTGCATGTTAAGGTATATACATACATCCTATGAATATATATGAGGTATATAAGAAGAAAAGGCAAAAAATCATCATGGCGTCAACCCTTTTGAGGGTTTGCCTCATCACATCACCTGCATTTTCCAAGGCTGGAACATCCATCCTTCCTTTTCCCCATTGCCTGTAGCTGTGTAAAACAGCAACGTGAGTGATTTCCATTTGCCAGCTCCTTGCCTCAAACCAGCCTGTGTCTCTACCCACAAATAACCCCCCAATAATTAAATTGTCGGGGGTTTGATCTTGCTCACAGGAGCAGAGCAATTTTCCTTCCCTCGTGGATTGGATTATCCTACAAGGTTATGATTCAAGCCTTCCCTTCTTGCTCTGATATGATTCTTCCAGACCTGGGGCCTGATAGGGCCCTGCACAGCACCAGGCCTCTGTTTTCTCTGTAAATACAGCCTACAAAATTTCAACAAGTCAGCCCTTGTGTGCCACACCGGGAGATTGATGACAAACCACATTATTTTCTTCCCCCCCCGTCCGTAGAGCTGCCCACAATTACAGCGGGGCTCTCTCCAAACACTGCCGTGTTTTTGTCCAGCAGGGAAAGGGCAGCGGCACGGGCCGGGATCCGCCAGCGGGGCTGGAGGCAACACTGAGCAGCATTATTTGGGGAAAATGCCCTTTTCTTCCCTCTTTTTTTCCCCCCCCATCCCATCCACGATAAAATATTGGAGCCCGTTCTGCCACGTGGGTTCGTGCAAAGCCATGAACCCGCCAGCAAAGGTTATCTCAATACCAAGGAGGGGCTCAGACTTGGAAAAAATTCCCTGAGCTGCTCTCGGGATGCTGAGGCTGCTCCCAGACCGGGGAAATTGGTGGAATTGGGATTATTAGAGGTTCCTGAAGATTCGGTTTGTACCATGCTGGGGGTTTAATCCAAAAAATCTCTGTTTTCTGTTGGCCTTGTGTTTGATAAATCAGAGAATTAATAATCACTCAGAGAACGGCACCACCAGACAAATCCCCCACGCTGTAAAACATCAGGAGTGAACAGCTGGCAAAAATAAATTAAAAATATATAAATACAAAATAAAAGGTATAATACAAAATAAAAGGCTCCGTCTCCTGAAAGAAGATTCCTGGAGAAGTGGGACCACGCTGCTGTTGCCATCCCATCATCCCTAACATCCAGCTTTTTAAACATCCAGCTTTTAGTCCCCGATTTTTGTCCTGCCATCCGTTCTGCGTTTGGCTTGCATCGCTAATAAAATCTGGAAAACAGGGATTGCTGGGTGCTCTGATGATCTTTCCAGAGATCTGATAACTGAATTCCCAGACTCCACGGAGGACTTGGGAGCACCTGAAAAGCAGGGCTCCCTTTTCAAGTGAAAAAATTCTCCGAGCATCCAACATCTGTCAGAATTCCCTAATTTGTCACGAGGCTGCTGCAGGCTCATCCATCATCCTGCCACGCCACGCTGGAAATGGTGCTGAAAAGATCCAAGTCATTGCCTCCAAAATGTTTTCTTTATCTCTGGGCACCTTCAAATCTTCCACAGGAGCCCCTGAAATCTCCGCTCTCCCCGGTCATTGTTTATAAAATGTGTTTAATTTGGGTGGTTTGTGTATGAAATGAGGGTGGTTGAGGTTTTTTTTTTCTTCCTTCAGGGGCGTTTATGGTCAAAGCATGGATGTGCAGCAGATTTCTGAGTGATAAAGAACCCTCTTGTGTTAGGTTTACCCCTTGAAACTTTAATTATTTTCTGCTAATTCCTTTTTTTTTTTTTTAACTTATTTACTTAGATCTCCAAATAAATCGTGACATTCCAGGATGGACAGAACATTCAGACCACTGTAAGACATTAATGACTTAATTCTTCAAATAAGGCATCTATATTACCAATATTTAGCCAAAAAAATGGAGTTTCCAATGAGACCAATTTAATCAATCTGATTTTTAGGGGCCAAAAGTACAATTTCTACAGTTTCTCATGCCTGTAAAAAATTTTTATGTGCCTTTCTCTCATTGGTAGCCCAAAGTTTCTCAATGATTTCTGAGAGACTATTTTGCCTTCTAAAGCTTATGTAACTCTAGAAGAAATACACAAAATTCTGAAAGAAAAAGATCTAAAATTCTTACAAAATTGAAAATTGTCTCTGCTTTAGTTGTTTGAAGCTAAATTGTTCTGAAAACTTAATTCTTCCTTGGAATTTCAGATTAAAAAAATATCTGGAAAATGAAACAAGGCCTTGAGGTTTCGGCAAGAGATGAACCAGGATTCAAAGACAAACTTCCAAATTCTGTGTGATTTTCTTGGATACCAAAGCAGAATGGAGAATAAAATGGAATGTGACTGGAATGCTGGTATTCACTCCACAAACTTAAGACAGTTTTAGTTCTAGGGAAGTACTAAAACTCCAAAACCTGGTTCTGGGAGGACAATGAATCCTCAGCAACTCAAGCCAGTGCAAATTGAGTTTTTCACAGCTCCCTGGGCAGGGAATGGGAAGGATTTTAAAGGAGTTTTGGCAGAGAAGGAGGATAAAGAGCATTGGGCCGATGCCTCCAGTAGCTCAGAGAATCCCACCAGTTTTCCATGAGATTTCTGACACCTCTGTGGAAAATCTGACCAGTTTAATCGTGGGAGCTGCAGCCCTGCTCTTGAGGAAAAGGGATCCAGGATGGAGTTGGCAGCACTGGAAATGCTCTGTAGCGAACTCAGAAATTGTGGCAAACATGAATATATTTAATTTAGGACATCTTAAAAAAGTTAATTTAAATTTAATTTTTGATTGTTTATTTTTCGACAGCTGATCAGTTCAGAATGTCCTGATCAATCTGTCAACAGCGTAAGGAGGACGAGTTCAAGCTATGGCCTTGCAGGGCACTGAGTTGGGGTGGTGAGGTGAAAACCAGGGAAATGCCATTCCTTTCCCTTAAATAAAAAAAAAAAAAAAAGAAAAAAAAGAAGGAAAAAAAAGAAGGGCAGCAATAAAGCAAAAGGCACTTCCTAAAGGTAGCCATTAAATCATTCAACACTCAGCTCCCCCGAGAGCAGAGGGTTCCTCTTTCCTTTCCAGGAGGGGTTTTCAGGAGCCATTCCTCATCCCCTGCTCGGTGTCTTCTCCCTGGGCACGATCCCAGAGCCCATCCAGGGGCAGCAGCACAGATTCCCTGGGATGGCCTTGGGCCCATAGATCACTTCCCAAAAAGTTTCCAATGGCTCCCCAAAGAGGAGAGCCGAGGGCTCTGTTTTGCTCGTGATAATGTGCTAATGCTCCAAGACCCTGCATAAATCTTCTCCCTGCATCATCATTTGTCAAAGTCACAACACGGGGCTGGAAACAGCAAGAAAAAAAACACCCAGTTCAACCAAAAAAAAAAAAGAAAAAAAAAAAAAAAGAAGTAGGATGAGATAGAAAATGTGGCTTTGTTTTCTTCCATGTCCCTCCCATGCAATTTCCCCCCCTCCTCTCTCCCTTTCTCCTTTTCTCTTAATCTCTAAACCATCTGATTGTGGAGGAATGGTAAAGAAAGGGTTTGGTTTCTTTAGGGTTTTTGTGTGAGTGCGCGGTTTGCTGGACACTGAGAAATGGAAATTGGCAGTTTGTTGGAGGAGCCTCTGCCACCTCTGCTGAGGAAAATGCTGCTGGGGAGAGGGCTGGCGGCCCTGGTGCTGCTCCCCGGTTTAGACATCGTTTGGGCTGATCAAATCGGATGGAAAAACACCATCCTATCAAAAGCCCTGATGGCTGAGGGAGTTTGTTTTTAATCATCTCTGAGGGAACAATCCCACAGACCACATCAAGATGTTCTCCAGTGCTTGCTGGAAGTGAAAAGAAGTCGCGAGAGAGAGAAAATCAAGCTTGTTTCGATGTTTTATTTCTCTTTTCCTTTTTCAGCTCCTTTTCAATGTCTTCATCTCAATTTTATTTTTTCCCCCGCCATCTCCTTGTCGTCCTGATGAAATGGTTCTATTTAAAACATCTCCTGAAAATCACTGGATGGGGATGTTCAACTGATGTTTGTGCTCTGAGGTGCCGAGGCAGACACATTTTGCTGGTTTTACCATTGGTGATTCTGTCTAAGATGAGTTCTTGATGTCCAGAAAGGGAATTGTGATGGCATTGGAGCCCTGTCCCTCCCTGTGCTCCTGTTAATAGATAAACACCCGTTACAGGCAGACAAGAAGGAAAAGAAAGAGATTTCTCCACCACCATTTAATTGGATCTACTGGGAAGGGCCAAGACTTGGAACCTGACATTTTGATCATTACCAGCCCAGCCAGAAACAGATGAAAGCAGGTGGGAACTGAAGGGAAAACAAACGTGAATTGATGTGGTGACACCAAGCCCGGCTCAGTCCTGCTGTTTTCAGTCAATTATTGTGAAATACATGGACATGGCAGGATAATCTACAGCTCCAAGCCCTTCCCAGCCCTTCCCAGCCCTTCCCAGCCATGCCAGCAGTGCCACTGAAGTCCCTGAAGGCAGCAAAGCAAATTGAGATCAGCCCCACGGCCCCTAGGACACGCCTGGGGCAGTTTGGGGTGGCAGAACCCAGCCTGCAACGCCAGAATAAGGCAGAATAAACAGAATATTTTTACTGAAGCATTAAGGGATGGTGTTGGTAGCCACTACTGGATTTCCAAATCCAGCCAGAGCCTGGAAACTCTTCCAGGGTTGGAGTGAGGAGCTGTGAAACCTCTCCTTTGTTGCACTCTGACATTTGATATGCATTAAACATTAAATATTTAACATCCTGCTAAAGGCTGACCGGTCTCCCTGCATTGAAGTGGCTCCCTTGCTGCTCCCAGCTCTCTCCAGGCTTTATCTCTGGTGTCCCCTTACAGCCTGGATCTGAGATCAGGCCGGGATCTCTGTCCGTGCGGGAGCCCCCGGCAGTGCTGGCAGCATTCCCGAGCCCTGGCATCCTCCCCCAGCCCAATTAGGCTTCACCTCAGGTAACTCTTCAAAAGAAAACTCTCGATAATCAGAACGTGATGGGCGACACGTCAGGAAAAGGCAAATGAGAGCCTGAAATCCGGCACGGAGCCGCAGTGGAAAAGAAGCCATGGGGTTGTTTCCATCAGGGAAGCTTGGACGCTGTACAAGGGCTGGGAGGGGAGAGGGGGCACCCCGGGATGGGATGGGGAAGGGAGGGCTCCTGGGCAAAGGTCTGCTCCTAACAGGATCCTCATGGAGCAGGTTTTGGGTTTCACACCCCGCTGACAATTCGCTCCGGTCGGTGTGGGGAGGATGAGAAGGGAAATGTTTGTGGGGTCTTGTATGGGGAGGAGAAGGAGCCACACGATGCTGCAATGTCCTTTTGGGTTTTCCTTCTCTGTCCCAAATCTGAGTGCAGCTTTTCCTTGTCACGGGGATCCTGCCGCGCTTTGGGGGTTTGGGGAGCAGGATGAGGCTCAGCTCCAGCATCCCTAGTGGGTACCGCTGCTTCCCTTGCACACAGGATCCAGAGGGAGAGGGAAAACTGAGCCCAGAGGAGGATTGCTGCATCACCCCCACGGGATCCCTGCCAGCCCTCTGGCACTGGGAATACTGGGATGGGGGAAGAGGCTGGGTTGATTCCAGCTCCTTCCTCACCCATCCCCATCCTCACATCCCTGCAGAGCCACCCTGCTGTGATGGATGGGTTTATTCCACGTGTGGAAACTGCGCTGGAATTATCCCTCCTCCTCTGATGCCTGGCTCTTCATTAGGTATGTTTTCTATAAACAGAGATTAAATTAAAAAAAAAAAAAAGACACTGGAAATACTCTGAGGAAAGTGTGTCTCTGGGAGCCAAATGAAACTCCACATAATCCCCCTTCTCTCTGTGAGAAGAGAATAATGTCCTCCAATTAATTATATCGAGGCATATAATTACACACTTACACAGTCAAAGACATTTTGTAGCAGAAACGAGATTGAATGTCAGTTCCAGCTTCCAAAACCACACAGAGTTAAAACAAATTTTAGCTCCCAGATTGAACTTTTCAAGCCACTTTTATTAATATGTGGAGCGATTATTGTTGACTGGACAAATTATTTGGGATGGAGTTTTTGCTGCAGTGCAGAGCTGGCAGTGCAGAATGCCAGACTCCACGGAGAACTGCAGTAAACCAATATATCTGTGCAAAAAAAAAAAAAATCTGGATTTTCAGAGATTGTTATCAAAAATAGATGCTGAATAACGGCTGGTTTGGCCAAGAACAATATGTGGTGTTCTCACCTAGGGGTTCCTTATTTCCCTGTGGACTTTTGGCCTCCCTGGGCTGTTTCCCTCCCAAATTCATCCCTTGGAGGTGGCAATGCCAAGTTTGATGGAACCCGTGGCTCTTGGTGTGGGGGAGTTGAAAGCACAAGATAAATTACTGGGATTTACTGAGCAACATTTTCACTCTGGGACTGAAAGGGAAGAGCGGCTCCTAAAAACACGTCATAATTATTAAAAACAATCAAGCCAGTTAGAGAAACCCCAGCATTTTAAATAGGAATAAGCACTCCTGGATATCTGCTGAGGAATTCTTTTTTTTTTCAGGCAGTGTTTGCTGATGGATTCTGATGTCTCAATCAGGATTTCAGGACACAGATTTTCCCTGACAACACTTGATCCAGCGTGTAAGGAGATATTTTATCACAGCCCTGTAACTATCGACTCCAACTGATTATTTGCTTCAAGTTAAGCATGAGCTTACCTCCTCTTGTTGGCTCTGACATGGACATTCCCACCAGTATAATATTCCCAATCCCTCCTGTTATTACAGCATTCCCCATAACGGGAACCCCAATATTACTGAGGACTTTGGCAACCTTGGCCAATGTCAACAGAATGGGAGGTGCTATTTCATTAATTTCCCCTGACTTGGGACAAAAATAACTTCATCCATGTCTTGGTTTTGTGTTTCAACCTCCAGGAGAACAATTTTCTTAAAAAATAAAGAAATTGGTTACTTTATACCCCGGCTGGTTACATTAGACTGTAATTTCACAAGGCATCAGTGATTCCAGGGGCTGATTTTCTGACAGGCAAAAGAAAAAAAAAATAATAAAAAAAAAATGACCACACATTTGTGAGCATCAGTAGTCACCTCTCCTCAAGCATAAAGCACACGGACACATTTTTGGCCAGCAGAAAGAGGGGAAGGAAGAAGCAGAGACATGTTTGGGTTCCTGACACACATTTGGGTTGACGAAGGGGGATCCCAGAGTGAGGACAGAAAAATGGGTCCCCGTGGGGCAGGGCAGGATCTCCTCTAAAAACAGGAGCGAGCAAATCAGGGCAAGCAGAGCCTTCCTGCTGGGGGAGAGACCACAGAGAATGGGGGGCAAACAGGTGAGGGCAAGGAGGATTCCTTGCCCAGGCAGAGCTGGGTGTCAACGTATTTATGGTCTGGTTTCTTCTGTATCTCCTCAGCTCCTCCTTAAGCTGGATTTAGGGGTTTGCTCTTTTTATTTTCTTGTGTTTGGTGAGGGGTTGAAATAAACCTCTCCCAAACCCTTCTGCAGGACTCTGTTGTAAATTTGTAGCAAGTCAAATGTTTAAAATCTAAAGGCCACCTGCACCACCCTGAAACTTGTGCAACAAATGGTTTCTCATTTTTTAAAAAAAATATTTTATTGTTATGATTTCTTTAATGCTGTACAATCAGCAGTAACACCACAATCGCATGTTTGAAGCCGGTATTAATAATTTTACAGCCAGTAAACACCTGAAACCTCTCCTCTCCTCTCTTTATTGGCTCCCTGGATTTTTATGAGTGTATTGCTGCAAGTAAGGCAGCGCAGGGAGTTGCCATGTTGGGAAACACCAGGTGCCCATCTGTTTCAAAATCATTCCGAGACTTAAGCCTTGAAATGCTTTAAAATGACCTGGGGTTGAATTTTGACCCAGTTTTGCTCCCTGACCTCCACTTTGCTATGATGGCAAAGCAGTTTGACAGGAAGTGTCGTGAGTTTTGGCGCTGTGAAGGATCCAGGAGGAGAGCAGGAGGAAAATAATTCCTTGGCTTTACTTGGGGTCCTCTGAAAGGGTTGGTCACTGTATGGGGTCACCCTTCCCCTTTGGGCTGCCCAGCCCTGTGGTCTCCCAGTGGGATGTGGGAGGAAGCTGTGGCTGTTCCATCCCTGGAAATGTCCCAGGCCAGGCTGGATGAGGCTTGGAGCAGCCTGGGATAGTGGAAGGTGTCCCTGCCCATGGCAATGAGTGGAATGAGGTGACACTTAATGTCCCTTCCCAACCCAAACCATTCCACGACCCCAAGATTCGGTACAGCCAGCATGGCAGAAAGGAAGGGCTGGGTTGGGTTTTCTTGGCCTGAAGGATGTGTCCAAGTCTGTCCCTGTTCCACGAGGGCCAGAGCTCCTCAAAACCCTTTGCTGAACATGGATTCCCCTCAAAAACCAGGACTAGTGAGGGCTCAGCTCTGCTTTTGAAGGACAACTCAGACAACGTCCTCTGTGCCCTTTCCATGGCACACACAGACATAAACATATTTAATGTGTATTAAAATGCAGGCTGTGGCAGAGGGGAGAATTAAACCCGGGTCTCTCAAATCCCAAGTCAGCCTTAACCACTGGGTTATTCTCCTCTCTTGTGCGAATGCTGCCTGTGCCCATTGTGTACAAACAGGAGAGAGATTTACTGGAGAAATAACCACAACAATCCACGTGTGTACACGGATATAAATATATATCCCCTCAATAGCGGCCTGCGAAAGCACCGCCTCGTAAAAACTCTCTGAACACTCACTAAATTCTGGGCCAGATTTCAACTCATGCTCCTGAGATAAGGACCAGAGGGAGGAGGAAGAAGCAGACAGCAGCAATCCTTTCATCCCCCC
The DNA here is from genome assembly GCF_029207755.1 of Chamaea fasciata. Classification (NCBI taxonomy): domain Eukaryota; kingdom Metazoa; phylum Chordata; class Aves; order Passeriformes; family Sylviidae; genus Chamaea; species Chamaea fasciata. Next base: position 4,367,345 of record NW_027094104.1, on the reverse strand, counting down.
TGGCCACAGCTGCTGGGGCCGCTCCTTTCAGCAGATGGGAATGAAAATAGATATATTTACAATTTACAATTGCAGTTGGATGGAGAAAGGAGCAGCAGTGAACACAGAGCAGTCGTTTGCTAAACCCATAATAGTCGGGATTATGCAGCGCCGCTGCTACAATAACATTCGTTTGCTGTCAGCGCTCCTGTGTGAAAACAAATTAGCTGGATGATTAATGAACATCCCCGAGCAGCATGTGGATTCTCCTCGGTGATGCTCCGGCCCAGTGTGAAACGTGCTGCCCTGAGCTGTCCCTGCTCTTTGTGCTGCTCTGTCCCCTCTGCACACCTGGCTGCTGCTGGCACAGGGGGGGCTCTGCCCCTTTTTGAGGGGCTTCATTTAAAGAACAATGCATGAGAGAACACCGAGAGTCCAGAAGGAGGTGCTGAGGTGGGAAATGTCTCCTTGGGGCTCGGTGTGACCTGAGGATGGTTTTGTGGAGAGGGGTTCCTGCTGCCGGCCTCCCACAGAGCAGCCCTTGGGCTGGGGGAGCTGAATAGGAACGGGCTCCGCAGGGAAGAGGCCGCAGCCAGAATTCAGGGAGTGTTTGGGCAATGCTCTCAGGCACAGGGTGGGAGTTTGGGCTGCCCTGTTGGTCGCCCCATTTTGGGGTGCAGGCCCAGGGGTTGGCCTGGATGATCCTTGTGTGTCCCTTTCCACTCGGGATGTTCCGTGGTGTGGCTCCGGGGGTGCCCGGGGTGCTGTGGGACAGGAGGGACTCCTGGGGCGAGGAGGGAGCCACAAGCAGGCACAGAGCAGGGATCTGCCCCTTCCTCCCCTGACCATCCCCTGCTCCATGGTGTTTTCCTCTTGGAACTTCCACCTTTTTTATTCCTTCCTAGCCCACATACCTGCTGGGAATCAGAGCGAAAACGGACCATGGAGAGCTGGAATCTGTCACCAAAAGGCACCTCCAGAGATCTCCTGCTGGTTTTTCCTGCTGTACACGTGGGGGCTGCGGCCTCTCGTGATTTTAGAAGTGTTTTTTTCACTTTGAAATACCCACCTGTCTCTCTCAGAGGTGTTCCAGATGATTCTGCAGGGGACTTCCACAGCAAATAGGGAGATGGATGTGTTTTTTCACTTTAATTAATCAAAGCATGATTAATCCAGGAGCTGGCCTTTAAGGATCCCTGTGCATCCCTTCCAGCTGAGGATGTTCTGTGATTCTTTGAGGAATCAAGGAAGGAGGAGGCCCTGGGTGTGAGTTGTTTCGCCACAAAGGGTGGGCAGACAATTCCAGACCTGAGCCAGCCTTGCAGGGGGAGCTGGATCTCCTCAGGATGGGTTTGTATGGAAAGGTGGAACCGGTTTGGCTGTGAACACAAAACCCCAGACTGGTTTGGGTTGGAAGGGACCTCCAGGATCATCTCATCCACCCCCCAGCCATGGGCAGGGACACCTTCCACTGGTCCGGGCTGCTCCAGCCTGGCCTTGGACACTTCCAGGGATGTGGAAGCCACCAGAGCTCCTGGTGCTGAGTGTGGTCCCCCCGGAGGGCCCTGAGGCTGAGCTCCTTTCCGGCACTCACGGGGTTAAGGGTGTTTTTTCTGCTCCACACACGCTCACACGAGCCTCCAGCAGTTATATAATATAAAAAGGCTCTTTTCTCATATCCCCACAGCGCGCAATAGGACTCCACATATAGCACACCAAAAACATAAAAAAATAAAAGGAGCCCAAACACTGCCAAAATCTACATTTTCATTTGGCAAACCAGTTAAATCTATTCATAATCTGGTGCCTGAATCAGGTTTCAGACCAGACTAGACTGCCTTGGCTCCTGGTTTTTGTTGCTCGACCTGTCTCTGACTGAATTTAGCTATGATGTTACATCTTTAGCTGTAGAGAATTTCTAATAATGGTAGCCTGTTTTATTTTGCCACTGGAGGGTACAAGTTCCAGCATTTCCGTACCCAGGTCCAATTGGAGCCAGTTTCGGACTTTTTTTTGGACAGAAACCTCCCTTGTTGCTTTGCACTGTTTTCTTTTTGCCCTTTTTTTTTTTTTTTCCCTCTTTTTTTAATTTTAATAATGTTCACCCTCGCAGCTTCCAGGAGGCGAAATGAAAACACAGCAGATGTGAAATGTGCAGTGTCAAAAATACCCACGTTAGTCCCAGTCACCTGCCCCGCTCCTCCGGGGCCCCCGGAGCTCCCTCAGCCCACGGAGGTGAGCATCCCACAGATCCTGGAGGGTCCCTTGGAGCTCTTCCCCTCCTCGGGAGGCCCCAGCTCAAACTTTGATTGAGGTAGTGGGAATGAACATTAATTGGCTGTAATTAATTAATCCCTGCTTTTGGGCGCTGGGTTGGGAACGCTAAAGGAGAGGCACCAAAACCAAACCCCAAATTTCACTCCCTGTTCACTGTTCTCACCAACGAAGCCGTGAAGCTGCTTCACTTCACCTCTGGCTCAACATCCCCCAGGACCTCAGGGCTGCAGCACCACCCCAAAAACATCTGTACACCCCTAAGGGCTCCCTAAACCCCTCCAATTCCCAAGCACGAGGCAAGCAGGACCACCCCGGGCTGGGAATTAGGGACAAGACTTTGGAGAGTTTTGGTGGCATTTTGGTGTCTCCCAAACTGACTTTTCCCTGGCAGGATCCAGTTCAGCTTTTCTGTCAAACCTGCTGCCTGCTGGAACAGGAAATCTTTAGGGTTTTATATAGTGCTAATAGGCCACCAGAAATTTTGGCCATAGAAATAACCCTGCACAGAGAATTAGAGAACATGGACAGGATTCTTGTTTTAAATATATAGATATAAACAGAGTGATTCCTTCTCCCCCGGTAAATTAACCCGGGCTCTGTTTGGGCTAGGCAACCGCAGGGAAATTAGAAAGGAGTAAAATCGTGGAATTTGTTTGGGAAACAAATTTTCTTTAATTTTATTTTCAGCATCTTGAGGAGAAGCGAGGCAACGAGAGTGATTTGGAAGGCAGCTGTGAAGTTTCAGTTGTTAAAAGTGAGGTTGAGGCTGGAGTTCCTTTGGTTTTATGCCTTTGTCTGAATCCAGAAGTGGTGAAAGTTGTCTCAGTCTGGGAAGAAAAGGAGGTTTCACCTCCAGGTTCTCCCTCAGTGATCTGAGGGGAGACTTCTCCCCCACCGCACTCTTATCCATAAATATGCCAAGGAGAATCCAGAACAAGAGGGAATGCTGATGCTTAGCTGAAGGACTGGATGATTCCAGCACATTTGTGTGATTATGGAAAGGTTTAAAGGAATGAGCACTCCAAACCCTGAACCCAGCTGGGGAAAAGCCACCACCACAGTCCCAGGAGTGATGGAAAAGGCTCAGGGATGCCACAGATGTGGATATTTGGGGAGACAAATGGAGAAAAACATGGAAAAAAGAGTCTGGGACCTGTCCTGGGCAGCAGCAGGAGGGGACAAGGGCAGAGCAGGGCCATGGCTCCACCCGGGATTCATCTCCCTCCCTGCTGGAGCAGGGAATTGTGTGGGGGCTCCTCTGGGGGTTTGGGGAGTGGCGCCCCCAGATCCCGACTGCTCCCATCGAGGAGACATGGAGGGGACTAATTTTGTGGTTAATTTGGCCAATTTCGAGCAAAAGTAACCCAAAGAGGGAGGCAGGAGGTCGGGCTGAGCTGGGGAGCTCCGCCCTGCCAGCTTTGGGTGGGTTTGTGTTAAATTGGATGTCTGAGCGTTTTTTTTTTCTGCCCAACCCTCATCATTACGTGCTTGCATAGAAAATCAAGTCACCACACCTTTAATGAACCTAATTTCCTAATTCTGAGAGAGTCGCCACTGCCAGTGATTCACTCCCTGCTTTTTTACATATTTGGGCTGTGTTTTGGTTGTTTTTTTTATTTTTTTTTTTTAATTTTTTTTTTTTTAAACCAGGCAGATCTCCATGGCCAAACACTGGGCTCATTATTTTCTCTTCACTTAGCTGAAACAGACTACATAAGAAATTGCAATCAGTGTTATCTTAGAGCAGGGGTTCCTCCAAAATTTCCACCCTGGGGGCAATATAGGAAAAGCAAAACATTTCCTGAGTCATCCCTTCTGATCCTTCACCCTCTGGTGTCAGAGCTGACCGGGAGGAGATGCCGTGGATCAAACAAACACTTTGCAGAGTGGTGCAAAACCAAGGCCTCGAGGCTCTGGAATGGTCAAGGTTTGGAGCACAGCTCTGCCAGGACAGTCTGGGGGAGCTCAGACCTTCCCGCTTTAATCCTGATGAATCCATGGAAACTTTTCCAGATGCTACACAGGTTATTCTTCAAACATGTAAATTTTATTTAATTAAGTGAAAGCGCTCTCAAAAGGCTAATTCTGCTCTCCAGTGCTGCTGAGAGGGGATATTAAAGGAGCTGCTCTGTTAAATTCTAGAAACTTGGGGTAATTTCAGAGTGTCCCAGTATCTGCAGAGCCTTTCTGGCAGGTCATTGAGGGTTTTCTACTCAGAAATTCCTATGAGAAATTAGAAATTGAAATTTCTAATTTAAACAGGACCATGTTGTAGGAACACGATGCTAAAGCAGAAAGCTCAGGCAGGGAATATTCCCCAACTGAACATTATTGTTGCTATTGGTGTGAAACGGGTGGGAAGGGGGATTGTAAAAGTGTGAGGAATTAACACACGGGCTCCTTGAACCCAGACTGATTCTCTGCCGCTCTGACTACACAAATAAGTTTATAAATCCTTTATAGGCTTCTGCTTCAGGGACCTCTTCTCAAATTTGCCATGGGATTTGGAGGTGTGAATTAGCCACTGGTCTCCACTGGATCCTCTCATACTGATTTGGTTGGAATTTAGGGCTCAACCCCACAGGCAGAATGTCACCCCCTGCTCCAGCACTGCTCCAGAACCTCTCACCTTTCCATGGTCAGAATCCTCATCTCAACTCCCAACCCAAAATGCATCCGACTGGCATTTTACACCCAGGAATTCCTAAACTATTTCCTAAACTAACTCCTCCTTTAGGAGGTGCTGAAATCACCCGCTGTTCCAAGACCTCACCCCCCACCCTGCATTTCAGTCCCAGTGTACTTCCAGCAAAGAGTTGTGCGTAAGGACTGATGGAATTGTGATGGAATTGTGGTGGAATTGTGATGGAATTGTGATGGAATTGTGCTCTCAGACCCTTCAATATGAAGGGGACAACTTGTCCTTGCAGTCAAAAGTAAAAGAAACACAATCATGGGATCCCAGACTGGTTTGGGTTGGAAGGGAACTCAAAGCTCATCTTGTTCCCCCTCCCACTGCCCCAGGCTGCTCCAAACCCATCCAGCCTGGCCTGGGACACTTCCAGGGATCCAGGGGCAGCCACAGCTGCTCTGTGCCAGGGCCTCCCCACCCTCCCAGGGAACAATTCCCTCCCCAAATCCCATCCAACCCTGTCCCTGGACAGCTTAGATTCATTCTGTACCAACAAGCACTGGGTTCAAAGCACAACAGCTCTGTCTGGAGAGCCAGGCTTTGACTTTCTTGCCATTTCTCTCCTAAACTTGCCCAAAGCGGTGGTTAAATAATTGATATTTGCTTTCTGGAGGGAGAGTTTACTCTCCTTTGACCCTGCTTTGGAGTTCTTTAAGATAAGGCCAAATATTGACAAAGCTGGTGCTGAGATTTCAGTACACAGAAAAAAAAAAAAGTTGGTGTTGCTTAGGAGTGAAAAAAACCTGACCAGCCTGCGTGTAAACTTCTCTTAGGGTAAATAAACGGGGATGTGCTCGCTGGGAAATCCTGCTGATGAAGAAATCCGTGGTATTAAATGGGAGCAGAGAGTTCCCACCTAAATAAAATACAGGATTAATTCTGTGTTCCTAATTTCCTTGATTCCAGACTCGCACAGGCAGAGGGGGATAAACCCAGGGACATTTAACTGATCACGGCTTTCTCAGAGAGGGAGGAAAAAAGAAATTTCTCCCACAATTTGGTGGGAACAGCAGAGCCAGAGGTGGCTGCCATATTGTGTCAAGCTCCAGCCCTACTTTAGAGAATTTTAAAACCCTGCAGTCTAATCATGGTGCTGGAAATAGATCTGAAATGATTTAGAACTACAAACCACTGTTGACTGGAATAGAAAGTTTAAGGAAACCTGGCTGAAGGTAATGGCTTTATTAATGCCTCACGCTATTGTCGGTGGAGGCTGTCATTGCCCTTGTGACAAATTTGTCCCTTTTATCCCGTTCCAAGTCCCTTTGCTGTGCCTTGTGCCCAGTGTGGGGGCATCAATCCTTTGGACTTTGAACAACTTGGCCGTGTTTTCCCTGCCTTTAAGACAGCAGTTGTTTTCCCTCACCTAGGGGAGCGGTCCCAGGATCCTGAAATCCTTGGAAATCACCAAACACATCCCTTGTTTCTGATGGTTTGAGTCAGCTACAGACCTGCAGAAGCCATTGCTGGAAAACCAGCCCGATATTGATTGGAAACAGCGATTTCCAGCGGTGTGGGGAGCGATTTAATCCCAAACAACTCTCTGCTCTCTCCCGCGTGCCCCTGCGAGGGCTGTGATGTTCCTGCCTGGCACCAGGAGCAGTGTTTACATCTGGGGCTTGGCACCACATGAATCCAGCTCTGCCTCTCGGCAGCGCGATAGGATCAGGGGCTCGGGAGTGACGGATGGCGGATCGCCGCTGCCCTTCCAGCAGGAGACCCCTGAGTGCCCCGGGAAGGCTCCTTTGAGATTGCTGGAGCTGGGTATTTGCTTTCCTTGGATCACACCCCTCCTGGGAGAAGTGATGCTGGATGCTTTTCCTATGTTGATGGTGCGGGCTCGTTCCTTAAGTAAACCGCGGCCGGTTCCTGCCCCTGGCGCTGGCACCTCGCTGTCCTGCCGCTGAAAAGCTGTGATTTGTGAGTCTGCTCTGGTGGCTCTCCTGGAAACCCACGGGGGGGAAATCAACATCAGGCCCTCACCATTATTAAGTACAAATTCACCATCAGAAAAAAAAAAAAAAAGAAAAAAAAATTCAACTTCAGATTTTCCTGTTTATTTACTTCCACCCGTCTGAAACTACCTGAGCACGTCGTGGAGGGCTTAGAATGTCCACAAAGTTCCTAACGCCCACGAAAAAGGAATATTTGGATGGTGATTTGGGTTATTTGTGTTTATTGCTGTGCTAATTTATCTGCTCTGACCGTCCGGGAGAGCACCATCATCACCAGGCCTGATAAATGTGCTGCAGGATGTAAACCTGGATGAGGGCTTTGGCTTGAGGAAAGTTTGTTTTTCCAGAGTGAAATGATGGATTTCTCATGCTAGATATGAACAAAGTTGTTATAAAGTAAAGGAAAATAAATTAAAATGAAGGCAAAACAAACTTTCCATTTTCTAGAATTAAATCCAGACTTATTTCATCTGAATGTATTGATCAGATATTTAAATCTGAAATCAAGAATTGTAATCCTGTCCAGCTGGAGTCAAAAGCTGGAAAAATTGCCAGCAGGCCAAAGGAATAAAACAAAAGCAGCAAGAAAGAAGAACAAAGCCAATGAGGGATAAGACTCTGCTCCCGTGACTGCCAACCACTTAAGGATAAAAACCATGGACTATTCTACCAAATAATAATTGATCCCATCCTAAACAAAACCAGAGGGGATGAATCACCCTCTAAGACACCTGAATTTCCCCATTTACTGGGCAGAAAGTTCTAAAATTAAGTGAGATTCCTCTGAATATGTAAGAAGTCCTCTGGCAAGGCAACATTGCTGATGACAAATAGAGTTTTAAATCCAAAAGGAGTTTATTGCCCTTTATCTTTTCTGTCCACACCGTGCTCACATTCTATTGATCCCAGGCATCAGAGTTTTTCCAGGGAGGATAAACAATCCCTTCTCCTCCTCAAAACATAACTTGGGTCTGAGTTTTGCTTTATTTTGCTCCTTCTGAAGCAATTAAATTTGGAGTTTTGATGGTCACTCCATGAGATGGGGGACTTGTCTGAGGCTCAGCAGCACTTCCAGCCCTTCCCAACGCATCCCAGTGAATCATTATTTGTTGTTATCCATAATGCAGTGTTTGCTTGTCGGCATAGAGATTATCCATAAAAACCCTGGTTCTCCCACCCACTCTGCAAGCAGGAAAGTGTTTAATGCAAGTGTTGGAAGGGACAGATTGATGACACACTGCTCTTGTCTTCATCTAGAATCCAAAAAAAAAGGGAAAAATTCCCAACGGGCCGCAGCAATGAAATAAAGGCAGGAAGAAAGAAGAACAAAAGCAAAGAGGGATAAGATTCTGCTCCTGTGACTGCCAAACAATTAAGAATAAAAAGCCCTTTTAAAATGGTGATAAAGTTGTGCTGTGAAGTTGTAGGAACAGGAGGTTGGTTACTGACTGTCCCTGCGTGGGGAGAGGTCACCACAGGAGGGTCAGATCTCTGATGATTTTTAAAATTCCATTTCTGGGAGCAATTTGGGCAGCTCCGGGGGGTTTCTGGAGACAGAAGAGGTACCTGAAAGTCCCAAGTCCCCTCAGCCACTTGAGGAATTTCTGCTCTTTGCAGACCTCGTTGTAGCCCTTCAGCTTCCCCCAGGTCACCAAACCCTTACTTGGGCATTTTCATCGGTGTTTTAAGATTTGTGGTTGTTTTTCTGGTACTGGAATTCCTCGGAATTTACCGGACTGTGCATCCCGTGCCCCTGTCAGACCACAGGGATTTTCAAACCTGCTGCCTCAGCTGCTGCCTCCCACCCAACCCAACAACCCCGGGTTCCTCAAAATCAGAGGACGACTCGGGATTTTTAAACACACAAAAATTTCCATGCGAAGCGTCAGGTACGCGTTCCCCCTTCCCCCCCCCCCCCCCCAAAAAAAAAACGTTCTCTGGAGGGATGCAAATGCATGGAAATGAACCCCAACAACCCACTTGGATGAGGCAGGAGGATCTCTCCGCCCACGGGCTGTTTGAGTTGAAAGCGATCCCGCAGAAACGGGGAGGCAGAGAGGAAGGTGGGCGACTCGCTTGGACTCCTCAGTATTTCTTTTTAAATTTAGCTGAGCACACATTTTGGAGGGCTGCTGCTGAGGGCTGGTGCCGAGGGCTCTGCCAAAGCCCCGAAAATAACTCACGAACGTCATGGTCTGAGGGATGGCTGGGCTGCCTCTGCTCAGTGCTGCCTTGGAAAAAAAGGGGTCTGGGCCTGCTGAAAGCAACGCTTTTAATGTGGGCACACGAGCGGGGCAGAACAGGGCAAGGAACTCAGATTATTCCAGCAGCAGCTGGGCTGGTGTTTGTGGAAACCCAGCGGTGGGCACGGAACAATGAGTACATTCTTGTGGCTGGGAAGCTTTCGTTTTCTCTTCTCCCTGCCCGTTGATCTGGGTGAAAAGAAGTGGGGATAACCTTCATTTGTAAAAGAGCAGATGTGTTTTAGAAACAGTGGTTTCTTGCTCCCGGCCGTAGGGGGATGAGGAGCTGCCAGCTCCTGAGGGCTGCCAGTTTGTGTGTGAACTGTGTTTTCTCTCTTGCTTTATGAGTTAAAGGACAAAAACGTGTGGTTTTATCTGCTTTCTTCTCTCAAGGTGTTCGGGCAGCTGCTTGTTTCAGGTTTTTCCCTAAACAAGCCCTGCAGATGCCTGCAAGCCCTGTGGCTGAGCGGGAAGAGGGAACAACTCCCGTTTTTCCCCATGGGAGTGCAGCACATCCACCTCGGCTCTGTGGCAACGTGGATTTACACCAATCCCACAGCCAGGCTGGTCCTGGAGCCCCTGCAGAGCACAAGTGCCCTTTGCAGGCTTGTCCTGCCTGTGCTGATCACAGCCCCCATCCATCCATCCATCCATCCATCCATCCATCCATCCATCCATCCATCCATCCCCCTAGCCCCGGTGTGGCCCTGATGGAGTCCACAGCTCCAAACCCAGCCAGAACCTGGCAGAGGAACAAATAAAATGTGATCAGATCCCACCCTGAGCCCAGGGGAGGCTCTGCCCATGGATGGGGTGAGCTTGGATGGAGTGTGAGGTCACGGCCAGGTTGGCTTTGAGGACCAGGATGTCTCATTGGGGTTTGTCTGGAGCAAAAAGCGCTGTGGTGACAATCTGGTGGGAGGTTATCAGGGCTCCAGTGAGGATCTGCAGGAGAGGAAATGGGAAGTGGGAATGGAAATTCCCAGTGGGAGCAGTGCAGGGCTCAGATCTGGGTGATAACACCCGGCATCTTTTCCCAAAGGAAGATTCCGACTGTCCTGAGCTGAAAAGCTGCAGGGCAAGAAGGTCTTGTGACCCTCCCAAATACTGGAGTTTGGGCTGAGCCCTGCAGGACAGCACAGAGCTGAGCTGGCCCGTGACCCTCCCAAGCGCTGGAGTTTGCAGAAGGAGAGCACAGAGCTGAACTGGCCTGTGACCCTCCCAAGCGCTGGAGTTTGCAGAAGGAGAGCACAGAGCTGAGCTGGCCTGTGACTCTCCCAAGCGCTGGAGTTTGCAGAAGGAGAGCACAGAGCTGAACTGGCCCGTGACCCTCCCAAGCGCTGGAGTTTGCAGAAGGAGAGCACAGAGCTGAGCTGGCCTGTGACTCTCCCAAGCGTGGTGCTGCCTGTGCTGAAGTCCTTGGAAGCCCTCATCCCTCTGGACAGCAGCAGATGCTCTGGAAAGGTGACCTCAGCCCTCTCCAGAGAGAGAGAAATTTCGGCAAGGGAAGGCAGCCGAGACAGCTCTCAGCCTCCCCCACCCACTGATACCGTGACAATCCACAGCTATTCCCGTGGAAAGCATCCAGCAAAGAACACCGCCCCAATCCCTTGAAAACAAACAAAAACAACTCCAGCCGCAGCGGGCTGGGCGGCAGGATGGATCAGAGCGGCTCATGACTCCCTTTTCCCCGACACTTCTCCCACTCGCCGATGCTGAATGGGATCCCAGTCTCCTGCTCGGCTCTGCTCGCTGTCAAACCCTCGGAAAAAAAAAAACAAAACCCAACAAAAAAACCCAAAAAACCGGGGCTACTGCAGCTCTTACATTTCGCAGGCTCCGCTGCGCTGCCAGCTCACACCTTCTAAATCCCGGCTCTATTTCCATCGAGGTGGGGCGCGCAGGGCCGGGCAGGGATTTTTCTGTGGAAGCTGCCTGCTGCCACCGCTTGATAGCAGCGGGCTCTGCAGGGTCCTCGGAGAAGTGGAAAATGTAGAATTGTGTGCGGGCCTGCGGTGCTCCGCGAGAAGGGAGAGTGCTGCTGCTGCTGAAATGCACCGAGAAGATAAATTTGGATTTGTGTCCACCCTGGGAAAGAAAGAAGAGTAAAACACGGCCAGGCTGTAAATGCAGTCTCTCAAATATCCCATGAACATGCATGTGATGATCAGCCTCTCCATTATTTTAATTTACATTATTCTGGCTTTTCTTCTTTTCTTTTCTTTTCTTTTCTTTTCTTTTCTTTTCTTTTCTTTTCTTTTCTTTTCTTTTCTTTTCTTTTCTTTTCTTTTCTTTTCTTTTCTTTTCTTTTCTTTTCTTTTCTTTTCTTTTCTTTTCTTTTCTTTTCTTTTCTTTTCTTTTCTTCCCTTCCCTTCCCTTCCCTTCCCTTCCCTTCCCTTCCCTTCCCTTCCCTTCCCTTCCCTTCCCTTCCCTTCCCTTCCCTTCCCTTCCCTTCCCTTCCCTTCCCTTCCCTTCCCTTCCCTTCCCTTCCCTTCCCTTCCCTTCCCTTCCCTTCCCTTCCCTTCCCTTCCCTTCCCTTCCCTTCCCTTCCCTTCCCTTCCCTTCCCTTCCCTTCCCTTCCCTTCCCTTCCCTTCCCTTCCCTTCCCTTCCCTTCCCTTCCCTTCCCTTCCCTTCCCTTCCCTTCCCTTCCCTTCCCTTCCCTTCCCTTCCCTTCCCTTCCCTTCCCTTCCCTTCCCTTCCCTTCCCTTCCCTTCCCTTCCCTTCCCTTCCCTTCCCTTCCCTTCCCTTCCCTTCCCTTCCCTTCCCTTCCCTTCCCTTCCCTTCTTTTTTGTTCATTCTGATGATTGCCAGAAGTTCTGCACGAGGATGAAGACAGCTCGAATTGCTACAGGAAGATTTGGGAAGAGGGACCCACCGAAGGAGTGGTACAGGGTGAGGAGCGCTGAAAGCAGTGGGCAGCTGATGGGTTGATGTGTTTTCATGTTTTTCAGCATTTTCAACGATGGAGCCATCCAATGAGCTGTGGTATCACCATCATCGTCATCTCGGGATATTAAAGAAAGGAACGGAGCAGCTGTGGCTGCCCCATCCGTGGAAGTGCTCAGGGCCATGCTGGGGTGACCTGGTCTGTGGGAATGGTCCCTGCCCGTGACAGGGGTGGGCGGAGGGGGGCTTTGGGGCCTCCCAACCCAACTCAACCCAACCCAACTCAACCCAACTCAACTCAACCCAGCTCAACCCAACCCTTCCATACCCTGGGGCTCTGCCTTCCCCCGACACTCAGCCCAGCCCGGGATGCAGGACCAGGAGCTGCTCTGTGTCCCAAATCCATTTTGGAGCTGCTGGTGCCCCTCAGGTACCAGCTGTGCATCCTCAGGCCCTTTTTGGACATTTTCTCACCTCGGCCTTTGCACGGGCAGCCAGAGGAGTTCTGGGAATCCTCTCCCACTGTCCTGGAGCTGCCTGTGCTGCCTCTGCAGGGCCCACCTCTGCTCTGAAGGGCCCTTCTGTCCCCACAGCTCTCCACGAGGCTTTGGATCTTAGACAGCCCTGCTAAGACGATGATCTAAACTGACCTAAATTCCAGGTCAAGCAAAATTTAGGTTAATTTCACTGATGTCATTTTAAAATTTTAATTGGCATAAACCCTCTGGGGCAGGGATTTTTCCAGGGAGCGCGTGTGCAAGTTCAATCCGCTGATGGAGGCTCACACTGCCACTGAAATCCTGATTCCCAAACTTTTTCATATTTACCTGGTTTTGCCTTCATATCAGGGTGTTTCCTTCCTACAAATTCAGGGAAAAAAAATTAAAAACGAGGCACGCAGGCTCCAAAGAGGGAAGAGAGAGGGTGATGCTAAAAGAGTCCTGCCAGGAGCAGCCATTCCTGCAGATTGAAAGATCAGGAAAACATAAATGCAAACAGAGAGCCCATTAAACACTGGTGGAAAAATGGAAGCCCTGGAATGTCTCCAATATAACTAAAAAGCAGTCCAGGACTGGAGTGATTCTGTGTTTGTTTTCTGTCCATTTTTCATGGTTTGCTCATTGTCACTTCGAACTCTTCCAATATCATTAATACGGCTGACCAATGTTATTTCTAAGAAAAATATTTTCATAAAAAAAAAAATAAAAAAAGGACGTTTTCCTGAGAATAATTTTTCTGAGTGTGGTGATATATAGTTGAAATAGTCCTTTTTCTATAAACAATTAACTTTTTTTTTTTTTTTAAAGCCGTGTTTATTGAAAAGCTTACTGGAAATACTACCAAATCTCTGCCGATTAATTACATGTATAATATTTTTATTTCGTAAAAACTCGTTGGGGGAAGGAGCGCGGAGCAGCGCCATCTGTGACAGGATAAATCCGAGCAGCGCAGCTTGTGGGAGCACAACAGTTCATGTTGGAAGGGTTGGAGTGGTTCTAACAATCATCCCAAAAATCCACACAATTTCCAGGACGGGGGACTCAAGTACGTGCTGACGGGGAGGAGCTGCTCAGCGGAGCTTTGTTCCATCTCTGAGCTCCTGTTCTGGGAATTGTTGGGTGCATGGACTCCTCTTTCCCATCTCTCTGCCCGTGTTCCTCATTTTCCCATCTCCAACAAAAAAAACCTGGCACCGAAGAAGCCCAAAAGAATCCCTGTTTTAACCCTTTGTGCGCCATGCTTTTATCTCATGGATGCTCAACTCCACCTCTGGACTCCTGAAACTCTCCTCAAATTAATCTCATAGGAAGATTGAGAGGATGACAGGAGAGCGAGACACGTTGGGATGGTCAGGCTGAGCTTCCAAGACCCCCCAAAATCGGGACAAGGAGATGAGGACGGACCCAGAGGTGCCCGGGCAGAGCGGGGTGGGACAAGCCCAGGTAATTCGGGGATTAGGTGTGGCCAGGGAAAAGAAAACCAAGGAGTAGCCAGAACACGACAAACAGGGGATGAATTGTGAGGGGTTTAGGGGGGGGAAAGGAGATTCCTCAGAGTTAAAGAAATATGTTAATCACAGTAACAGCTTCGTCTTGTGTGTAATTACAACCCCGCTCTTCCCTCGAACCCCCCACCCTGGCAGAGGTTAATTTCGTGTGCGCACATTCAATATTCCCTTGCCAGGGACACGGGGCACTTATTGACACAGATGCAGAGCACTTGAAGCCGGGAGGGGAGGGGGCAGAGCCGGGGGAAGCTCTGGAGCCAGGACCCAGGGCCCAGCCCCACGGCCATGGTAATTTGTGGTTTTTCCTCCAACGTTTAGTAGCCACAAAGAAGCCTTTAGAAATTTCTGGTCAGAACCAGGACTCCCCTGTTCCTCTGCAGACGAAACACTGAGCCCTTACACTCCAACCCAATAAATATTTCATCTGGTTTGGGGGGAGAAGGGGTGGAGCCGGGCAGAAATTGTGTTTCACGAATGCAAGTGACAGCTCAGACCCTCCAAGAGCCAAACCCTGCCTTGGCCCCCACCCCTGAGCGTGGGCAGGGGCCCAGGGGGGCTCTGGGGACAGGGACAGGTGAGGTCCAGGGGATTTGGGCACTGTTGGGCACCACGGGGCTCCCCTGGAAAAGCACAATGAAGCAGAGAACCCCCAGCAGGAGCTGGATGTGCAAGATGTTATACAGAGGGGAAACTCCGAACCAGAGCAGGTCTGGAAACATCCCAGATGCATTAGGAGACAAAAAGATAAGTTTAAAACACTCCTCGCTCTGCCCTCCTGATCAATAGGCAGTGGACTGATTTCTGATAATGCATTTATTTCACCTTCTCCCGTTTTAATCTTTGTACATCAGGTTTTTGGTGCCAAGCTGGAGCATTGCCCTTAAATCTGATCCTCCCTCCTCGTCCTCCTGAAGGCACTGCTCTAGTTCCAGCAGACCTTGTGATAGTGACTCACTGACCAAAGAGATAGGGGACAACCTTTGGAAGAGCCTGGGCACCATCATTCCTTTGGGAAGTCCTTGGGATGCAAAGGGCAGCCTCAGGATTCCATCCAGGAGACAATTTAATTAAAAAAGAAAAATTTAATTTTCTATATTAACACAGCCACTTGGAAAAAAAAAATCCTGATAAGTAAGTCATCCATTCAACCATTCTGGTCAAATCAGCTGTGAGAAAGAAAGAGTTTGAAATCAGAGTTAAGTAAAATCTCCAAGAGTTGTTGAACTGGAAGGGAGAAGAAAATCCAGACCTGCTGAATCCAAAGCTGAAGAGAGATGGACATGGGAATTTGTAGGAGGATTGTGTTCCCATAGCCCATGAGCACTCCAAGGAATAAATCAGGGGCAGAATTTATTTAGGGCAGGGCTCTGATCTCCTGTAAGTGCTTTTAAGGCTGCAGGGAAATGCCCACATGGCTCTCCTGTTGCTGCCCTCTGAGGGATTTATATCCAGCTTTTAAGAGTTGTTCCTGAGAGGAAGATTTAATTCCTGTCCCAGCCCATCCCAACCCTCTATGGCTGATAAAATTCAGGGCATGCTGGAAGTTTGGAGTGTACAGGAGGCAATCCCATAATTCTGGAGAGCTCCAGCTGCTCTCCATGGCTCCATAAAAAACTTCCACAACAGGAAAATCACCAACCCCACAAAATCCAGCCAAAGACAAAAATATTCAGGAATAGAAACCGATGCACTGTAATCAGAGGAGTCTCTCAGTAAGTGACACTGCTAATACCCCCCAAAGATTTAATGTTTTATCCTTTATTTAAACTCCAACTGGAGTTTAGATTCGCAGAATCATCTAGATTAAAAAAAGGCCTCAAGATCATCGAGTCCCACTGTGACTGATAACACAAAGGTTAAAAAAGTTGACATCTGGTTTGGTTTGATGCTGATACCATTCCTGATTTGCCAACTTTTCAATTATTCCTAACAGAAGCCAAAATATATTAAATTTCTACAAACTGCAAACAGAAAGCGGAAATGGTTATAAAGAGACCACCAAGTTTCATTATCTGAACTTGTGAAAAAAGTATGAACAGAACGGAAAATGTTCAGAAACCTGAATAAAACCCAGTGGTTCAGCTGAGTGATTTTTAACTGCCTTTGGAAAAAACCTCCGGATTGACAAGGTGACAAGAAAAAACAAATCTTGCCCATATTCCCTCAGTTTGAGGGAGTTAAGAGATAGCTAATGGAGCAAGGAGAGTGATTATTATATTTTAAATACTGGATTTTAATACCGGTGGGGCGTCTCAAATGAAACGAAAAGCGAGGCTGAAATTAGAAATAGACATCACTGCAAAAATTCACGAGAAGCTGCAAATATCAGCCTGTTTAAAATGATAATAAATCAGCTGAGACCCTGCAGAATATTTATTATGCTTGGAATTAGCAACAATAAAACCAAAGCTCCTGCGATAGCTGCGGTGGAATCGAATGGGAATGAAATGAACCCCGCAGTTCGATTTTGCGTTTCAAACGCTGTCAGATTTTTGGGAACCCCAAGGCATTTCTGAAATTCCCCAAGGCACTTCTGAAATTCCTCCAGCTCCAGGGAATGCCGTGGGTGGCAGTGGGGGACAGCTGGGTGTGTTTTTGGGTGGGTTTTTGGGCAGGATCCCGGCAGGATCTCGGCGCTCCCTCCGTGTGCTCCTGAAAATCTACACCAATAGTCCACTACTCTTTTGTTATATTGTTTGTTTTTTCATTCTGTGTTTGTCCTAAAAACTGCATCGTGTAGCAAAGAAAGTTTTTCTGCAATAACAATAACAGTTTCTGCTGAACATTTCCATATGCTGTTTTTTTTTGTTGTTGTTTTTTGGTTTGTTTTTTTTTTTGGCCTAAGTTTATCAACCTCTTTCTGTTTTCTTTTTCTTCATAACCTCGGTATTTTGTGATTTTTGTTAAAAATGAACTTCCTTCCATGTCCTTTTACCCCCTGAAATCCCAGAGTCTGGTTCTGCAAACCTTCTCACCCATTCACTCCCTAATAAAAAGAAAAAAGAAGGAAAGATTTCAGTACAACTCCTTGAAGGGAACCTCTTGTTGGGTCAGCCTCAAACAGGGCCACCACTGCCACCTCCAAGACATTAAAGAAAAAAAAAACCTCCCCAAAAATGTGTTTTTGAGGAGACACATCCATTAGCTGAGAAGAATGGATGTGATTTGGAGCTGAATTTTCATGTTCACTGCTTGGCTGGGCCAATCTCCGTGACACCCTTACCAGATGATTCTGACATCATCTGAGCCAGAAAATGGATGAGTAGGAGCCTCTCTGGAGGAAGGAACATCCTGTTTTTTTCAAGCATCCCAAAGAGTTTCAGCCTCTGTGGTTAGTGGAACGTAAGCAAATAAATAAAATGAAAACAAATCCAATGATTTCCTATAGGAATTCTTCCCGCCCTGAAGGCAGCGGGACTTTGGAAAACATTCAGCAAACAGGAACTGGCAGAAACATCCCCAGAACCCAAATGGATTTTTATTTGTCTTCTCCACTGCATGCTCGGGGAAATGCTGATAGTGAAATGCAGGTCACAATTTTTATGAGCATTATTTTTTTTCCCCTATTTGTATTCCAGGTCTGAGTTGGTTTTTCTTAAAACAACAGCCCTGCTTGACTCCCTCACTGGGGCTCACATTCTAACCAGGCTGGACAAGGTTTCAGGTGAGTTTTGTCCCACTTGAGGTGGAAAACATGCCCCAAAATCTGGTTTTGATGGGACTGAGCCACTTCAGCTCAAAGTTTGCATTAATTAACATGAAACGTGGTGTTGAACATTGGCTGCGGCCTCATGTGAATAACGCAGACCTCTGAGTGCCACCTCACCCTTGCATGGGGTTTTAATTGTGATTTATTCAATTTATTCGTTTATCAGGGCATGACACTTAATCAAGAATTTATGTACTTGTGTTTTAAAAATACAGTGCACAGTATGAGTGCATTGGTGTTAATTATTGCCAGTGGGGGTAAAATAAAAGGAGCTTTTTGAATTGAGGGAAGAACCCCTGATCCCTGGCACTGAGCTGCTCCCAGACCCCCAGCTGACTCCACAGAGCTCAGGACAGGGATGAAATCCTGAAATGCAGCACCAGGATAGGGAGAGAGAGCAATGGAAGGAAAAACAAACAGTGGGACAGCAGTGCTAGAGCAGAGCTCGATGAGCTGCCCACCCGGTGCCTGCCCCAGACCCCCTCACTCCTCTGGGAACCCTTCAACCCCTTCTCCAAGGCAGTTTCAAGCTCTTTATCTGCCAGATTAATTAAGCAGGATTTAATGCACTCGTTTTTTTCCTTCCTCAACACTATTAACCTTTTCAATCCAAAATGTACCCAGTTTTGGTGGATAACAAACTCGTCCCCAGGGATTTGAGGTCCCTGTGCCGCTGACCTGCTTTGACGTTGCTCAACTTCCCTCTTGAGATCCACCCCAGTTTCACCCAGTGCAGGTCTGGCCTTTTTTGGAGGAAACCTCCCACACCAGGTAGATTAAAATCACTCCAAACATCAAACAGAGAGGGACACTCACATCCAATAAGTAAAAACCTGGATTTTTTTTTAGTAATTCCAGCCTGGACTGAGGCTGATATAGAAGATTTTTGCTCTCCAATCTCAGCTACAAACTTTATCCAGGGTTGAATATTGACCCAAAGAGATGGATGTGGTGGCAGAGGCAGCCATGGGATGTGGTGCTGCCAACTCCACTGCCTTCAGCCTGGGCTCGAGGACATTTTTGGAGGTAGGTCCCAGCTTTCCATGAAAGCGAAAAGCCATTTGTCTGTCTGTATGGAGAAGTGAGGCATGAAAATACAGCCTTTAAAAAAACACAGTTTCAAACCATTCTCCAATTTCAGCTGGCTCATGAAGCCAACACCATCCTCGGAGGGAGCCAGCTCTGAGTCTTGATCCTTGCTGAATTAGGAGGGCTCTTTCCATGAGCAGGCAAGGGAAACCTCCACATCCAACATCCACCTCGTGTGTTCTGTGTTTTAAAACGCTCGTGTAAAACCAAAGTTCCAAAAAACCCCACAACTCTCAGGGTGACAATTCCCCTCTGAGTGATACATGGCAAGGCAGACACAGAGCTCGTGGCTCCAGGTGTGGAGGGGACATCCAGAAAAGAGCCAGCTGGGTGGAAATAATGAACATTTGTCTCCTCGCTCCATTCTTGTTCCTTCTTCTGTCTCAGAGACCAGTGGTTTCCATCGGTGAAGATCCCTCCCGTGTCTCAGCATCACCCCGAGGTGCTCCCACCTCCCCACTGATGCCTGAGGTTTTCTCTTCCCTGTATTCCAGGTCCTGTGCTGCCCAGGGGTGCAGCTCTGAGCTCACAGTCAGTGTCACTCAGCTCTGCACACAGCAGGGACACAAAACAAATCCTTTCCCAAAGGGACACCAAGGACAACTTTCAGCCCCAAAGCACAAACAAGGCTGGCTGGAGGGAGGAACAAGAAGGATGGGACCTCACAACCTGCAGCTGCCATTGGACAATTCAACCCCAAGGTGCAAATGGACCAAAACTCATCCAAGTGTCACACCTGGTGACCCTTTGTCCATTTGGGGACCATTTTGGGCCCCCCTTGGGTGTAGCCCTGGCCAGGCTCTTGTCCTGCCCAAGGTGGATCCTGGAGGCCTTTGAATAAATCTCTGCTTTATTCTCCAGCTCTGTCCAGCCTCTGTTCCAGCTCAGCCTTCCCGAGGCATCCCCATGACCAACCCAAACCCACCTGCAGAAGGCACCACCCCCAGTCAAGCCCCCTGAGCCCAGCAGCAGCTCCAACCACCCTCCCCTACTTCAGTTTAGGGGGCAAATCTGCAGGTTCAGACTGGTGGGGGGATCTTTTCTGGATGTTATGGCCACCAGCTGGTGAAGCACTGCAGGATTTGCCTTCCTGTGAAGCAAGAGCTGGAATTCTGTGCTGAAACCTTCCCAAATTCCCTTCTCCGCCATCTGCCCAGCTCCGTCTTGCTGGACTTGCCCTTGGGCTGAGGTGATTTATGGTTCTCAGCCATCCCAGCTCCCTCTCCGTGCCATTCCCCGCTGCTGGGAGGTGCTGGTGCCCCCAGCCCCATCCATGGCAGCACCTGGGTGGGATGGGAATGGCTTTTTCCAAACAGTTCCTCCTCCTCAGATACGCTCTGCACATCCATGTCTGGCCAGGAGCTCAGCCATTTATTTTTCCTCTCCATAGGCGTGTTTGGAGCTGTGGGTGGCCTCTCCTGTTTAAAATAAAGAAGCCAGGGGGAAGCTTTGTTCTTCACAGGCCAAAAGTCAGAGCATCTGTCCTGTGCTGGGTGGGAGAGGGAAGCAGCAGAGTTCAATCTGCTGGAAGTCTCCCCACCTGAATTTTTGTTTTGCTTGGGTTGAAGGAAACAGGAACGCAAGGCAAAAAGAAGACAAGAACTCTGCAGAAGGACGAGCTCCAGGTGATGAAAATTCTGTGAGTTTGGGCAGTCACAATACTGGAATTCTGGTTTCTACAGGTGATCAGAAATTCAAAGTATTTGATATCACCTCCCAGCTCCTGAGTGCCCTCAAGCTGGGTTTTATTGGATTAATATTCCTGGAGCAATCAGCGCAGTTCAAAGACCTCTGCAGGGTCACTCAAGGCAGAATGTGTTTCATTCTGTAGTAATTTTAATGTAAAAGAGGACTCTTTAGAGCTTCACTCACAGTTTGCCTCCACTTGTACTGCTTGAGACGTGAAACAGTCCCTTTAATCACGGCTTCTAGCCCCATTTAAAGCAAAACAAGCAGAGCTAGAAGAGTAATTTTTAATTTAACGCTTTTTTAAAAACATCCTGACATTTTGCAAAACCATCCTAGCAAACTGGGAGACACCAAATTCTCTGAAGGAAACGACTCTGAGCAGCCCAGCCCAGCCCAGGAGCACACAGGGCCATGAAGGACTAAGTCAGCTCGTGGATCCTCCCAGCACAGGCCAAGCCGGGTTTCTGCCTCCCCTCGCACTTTTGAATCTCATCATAAATATTCCCCCTCTGCAGTGGAAATTCGTGCAGTGCAGGGACATTTATGACTTGTGACAACACCAACAATCCCTGGGCAGGGAGGGCACCGCAGGCTCTTTCCTCACCGCTGTCCCAGCCACAGGGAACCACTCCTGGGTGTCCCTGGACCTTCCTGCCGGGTGAGGAACAGCCTGCAGTGGCCCTGGCCCGTGATTTACACAGTGCTCCTTCTATCAGTGCTTAACTCATCCCTGTGCATCCACTGCAAAGCCCATTTTCCTGCCTGGAATTTCATCCCTGGCTAAGGGATGGCAGGAGATGCTTCATTATTTGCCTGTCTGGAAACCTATTTTTAAACTGGTGTTTTGCAGGTCATTAATCCCAGCCCTGGATGGGAGCCTTTAGCTTTTGACCTCCCCAGTGACCGAGTTATTTACTGCAGACGACAAATGGTTATTTTTCAGAGTTGTTTTAAAACGGCTTTTCCCATTTTGGAGACTTTGTGGGGCATTGTAGGAGCCCTCCTGGTTTCCCTGTCTCGTATCCTTAATCCACCCTGAAAGATATACAGGGCACTTTAGGAATGACTCATGCCACTGTAAGAGGACGCTTATGCAATATCCACATTATTCCTATTATTTCTTGGATGCCTCAGTCCCAGAACTCTGCGTGGTCTTAATATTGAGGGGGAATTTGAGCTGCAGAGCATCCACAGAAAATCTCCAAGAGTTTACTGACACAGTGCCCAAATCCAGTCCACGTCTGTGATCAGCGCTAAGAATGGGCAGAACTGGGCTTTCAGGGCTGAAATCAGGTATTTACTGTTATTTATTGCACATGTAATTGTATCCTGCAACAAATTAAATCCCCATTTTAGAGTGACTCTCTGGCAGGATTGATAATTGAGGTCAGCAGATAAAGGGGTGAATTCTGTTCTGAACAGACAATTACTGAGGAGGGTGGGAGCAGTGGTCCCACCAGCCCAGGAGCTGCTCCCCCACAGGGAAAGGGGAAACTGGGAGCAGGGAGATAAGGAACAACCAGGCCAAGATTAAGCTTCCATGGGAAGGAACCAGGAGGAGATTTCTGCACACAAATGACGGGTTCTCCCTCATTTTTCACCTCTGTGGTTGTGCCACTCCATGTCCATATCTGTAGGTGTTCCACGGAGCCCAGGGCAGCTTTCCTGGGGCTGGAGCAATCCCTGCCCTGCACAAACAACACCGTGCCAAGCTCAGCACGGAGTGAATCAAAGAGGACGAGGTGACGAACACGAGGTTCCCCCAGAATGATACTCCCAGCTTAAATTTCCATGGCTTAATCTGAGTTTTGGCTGAGCAGGGAAGGCCTCCACGGTGGCGTGTTGGTTTAGTGGTTGGAGGATGACATAAAATAAAAGCCCTGAGTTCAAAGGGCCTGGCTGTTTACGGGAATCCCACCCCCCGAGCCCTGGCAGGAGCGTCCCGGATTACTCATCCGCGTTAACTCTTTGGATAAACATTTCCCTGTCGAGCCTAAGGTCGAGCTGTACAGCCCCTGACAAGGGAGAAAAAAAAAATAAAAAAAAAAAAGAAAAATCCATGTTCAAAAATAAACACGACACAGGTCTGAATTAGGGGCTTGTTCCTCACAAAGGAAGAGGTATTTACACAAGGGCAGCTCATCGGGACACGCTGGTTTGCCAAAGGAGAGAGCTGTGGAGGGATCTGGGAGGGATCTAAATATCACTAAGTGACAGCACTGGAAGAGGAAGGCTCTGAGCCATGCCAGCTGCGCAGGACAGGAGTTTGGGAATGGCTTTGGAGCTCCACGGTGAGCTCAGGAGGTGAAGGGCCTGGCAGGCACAGTGGGATTGACTGGGAAAGCGATCAACGACAGGAACACCTCCAGCTCCCACCTCCAGCTCCCACCTCCAGCACCCTGAATCGCTGCCATCCATCGAATTTCCATGATGTCAAGCAAGTGTGAAGGAAAATAGGCTGGGGCTAAATGGAGGATGGGAGCACGGAGCAAAATTCGTGGTAGATTTGGGGGGTTTTCTTTGGCCTTCCCCAGCGAAGGTGGCGGCGCATTTAAAAGTAAGGATTGAAACAGGAACTGAGCTCGTGATGATGAATGGTCAGGAATTCTACTTGAGAGCAGCCCCACCACGTTTAATAGATGTTATAAATGTCTGCGTCCAGCACAGGAGGTGAAAGCAGGGTGAGGGGCACTGATGGAAAATAAAATTCCCAGCAGAAGAAGTGTCAGGGTGTTTGTGTTCCATGTCTGGAGAAACCTCTGTCCTACAATCTGCAACTCATCAGCAGGAAAAAATTAGGAAGAAATCCTTCCCTGGAAGGATGGGGAGGCCCTGGCACAGATTCCCAGAGAAGCTGTGGCTGCTGCTGGATCCCTGGAAGTGTCCAAAGCCAGGCTGGATGGGGCTTGGAGCACCCTGGGATAAGTGGAAGGTGCCCCTGCCCATGGCAGGGTTGGAACTGAATGATCTTTAAGGTACCTTCCTACCCAGCCCATTCCATGATTCCGTGATAATTTCTGGAGCAAATAAGTCTGAAAGAGCCGGGAGTTCTGTTTGCAGTGCAGCATGATTTGAAACCGTACAAAAACGACACATTTCAAATCTGTTTCACAGTTCAGCAGCACGGTGACATCATTTCCATTTTCCCTCTGGTTTTCCCCAAAATTTTTAATTTTTCTTTTTTAAAGCTGCAAAATGCTAATGCTCTGAAGACAACTTAAAGGGTTGTCTTTGACGACTTAGGATATTCCTAAAAATTTGGCAAGGCCGTTACTAAACCCTTGGCTCTATCCACATGCTGGACAGGATTAGCATCTCAAATGCTGCTCACCCCATCATCTTCTGGGCATAACAATGACAATAAAAAAAGAAATTCCAATAAAACTGGAAAAAAAAATCTGAGTTCATAAGGATTCTGTCTAACCTTCAGCTGGAAACGAGATGACAAATAGGCCAGCAAGGCCAGCTAAGATTTTTTTGGGGTATTGATTTAAAGCAGAGAAGCCACAGTGGGCAGTTTATCAATTCCAGTGGAAACCAAGGATCATGGAACTAAAAGGTATTAATCACTGCGGATTACAGAACCCAAGGCGTCTATTAATTTCCCTGCCAGTTTCGTTATCTCCTCAGATTTTCCTGTCATTTCTTTAAGGCTTCCCTTGTAAATTTTGCATTTCGAGCTGTAAGGGGCCATTAGAGGATGGCAGGAGTCCTGTGCTTTTCTCGTAATGAATTCTCAGGTTACCCTGGGTTTTCCTGTGCAAACAAACTGAAGCCACACACAATTATCCCTCGGCTGCCCAGGCAGACATTCTCCAGGAGGATCTTCTATTTTTAATCCAGCTATTATTGGAATAAACTGGGGAAAGCTCCCAGGCTTTGCAGCCCCTTGTTTGGGCTAAAAATAGAACATCAGCAGTGCAAACGCACGTCTGGTGCATTATCCATGAAAATAAGAATTTGGGGGTTGCTCCAGCTAGGATTTCAAGAGCTGGGGCACTCTGGAAGTTCTTGCTGAGCACGGATCCAGCCTGTGGAGATAGAAATCTTCCATTTCTACACAAATGACTTGTTTCAGTGAAAACTCCTGGAATTTATATCAGAACAATGAGAAGGTTCCTGCCCCACCTTTCCCTGATTGATTCAGTTAACACAGGTGGTGTTTTCAAACTTCTTCCTACAACCCTCACAAATAAAACTGAGATTCTCATTCCAAAAGAATCTTGAATCATGGAATCATGGAATGGTTTGGGTTGGAAGGAACCTTAAAGCCCATTTTATTCCATCCCTGCCATAGGCAAGGACACCTTCCACTATCCCAGGGTACTCCAAGCCCTGTCCAGTCTGGACTTGGACACTTCCAGGGATTCCCATTGCTGTCCAGAGCTGGGCCATGGGCTGCCACCAGAATTCCCCTGGGTGTAAAAGTTATCACCCACATGGATTCAACCCCATCCATTCCATTTAAAGCAATCTCTGGTTCCGCAGTGTTGGCTCTGCAGCCCTTGAAATCGAGGAAATGCTCTTTAAAAACCAGGAATTATTGTTGGAGATGTTATTCCGTTTAACCTTCCATGCCACTTCCCTTTGCAGGTTGTACTAAGGCAAAACCAACACATTTTCTTAATTTTTTTTTTTGTTATTTTTACTGTAGCTTTGCAATTCAGCAGCTTCCTCAAGCTCTGTTTGCGCGACACAGTTCTTTACTCATCAGAGGCAACATTTGCCCTTTGTTTTATTCTCCTGTAGCCAGGAGCGTCATCCAGTCACGATGTTTTGCATGGTGACAGCACCAATATTTCATGAGAAGTAAGGAGGGATCAAAACTAGTGCCTTACTTATGTATGGGGCAGGAGGAAGGGAAAGGAGGAGATGCAGGAAGGTTTTCTTTGGTTTTATGCAGATTTTCTTTGATTTTACGCAGAATTCGTTCAATTTTGTGCAGAATTCCTTTGATTTTTGTGCGGAGTTTTGCCATTTTCAGTAAGAATCTCCTCACAGCTGCGCTGCAACACGCCACAATTATCTAGGAAAAGCTTCTTCGGATTCCCTAAGTCCTATTTTTACAACTTTTAACCATTTCCACGCCGCCATTTGCTTCGTTCAGCGCCAAACAACCTCCCCATTTATACAGCTCTCCCCCCAGCCACAAAGTGAGCATATAATATATTACAGGTCGATTTCCTTTGATATCCCCCCCACTCCCAGCTGTCTTTCCCCGCTCCCAAGCCATGGATTAAGCAGCTCCCCGGCAGCCCACAGAGCCGGCCAGCAGGAGAGCTCGGCAATAAGTCCTAAATTGAAAGCTCTGCTGTGTCTCCCCACCGGGAGAGCCTGCTGAGATAGGCTTCTTTTAATATTGCCTTAATAGGCTCAGTTAATTAAGTTCAGTCTATCTGGAGGGATTTTCATGGCCTATGGAGCCCCGGCAAATGGGAGCCCATTCCTGCCCCGGTTTATTATCAATAGTGGCTCGGGGAAAAGTGATTACAGCACTCGGGAGAGAGGAAACAAAAAGGGAATCGCCTTCCCTGGTTCTGCTAGCTCTGCACATTTCTGAGGATCCCGACATCCAGCAGAGCTGCCGGCGGGGAAGATGGGGCTGGAAAAACGCATCCCAAAAGGCATGAACTTTGGAGCAGCCCCTGCTCCTCCTCACGCCCGCCTTAAAGCACGAGCTGCTGGGGGCTGTTAATCACTCAATTAGGCCCTAATTATCAACACCCGCCGCATCAAAAGGCCTCCCGTGGGCAGGGCAGGGTTGTGGCCGTTCTCTGTGACAGGTGATCCCTGCCCACAAAGGGCTCGCCGGAGCCGGGGCTGGCGGGGATCAAAGCGGGCGCGCAGATGATGCTCCGCGGCTCCCTCCGGCCCCGGCGACAAGGATTGGGTTTTTTATGGATAATTCACCCAGCCCCGGGGCTTTTATGGATTCTTCATCCAGTTCTGGGCCTTTATCTGTTATTCACCCAGCCCCCGGGGCTCAAATCAAAGCCTGGCCTCGGGCAATGGGGCAGGAGGGGCGCGCTGGCTGCTCCTGCCGCTCGTTTTATGGAATCCCAGAATGTCCTGAGCTGGAAGGGATCGTCCAGGATCATCGAATCCAGCTGCTGGTCAGCAGCACCAGCCCCAAGAGGCACCAAAATCCCTCTGCTGCTCTGGCAGGTTTGGTGCTGTGAGCATTCCCTGTGCCCAAACAGCTTCTTTGGGGGAAGAAGCTTTCCCAATACCCAACCTACACCCTTGTGGGAAGAACCTTTTGCAAAATCCAACCTACACTTTCGTGGGGAGAATCTTTTTCAATATCCTACCTACACCCTCTGGGAGAAGAAACTTTTCCCAATATCCAACCTCCACCCTCTGGGGGAAAAACATTTTCCAAATATCCAACCTAAACCCTCCAGGGAAAAAACCTCTTCTCAATATCCAACCTAAACCCTGCCCTGACACAACTTCAGGCTGTTCCCTTGGGTGCCCTGTGCCAAAATTCACGGCCTTCAAAGTGACCTCTGCTGGCAGATTCCTCTCTCTTTATAACAATGTCTCCAAGATTGAAAGCTGGCACTGAGGTGAGGTTTTTCCAGCAGCTTGGGCCGTCCTGAAGGTAACCCTGTGACCTGGAGGAGCCTTGTAGGAGCTGCTGGATCTCTTCTAGGCAGGGCAGGAATGAAGCCTCTGGAAAATTCTGGGCTGGAATTCCCTGTTTGAATGAGATACAAATATAAATACCATCCCTTCCAACACTGCAAGCTAACTCAGGGGGTTGGGAATGCATGCATTTTCTTTCCTTCAAATATATGCAAAATACCTGCTCCCTCTTTAGTGTTAAATAAATTACTTGGCACATATTCAGGAATTTTTTGTCTCTCCTTGAAGTTCTTCAGTGTAAAGATTTCATTTGCTGTCCCCAACCTGTCCTGACAGGGCTGAAAGTTCTCATTATCCATTGCTTTGGATTAAATCCAGTTTAGTAACACTTGGTCTGTAATGATGGTTTAACTTTTGACCTATTTCTGATATTTGGCATGCAGAGCTCAAATTGAATTAAGAAGCTGTGCTTTCACAGAGTAACAAAACTCGTAGGGCAAGAAACGGTCAGGTTGGGGCAAGAATGTTCTGACTCCTACCAGGGTGTTAAGAGCCAGTGGAAAACCGAGTCCAACAATCTGGCACTGGAGGATGCTCCAAGAACACAAGAATTCTCTCACCCTTTCCAGTCCCAGTCTCATTTCCTGGGTTTTACCATGACTCGGGGTTGTGGAGGCACGCAGTGAGTCAGCCTGGATCAATTTTCCTAATCCGCACAAAATGTTGATAATTTGTTCAGCTGTTCCCTTTTAACAGAGTGACAGAACAAATGCAGGAGAACTTTGGCTTGGGTTTCTTTCAGCAGCTCCAACCCGGCATCCAGCTGAAAGCTTGTGATGAAGGCCTTTAATTCCAGCACTAAAAGTATTTGATGACATTCTTTTTATCCTCAATGACATGATAAAGGTGGAGCTGGAGGGAAAAAAGGATGCCCCAGTCACCTTAGGGTTCCCTGGGTTGGAATTCCCAGCCTGTGGAGCTGGAGTTACTCAGGGCAGAGTGTGCTGCTCCCCACTCCTGACACTTCCGGGGGGGGGAAGCTGTGAGGCACGGCAGGATCCAGCATTCCCCAGGCTCTGTGCAGGAATCCCCAGTCCCCTCAATTGTCAGGGAATGAAAATCCCCAGTGGATTTGAAGGAACAATCCAGAGCTGTCACCAGCTCTGGATCCTCAGCATTGCACATTTGTCCACCTGCATTATCCTGCTGGTGGCATCCCATGCCATCAACCCCTTTTGTCCTTCCAGGATTTCTTGTCTAGATCAGCAAACAAAAATTTTTGTGATGAGGATGGGCTAATTAAGGGTCCCAGAGAACTCCTGGATATATTTATAAATTTAATCCATAACAGATTCCTACAGATAAACCCCCAAACTGCAAAGCCTGGATTATTCTTGCCCAGGCTGAAAGCAGCATCAGCATTTCTCACAGATGTGTCATCCATTCCTTCACCACCTGGGATTAACTCTAATCAAAAGTGACGTCCAAGACAATCCTTAGAGCCGGTTATTTGTTTTCTTAGTGCAGGCCAGGAGATTCCTTCTTGCAATCTTGCAGAATATTACAAAATATTACCTTGTGTCCTTACAAAGTCCTGCCATTGTGTGAAAAAGTAAGGAGTGAGCTGGAGGAGTTCAAGGGTGAAGAGGTTTAATATTTTGAACTTTTCCCTCTAAATATGTGCGTTGGAAATGTTTGGATTATAAATAACATAAATCTGTGAAGGTGGCAAGAAGTGGGGAGTTTAATTTAGATAAAAGCAGGACAAAGCACTTGAAAGTCAGTGGCATCATCTCATTGTTTGAAGAAATGTTTGAGCTGGGAGGAGGATGGTGTTTATTGAGACTTGAAGCAACAAATGCTCTAAAAACGCCCCAAAATTGCAAAGTGCTTCTGCGTGCTGCATCCTGTGGATAACCAAAAGAAAAAGACGTGGTAGAGGAGGATTCCTGGGATAACCAAGGGGCCTGGAAACACCTGGGAATGGGAGAGGGGCTCTCCTGGTGACAGCAAAGAGGAGCTGGACTCCAACCCAAGCCCTTGACTCGCAGCCTGGGCAGGGGCCGAGGTCCTGCGTGGTTGGGGAGTGACTCAGGCTGCTCTCTGCGAGCCCTGTGGCTTGGCCACGGCGCTGAAGGTTTTGTTCTGAGCTGACATTTCTCGCTCTGATTAATCCTTTCCAGCCCCTGGGCTCAGCTGACTCGGCTGAGCCATTGTTCAGCTCTGTGAACTTCGTCTCTTTTCAGGGCTTAAACAGAAGACCCCTCTCCCCTCCCCACCTCATCCTTCTTGCTAAAAGCCTGTTTGTAAGAGCCATAATGAAACTCCAGGTGGCCTGGTGATTCCTGAGTAATCCCCTCAGGGATTTGAAGCACTTGGTTATGCCTCATGCATGGTAACAAGCCATGGATGTGATTTTCCCCTCTTGCTTTCCGCCGGGCTGTGATTTAATAAGTGCGGGGCATTAAATGCTCAAAAAAAAAAAAAAAAAAAAAGAAAGTTCAAAATCAAAACAATCCCTGAAAACACAACAAGCTCTGCAGTGTGCGTGCATGGACAGTGTATCCAGCGGTTCCCACTGAACATTATCTCCTGAGCCAAGCTGTGCTGAGGAGAGCAGCAGATAACTCTGGGGCAAGCCCTGATCCCACAGCCAGGTCCCAGCTGTCCTTCCCCTCTGTCCCATATGGGAACATCACCCTGGCTGTGCCACCAAACACCTTCGAGCTTGGAAAACGGTGAGAGTCAGGGCTGGAACATTTTCACCCCTCTAAAGGAAACAGCAGGAACGTATGAGAACAAAATGAGTTTTCAAGGCAGAAAAAAAGAAAATGAAAAGGGGTTCAGGGTTTTCGATGAGCTTCCGGAGGTCTGCTTGCCATGTGTGTGTAAAGGCCAAGTGGAGCAGAAGGGGCAGAAAGAGCTCAGAAAGGTGGTAGTGGATTACTGGGATGCTACAGGACACTCCAGTGGTTCGTTTCCTTGCACCAGAACCTGCCCAGCTTTTGAGCAAAGGTGAGGAAGGTGCGGGAGCCTTTTGCTAAAAACTCCTGAGATCAGTCATTGCATTGGCTGTGAGTTCACCTCCGTTTCTGAAGTTACTTTGGGTGTTTCCATGGGTTCGTGAGAATTGCTAATAATTAAAAGAAAAAAAAAAATCAGAACTAAGATCAGGGTGCAACTAAAGCGGGACTTAACTTCTACTTCTTAATGAGTGACAGCAAACCAGGTGTTCCATTGGCCAGCACCCCAAAACTGAGCAGTGTCCCCTCAAACACGTCCCTGTCCGAGCTGGCTGCAGTCTGAAGGGATTACACCTCTCATCCCCTGCAGCCACCCTCCTCCTGCTGCCTGGAGAGCAGAGCATTGTGCTCCATTGGTTCCACCGAAAAGGGATTTCCATGGGAGAGCCAGGGTGAATAAATCACCAGCAAATTGCTATTGGCAGGGTGAGGTCGGGAGCAGGCGGGAGAGGAGGACCTGGAGACAGGGAGGGAAGGGGAGAAAGGAAGAAAACAGCTTTGGTGCACGTTGAAACCCTGGCCTAATTTTGGTCTGAGGCTCCGAAGCGGGCCAGCAGCTGCTGCAGATGATGTATTACAAACGACTTATTGCTGTAATGCATCATGAAGCTCCACGGCCCTGCTGACAGGTTCCCCTCATACATCATCAGAGCGCTGCCCAGCAGGAACGGCAGTCCTGCAAACCAAACAGCTCCATAACTTCTTGTACAGTCCCAACCCGCCCCTCCCACCCCCCCCCCCCCTCCAAATTGTGAATTTCTTTTCTGCTCTATTAAAGATTTCAGCTTTGAAAAGTGTGGGCCAGAGCAAGCCTTCATTAAATGGGCTCCGATGGTTTCATGAGTCCCCAAAGTCATTAAAGGTTTTAATATAAGAGATTAACTATTGCTATTGTTGCTCAGCACGAATAAATTCTCTTTAAATGCTTTTTTATGCCCTCCTGGTAGTGAGTGAGGAGCTCAAGCTTGCCTGGGAGGAGGACCTTGGCTGTGGGGCTGAGACAAACTCTGTTCAACCTCTTAAAAATAAAATTCAGAGCTTTGAGCAGCGAGGCTGCGTCGTGGTGACCCCAGAGACCTGTGGAGCTGGAGATGCTGCCACATCCAGAGGGCATTTGTGTGGCTTCAAGACCAGCAGGAGCCCTGGATGCTGAACCGTTCTGG
Source organism: Chamaea fasciata (assembly GCF_029207755.1). Classification (NCBI taxonomy): domain Eukaryota; kingdom Metazoa; phylum Chordata; class Aves; order Passeriformes; family Sylviidae; genus Chamaea; species Chamaea fasciata. Next base: position 4,336,043 of record NW_027094104.1, on the reverse strand, counting down.
AAGTCAGGCCCTAAAAGCCCACAGGTTGTATTGCACATGATAATAAAAAAGATAACTGGGATGAGCTCAGGGAAGGGTATTGAGCAGGTCGGTGATGAAATCCAGAGCTGCAGCCCCAAAAGTCATGTTTGGGTCTGGCTCACCCTAAAATCTGACCATGCCAGAGGCTCCTCAGGGGTCCCTGCAGCCCTGCTGGGGTGCAGCCCACCGGGGCCGGGTGAGCACCCCGAGGCAAGGGCACGCAGAGCTCCTTGTCCAGAGGCTGCACTCGCATCCCTGCCCACTCCTGAGAGCCCAGGGGCTGCTCCAGGCGTGCTGGGGATGATCCTGCAGAGAATCCACAGGGAATGCAGCTCCCTGAGGCACAGAGATATCACTGGATACATCCCACAATATTCCCTGAGCTCACTCACAGAAGCACAGGTGCAAAGGGAAGGGTTGAGTTGGAAATCAAGGCTTGCATTTTCCCAGGTCATGGGAAGATTCCTAAGACGTTCTGCTGTTAAAATCAGGGATCATTTCTCCTTGCATTTATGAGGGAAAAACGAGGGCTTTTCCATGCAGACAGCAGAATGCAGTGGTTCACAAACAAGAACTAATTAAAAAAAAAAAAAGAAAGAAAAGGGGAAAAGAGGAAAAGAGCAGGGGAATTTTACCCGTATTTAGGTTCTAGGGCAAACACAACCCTTTGTGCAAACTCTGGAAAGTTCTGGGTGGCACCAGGGCTGACCCTGAGGAGGTGCCCACTTGAGAGGGGCCGTTTACGGGCGCTGCTGGAAACTCCAGCAGGGAATTGCCAGCGATTCCTCAGAAAAAAATCATTTCCCGGGAGGGTATCAGCACCTTGGCTTTGCCTTGGAATTGCCCCTGGGCTGGGCGGGGCCGCTGCCATTCCAGAGCTATTTTGGATCCAAGATTAAGTGTCTTTTTATTTCGTTGAAACGGGCTTTAATTGAAGGCGCTGCTGCTCTGCTTCGAGGAGCACCAAGCGAACGTGGTTTGGTGTTTTTCTTTCCCAAATCCTAAGGGGACGTGCCCCTAGACCAACATTCGACTGTTTTGTTTTTGGGTTTGGTGGGTTTTTTTTTTTTCCTCCCCCCCCCCTTTGGTCAAAAGATCCAGTGTGTGCTAATTCTGTCGGGCTCCCTCTCACTCAATCACTCATATTCAGTGCCCCCTAAAGAAACATTGCAGAAGCCAGGAGGGTAAGAAATTACCCAAATGAGCTGCCTGTGCTTCTCCCTCACATATCACACACGGAATTGTTGCCACCTTGCTGGGAAAATTAGCCCTGGTTTGGCTTTGCTTATCAAATAACAGAGGAGGTGCTGTGCTGGGTCAGGGCAGGGGCTGAGGGGGAAAGGATCCTGCCGAATTTTATGGACTGATCTTCTAAATCAAAGTTTGCAGGGATTCTGTGCTGAGATTTGGTAGCCACGCATTCCCCATATAGAAAAGACGTGTGTTTTCTTGATTTAATCTGGGAATGTGCCCTATTAAATCTGGGAACGGGCTTTATTTAATCTCTGAATGGACCTTTTTTTTAATCTGGCAATGAGATTAATTTAAAGATAAAAAGTGCTCCTAAGTTAGAGAGAAACCCTCTGCTTTTATCACTTTGCTAGCTCCTGTCTCTGCTGAGTTCTGGTGAAGTTTTAGTGTGTGAATGGGCTCAAGAAATGTTTGATTTCATGCCAAAAATGCAGTTTTGCAGAAATCCTTCTTTAGCAGAATGAGGTTTTATCAGAAACTTTGTGATTTTATATTTTGCAAATCTTTGTTTCAAAATTTGCCTAAATTTGAAAACATCAGGGGTAAAATAGAGGATAAAGCAGAGAAAAAGAAAGGATTTTCCTCCTCAATCCAATTTTTATTTCCTATTTCTATGGAACCCAAATGTTTTTGCTTCACTTTGAATCAAGACATGATAATAACAAAAAAAACCCAAAAAACAACCCAGTTCAGCCTTGAGCTGAAAAATCAAATTTTCATACAAATCTATGTGTAAAAAATATTTCTTCTGCCCCATTTACTGGGACCTGATGGTGGCTGTGTCTTTAATTAGGGTACAAATTAAATTCATAATTAATGATTCAATTTTCAGTCTAGACCCAGCAGAGGGTGAAGGAGAACCCAGCAGCCGTTGGGATATTGGGAATGCTGCAGGAGGATGTTTGATATCCAGTGGCTTCCCGAGTCAGCAGGGCAAGCACCAGCCCTGCTTTGCCTCCTGCTGCAGCCAGGACATCCTTTGGAATGTGATGGCAGCAGGAATTCCATTTGGGAACAGAAAACCAGATCCAAGTTTTGCTTCCAAGGCCACGACGCCGTCGTTTTCCGTGATTTACAAAGCCCCACCACAGCAAATACAAATCCTGTGAAAAACAGGAGATTGAAATAGTAACAAAACCAGAATAATGAACCAAAAAAATCTGTGGAAATTCCGAATTTTGGAAATAACACAGGAGATTCTGCTGCCTGTGCCTCTGAACTCCTGATTCCCGCTCTCTGCCATCAGAATTCACCTGCCTCAGGTGCATCTTGTGCCCCACCTCATCCTCTGGTTTTTATAACTTATCTGAGGTTGTAAAATTACCTGAGACACAACTTGAAGCTTCTTTACTTTGAAAATTGCATGAATTACCCAAGACTCTGATTATACGTTGGAAAATAGGATTCACCGAGGCTGCATTTCAGCAACCAAAGCAGCCCTGAAATCCAAACAGAGCGGCAGACGCTGCAGCATCCCATCCAGACACTCCCCCTGCCTCCTGCTTTCATCCACTCTGGTCTCTTTTCTTGGAGTTTGCTCTGCATCACAGAATTTTGGAGACCAAACCCCAATGAAAACAAACCCAAGCGAGGTGCTGAAGACAGCCCATGCACGGGGAGAGTGGGAGCTCCCAGGGTACACAAGGGGAGCCTCTGAGGCTCAACAAGTGCAGGGACCTGCCCATCCTCATCCAGCACAGCCCAAAATCCCAGGTTTGAGGTTTGGGAAGTTTTTCCTGACTGTCCAGCTTTGTCCTAGGGTGTCCTGAGCAGCCCTGTGGCCGGAGCCTCCTTACGTCACCAGGGAGAGAAAAAACCCCCAACCCTTGCAGCTCCCCAGCCTTCTGCAGCCCAATTTATGTCCAATTTGCAGACTTTCAACATAGCAGCCTCACAGTTCATAAAATCAAACTCAGCCAGGGCTAAGTCTCTGGGTAATGGATTTAGGATCACTCGAGGTGTTACTGGCAGTTCATGATGGGTAACTTTCTTGTTAACTAAAGTCCCTTTTGCTAAATGAGTTCCAGGTTTAACTCCCTCCAGTCCCAGCTTTCACTCTCCCTTCCCCCCCCCCCTTTTTTTTTTTTCTTTTTTCCCCCCTTTTTTTAGCAGTGCCGTTGTGGATGGGAAGGGAGGGGGAGAGGAGGAGGTGGCACAGGACTTTTTATTGGGCTGCTCGTGGAGGGCTTTTCATGGCCGGGGCTACGGGGAGCAGAGACAGAGGCAGAGCGAGGGGGGGAGAAAGGTGGGATAAGTCAGTCTTTGTGTGAGGGGAAGGTGCTGAAAGGAGGGCTGTGTGCTGGGGCCGGGGAGCAGCCCTCTGGCTCCGCTCGTCTGTGCGGGGCTCTGGAGCCAGCACGGGGCTTTTCGGCTTCCGCAGGTTCCCCCAGGCACCGTGGGGAGCACGGCCGGGCAGGGAAACCATGGCCAGGCAGGGAGACCATGGCAGGGAGACCATGGCAGGGAAACCATGGCCAGGCAGGGAGACCATGGCAGGGAGACCATGGTAGGGAAACCGTGGCCAGGCAGGGAAAGCATGGTGGGACAGCATGGCAGGGAAACAATGGAAGGGAAAGCCTGGCAGGGAAACTGTGGCCAGGGAGGGAAACCAGGGAAGGGAAACCATGGTCAGGCAGGGAAACTATGGCCGAGAAAACCTGGCCTGTAGAAGGCAGGGAAAGCGTGACAGGGAAACCACAGCCTGCTCATGGCATGGAAACCATGGCCTGGAAACCATGGCCAGGCAGGGAAACCATGGCCTGGAAACCACAGCCTGCTCATGGCATGGAAACCATGGCCTGGACATGGCAGGGAAACTGCAGCTTGTGCAGGGCAGGGAAACCATGGCCTGGAAACCACAGCCTGCTCATGGCAGGGAAACCCAGCCCCTCCTGCCATGTTCTCCCTGGGCTGGCAGACCCCGTTTTTGGAGCAGCAATGGGGTGTCTCCATCAACCATCTCCCACTGAACCTTCCCTCTGCAGCACCTGGGTGCTTCTCTTCCTCCAGCGCTGGATTTTCCAGCTGAGCAGCCATGTTTGTCTGGCAAGGATAAGCCCTGCAGGCTGTGCATCATTTCCAAGTGCTACCCACCAGCCTGGCAGATTTTGAGGGAACATCATCAAAAACTTTTCCCCCTCTGACAGAGTTTCTGGCAAAAACAAAAAAGTGGGCCCCTTGTGTTTTGGTTTTAATCAAAGCAGCAGCTTGGTCCTTCAGGCCACTTCTGGCTTCAAACATTCGTCTCTCAAGTGTTTTCTTGGAAAAGTGATCACCCCAGGAACTCTGTGTCTCCTTCCACCACCCTGCACAGGGCCAAAACTAATGAGGACAGTCAAAACAAGTGTTTAACACCATTTTCTGAGGTCCAACCTCCTTGCAGGAGTTGTTTGCAGAGAGGTTCCTCACTCAGAACACATCTGAGGTGAAGCAATAATTCAAAAGCCCCATTCCAAATGAAAAAATGGTGCTATTTTTGGTCTAAAGCAGCATTTTGGGTTGAATTTCAACACCATCATCGACTGAAGGGCCTCCAAAGACCATGACAAGAACAGACACGGTGCTGAACAGGGAATGGGATTTGCAGGCCAAGTTCAGCAACCTCCAACCTTACTAATGGGTGTATTTTACATTCTGGCTACAATCAAATGGGCCCAGTAGTGATTTATTATTGATACCAAATAAAAACCCGCTTGATAATCTTGAAGCGTTACCTCCAGGAGAATATTTCCTTTCCTTTCTGGAGATGCCAGCCAACATTTTCTTCTCCCAACCTGGGAGAAGCCTGAAACTATAAATGGAATATTACAGAAATCCAGTGGAGGACTCTCCTCCACTCCATTTCATGGTTATTTGTTTGGAGTAACTCAGAAATTGTCATGTGAGCCCCTTTTCCTCTTGGAAGGGCCAGCGTCTCCCTGTGGCTGTGCCAGCTGCTCCCTCCAGCCCTGCCTGGATTGGCTTTCAAACTAAACAAATAATTTTATTTAAAGAAGAAAAAGAAGAAGAAATTGTTCACCAATCCCCCCAGGTCCCCCCAGCTCTGTTTGCTCTGGTTTTGTGACAAAAGCTGTGCTCACGTGCTCCGTACGAGCAGCTCTCTCTGGCAAAAGCCACAGATGATGTCTCACTAAATAGCTCCATTTTTAAAAAGCGAAGTGATTTTCTTTTTTCTTTTTAAAATCAGCTCATGAATATTGATTTCAATCTGCCATGATTTCAGTCAGGATTTCCTGGTTGAGTGGAATGATTTCCCGATTGAATTTCATTGATTTCCGTCGTGGTTCAATGTCCCTGGGCAACTGCTGTGGAGAGGGTTCTACTGAGAGGGCAAAGGTGACTTCGTGGGAAGTAATCCTGATGAAGATGAAGATGAAGATGAGAGAGATTCCCAGGCTGGATCAGGACAACATCCACCTTCCCAGCGCCTTGTCCTGGCAGAGCCCAGATGTCCATGGGGAAGCACAGGATGCAGGGAGAGAGCAAAGACAGAAGGCAGAGCAGCAACATTCTCCAGGTCCTTCCAGATCCACCATTACCATGAAGAAATTCCTCCTGCCGTCCAACCTGAACCTCCCTTCTGCTCCTTTCTTCCAGTGAAAACCTCCAGATAATCCTTACCCCAGCCCTGAGGAGCTCCCTGCTGCACTTTTCCAGCTGCACTCCCTGAATCCCATTTCCAGCTGGGATGGGGTTGGATTCCCAGGCCACGGGCTCAGCAACCACATTCATTTTCAGCAACTTGAACAGCCAGGAAAGACTCTTGACCGAACAAATGGCTCCCCGTAAACATGTCCGAGGAAATTAAGATGCTGCAGCTGATCTGCTTTAATAAAATTACGCGCCCAGCTCCAATTCCAGTATTGCTCCCTGTATTTTCTGCATCGCGCCATGCAATTAATCCTTCCTAAAATAAACGGGCTGATTAAAATTCCATTATCCTGACAGTTCACAATAAACCATGGCACCAATGATCCCCTCTCTTTTTTAACCTTTTGAGCCATTATAATTAATTCTGGATTTATGTCATTTGCTGGCAAATGTTCCGATCACCTTCCTAACTACTTCAACAATTCCAAACAGTTGCACTCCTCCAGCGTGTAAACAATGGACAATAATTGAACTATTTAACCTGATTCCCATTTCATGGGGTTTCCTTTGGACACAAAGCTCAGTATTGAGTCGCTCAGGATTGAGGTGTTTGCCTTTTTTATTTTTTTTTCAGTCTCTAATTAAGTGCTCATTAAAAATAAAATAATAACACTTTGGAAAAAAGACAGAGAAGGGCCTGAATTAGATTCTTTTGGTCCCATTTTCAACTTGTGAGCGGAGAAAGACCTGCTGAAGAACATCATTTTATGGTGTTGTTTCAATCATATTAAAAATCCCAATATTTCCCTTCCCAAATTTTCTGCAATTCCCTGTTGTCCAAAGCCAACCTTCCTTAGCACACCCTGTGCTTTAGGATGACAACCACTACACTAAGAAAAACACCCAAAACAATCATATTTTGCCCAGTGGAATCACTCTTTGCCCAAATGCCACTAGTTTTCCCAACAAACGCATCCTGGAAATTAAACTAATCTTCCAACCAAGCTTATTCTAGGTAAAATATCAGGTTTGAGGGGCTGCAAGGCCAACTCTGCTCCGACCTGTGGCAAAAGTACCAAGAAATCTGGTTTATATTCTTTAAAAACCATGTAAAGGCAGGTCAGCCAGCTTGGAGGAGTTGGATTTACTAAATCAACCGCTCATTTGCCTGCATTTTGTGGGTATTTTTATTTCCCTGTCTTACAATTTCCCAAAAAGAAACCGAATTACAAATGAGGTGACCCGGCACTATTAAAATTGCCACTTAAATGAATTTGTCTTGGTTTGGGGAAAAGAGCATCAAAATGTCAGCTGCTCAAAAACACGGCTCCAATCTCCAAATTTTTCAGAAGGTGGAAAATCCATTTCCTAACCAGCCCTACTTACCACTGGGTACATGGGTTACTTATCCAAACTCACCCTGACCTTCAGAAATGTTTGGGTTGATGTCAGTGTTTGGGCTGAGGTTTGGTTTGGCCAGTTCTGCTTTTTCCATAGCAGTGCACCCATCCCTAGAAGAGACGGAATAAAAAGAGGAATTCTAAGCACACAGACCCAACTATTGAATAGAATAAATAAAAAAAATCCCTTTTCCCTCATCTTTATCTGACCGATGCTCATGAGCAGCAGCTGATCACGCCACGAAGCCCCCAACAGCAACACCCGATGAAAAGGAGGAAAGAAAACAGATTTATGAACCAGCTAAACCGTGTTTACATTGATAAATGAGCTTCCTAGAGATCCCCAAGCCCATTCCAAACCCCCTTTTTAGCAGCTCTTTCCCCAGCCAGCTGCAGCGTCCCCCCGGGATCTCCCCAGTGGCACTGGCAGCAACCTCCCTTCTAAATTTCTGCCGAGGTCTCCGGAGCAGTGCCCGGGTGCTGAGATTTAAGGATGTGCTGCTGCTCCCATCAGCTGCACAGGATGGACTCTGGCCCATCCTGTCAGCACCCTGGGAATGAGCAAAGCCCTCCTTTGTGCACGCCCCGGGCCCATCTTGCTCTGGTTCAAATTAAGAGCGGCAGCGATTTCCGCCACTGGGGCTTTGGAGAAAGCTCCCAATGTCCCGTGGCTGTGCTCCGGTTGCAGCGCCATGGGAGGCTCCAGGCAGATGCCAGCAGCGTTGTCTCACTCTGCTCCCGTGGTTCTGCTTCCCGAGGAGGCTGGGAAGGGAGGAGGAGGTGGGGGTTTGGAGAGGGAACAGGAAAATGGGGCTGAGGATGAAGCGCAACTTACGGATTGTTCCACGGGCTGTGAAATTCCCAGTTTCCTCACACTGGCCTCCAAGTTGTGATGGAATGGTGGAGAATATTCCTCAGCACAGCCACAGAATGGTTTGGGTTGGGAGGGACCCTGAAAGTCATCCAGTTCCACCCGCACCTTCCACTATCCCAAGGTGCTCCAAGCTCCATCCAACCTGGCCTTGGACATTCCAGGGATGCAGTCAGAGCTTCTCTGGGGACCCTGTGCCGGGGCCTGCCCACCCTCACAGGGAACAATTCCTTCCCAATATCCCATCCATCCCTGCCCTCTGAAATACCTCAGTTAGAGGCAGAGAATCTGCAGAGTGTAAAACCCCTTCAGCTCCCGGAGTAGGAGCTGAAACTCATACGAGATCACAACCCAGATGTGATGTTAATTTGAACCCAAGAGAGAGTGTTTAGAAAAACAGTTCCCTGCTCTGATCCTGACATTCCCAAGTGCTCCCAGCTCCCAGGGAAGGCACAGACAGAGTGGCAGAAGCGGTGAATGGTGATTTTCTTCAGCTACACTCAGAACCTCTCAGACAACATCCATGGCACTGTGCAAACTCACAGGGATGATTAATACTCGCTGCTGATTAATGGCATGCTGACCCCAAGGCATGACGCAAGAATTGCGTGAAAGTTTTTCCCATTCTTTGCCAGATTTTATTCCTTTTCTTTATTTTATTCTGGCTCCCTGTGCTGCAGATACATCCTGAGATAGGGAGCAAAGCCAGGGGCAAAGAGAAGCTGCTCCATCCCTGGAAGTGTCCAAGGCCAGGCTGGAGAGGGTTTGGAGCCACCTGGGATAGTGGAAGATGTCCTTGCCCATGGCAGGGAATGAGATGAAATTTAAGGTCCCTCCCATTCCAAACCATTCCCTGATGCTGTGAAATGCACACTCCTGAGGCTGTGCCCTGATCCTGGCCACAGAAATCCTCTCCTAAATTTGCCTCAGGCTCCTGAGCTGGAACAACCTCATGGGGGCTGAGCTGACAGCACTGAAAGTACAAAAAGTCCTGTCCATCCATAAATACACGAAGCTGGGAGGAAAGCAGGTTCCTGAAGGGAAGTCTATTGTACCCAAATGGTGCCCACAGGCCCAGAATAGCCGGGTGGTTTTGCAGGAGCGGGGAGGACACTCGGCCTGTTGACATCCTGCTTTAAACAGCAGGCTCAAAGTCAACAGCAGCGTGGTGAAAATACCTCTGCAGATTTATTTAGTTATCTGCATTCAACCCAGCTTGCCCTTTCTTCCCAAGAACCCAAGAAACAAACCCAAAAAAAGGGGAGAGGGAGTGGGAACATGTTCTGGCTTGGCCCGGCGGGTTTAACCCTGTTCTCTCTCATGGTTGTGGGAATCAATATTGGAAGGCAATTTTGCATGTCCCGTGTTTTTCAGGCTTACAGGTGACAGCTCCGTGGGGCTGGGAGGGTTTATCCCCAGCAGGATTCCTCATGGATCCCAGGAGCATTGGGACAAGTGGGAAAAACTGGGAAAGGAAACCATTCAGAACCATTCCAAAAACTGGGAAAGCTCTGTGATGGCACCACCCGTGTGGGTGCTCCTACCCACAGCCCTTTCCCTTTCCCTTTCCCTTTCCCTTTCCCTTTCCCTTTCCCTTTCCCTTTCCCTTTCCCTTTCCCTTTCCCTTTCCCTTTCCCTTTCCCTTTCCCTTTCCCTTTCCCTTTCCCTTTCCTTTCCCTTTCCTTCCCCCTTCCCCCTTCCTTTTCTTCCCCCCCCTTCCTTTTCCTTCCCTCCCTTCCTTTTCCTTTATCCTCCTCCTTTTTCCTTTTCCCTCTCCTTTTCAGCCCTGAATTCTATCAAGGCAGTGCCTTTTGAAAAAAATCTTTTACAAGCAAAAAAATCATTGCAAACACCATTATTACAGAGAATAAAAAACACCCTCTGCTATTCAGAGAGAATGCAAGGTGTGGAATTTGAAGAATTATACAAAAACTGTATTTAATTTTTTTTACATATACCCATTTATTAATAAAATATTTAAAAGCAAAGAACATAAACACTTTTGCTATTTATCTTTAATAAGACTTGATAAAGCTTTTCCTGCATTCTGGATTTTTTCAGCATTGAAAAAACCTTTTTCAGTGTCACTTTTTTTCCCCCCAGAGTGTTTATTAGAAAGTTTTTATGGGAAGAGCCAACCAAGACCTCAGAGCTGCCAGATCCTCAGGTGAATAAATCTGACAGAATTTTCTCCTGACTTTTCTGGTGCTGGGGTTTGCATCAATTTAATCCACACAACTCAATCTGCACCAACATATCAGGGGGCAAAACATCCTGGGACAGTTTTATTTCTTCTGCATGGGGGACAATTTACAGCGTGAAATTGCCAAATTTTCCTTTAAATTTGCCTTGCTGCCTTCTTTCAAATATCACGAACTGTTACCTTTAATTCATGAAGCTGCCACTCTTGTGCCTATAATTACAAAATTATTATCAACCTCTTTTTGCTTTCCTTCTTTCCTCTTTCCCTTTCAGAGAGATTTTGCTGGATTTTTTGGGTTTGATATTCCAAGATGTGGATGTCTCTGGGTGGGTTTTCTCGTGCGGTAGTTCTTCCTATGGGATATACAGAAGTAAGGCCAGGCTCAGGCCCTGCTGTTTCATGGTAAATTGGTGGAAAAATCCAGGTCCAGCCCATGAAGTTCATCAGAAATCAGGAGCAAGGAGGGCACTTTTGGATGGACTGGTCCATGCCTCAGAGAATTCCCTCCATCCAGCTCTGAAGGTGACACCACTTTAAAGAATCCCACAGGGATGAATCACCAGAGAAATCCATAATTCATTTCATCACCCTTAGAACATCTTCTATTCTCCTCCACAAATGATTTCAACTTTCTGTTTCTGAGATTTGGGAATATTCTGAATATTCGGGCTTCTTTTTTTTTTTTTTTTTTTTTTTTTTTTGAGCTGCTCTGGTACAAAGCCGATGGGATTTATATTTAGTCTGTGTTCCAGTGCCTATTTTATAAACACAGGAATTCTGAGACAAAATAATAATAGTGTGAAAATGGACCAACCGCAGTGACGGCAAAGGCAGGGATGGACTTTGGAGTTTATAGTTACCCGGCAAATGTTTGGCTCCAGCGGTGAGTCCCTCATGTAAGATTCATTTTAATTACCCACTACACTCATATCTGAGTCAAAAAAAATAAACAGAGATAGGGAGAAGGATAGGAAAGGCAGTGGGCATGAAATCATGGAGTGGAAACCCGAAATGATGTATTTGCTTAATTTAACCGAGGCAGCTCAGACATGGCCCTGCAGTGCCAGTGTGGGCAGCTGGGGATTTGTGCTTTTATCTGCCGGGAGAAGATTTCATGCCCTTGGTTTATTTGTGTAACTCTGCTCCATTTCGAACTGCAGCAGCACATGCTATTTGCCATTTTGAAAAAGGTTGTCAAAATTTGTAGATATCGCTTGAGTGCCTAGGACATAGGAAATAAAAATATTTTCTTTTCCGTGCCCGGTAAATAATAAATATTTTAGATTTCATCCTTTAGCTGGTCATTTGACTTTTCCAGTTGGAAACATTGCTGCTGTACAAGTCAGGAGTCACTCTAGGAAAAGAGTAGATGTTAAATTACATTTTCAGCTATCTTGACAAGCCGTACTTGGCACAGTTCTCTCAGGGAACAAGCTGGTCTATAGATTTCTGAGAAATTAAAACCATATGGCAACACCTTGGAGAAAAAAAGCAGCCCTTCTCTGGAAGCATCCTTGGAGTTTTCAAAATGTATGTGAATTAAATATAGTCTTGTTTATTTAGAAAGAATCTGTTCGGATTAGACGTGGACCCCTCATTCCTGCTCCAAGAATTAAATTGCCAACAAAGCCACAATGGGAGAGAACCTTATGATTGCACTGCCGTTAATAAACTCAGGCTGATTTGGGGGTTAATTTTGGCTAAACTCGGCTTTTCTGCAGGCATTTAAATTAGGGCATCAATTAGAGGATGAGGGGTTTCCTTGTGTAATTGGTGTGGTAACATTGGCACTGGGAAGAGACTCCACTCGTCCCTGGCATTGCAAAGGCTACAGAAGACGTCAGGTAAAGGCAAAGTCTCCTGTCAGAGATAACCTGGAGCTCTGCAGAGCAGCACTGACCTGGCTCTGAGGACAGCCTGGGGACAGGAGGGCTCCCAGAGCACAAAAAATCCCAAAATCCCTTCCAAAAAATCCCATTTGGGACATAGGGCCGGGGAGGTGGAGCCCAAGAATGCAGCTGGACACAACCCTATTCTTCAGTAAATTAATCTGAAATGGTTTCTTATTAAAATTGAGAGTCTCATTTCTGCAGGGCAGCGAGGAGAAGCTGCCTCACGGCGCCTCCATCCCCTCACGGGCCGCAGCTGGAAAAAGGTGCTGGAAAAAAAAAAAAAAGTCCCTTTCCTCCTGAATTATCTGGTGACATTACAAGCTTTGACAAGAAGAGAAATCTCCTCCAACTCCTCCCCGGCCCAATATGTGGTCAAATATATGACTTCAGCGGAAAGCATTTGATTAGATGGATGTAGGGGATATAAAACCCTCCAATTGGGGACAGATCTTTTCATATAGGAAACATATTTTCAATGTTGGATTTTATGGCGGAGAGGAAGTGAGTAAAAAACTTTTCAGCAACATAATACCACCCCCACCCCCCCAGAAAAAAAAAAAAAAAAAAAGGCTGAAAGCCCTCAATTTTCCCCTGCCTCTGCTGCTGTAGACTTCTTGTATATTTGCACATTTGGATATGATGACAATTAGTTCTGTGCTGCGGGACTGGATTGATTTCGCTGCCTGGGCCCCGTCCAGCTCAAACCTCGCAGGTTCAAATACAGAAGCTTTTGGTTAATGAACTCCAGAAAGTGTAAAATCCTGAGGCCCTGCAGTTACACAATCGCCCTTCCCAACAGCAGCACTAATATCTAACAAGGCCAGCTACTGTTCTACACCCCTTTTAGAAGAAGCTCATAAAAAGGAGGTTTAATTTGTCTGGGAAAAAAATAGAGTTTAAAATAAAAAAAGTTGAAAAAAAAAAAAAAAATGCTGCTGTGAGTTCCCTGGTGGAAAAACATGCCTTATGTTACGGAGCCTTCCCCACAAAATGTCTTGGAAATTAGGCAAAGTTAACATGTCCAGTTGGAGCCGAGCCAGGAAATGAACAGTGGATGTTCTCTTGTAAAAATCCTGAAAGCTGCGAGGAACCCATAAACAGTTTGCAGAGTGAGGCAAAATGTAGCATTTTATGTTCCCTAATGGAAATTCAGCTTATTTGTTCATGGATTCAAAGGGACAATGTGATGTCATCAAATGATTTAAGGTCAGCAGCACGGCGAGAGTCAATATTCAGCGGTGGATGGAAACATCCCATTCTTCCTGAGGTATTTTGGAGGAGCCACCAACACTGGGGTTTGTCTTGGCCCTCTGGAGCTGGTACAGGAAAACCTCAGCAGCTCTATTCCTGGAACTGCAAGGTGGGAAGTTTACTTTTGCCATCAGTCCAAGGAGGGCTTGCAGGAATATTGGGAAAAAATTCGAGTTTCAGAGACATTTCCTAGAGAAAACCTCCCCTTTGGGTGATGGGGCTAGAGGAATCATGCATGGGCAGAGTCATCTCCGGGATGAACAGGGAGATGTGCAGGTCAGGGATTCCAGTGCAGACTTCCTACAGAATTTCCTAACGGATTCCAACAGATTTCCAGAGAAAAAGGGGTCCCTGGAGGGCCGAAGTTCCTCCTGAGCAGAGGGAGCTGGGATGTCCCTCGGCCTTTGACTTGCAGCCAGACACCCTTTCCTTGTGTTGCAAAATGTGCAATCTGAGCCCTCCTTTCACAATGTGACTTCGATTTGTGCTGTGGTGCTGAGCCTGTGGCAGAAAAGGTGAATTGTGGAGCGTTGTCCAGCTCCAATACAGTTTTCCCAAAACCTTGGGGCCAACTGAGGCAGGTTTTGTCCATGTTTTGTCCGAAGGAAGAGGAGAGCAGAGCAGTGGAAGGTTCGAGGAAGGGCTTGAAAACAGGTAAAGAGGAATATTTTTGCCCAGGTAATATCATTCCCCTTAATTATTGACAGCTGCAGAAGTTTGTTCCTCAGCAGTTACCTGAACATAATCAAAGATCACGTTTGACTGAATAATCCTTTTTTTTTCTCCCTGAAACTCACTTCATGAAAGGATACTTCCTCCTTAGCTTCTTCAGCTGAGTCTGAGAATGACTTTTGAGTCATTTCTGTTCCTTATCTGAGTAGGTTTGTTCACTGTCACTTCTATTGAATGAAAACATTCACATCGTTTTGATAAGGGAATGTCTTGCACTGCAGTCAGTTCCAAGCATTACCATCCATTCAAAAATTGAATAAAACCTCCTCTAACTCAATTTTTAACAGAAAGAACCACTTCAGAATTAATCTCTAATCAAGCATGAGTTTGCAAATCTAAACTGGCAATAGAACTCAGTGGGGATATTAAAAACCTCATCAGGAATCGTCTGGCTGACAAGAGGGGATAAAGGAATAATAGAAATAATTAATATAAAAGACTCAAAGAGCAGAACTCAAGACACACAGAAGGAGCACAGAGCTCACCCAGGAATCTCTCCAGGCTGTGTTGCCCTGTACAGACACAGCTGGATTTTCTTTACAGATGTTTTCCTGCAGGGTTTTGGAAGGGATCGGGATGATTCTGATTTTTACAGAGATCCACAGGCATGGCAACATGACATGAGATTACTGAGGTCAGCTGGAGGCAAACAGCAGAACACAGGAGAGTTTTATTCCCTGACTTCTATCTCCTGAGCATTTGCTTATTCCATGGATTATGATCCATTCTCTCAAAGAAAGTTTCTGAAATAAGGTGAGAAAAAGATGGGAAAATGGGAAATCTTCAACCACTTACTGAGAAATTAATAATAATTTCTTAAAAATCAAAGCTCTTCTTTTCAGTTTCCTCCTTTTGAAGGAAACTTCTCAATCAGTCTAGATTTTTTTTCTAGCATTCATTTGTCTCCCACCTTGGCAGGAGGTGAGTGCAGGCTCAGAGGAACAAGTCCCCATTTCATCCCCTTTGCTGAATTTCATTGGCAGCTGCCAACTGGGAGGTGGGAGAGATGGGCCAAACCCAGGTGGTGGGCTCCAAAAGCAGATAATTTAGGAGTGACATTTATTTGTATAAAAAATAGTGCCTCCCCTTCCCTACCTGTAAGGCAGGGCCCTTTTCACGACTCCTGCCCACAGTTGCAAGAAAAGCAAATTGGAATCAAAGGAGATGCCAAGAACAGCACTTGCTGGTTGGGAACATTACTGGTTTATTATAGGAAAATACCTGTATCACACTCGTAAAGAAGCTGTTAAAAATGTAGGTAGGCTCCCCTTTCTACCTCCTTCCACCTCCCCACACCTCCACACAAACCCTGCCTTTCTTCCCGGCCCCAATTCCAGCCAATTCCTTTCCCTGAGCATCGAGGAAATCCCAGACAAAGCACCATTGGAGCGGGAGGAATCTCTCTTTCCACCATGATTCCAGAAGATTTCAATCCCAAAGGTGCAGTTTGGGATTTCACTCCCAAATCCTGCTTGGGAGTTGCAATCCCAGCAGCACAGGTAGGCTTGTGTCCCTTGGACTTATCCTGCCATGAGCAGATGGGATTCTGGAAGCTTTTATTGGATACACCCCCAGATGTTGCTGGGATGAGGAACTGAGGAGGATAATGCACAAATCTTTCCTCCTCAGCCTTCCTGTGGAGCTGCTTGGGGCTGGAGCTGAGCAGAATCCACTGAAAAGAGCACAGAATTCAAACCTTGTTTTCTTGCAAGTCGGCTGAAACCAAATCTTGATAACAGAGTCCTTGTGGGAGCCCAGCCAAGTCTTCCACGCATTCCCTCAGGTAGGAAAGTGCTGAGCAGCATTTCAAAGCCCAGTCCCTCCCAGTTTTTCCTAAAAGAGCTCTTTGGTGGCTCCCTGGGCTGTGGTTTCTGAGGTTCCCGGGCTGGACACGCTGGTTCCCCACAGGACACGGGGCTGGAGCCTCTCAGGGAGGGATTTTCCCTGCTGGACAGATCCATATCCCCACCCTGTGGCATGACCTGGAGCCCACAGAGCTTCAGCATTCCTGCTGGGACATCCTGCTGCCTCCAAGCTTGGAAAAAAGGAGCAGGATGGATCGGAGGGGTGGCAAGGAGAAGGTGACTCCAAACTGCTGGAGGACAGCAAAACGCAGAGCTGAGTCCTCTCCAGGCACAGCAAAAATAATCAAAATCAGATTCACTGGATCGAGAAAGACCCTCTGGCTTCTCTCTGCCCGTAGGGACAGAGGAATTTAACACCTGGAATGCAGCCAAAGGCTGAAAGATCTCATACCTTTCATGTCTGCACCAAGACCATTTCATTGCTCAATGAGACACTTTCATTCCCAACCAGAACATCCACCCCCAAACCCCTCTGTACAAAACTTCCCTCCAGCAGCCCCCACCGGGGGAGCACAGCAGTTTTGGGGAATTATTATGGCTTCAGACAACCCGGGGTTCTCCACACCCCAATCTCTGTTATGCCACTGTAAATCTAGAGAAACTCCAGTTATTCCACTGGGCTTGGGCTCGGGGCAAGCCAAAGTCAACACAAAGGGTTGTCAGAGCAGTTATATCACACTGGCAGCGGCGTAAGTGAAGGCATAATTTGCCCTATTTTTTAATAATATGGTGTCTTAGATCATTAGGAATGAGGTCCTGCAAAACACAGCCATGAGGAGCTTTCTTCATGGGAGCAGCTCCTGTGCCGGGCATTCATGTGAGGAGTGGGAATGTGCCAGATGTTGGGATTTGAGCCCAATCCGTCCTGACTGGCAGCAGCTGGAGCTCTGGTTTGCTGTGCTCACACAGGAAAATATCTGCTGGATCAGGCCCTGCTGATAACAGCACCCGGGGATGATAAAAATAACAGCTGGGAGACCTTGCAACAGGTATCTGGTGGATTCTGGGAAGAAAATCTTAAAACTTTGGGGTGGTAGGGCTTGTAAAAGGTGTGAAAATCAGCCTGGCTTTGTTTGACAGTCTCAGAGGCAGGTGAGGGATGGAACTTTTGGCTCCTCTGAATTCTTTGGCTTTAAAATCATGTGGAAGATGGGGAGGAAGTTACAGTTCAGAGAGAAGTCCCTCGTGTTTGGATCTCATCCCTCAGGGCTCCCTGTGAACCAGCAAAGAAAGACAATTCCTGTCACAGGCATGGCTTGAGCAGAGCCCAAATCCTCCCCAGCCAGCCTGCAGGACACACAGTAATCCCCGCATCCACATCCCAGGAAAACCAAGGACAGCTTTTAGCTCCAGACCCACTGGGAACGCAGGAGCAGAGGGAAGGAGATGAAAGGAGGAGTTGGAGGGGCAGGTCCTGCTCCCACTGAGCTCAGGGCAACACTCTCAGACCTCTGGGCCGTTCTGGATTTGTCCCACGTGAAGTTCTGGGGATGATTTTCCACTCTGGGGGAGGTTATGTTGGAAAGGTTCCTCATCCAGAGGGTGCTGGGCACTGCCCAGGCTCCCCGAGGCTGCCAGAGCTCCAGGAGAGTTTGGACAACGCTCCCAGGGATGCCCAGGGTGGGATTTTTGGGGTGTCTGTGCAGGGCCAGGAGCTGGACTGGATCATCCTGGTGGGTCCCTTCCAGCTCAGGATATTCCACAATTCTCTGATTCCATGAGCTGAAGTAAAACATTACATTCAACTCCTTCCAGGCAAAAGATTTCTGGGGGTCTAGGAGCGAGAAACGGACTTTGTTGGGGGGTTGTTTTCAATGGAAACTTGTTCCAATATCCCTTTAAAAATATGTTCCAGGGAAAACACAAGGAAATTAAGTTCCCCATTTCCCCCTCCCCCCAGCCCAGATCCAGTCTGAGACATAAACCAACACCTCGAGATTTTGGTTTGAAGGCTCCTTTCTTCAGTTTTTTCGAGAAAAATTTTACCTTGCTTGGAGTTTTAAATTAACACAAAAAAAAAAAAAAAAAAAAAGGACCAAAAATCAATTAACCACGGGTTTTTACAGAGTGGGGAGGAAGGTAACTCACCCCACTGGTCATAAATTGATTTCTGGAGGCACAAGGACCAGAAAATTGGAATCAAAGGAGATTTTTTTGCCACAGTGCCCTGGTGTGGAGCTTCCTGCAGGTCCCACGATGTGGGGCAGCCCCTGGGGTGCACAATTTGCAACAGAGGCCCCTCATTGCAGAGCTGCCCTGCCACAGGGAGCCGTGATGTTTTCCTTGGCCAGAGGAACTGCAGGAAATAAACGATTCCTCAGCCAGAGCTGGGCATGGGGTGCAGAGAACTGGCCACCTTCCCAGTGGCCTCTTGCCTAGAATTTGCTCTGGATTCTCGGAGCTGGGCGGGATTTGCAGGAGGCAGATGTGGATTAATTCCCAATTCGGGTTTATCTCGTCACCTCACGAGAGGGCAAAGTGGTGCCTCAGCTAACCTCCCTCAGCAGGACCCAATGTGTCTCCCACCAGAGCTGGGAAACTCAAGTTCAGCCCCATCTTTGCATGGTTGCTGCTCAAACCTTGTGTTTTATCACCTCTTTCACACCTGGACAGAAAGACTCTGAGGTAAACTCAGTTCTGGTGTAACTCCATCAGAACCATGTGTGAAGGCCTCCAAAAATTATGTGTTCTTGTGAACCTCATGGCAAAGGCAGTTATCTAAAAAGGGGGGGAAAACCCTCAGACAATGCTCCTTTTGCCATCAAATCCTTTTCCATTCGGAGTAGAGAGAAAAATCTCCTCAGCTTTTGCTTTTCGTCATTAAAGTTCAGATTAGAAAAAGCGTTTTTGATAGTCACCTGTGGAATTCAAGGGCATCCAATGCAAAAAACCCTGCAAGATGAACTTAAATGTGTTTTTCTTTCAAAAATAAGGTTGTCTGTGATCAGGGAAATAAAAATTGTGTTCTGCTATGGCTTATCTGGCTCTAGTCAAGTGCCTGTCCTCCTCTCCTTAGGATTTCGCTCTCTCATACCTGTGTGTCTCCTAAATCTTTACAAATTTGATTGACGCCTGAAGTTTTCTCTTCCCTGTATTGCAGGTCCTGTGCTGCCCAGGGGTGCAGCTCTGAGCTCACAGTCAGTGTCACTCAGCTCTGCACACAGCAGGGACACAAAACAAATCCTTTCCCAAAGGGACACCAAGGACAACTTTCAGCCCCAAAGCACAAACAAGGCTGGCTGGAGGGAGGAACAAGAAGGATGGGACCTCACAACCTGCAGCTGCCATTGGACAATTCAACCCCAAGGTGCAAATGGACCAAAACTCATCCAAGTGTCACACCTGGTGACCCTTTGTCCATTTGGGGACCATTTTGGGCCCAGCTTGGGTGTAGCCCTGGCCAGGCTCTTGTCCTGCCCAAGGTGGATCCTGGAGGCCTTTGAATAAATCTCTGCTTTATTCTCCAGCTCTGTCCAGTCTGTTCCAGCCTTCCCAAGGCATCATGATGTTTTCAAGCAATGAAGACATGTCAGGACTTTCCAATCCTCTCTGCACTCCAGAGGCCCTGCTGGGATTTCATGGCAGCCGCAGCAGCTGATTCTCGTGTTGGGGAGGCAGCCTGGGATCTCTCCTTTCCGAGCTGTTCTGCACATTTACTGGGAAAAGAAACGAGGAAAGTGCTCTCAGATGGGAAAAAATCACTTCCAGAAGCTGTTTCTGCAGCAGGTCACACAGTAGCTGCTGGGAAGGACCAATCCAGATCAGGGCAATGCAGGGCGGCAGCTCCGGGCTGACATTTGGCTCCACTGCTCGCTGAGATTTTCCTCCTGCCAATGTTTTACAACAACCCAATCCCACATTTCACATGACAAAGTGGGGAATTTACTCCTTCCCGGCTTTACATTTCCCCCATCTGAGCACTCCTCCAGCAGAAATCCATCCCATGTGATAAGGTAAATCCTGCATTATTAAAAGTGAGGGGAAGGGAATTCTTTCGCAGCGCTGGTGAATATTTGAGTGGGTTTTTTATTTTTTCTTTCAGGATGTCTGGCTGTTATTTCATCTCGCCCATCCACACAGAATAATTGGGAAGTCAAAGCACAGCAAATATCTCCTGGTGCTCGTTGGCCAGGACTGGGACGTTATTGGGGAGTTAAGTGGATAATGGTGTGAAATAAGCCTATAAAAACCAACACACTTCAGAGTTAATATTTTTTCAGGGTGCAGTTAAGTTACTGTGACACATCTGTCATAACTCTTCTGGGGAGCTTCAGAATGTGTCTGATCTTTCCCCCTTGGAGCTGAAATGGATCTCCTGAGCTTCAGGAAACCCAATCCCCGCAGGTCACTGGCAATAAGCTCTGGAGTGTCAATACAGGCTGTGGTTACAGTTGCAGCCTGCAAGAATCCAAAGCCTCATCCTGGCCTGAGGAATCTTCTTTTCCACCTGTGCATCCCCTCTGCAATTCATTTTCCAGGGTCTGGGTGGGATATTCTGGCACCCATATCCTGGTGAAAGGTCCTGCACCAACCTTTCTGAAATCTCTCTGAAAACTTCTGGATGAGGAGAATCATCCTGAGAGTCCTCAGAAGCCAGTGGTTGCTTTCCTGGACTGGGATGGACACTGCGACAAAACAAAACAAAAAAATTCTCCCTGATTCATCTGTTACGTTTGGGTTTTAATACTTCATTTAGAAAAGCATTTGGCACTAAGAATTTCTTTCTAGCTGAAAATAAAATTCGGATGATTAAATTTTATTATAAACTAATGGAGGCTCTAAAAAAAAGTTGACTAAAAGGTTCCACACATCAAATATAAATGTCATTATAAGGCCAATATTCCAGGACGTTTGGAAAGCTGGAGTTCCTGGGCTGGTTTATCTGAACATTGATGATAAATTCCTCTGTGAGGAATCACCTTCCTCTTTTTCAGCCGGCAGTGACTCTTTCTCGAGTTTGTCTGAGCTAAAACCGACCTCACTGCGGTTTGGGAAGTGGCAGTTTCCTGTCCCCAGGTGCTGTCTGTGCTCCCAAACCGAACAGCAGAGAGGCAGAACCAGAGATTCCAGTGACAAGGTCTGCTCTGGGTCCCAGACACCCAAAACTTGGGGATTTCTGTCCAGTACAACTTGGAAATCTCAATTCTCACTCTGGGTCTGGGCTGGCTTTGCTGTTTTAATCCTCATTAAAGGAGGAGAATCGAAAGTAACTGAAGTTATTCATGTATAAAAATGGAAAGGGGTTGGATTCCTGCACCCCTGAAGGACCATTGTGGGTACCTGGGATTAAATCCTGCACTTTTAGGCCCAGCTCTCACACACCCCATCCTCTGCCTCCTGTTAAGTGCTGACTTCCAGGATTTTGGCTGAGCTCAGCCAGAAGATGGGATTCATTTCCAGAGGAACAAACCTAGCTCTGGGTTCTGCTTTCAAAGAAACCTGAGGGTGTCTGGGCTCAGAAAACATCTTCAAACCCAAACCATCCTCCCTGGCTTGGCCAAAACCCAAAACCCAAGTGCAGTTTGCTCCGTTTGCAGGACAGAGGGGAAGGAACCGAGTGGGATCTCAGTTTCCACCTTTGAAATATCTGCAGACATTGCCTTTTAATGGGGATATTTAATGCCATCCAATGATTCGAGGGGGGATTAAATGAGGAGCAGATATTTAATCCTATGGCTACGGGGCAGTTTTTCAGCCCTGATACTGAGCACCTCTCTCAGCACTGAAACAGGGAGCTCCAGGGCAGATGATCAGGGTGCAAATGATCCACAGAGCCCCAAATTTAGAGCTAAAGGGGTTAAGGGCTTAAAATGAAGCAAGAGTCGAGTGAAATCGAATCAAATGCTGCGTTCTGTGCTGGCGCAGTGGTGCTAAAAGGTTAACTTCCCAAATGGGCCCGCTCTGGAGCCGATCCTGTGGTGGCTCTGTGGTTTCCGCCTATATAAATTTGATAATATTTTACAAATGCAGTATATGAAATATATTCTTAACATGTGTTTAATACATTTACAATCTATTAAAATGAAAAACAGAATACGCTTCAAATGCTGGCCGGGGTATTTGCTTTAATGCAGTATGTCTGGAACATGTTAAACATTATTTTAGAGGTAATTGAAACATTTCACACACGTTGGCCCTGCATGCTGCGTGTGCGCGCTGCGTGCGCCGGGGGCACACGGGATGGGCATCCAGCCTGAGGATGGAGGGGTTCTGGCAGCACAAATTTCCCTGGAAGCACAAATGCCCCTGCACCTTCACCCCACCCCTGGCGCGGCTCTCTCTGCATCTCCCAAATAAATGAGAATCCAAGTTTACCCCGGGCAGGCAGTTCCCGAGTTGCAGGGTATTATTGCAGCTCGTTTCAGCACACAGCCTGTCAAAGCAGCCATTAAACCCTTCTCAAATGAAGATTTCTGTAAATACACACGGGCTGGGAATATTCCTGGGTAAGTATTTGCTTAGTTTCACAACATGTTCCTCTCGCTCGTGCCAATGTTCCCAAAAAGTGAACAAGGTGTGGGGAGTAATGATGGAGTGCAGTCCTCGTTCCTGCCCAAAGAAATGGCCACAAAGGCTTGATTATAGTCTTTTTCTGTTAATTGCAGGCTTTTCCTCATTATCTCCATTTCGGGTTCCTGGACAAGGCAGGGTGATTAATAAATTAAATACCCCTCATTAAGGTGATAGAGCGGCTATCAGTCCTCCTGGTTGAGTGGAGAGCAGTGAAAAATGGGATTTATTTCCACGTGTCCCACACTTCTGCCTCCTCCTTGACATTTCCTCCTCCACTTTTGGGATGAGGAGCCCACACTTCACTTGCCACAGAGCTTTATTTTCCCATTCTTCCAACCTAAAGCACCAACTTCTGTGCCATAAATCCTGAGGGAGATGGGAGCTGCACTGCAGGATGGCTGTCAGGAGAGCTGCACCTCGTGCTGAGAGATTTGCAGCTTGGAAAGAGGCCATTTGTGTCCCACTTAAGCTCCTACAGCCAAAAAAAAATCTGGCTTTTCTTTGCTCACACGGCGATGTTTTGTTTTGCGTTTGGATTCCAATCTCTTTTTTTTTTTTTTTTTTTTTTTGGAGATGGGAAAGCAAATTTATTCAGGAAAAAAAAAATAACACGAGGGATGAAAAGGAAGAACTCTGTGCTCATGAAATGAGATAAGAGCAGCGCTTGGAGCGTTTTTGTCTCAGTCTTGGACAATGAGGACCTTGATGTCTCAACTCCTTGCTCCCAGAGGAGCCTTTCCTCCATCCACGGCCTCCTCCCAACTTTTTTAATCCTTCCAAAATCCTCTCCCTCTGCCAAGTAACGTGGGCAGCCATAAATTTGCCCTGGTGGTGGTAGACTGCAAACAATTCATCATTTCCAGCCTTGGTTTGGACACTTGTTCAAGCTGAGAGCCATTAGAAGCAAAAATACAATTAATCAAAGCTTAAACCAGACAGAATTAAGTCTGATTAGGGGGGTTTGGGGATATTTAGTAGTTTCTGTATCATCCTTTCCCCGGAGCTCCTTCAGGGAGTTGTCTCAGCACACAAGTTCAGGTAAAATGGAATTTTTTTGCAATTATTTGATGTGAGGGAGCAGATCAATCATTTTCCAAGGAGAGCTCCAGCAAAAAAACTTCATTTTAATGCATCCTTTTACTGTTCCTCTCCACTTTTCATCTGTATCTCAGGCAAACCGATTGTACTTTATATTCCACTTATTTCAACAGAAATAACCTTGTTTACCCATGGAAGCTCAGGCTGTGCGAATATTTTTTAAAATAAGAATTGTTCCCCGTTGTTTATTTATAATAATTATAAATCTAATAAGTATTTCTCAATTTGTAATTACAAAACTCCCTCTCCTGTTCCAGTTGTATTAATGTGCTCTGTTGCTGCGGATACTTTAAGACATCTTGCAGACAAATAGGACAAACTATAAAAGGGTTTTGCTAAAAATAAAGAGTTAATTTCAGCCATAAATGTTCTGTGTTCCTCACCAACAGCATCTCTGAACGATCCCTTAAAGCTCTTTTTGAAAGATCTCTTTAAAGGTCATGGCAGATCTTAAATGTAAATATAATTTTAAATTTAAATATGTAAATGTAAAGTTAAATGTAAATGTAAATTTAAGCAATTGTCTCTGTATTTTGGCCCTGAAATGGCCATAAGCTGCTTTCCAGAAAGTTCAGGAATCATTTCCAATCCCCTGGATAAAGCCCATTATTTCTTCTTTCTGCCTGATTTTCTAATCCCCGATTCCCTGAAAAGTTTTCCTGAGTGGGGCAAAGAAGCCCCAGAATCTCCCCAATTTCTTTTGGTTCTCGTTTCAAGCCCCTGGAATTTCACACCTCTGGGAAATGGAGACAGAAGCAGCACAGAAATTCGGGTTCTGCGGGAGCATTTTTGGCAAGGCAGGTTTGATTCCTCGCCTCCTCCCTTTCCTTTCATCTCCTCCAGCCCACCCCATCCAAACCCCAGGTGCCCTTCCCAGCCCAGGAGCCCAAAGGAAAGTTTGGAGATTACAAATTGGAATAAACTTCATTTCAACAGTAAACAAGCAAAGAAATGACCACATTGGTGTCAGGTTCTTGATAAATATTAGGCCTGACGTAGGTTGGGGTTTTTCCTTGGATTTCTGCTGGCTCTTGGCGTTCCAGGAATCCTTTTTTTTTTAATAGTACTTTTTTTTTCTTTATTATTTTTTTTAATGAGCTGAAGTCATTTTCAAGCCCATGACCATGGAGTGCATTGTATTCATTATTTGGTGACATGGTCACAAGCAGAAAACTGTCTGAAATCACGTCTTGAACAGACAAATTTAGCTGCAGATATTTATTTTTCATGATATAAGAAGAGGTGTTAACCAAGGGCTGTGTTTGGTGGGTCATAGTGGCAGCTAATTTTACAGAGAAGTATCTACACGATCATTAATTCAATTTAACTTAATCTAATTTAATTTGATTCTATTTTATTTTACTTTTTCAACACTTGTCCTGTGGAGTCCTCAAACCCTAAACTTTGTACCCGAATAAAAAAACCCCACAGGCACCGACTTTGCGAAGCAATGAGGAAATTTCCACATGAAAAGTCCTGAAAGCTGCCAGGGCAGGAATTCTGTGGCTCAGGCAGAACTTATTAACCACAAGACATTGCTGAAATATCAACCAGATGCTTTGCCCCATCCTAGGCTGAGTTTTAACTCCATGTATGAATCAGCTCAGGCAATTTTTAAATCAAGGACTGGCAGAAGGGTGAAATCATGGTGGGATAAAAACGGGAAAAAAATGATTTTATTTAAAATAAGAGGCTCAGAGAAAATGAGAACTCTTCAAAATGGAGTGAGATGATGACAAATTGAACTTTCCAGGTCTAAGAAGCCTCGAGGTTTTGTCTTTTTTTTTTTTTTTCAGAGCAGTGTTTCAAATATAGGAGTGGCTGAACCGCAGAGAAATCCGACTGCCCACATTTTCCAGTGAGTGTCCTGTGGAAAACAGGTGACTTTGCCGGTGTGGAATGAGAGGTTTGAAAAATCTGTGCAGTGGATGAATCTAAAATAAAGTTTAATCAGGACACGGCAGCCCTGAATGCCTCCCTCTTCTCAAAGATTCGGAAATCTTTACACAGTACAGGGGAATTTCAGCAGACCCTGAATAAAACTGTGATGTCAGAATCCAAATAAATTAGGATTTGTGAGGGTCACTCTCCACATTCCAATATTTGCTTGGGCTAGTGGTCCCATCCTCTGGAGAAATTCTACCTCATGGGTCTTCCAGAACCCCAGACCCAAAAGCAGAAAATATTTTTAACTTGATGGGCACAGGATCCATGTGGGGAAGGATTAAAGCCCCTGAAAGGAGTGAAAAAGAGCTGGGAATTCTCAGTTCTGTGGGACCAGCTGAAGGCACCAGCAGTGCTGAGCCACCACGTGGAATTTGGGGGATTTGGCAACGCAGCCCTGAGGAGAAGAACCCTGACACAGCATCCCTCTGCATGGAAACCGAGTTATTTAAAAAACATCCTGGGCAATTCCTGCAAAAGTTGTGGATATTCAGTCGGATTTTAGGGATCAAACAGTGACAAAGCTGATGGTTTGCTTTCCACAGCACTCCTGTCAGGTTTGTGGATGTTCTGACAATACTCCGGAGCTGCATTCCTGATGGTGCCCAGATTCCTGCTCTGATGGATTCCAGCAGCTTGGATGAGCACTGCAGTCACGCTGTCAGGCAGCAAATGCATTCATTCCATCCCTGGCCGGCAAAACCAAACTATTCCGAGTGTTAAACACCCTGAATTAACTCATCAGGAATAACGTGGGCTTACTGCAGGATTTACTCCTCCAATTAATCTGAGATTCCTTGCCTGGTGTTTTCATTTCCCTGTCCCTTCCCAGCGTTATCTCCCAGCTGCCCCACCTCAGCCTGCGGCCTAGGCCGGGCTGGGTTTGTTTATTTGTACCCAGGCTGGAAAACTCCAAAAATAAATGAAGGCTCAGGTGTGGAGCAGCGATGCTGGGTGACTCAGAGGTGGTGGCATCAGCCCAGGAGCCACCACTGCACCCATGGCCTGGCTGAGGACGCAGCAGCTTCTGCCTGGGCCTGAGCCAGACAAGGCCTAAACCTTCCAGTTGGTCATTTTTGGATTCAGAACCTTTTTTTGGTTCTGGTTTTGGAGTGTTTTCTCCACCACTCCTCTTCGTTTTCTCAACTTCTCTTTTGTTCCACTCGTGAAAATGGAGCAAAACAATCTGAGTTGCCCCTCACTGCCAGCTGGGGTTTGTCAGGGAGCCCAAGAACGTGGCAGTGCTGGGGTGTCTCCTGGGCATCGCCTACTTCCAGGCAGCCTTAAATCTGGGATTTTTCCAGCCTGGATTGGCTTTTCCCTGATGAAGAGCAGCACGAAGGGGCTCTGCTGCATTTCCCTCATGGCATCCCGGCCCTTGCTGGTGGAAGGAACGGGGATCAGGGATGTTCTGCAGCTCCCAGGATGAGTCACGGCTCCTCCCAGGCTGTTTTTTCCTACAAATATTGCTCAGACCAAACAAACAAAACAATTGGTGGCTGGAGCCTCCCCCAGAGATGGAAGTGTCCTCTGGGTTGGTGGCCAGGGAGTGGCTTCAGCCGAGGTTGGGACAGGGACATTGACAGGGACACCGCAGGCTCTGTGTGGGGTCGGGCTGCCACTGGGTACATCCAAACCCCAAAGGAATGTGGGACAGCGGCTTTGGGATTGGTGTTCCTGGCCTCTGCAGGTGTTTGTCCCTCCCCAGGGACACAGTGACAATCATGGACTGTCCCTGCTGTGTCCCCAACACCTCCCACAGGGACAGAACCTCTGTGGCAGCCCAGTCACACCTCCCTGAACCCACAGGTGTGACAGGATTCCAACAGCACAAACCCCCCAGTGCTCATGGGTCCAGTTGGGTTGGCGGGGTCCTCATCCCTTCCAAGTTCCACGGCGAGTTGGCCCCATATTCCTTCTCAAAATGCTCCCTCCTATCTTTCCACTTCTAGAATATATCCGCTGCTCCTAAAGCTTCCAGCTTTTCTCCAAATGACTTACTCCTTTTTTTCCTCCCCTTTTTTTTTTCTTTATTTCTTTTTATACCCTGTAAGAAAGTGAAATCTGTGTGCTTCCTTATTAAGCCACTTTATTCTTGGCAGGCTTTGAAAAAAAGCCCTACTTCAGCAATTTAAGCTTTTCTTCCTGGAGGCACAATACTCAGACACGAGGAAAAGTAAGTCGAGAAGACAAAATAAACATATTTTTTTTCAGGAAGACTCGAAGCCAAGAGGAACTTTCAATGAATGATTTGAGAGAGTTGCTGCTTTTGATATGCACAAATACATCCCAGCACTGCAGGCACACACCACATCCCTGGATTCTGTGGAGCTGGACAGGGAGAGGGGGGAAAAAACCAGAATAGATATTGCAGTCCGTGCCTCACAATGGCTTTGAAATGCAAGCACAGCTCAGGAAAGGTTGTGTGAGTTCATAAATGATGAATTTGTGTTGTCCAGACTAAAGGGAGGAAGGGAAAGATCCTCCATTTTTCACTCATCCCTAAAATATTCCAGAATATTTAGGGATCTGGAATGCAATATCCTAAAGCTTGTATTTGCTTTCTACTCTACATTTATTTTCTTAAATAAGAGGAAATAAGGATGACTGGATTTATATTTTGGTCTCATTCACACCAAATTTATTAAAAATGATGGCAAATTCATTGCTGGGATGAATTTCCATTCTCCCAGGAGGCTGAGGGTGCTGGCTAGGCACCAATCAGAGCCATAATATCCTGGATGATAATTAGGGTTTTATCTGTAACTTTTAATTAGTGTTGTCAGGATCTTGAGTAGCGTATTTCAGCCTTCCGCCTTCCTCAAATGGGAGCATTTTTAGCCAGCAAAAAGAACCCAAATGCTTCCTATTGGGAAGACTGGGGGAACAAAAAAATGGTGGGAAATCAGTGGCGAGTGATTCCCACAGATGAATACAGAAAATAATACCAAAAATCCTGCCAGAGAGCTCTGGGCATGCAAGAAATTGCTGCCACAAAATGTCCTCGAGCTGAGGACACTCAGATCTGTCACATGTCCTGGAGCTGGTGTGTGAAAGGACTCAGGAATTTTCTCATGGAGTTTCTTGCTCCTCATTCCTTCTTTTCTTGAGGACAAAAAGGCAAAACCTCCCACATAGGAGGGAAAAACTGGATTTTGCCCATAGCTCTGCCTGACTGAAGGAGGTTTGTGTATCTGCCACAACTTCAGGGCTTCACCCTCAAGGTGACCAGGGAGGACACTCTGGAAAATGGGAATTCCGGATCATCTCCAGGCAACTTCAGCCTGGTTTGGTTCACAGTGATGAAGAAAACCAGGGGATGAAAGGAATTCTGAAGTCTTGCACCCTTCAGGACCAACTCAATGCCAACAGTCCTTCCTCATCACCCCAATTTAAGTCACAACAGAACCACACTGGGGAAGAACACAAATTGTGATAAGGTGGAATGGAACCTGTGCCACCAGTGTCAATTTGATTGCAAATATCCCCTCAAGTCTCACCTTCTGTGTGTTTAATGTCCTTGAAACTGATTCCACTATCAAGGGTCTAATATGGGAGAGAGAAACCCAGCACAAACCCCGTTCAACAGAGCCCACGACACCTTTTTTCATTCAGTTGGTCTCAGAAATGAGGAGAGCAAAAGCGAATGAGCAGAGAAAAAAGCACCAGAGCTCTGCATCCCTCGTGCTCCACTCCAACTGAAATTGAATTTGAAATTTGGGTTATGCAAC
Organism: Chamaea fasciata; assembly: GCF_029207755.1. Lineage (NCBI taxonomy): Eukaryota > Metazoa > Chordata > Aves > Passeriformes > Sylviidae > Chamaea > Chamaea fasciata. The sequence goes on along the minus strand of NW_027094104.1, from coordinate 4,306,681 downwards.
AACATGGCATTGTCTCCTTTTATTAAGGTCACCAGCTCCTGGAGGTCCTGGGCGTGTTATTGTTCTCAATTAACACACTTCTCCCCTTTCTCCCTGGAATCCTTCCCGCTGGTTTGCATTGTAACAATACCTCCAACTCATGGGCTCCAAGCTGGATTTCAATTTGTGAGGCCACTTTCTCTTCATAACCCACCACAGAATGTTCAGTCCCCATCCTAAACATGTTGCATTAATTAAATTCCCAGAAACAAACAAACAACAATTTCTTAGCTTTTTTTCTTATTAACTTGCTTCTGTGTGAAGAATAAATCTTTACATTAAGAAAAAAAAAAAAAACCCTCAGCAAACGAAGCCAGACAGTAGCTGTGTCTTTTGGCAGTGAGAATAATCTAATAAAACATCACCTTTCAAAGACAAAAAAAAAGTTCCTCTGGACACTCAGTAACGTCACCTCAGCACGAAATATATTCCACTCTTGGTTTGTGTTTTTTGGACCAATGCAGCTTAGGATGGTTGTTATCCCAAGCCCATGCCACCAGAGTTGGAATTAATAATATAAACGAGGAGCCCAAGCCCTGATTGACAGCTCTGATTCTGTTAATACCTCCTCGTTGGGCTTCCACCACGGTCAGAAGTTAAAATTTATTTTGACAAGCTTTCTGCTGGTTATGGAGGCTGGGAGCTTTATACCGGGGTATCCAGTGATTAAATATCTGGCATAGATTATCAAAAAGTGGAGGGGGAAGGCACGGAAGGCCTCTGGATGACAAACTGCATCCCGCCGCGCGGCCAACTTGGTTTTAATTAAGTTATTACCGCCCTTAATGGGAAGGGGCTGTTCCTTTGTTCTTTGGCAAGGAAGCAGACAGGGACGGAGAGGGGAATGTCAGCAACTCAATTAAGGCAGGGCTGCCTGGAGGATGCTCCCATGGACACGGAGCTGGCCCCGGGAAGGAGCTGCCCGGCATTCCCGGGAGAACGGGGACAGTCTCCAACCCCACCGGGGTCAACAGGAGCAAGTCAGGATTAAGGGGAGAGCTCCTGGCCTTAATCAGTGGGTTCAGGGTAATTAAAGGCAGAATTGCTGGGAGCCAGCCCCTTTGTTTCCCAGGGCTGGGGCAGCGCTGTCCCCGTGGATCGTTTTCCAAAGTGCCTCAGTGCACTGGAGATTTCAAAGATGATTTGTAAAACAAACTTTTTATTATCTTCCTGATCACCTGCACCAAACCCCTTCAATATTAATAACAGAGGAGGCAAGAGAAGCCTGTTTTATTTTATTTCAAACCCCACAGTCTTATCTTTATTTCATTTAAAAACTCTCCAAATATCATGACTGGGTCCAATTCAGGTTTCAGGGATAGCAATTTCAGCTCAGAGAAGTTTGGTAACACCATCCCGAAGAGGAAAACCAGAGCCATTAATTTTCAGCCTTAATTTTATTAAAATTACTGTTGTTGAACAAGGAAATATCTGAGGTGCTGCAAATCAGGAGAGAACTGTGCATCTTACAGAGAAATGTCTGAAAAAAACCCCCCTTTTTAAATAATTTTTTGCTCTTCTGGACCACATAACCCGAGAATTAAATATTCCCTGTGGAGTCATCTAGTCTCAACTTGTAGAGCAATATGGCTTGGTGTGGGGTAGGATTATAAAACCCACAGAATACCCTAAAAAACTCCTGTGCAGAGCAATCCTTGTACAAAACCAAGCAGCAGCAACAAACACCCCGTATCCCAGCCCACACCCCGCTGGGCAGGGTTTGTGTGAAGTGCAGTCAAGCACGGATGCTCCATATGGTCACGAGAATCCCTGGGATAGAGGGAGTAGCCACCCAAAACCAAGCCCAGACTATACACTTTACAAAGAGGCAATCCCCGTGAAGGGTTTAGGAGGGGGAAAAAAGGGACAGAGGTAGAAAAAAAAAAAAAAAAAAAAAAAAGAGGAAAAAAAAGCCGTTTTCAAAGTCTAAACTTTCCTAGTCAGGGGTACGTGTGGAGCTGTGGGTTGTTCTCGCTGTGCGGGTGTGAAAGTACAACTGTTGCAATGTTTTAACTGTGGATATTTATTGGTTTTAGTGGTGAAATTCATGTGGATGGCAAAGGGACGGGGAAGAATTGCACATTTCTCCCTGTGCACACACAGCTGATCAAGAACTGACATCTCCCTTCAGATAAGAGCTGCTGCAAAGGCTCCAGGGTGTCCAGAAGGTTCCCAGAAAAAACTGGGAAAGTTACTAGAGGGTCAAGAGGAGGAAAAATTACACATTTTCATTGCTGAGAGGCAATGGGGATAATGAATACTTTAAAACTGTAATTTAAATAAAACGTTATCACAGCTATAATAACAATATTTATTATTATATTCCATTTTAACAGCACTAATCGCTAATGTAAGAGCTGAGATAGCACGATGAACAAGGTGCAAATATTTCACTGTGCACAAACTGCTGAGAAGAAAGGTATTGTGAAATCAGTTGATTTTAATCAGCACCTGAAGGATGAGGGGGGTTTTTTCAGTGAAATTGTCTGAATTTTGAGCACCTGAACTGTTCAGCCCAAAATATTTTCACTCTGGAACAAAATAAATATTAAGGAGCAACAAGTGGCTCACCTGGAGGAGAAATAACAGAAAATCAGATCAGAGGGAGAGGATTTTGGGGAAGTGTCTGCAGGGTTGGGATCCCTGTGGAATATTTCAATAAAAGAGAAAGGATTCCAAGCCATAAATGGAGAAGATGAGGGAGCCTGCTCCCAAACTGAGACATGGCAGATGTGATTGCATGAAACATCAGCTGCATGTAAACCAGGGATGCTCCTGGCAGGGAAATCTGTCCAGCATCAAGGGACATATCAAATATCACTGGAGAAAAAGCTGATTTCGTGTTGAGGGGTGAACAGTCTTGGATGGCACTAAGCAGAAATGGCACAGACATTTTCATATTTGACTTCTTCATTATGTTGTTGGTTGGTTCAGCATGGAACTGCAACTTCTCATGGTGCCCTCTGAGAGTTCCTGCTCCAGAGACATCGACCCTCACCAACAGCTCCTGACGGGCTCCCAGGCAGCATCACTCTGCCCTGGTGTGTGGAATTAATCCTGGGAGTCACAAAAAAGCCCAAGGGAGGGCTGGGGCAGGACACGTGTCCAGCAGGAAGTTCCCAGAAGAACCTTCTTGCAGGCTCCAATTCACCAAATCAAGAGTTTCTCTGCAGTTTCCTCTCCTCACTGCTCTGGTTTCTCCTCAGACTCCACAAATCTTTTGGCTTTCACAAACAACATCCGTGGAGAGAAACCTTCCACTGCTCACAGCTACAGAACTCTCAGTGCAGGTAACACGAAGTAAAATTATTCTTTTTTTTTTTTTTTTTCCTTTTTCAGACGCTGCACTTGATGTTTCACTTGGAGCTGGTTCAGATCCAGGCATCCTTTGGACAATTATGGAGCTTTTGTATAGGAAATGAACACCTAATCCCCAGATCCCACGAGACTCTGCACCCTTCTAGGGGGAATATGCTTTTTTAAGAAAATCCTTTGCCCTTTGCTTGAAGAAAATCCTCTGCCCTAAATCTCATAAAACAAAGCAGCTTAGGGATCCTTGCAATAGCAGAGCTGAACTAAACACGCTTTAACAAAGTTTCCCTTTGTCAACAGCATCTCGGTGAGCTCCCTCCTGCGGGATGAGTGTCAGGCTTCAGGCTAATCTCAGTAATTCTTTAACCAGAGATTTGCACGTTATTAAGTGGTCGTTTCTCGGTGGGTGGAAAGCGATCAGGCAGGGGAAGGTTCCTCCTCAAACGCTCCATTCTTCCCTGAAAAGCCCAGCGAGGTGTGTCCGGCCTGAGGGATGTAACCCGTGAAGAAAATCAGAACAAAATGCCTCTCGAGGGTTCTTCGCCAGCCCTGCCCACAGGCAGAGGTCTCTGTGCGGCCCGAGGTCTTTGCTAAGCCTGGCTTAGTCTCTGCAGGTAATTGCAGATGCCAAAGCTCAGTGGTGTCACCAAGCAGGGCTGCACGGGACGCTCCAGGTGACCCTGGGAGGACTTGGCCAACCTCAGAGCCCCCAGCAGCCTCAACAAAGCCTCTCTTCTGCTGTCATCTCTGCTGAACCCTGATCCTCCTCTGCTGGCAGACATCACACAGCCCTGAAAATCGAGCACACAGAAAAACACAGTAAAGCTGGTTACACCAGCGATCTCGGAGGGGTCGGTAATATTGCCCTGGTATAGACAGTGAGAAAAATAAATTCGCTTTTTGCTGGGGGTACCAAACACTTCCAGGAGCAATCTCAGAGCCTCAGGTGTGACACAATCTGTTGGAAAAACCCAGCTCTACAGAGATGGGGCAACTGGGAGGTGTTTCAAAAGATTTTATTCCACTATCAATCTCGTAGAAGAGATCTAAAACCCAATGCCATTCTACCAGAAGTCAAGCTACTTTTTGGTTACAATAAGTGCTTTTCAGCCTATCAGCTTTTGCCACTCAATGCTGCTAACACTTCTAACACCAATCACCGATTATTTTATCCCATGTAGCCTTGCTACAATGCATCTTTCACAGTTCCAATTCTCCAAAATATCTGCTCTGTTTGTAAGACTGTAATTTAAAACTTGTTTCCAGTTCAATTTCTCTCTCATTAATGTCTGCTCCACTCCATGGCCTTTCTAAGTGAGCACACCTTATCTCAGAGTTTGCCCACAGATGCACAAGACTCTGTGAGCTTTCAGTCAGGCTTTGAGAATCCTCTACAAATCCATTTCTCTCAACAATCCCTCCCTACAAAAAAGCAGGTCCGGGCATGTCCAGCACCGCCCAGGACACTCAGGGCAGGGCTGGACTGACTGGATCATCTCCACAGGTGCCTTCCAACCCCAAGAATTCCGTGGTTCCGTGATTCTGTGACAAGTGAGAGGCACTGGGAGCGGCACACGAAGCCCTGTGAGAACTTCCAAGGTGGGAGATCAGAGGGAAATTGGAAAATGGAATTCTGCCTGGCTTGGTGGAGTTATTTTGGTGAGTAACCCAAGGGGTTCCTCAGGGACAATCCACCCCATCACCATTTATTTCCAGGATCTCTTCCAGCTCCAGCTCCCACCTCCTTCCCCTGAGCGCAGTGTCCAATTCCCCGAGGTTCCGCGGGGGCTTTGCTGGGTCCCGGTGCAGGCAGACCCCTGTTGGCACCGGGCTCAGATCCTCTCCCGAAGCTTCATCTTGAACCCATTTGCGTGTGGCATTTGCATGCTGATGTCTGTGCCGCCCTAATGGTTCGATTTCAAAGCACATCTCCTTCCCTTTTATCTCCAGCTGAATGAGATGTCTCAATAAGCGCCAGATAAAGACGGAAGTCTTTTGTCTGGGACCGGCCAGGCAGAGCCAGCTGTGAGCAGAACTGGCTGAGGTTTCTCAGGCTGCCTCCAAAACTGGAGCTCCTGCTCCTTTCAGGCTGCGGGAGCAGGGCAGGGGGAAGAGGCCTGGCTTGCACACATGGCTGAGTGTCTTCCAGTGTTTATTTTTCCTTCCCCAAGTTATTTTTGATAAAGGAGTTGCGGGGAGCGAAAGAGAAGAGATCAAGAGGGAGGCAAGAAAGGAAGAGAAAGGGGGTGGACGTAGTTAAATCTCTGATTTGCATCCAGTGGGCTTTTGGATGGTAGATTAGCTTTATATCAGGGTAGACCTTGGCATCTGAGCCTCTGGGCCTGACATTGTTCAGTTGTTGAACAGTGGGAGACCCCTGAGAAAGCGCTTGGCTCTGATTTTAAAGGGACTTGCTTTTGTGCTCTTGGGTTCGGCGACCTGCTGAATAAAAACCAGCCTGGCACTGAGAAATAAAGGCTGGTTTTTTCAGCCAGTTAATAGAGAACAAGATTTTGTCTATCCTAAAAAAACTGTCAGTCTCAAAAAGCTGTCAGTCTCAAAAATTGTCAGTCCTAAAAGACTGTCAGCCTTAGAAGTTTGTCAGTGTCGAAAAATTGTCTGCCTTCAAAATTTATCCAACTTAAAAACTTGCCAGCAGGCCTACAAGATGTGGTAATTAAGGAAGGACTGTGACAAAATCAAGGTGTAATCAGCAGGTAGATAATTTTGAATAACACCTTTTGGGGCTGTAGGAACTCTACCAAGGACGAAACCTCCAGCACGGTGTTCCACACTAGTCACACCCCAACCAGATCTGCACCTGAAATGCTTCCCAAAAAATCCAGCTTGGGGTTTGCTCCCCAGCTGCTCTGTTCTGCAGGTACAATGAGTTCACAGATTTTCATGGAATTACTGGGGACACGTTGAGTTCAAGCTCAAGGGGTCTCAGAGAAGAGTTTAATACCAGCAAGGCCATGATGTTGTCAGGATTAAAAACGATGGAGCTGCTGATTTTGGTCCCAAACCAGCCCTGAGTGAGGTTTGTGCAGAGCTCTTGGCTCTCCATATAACGAGGACTGAGAACCACCAGCACATCCTTGACCACATTTCCCACCAGGACTCGGGTGTCACCTGCCCTCCAGCAACCCTGCCCGGCCACCTCCACCCTGTGGGGCTTTCAGGGGCATGAAAGGGAGCTGGAGCTTCCCTGCAGGAGCTCCAAGGGGTTAAAATCCTGGGGAGAAAGGGGAGGCAGATGGAGGAGTCTCAACCAAGCTGCCCATCTGGGAAATGTCAAGTGTTCTCACAGTGTTTTTCAGGGTTTGTAATGTGGCTGCTCGCTCGCATGCATGAAAACAGCATGGGAATGCAATATTTCCTCCTCCATGTGTGGTGGAGGCCTCCAGTCCAGCTGTATTTTGCTTGTCATGTTCCTGAATTCTGACACCATCTCGAACATGCCAGTTCCTACCAGAGAAAATGCGTTTTCATCCTGCTCCCTGGGTGAAAAGCACATTAAAGGCAGAAGAGAAAACCCAGCAGATCCTGGAGCTATCAAGCGAGGCCTGCTTTATTTATTTAATTCTAAAGAACATCTCATTTCATCAGGAGCGGGGAGTGTTGAGTGGGTGGGGGTAAAACTGAGCTTGAAACCATCCCAAAGAAATGAGAACGTGGAAGCCTGGGCTTGATGCCACAGAGGAAGAGAGCGAACGATGACAACATTACTGTCACTATATTACCACAGGCTGTAAATTAAAGCAGTGTAAGCAGCTTAAGCACCATTCCTGTCTGATTCATTACAAAAATACAGTAGCTCTGTGGGCACAACAGTCTGCTGCTCCGAGGGGCTGATGTATGATTGGAAAGTCGAGTTTGGGGCTGCCTGGGCTGCGTGTTTGCCGTGTCCCAAGCGGGGCAGCAGCTGTGTGGCCGTGCTGCCCCGTGGCCAGGCCCCCCCACCGGTGCCTGATGTGCTGGCTCCGTCTAGAGCAGGATTGTTGTTGAAATATGGGAGCCAGATCCTGCCGAGGTGTAAACTGGCAAATCCCTATTAAAGTTAATGATTTACTGGTTCAGCCCAGCTGAGGTCTGGCGCTGGGCGGGTGAGTGTCAAGAAGAGGAACTATTTATTCCTCGGTGAGCCATTAACTTCTGGGTCCTTTCTGTTCATCCCTGCAGTTAAAATTCCTCCTGTACTCCTTCCAAAGGAAAAGGGGTGATCCATACATGACTCACATGTGCACACCCCACCAGCACAGGCTGTAATTAGCACTGCTCGGCAGAGCCATAAGTAACTGCGTTTTCCTTTCTTTGCCAAGCCAAGCACAGACCTTCTGCACGGGCTCATTACCGAAATATCTGAATGCAAATCGATACAGCACAAGGTCCTTCTTGGGGATAAAACAACGTTCAGCATTTCAGGCTTCCTCAGCTGAACTTCTAAGAGAATTCCGAGAAGCTTTGGGAAGCACAGGTTACATCGAAATGTTCAAATATGAAACCTAAGTTTTCTGAGTTACAGTGTACACACTCATCCAGCAATCCAACGATCAATTAATCCAAATCGAGGTGTCAAGAAAAATCTCTGAACTTCACGTTTTTCAACAAAATAACTTTGATCTGACCGTTTCCACCCAGCTCCCCTCCTTTCTGCTGGAAGCTCTGGAAGGAACCCTTCCCTTTCCAGGGAACATTATCTGCAGTGGGGGTGTGTGTGTTCCCTCATCTTCCCCTGCTCCATCCACCTCTGCAGGGCAGGATTTCCAGACAGCCTGAAGGAAGTCGAGGTCTGCTCACGGGCACAAGGGCTCCTTTTGAGGGGCAGAGTGGGTTGTCCACTCCCACAGGTGGAGGGATGGATGCTCTGCTCTCCATGCAGACAACAGGACACTGTCTGGGGCTCCGACACCAGCTTTTCCTGCTGTTTTCCCTAAATCTCAGCCTGGCCTGTGTCTGTGTGACTGCAGCCCAGCGGAGGAATGGAGCTGTTGAAAGGCAAAGAGCAACAGAGCTGAGAGCTGCTGGCTCAGCCCTGCTCTGCTCCTGGGATCCACCGTGCTGCTTCACTTTTTACCACGTGTGGAGCTCAGATAAAGAGCTGGGAAGGAAAGCAAACTGTGGAAAACGCTGTGATTTTCTTGTTTGCTGATAAGAAATCCCCTCTGTTTGGTGGCTGCCTGTGGGTGTAATATTTCTTGTTCTGCTTGGAGGAGAAATTTCAGCTTGGGAAGTTCTTGCCTTTGCCCTCCAAGGGAGAAGAAGCAACAAAAATGGCCAAAAACGCAGGAAAAATCCCTCCTTTTTAATGTTCACACAACACACCCCGACTTGTGAGCCTCGGTGAGATGATGAAAGAGCAGGTTTGTGCTGGAGCAGATAATGAGCCCAGAATTTGTCTCGCTGCCTCGTTTTGTGGTCGAGATGGGCAATTAAAATTCACACACACACACAGTTCATTCCCTGCCAGCCTCACTCACCCCCAGCCACTGCTCTGAGCATCACCGTGCCTCAGACAGAACAAATCCAGGCTAAAGCTCCACCTCTTACTAATCCCACCACGGATTTGTGCAATCAGACACTTCCAAGAAACGGGACCACGTTTTCCTGAAGTGTCTCAGAGTTATCACAGAGATTTTCCAGCTCTGGCTGGGAGATTGTTCCCGGTGACTTCCAGTTCTTGGTGAGTCACCCCTGGACAATCACGTCAGAACAATGGGGTTGGAACAGAGCTCAGTGGGACAATGCTTTAGGGGGGTTTAATTTAATCTGAGAAGGTTTATTTATGGAGAGAAGGCTCTGCTGCTGATTCCAGTGACAGAGAAGAAAATAAAAGTCTTTGCTCTTACCTTAGTCAGTCCTAATGACCCAAGAATGTCTGGTGGCCTGAACCAATATTGCTACTTAGGGATTTCTCCAAAAAGGCTTATTTTAGGTCAGCCTTGGATCCAGTCAGAGAGATAAAACATAATCAAAAGCCTGATTTTTTGGACTGAATGATTAAAAATGAAATGAACTTGAAAATGTTAGGAAAAACAGGGAATATTGTTTCCCCTTGGATAGTGGAGTCCCTCATGTCTCAGTCTGGTGCATTTATTGCCTTGGTGCTGAGGAGCAGAACAGATTGAGCTGTAAAACAACCTCTGCACAAACTGGGAAACCTCCCCTTGCTCCACATTCATTTCAACATTTCCAAACGTCAGAGAAGTTTCTACCACCCCAAAACAGAAGGAAGATGGGAATTATGAGAAAGATTGTTCTTTATTTCTGGGGAGCTGCTGGCTCCTTCCTGCTCTGGGGATTAATTTTGTCCAGAGAAAACAAAGCCACTGTCACCAGAGCTGATCTTTTCTCCCTTCAGTGGGTGAGGACAACGATCCATGTCTGTGCACACCACAAACCCAGCCCAGTGGCACAGAACGGAGCAGAACATTCTGGTGAAGCTAAAATTAGAGAATGATTATTCGAACCCTCCAGGTTTTAAACCTGATTCTCCCCAGAACCGCGCTGTTACGAGCCGCTCGGCCAGGATTAATAAATCAGCTATTTTTTTATTTTTTTCCCCCAGGATTTGCTTCCACCCAAAGCCCCTGTGCCAGGCTCCTATGGAATGTTTAACGTGACATTGCTCTTATCTGCCTGCCCAGCGTGGGGCTGCTCTCTGCAAGGCTGGGATCCATTTATTAAACCCCGTAGAAGTTCGGGGCGGGGGGGCTGCAAGGCAAGGTCAGCCCTAATAACGTCTGTATTTAGATGGATGAACTGCTCGGGGCTGCCCCACCTGCTGAAGGCTCTAACGAGCCAGCTGAGAGTTCCTGTCAGAGCAAACATGCCCTGCTCACTCCAGCCTGTGCAGGGCTGAGCACACGGCAGCACCGAGGGCTGCAGGAGCCGGCCTTTGATGGTGATGAAAGAAATAAAAACAGGCCCGGAGAGAACATTGAGGGGGAAGAAAAAGAAAAAAAAAAAATATGCCTGACTATGGCGAAAGATGTAACACCCCTAACTTATTTATGCCTGGCTTAAAGCAGATTGGTGCTGAGTGAGAGGGTTTGTTTCTGCAGGAATGGGTGCCGAGAGTGAAACGGCCCCGGGTGCAGACAGGGCCCTGTAAAGCCTTCCACACCCTCCTCCTCCTCCTCCTCGGACATCCATCCCCTCCTGAGAGATGGGGACAGGCCCCAGGGAGGGATTCCGCTGCTCCTCTCGGGGAGAGGAGCCTAAATTCATGGAGCTGTGGGATGGTTTGGGTTGGGAGGGACCTTAAAGATCACCCCACTCCAAGAGCCCTGTCGTGTTTTCAGCCAGAACACGTGAGATGTACAGAATTCCCTGTGGAATACGGGAACTGCCAGTCCAGCAGTTCCAGGGAAGTTGTCTGCCCTTAACAGGCAGAGTTTGGGGAGGATGTTCAGGATCCTTCCCTGCTATCCACGATGTCATCCATGGCTGCAGCCGGAGGAGCTGTGTCACCGATCCCAAACTTTTCCCTGTCCCTCAGCGGTCTCGGGCCACAGTGACAAGCTCCCGATGGTGAAATACAGGCACAATCTTTTCTAAACGCAGAAAATCAGTGACAGAGAAGAGCTTTGGCTACAGAAGCTGTTCAGGGGCAGCGCTGATACCCCCCCTACCCCTCTCCCCTTCCCTAAGGACACCGCTCCCGGCTGCCCGGAGCCTGCTTCCCTCAAATCGATGGAAATCGTCCGAAATTGAGCGAAACCTTTTATTTATGTAGGAAAAAAGGTGAGCGGCGGGGACGGCACCACGCTGCCACCTGCCGGACACGGCTGGGAACGCAGCGGGGACGGGAAAAAGGGAAGGAAGGGAAGGGAAGGGAAGGGAAGGGAAGGGAAGGGAAGGGAAGGGAAGGGAAGGGAAGGGAAGGGAAGGGAAGGGAAGGGAAGGGAAGGGAAGGGAAGGGAAGGGAAGGGAAGGGAAGGGAAGGGAAGGGAAGGGAAGGGAAGGGAAGGGAAGGGAAGGGAAGGGAAGGGAAGGAACAGGGGCTGGAGGGGTGATTGGTGCCTTGAGAGCCACCCTGGCCGTGGTGAAGCAGCCTCTGCTTGCAGCTGTGTCCCTCACGTTGTGCCCAACCACCGTGGTTGGATGCACATAGAACACGGAATTTATCCTAATTCTGTATTCTGGAACAAGATACTTCAGTGGGAAGGGAGCTAGAATGACCATCTGGCCCAGCTGCAGGGCCTCGGAGTGTAGTAAGGCAGGCCAGAGTTAAGCCCCAGAGCAATGACAGTCAAACTGTGACGTTATTTGGATGTCTGTGGCTTGTCCGTCCATCTGTGCCCCATCAATCTGAACCCAGCAGTGGGAAACAGGAAAAAACTGGGGGGAAAAAATGGGCAAAAATTCAGGGGAAGAGAGAGAAGTGGTTCAAACAACCTGGCTAGAGGAGAGTTTAACTACAGACAGGGCTTCTGGGTGTAGCATTTTTACCCTAATCCAGGGTGAACAGTCCAGCCCCTTCCCTCTTCTCACATGCTGGGGACACCTGGATTGTCCTTTCCCAGGATCAGTGACATCCCTGCTCTGAGGGCAGTGACAGGATGATTTGATGGGTCAAAGGCACCTTTGAAGATCAGTAAAATTCTGTGAATTTGAACTTTCCACCTAAGCCAAGATTAAAGCAGAGAAATGAGTCAGCTATCAGCCGCTCTCTCCTCAGAGTGCAGTCATCCCTGATCATCCCAAACTACAAAAATAAAAGCTAGCTATCATGTTTTGTCTTAGTGACAAATTTCAGGCTCCCAAAAAACCCAGAAAAAGAGCCAAATTCAGAAACCAGGCAGCATGAGGTCACCCTCAGCAGCCTCCAGCAGACCTATTTTATTTATTCCACTGGAGTGGCAACAAACACCAGCTCCCCTTGTGCCGACGGTGGGCAGCCCTTGGGTCAGGCTCAGCACAAAAGCCCAATTTTAGGCAAAGCTCTGCGAGTTCGGTGCCTTGGCTTTGCTGTTGTAAACCATCTGCTCAGCTTCACTCCCAAACACCGGCGCTGGGAATCAATCACGGGGTCGCTTTTTTGGGTCGATCCTCGCTTTGCTCGACTCCTCAGCTTTGAAGGCTCCACGGGCCCCGGGGGGCTCAGAACTGCGTGCCAACAACTGCATCACATCGATAGCAACAAAAAACCCTGGCAAAACTGGAGCTGGCCCTCCGAATCCATTAGTGCCCTCGGAAGTCGGGGAGCTGGGAGTGTGGCAGGGGGAGAGGCAGGGCTTTGGTTTACATCTGTTGACGTGAGGATCTCAGCTGCGCCCGTTCTGAGGGGGAGCCGCGCGCGGCGATGAGTGAGGGGAGCGCTCCGAGGGGGGAATGGAAAAATCAGAGCCGGGACCCCGCGTGGGAGCAATGCAGCCGAGGTGCTGACAGCTTAATGAATAACTTGACTGTTATGACAGTAGGACACCTTGCAGCTCCAAGAGCAAATATTTGAAATCATATGCAAGGCAGGAAATGTAGAAATGTACGGGGAGAGCGCGCGGCGCGCCCCTATCGCCAACAGATGGGCCGTGTTTTCACTTCAGAGCTTTTCTTCTGTGCAGCCACGAGTTACTGAGGGGTGAGAGTGGATCCACGGCTCGCAACTGATGACATAAAATGGAGCAGTGTATTAAAACCCCCTTTTTATGGTGGCCATATGGCTCTGGGGTTTTGGTAACAGCTAATTAAGAGATTTGCCTCTAAGCCCCCCCACTGTAGAGCTCCTCTCTACCTCCTACTGCTGCCCCAAAAGTTCTTGCCAGCCTTGGTGGGAAAAATGGGGGTTGAAGGATGGATCTTTATGGATTTAGCTACATAAAACGTAATTAAAATATATATTCTGCTCTTCCACATTTTCCACTTTCATCTCTTGAAGCTTTGTTGCGTTGTGGAGACAAAACTTTTCTTTTGTCCAAGTGCTTTGCCTAAAGTAAACTTTAGGGGTGCACATTGAAGTGGGGGATTTGGGAGGATCTGGGAATTCCAGTTTGTGCCGTGTGTTGGTTTTGGGGACCTGGTGACTCCCTGTTGTAGATTTGCTTATCCTGACCCCATCATTCTGCATCACCCCCTATCACAGGTAAAGCCAGCAGCCCCCTCCTAGAGAAATGGACTTGATCCCATCAAGAGTAACTTTTATTCTCCCTTGAGAATGGTTGGGAATTCTAAAAATCCACAGAGTTTGTGATTTTCCCAAATGATCAGTGGGTGATAATTAACTTTTGCAGACAGCTCAGACTTTGAACTCCATTTTCTCCTTCAAAAGCAACTTCTTGATATGCAAGGAACCTGTTGGGATGTTTTCATTAAGGAATCAATCCCCTCTCCAGCATCCTGTCCTAGGAAATTCTGTTTATTTTCATTTTACCCATTTGTAGACTGTATAAGGAACATGATATTTGCTCTGTTTCCAGTAAACAGCTCCTCAGGAGAGCTTTGTTAATGTTATCTATGAAAAAAAACCCAACCCCAACCAACCAAACCACAGAGCTGGGGAGCTGGAGGCAGCTGATTATTTAAAGCAGCTGAAAGAAAAGTCTGATTGACAGGCGGAAAGTAAAAATGATGGAACTCCTCTGAAAGTTATGGAATTAATGGGTAGAAACAAGAGTTGGTGATTGTAAACAAATGCTGAAGGAATTTCGCCCTGGTACAACTGAAGGGAATGATTTTGGGGAACGGATTTTCATTATTGAGTGGAACTGAGAAAAAAATTAATCATAAAGAAAAAGAAGTTGCTAATGAAGAGAAATGCATCAAGAATAAATAGAAACAGATTAATAATAAATAGAATTAGTGCACGAGGTTTGATTAAGGCAGATCTCTGCCTGGTTTAACTTCCATTTCCTTTTCTTGCCCACATCACCCAGTCCATCTTTTGGGACTCAGCTTTCCAGCCCCACATCCAGGATTCCCTTGGGGAAGGGCTGGTCCAGCCCAGGCATTTCAGGGGAGCCTGGCGAGGTAATTGTGTGCTGCAGCTGTCAGGACTAATCACTCCATGGAAAGCAGGCCCCAGCAGTCGTGCTAGCCCCAGGGCAAGCAAAATATCAATTGGGCTACAAATCAAGAGTGCAGCATCCTCCCGGCCCATGAATCAGGGAAATGAGACGAGCAATTCAAGTGCTAAGTCAACATGGGCTGTGTAAACAGCACTTTGGAAAGGGGATTGCAGGGATTTGCTGCACAAAGGGCAGCTGGGAAGGAGAAAAGGAGAGCACATGGGTGTTCGACAAATTAATTGGGGGGAAATAGCCACAGTTCTGATGCCTTTACAGCAATTCCAGCTCAGTGTTGGATCTGCTTTGGTGTCTTTTTTTTTTTTTTAAATAAAAACTTTTGTGCTTAATTTTTTGTTCATTTAGCCACAGATCTGAAGCAGAATGCAATATTCTAGATTCCACTTGGACTCGATTTTATTCCAGCTTTGGTTGTCTTTGCACACAGACGGATTTACAGACCAAAAAACCCGGAATCAGCTTTGCAGGGGAGAGCCCTCTGAGCAGGAAAATCCTTGTGACAATAAGCTGACATGAAACTAGGCTTTTCTGCCTGATTTTCTTTCCCCCTTCATCCCAAATTCCCAATTCAGAGCGTGAATCCAAGAGCAGAAGAAAGTTGCAAGGTAAATCCTGGGAATTTCCAGCAGCACAAAGGTGAGGAGTTGTGTGGTACAAAGCAGCAGAGGAGAATTCCCAGCAGCTCCCATTGGATTTACTGGTCACAAAAAGACTGAAAATAAGGAAAACTGGGGAACATCAAAATCAGCTGCAGCAGCAGCCTCCCCTGTGAGTTCAGGTGTCTCCAGGCTGTGGGAGCTCCTGCCCTCATCCAGAACCCTTCCAGGGAATTCTGGAGGCAGTGACATGCTCCAGAGAAGGAGGAAAGGGTGGGATGGGTCATATCTGCTGCCACTTTAGAGGGAGATCCTGCTGAGAAGGATTTCATGGAATTATGGAATGATCTGGGTTGAGAAAGACCAGAAGGATCACCCAGTGTCACCCCTGCCTTGGACAGGGTCACCTTCCACTGTCCCAGGGTGCTCCAAGCCCTGTCCAGTCTGGCCTTGGGCACTTCCAGGGACCCAGGTGCAGCCACAGCTTCTCTAGGAATTCCATCCCAGCCCCTCCCCACCCTCACAGGGAAGAATTTTTCTCCACTATCCCATCTGTGCCTGTCCCCTGTCAGTGGGAAGCCATTGCCTGTGTTCCATCCCTCCAGGCCCTGTGAAAATCCCTCTCCAGCCTCCTTGCAATCCCACTTCAAGCACTGAACACAGAACTTGGGAGGAAAAAGACCCTAAAAACCCAACCCCCAAACGAATTCCAACGAAAAGCAAGCCAAGGATGACGCTCTGTGCATGAGTGGCTCTGTTCAGGCTGGGGTTGGGGCTGGGGTGCTGAGAAGGGGCAGCTCCTGCCCCAGTCTCCTCCTCCAGCTCCATCTGAACCACATCATTCCCTCTCTCCCATCTGGCTGGCATCAGGGAGTCCCTTTCAAGGCAAATATTGCCCTTCACTCACAGGTCTGGGTTGGGAACCCAGCCCATTGCTCCATCTGAGGTAGGTGATATCCGTGTGTTTCCATAATCCCTGTGTGTAACACACATCAGGCCTCGCAGCACATTTCCCCCTCTCTTTCCTTGATGCCTCAGGATTTTGGCTTTTGTATTTCTCATCCATTTGTACTCCTGCAGTTCTTTAGTGTGGAACTCTAAACTCCACACACAGTGTGAGCTGCCGCCTCCCCGTTTTGGGCAGACACAACAATTCCCCTCCAGGCCTGGGGATCGAGGACACCTCACTGCCTCAGGCCCCCAGGGATGGGAACAAAAGTGAGTTGGGGGCAGCAAACCTGGGGTAAATGACTTCATTACCTGAAGCTGTAACTGGAGGATTAACCCCCAATCTGCAAATGGACCAAAGTTATCAAACTGTGAAAACCCGTGACCTGTTGTCCATTTTGGGTGGGCTTCACCTGCCCTAAATGTACCTGAAGCCCTTCAATAAACACAACTGCTTTTTATTCCTTTGATTTTGTCTGGCCTCTGTTTTTAGGCAGCCCTGCTCGCTCCAATGCCTCTAATCCTGTTTGACACCCAGAGGAGAATAAAAGTCCCGATGTTCCTAAATACAACACTCCCAACACGTTACAGACCCTCCTTTTGAGGGCTGCCCAGCTCATCTCAGCCCTGGATACCAGTTTGGGCTCATCAGGTGGGGATTTAAATCATCCAAACATCCCCATCTTCCCAACCAAAGATGGAAATGAGGGATTTCTGCCATCCCAAAATGATGGGAGAAATAAATGGGGTTTTGGATGGGACCTACTTGAGATGGAGAACAGGCTCAACACTGCGCTTTAGTTTGGAATGATAATAAATGGATGTTTCTGGAAGAAAAGGGAAATATTGTGGCATTGAGATAATAAAGATTTTTGAGTGAGATCACTTTGGAAAGGACTCAAACTTTCATAGCACAGGGAAGCTTCAGAGGCGACATTTTGTTGTCAGATTGCCTAAAAATGGGCAACCTGGGCCAAGGCCTCACCACCCTCACAAGAAAAACACAGAAAAAGTTTTTAATATGTGATGAAAAAAAAAAATTCTTTTCCATGCAATTTTTTTTTAAAATTCAAGTTCTTTCTCTTTTTTTTTCCTTCATTGCTCTGACCTTTGCAGGGAGACACTCAAATTTACCAGAATTCCTAAGTGTTTGAAGTGCGCTTCCAAAACCACGGATTTCACGTGGAAAAGAGAGTTCTGGTGATGTTTCCCTTGAGCCTGGTTTACAAACGTTTCCTCTGTGAAGCCCAGGGCACCTGGAAAATGAGACAAGGAGGAAGACAATGCGTGCTTGGAGTGATCCGCGCAAATCCCCGCGGAGGTCTTGGAAACCCAAACCTGCCGTGAGCTATCGGCCTCGGAGCAGGGTGGAAGAAGACGTCAGGCCAATCTCAGCTCTGTCAGAGGGGAGGCAGCCACCAGGTCACTCCACGCTCTGGGAAAGGCTCCAGATATCCGTGCCCCCTTTTTTCCCCTCTCTCCTGCAGCAGACCCACCCTTATCGCTGCCAGTGTCTCTCTGGAGATGCCCACACACGCTGGCGGCAGGGCGGGCAGAGGGGGGCACGGCCCGTGCTTGTCTGGGCAGGTATCAGTTTGGGGGCTCGCCTTATTCACTCTGGGGGCTTGTCTTATCTGCCACCCGCGCCAGGTCCCCTCCGAGGGCCGTCCCGGCGGGGTGCTGATAACGTACTCCATGAATCGCCCTTTTCAGCCCCGCGCCCCGTGGGCAGCCAGGCTTTATCTGCCGCCTCAAGGAAGGAAAAGCAGAAACCAGCTAAAAGCCTTTCTTTCCCCCCGCTCCTCTCCCCTCCTCTGTTCTCTGATGTTCTGGAAGGCACTTTGGGAGATTAATATTGCGGCAGGGCCCTCCTCCTCCTTCCCCTATCCCCCCAAAATCCCCACTGCGACCGAGCGTGCTGATAAACTTCAAAATAAAAACAGATGTGGCAGGAAGAATGATTTATGGACTCCCCCCACGTGCTGCTGGTTCTACGTAATGCCAGGGTTTGGGGCTTTTTTTCTTTTTTTTATTTTATTTTTTTTTTTGGTTTGTTGTCCACTTAGAATTATTCAACCTATTCCTCCTTCTAAATGTGAACAGAAGAGAGTGGGAACAGCGTGCGGAGAGTGGAGCGCTGCAGAAATAGGGTGGGAAGTGCCAGAAATCCCAGGTGGTGGCTGAACATCACAGATGTGGAAAAAGAGGGAAAGGAAGGAAGAGAAAAGGGGGGAAAAAATCAGGAAGTTGTTGGAAAATCAATTCAATTTAAAAATTGCAAAAACATTAGCTCTGTATTGGTCAATAAACAGCAAGTGAGTGGGACATGTGGGAGTGAGGGGAAAAATGCAGTGAAAAAATAAATTGGAGATATGAAGATAAGAAATGAGATCCATGAGATCCAGGATCTTCCCCGTCACAGATGAAGACATGTAAAAGTGCGTTTGGAGAAGCTTGGAGCTCAAACTAAGCAGGAAAAAGTGGTTTGGGAGCATAAATTCATCTTTATGAACAATCTTGGGATAGCTGTAAATAGGAAAGCTTCACTTTAGATGCCTTAAATGGGAGCTGATAACACTAATTACTGATGTCTGATCATTAAAATCTGCATTGAGTAATTAGGTCCGCAAAGAGGACATGGCAATTGCCTCACTGTTGTGTTGGATTGTGCAAGGCCTTGAGGTAACAGAGAGAAATCAGCTGAAATAATAAAGAAAAATCTGTATTAAGCATCCCCAAAGACACACACAGGTGTCTCTATCAGTGCCCAGGTAAATCGTTAATAAATTAAGTGTATGAAAAGAGATTTTGGTGGAGAAGAGGGGCTTGAACTTGGGGAAGTGCTTGTCCCGAGCCGTCCTTGTGGTGCTGCAGCAGCCCCCGTGCATTTCTGCCTTTCTAGCATTTCATGCCTGTTTTCACTCAAGTGTTTATTTCTGTAAACAGACCCAACCTTAGAAAACAATATAATGACATCCTTCCTTGGGGGAGCCGGGGGGGCAGGAGTTTCCTCCAATTCCTCCGGAGCGTTTCCGCTGGGTTTTGATTTTCAATAATCCGAGGGGTAAACGGCCGCTTTTGAACTCTGCCCTCTGCCCTTTTTATTTGGCAACCTGGGCAAAGATCAAGCCCGGAGTCAAAAGTGTCAGCAAAAATGGCTGGGATTTGGGAGTGCTTCCCTTTAGGAAAGGCCTCGTGATTATGTTTACAGAATCCATTACAAACTCGGGGCCCGGATTAAAAGCAAATGTCTAAGTGTCCTGTGGGGAATTGCAGGCTTGGGGATGCAGCTTCCCAGGGATTTGTGGGGTCTTGCAGGAGTTTGGGAGCACCCCCAGGAATAAAAAAAAAGGGGGTGCTGAAGGTGAAGTGTGGATGTAGGGTCAGTGAATGCACTGAATGAGGTAAAAGTGAGGAAAAGAGAGACACAAAAAGGGGTTTTGGCACTTTAAAACCAAGACTGAGGGTGCAGGATGCAGCAGCTCAAAGTGGAGACAGTTCTGGAAGTATCTGATCATGGAGGAATCCCTGGTGAAGGGAAAGCAATCCTGGCATGAAACTGGAACAGTCCAAGGCAGAGAGATTTCACCAGAACCTGCTGAAAACAGCCCTTTATCAAAATCTGCACTTCTAAAACACAGAGATTTCATCAGAAAATGCTGAAAACAGAATTCTATCAAAATCTGTACAGCTAAGCACAGAGAGGTTTCCCCAGAACCTACTGAGAACAGCATTTTATCAAAATCTGCACTTTTAGTCCCGTTCTGAGCACGTGGAAGAGCCATTTAACAGCACGATCTGCACCAAAGGCAGCGCACACGAGGGCAAAGCAGCCCCAGGAGTCTCATTCCCTGTTCCTGCTGCCCCATCCCACCCCAGCAGATGAATTTTGCCATCCCACCTCCTTGCTCCTGGAGCACCAAGGCTCAGACGGATGCTCCAGGAGCGCCACGTCCCTGTGGGTCGCGAAATGGCATTTTTTCCTTTTGAAGGAGGATCTGGGAACACCAGAGGGGCAAATAATTTAAATAGATCCCTTTTCTTCTGCAAGAACCTGGTGCTAATTGCTGCTGACAGGGCTCCTCTGCAGCAGAGGGGGCTCAGGAAGAGCTGGAAACCATCTCAGAGCGGATTAACACGAGGTGTGGTCACCCTCTCCACATCCAGCATCAGCCACAGGGAACTCGTGGGTATTCACTGATTTGGGATGGGCTGAGGAGCAAGAGGGTGGAATGCAAATTGTTTGAAGCTGGTTCCTGAGATGGCTGGAGATAGCTTGAAGGATTTTTTTTATATATTTTTTTTTGGTTGTGACTATTTTGAGGCTGCCAGTTCAGAGCCGTTCCTGACAGGACTTGGGGAATCAAAAGGTTTTTTAATTTTTTACTGAGGTTTCCAGGATGCCAGCGCTGAAGGTAGGGTTGGTTATTCCCAGTGCTTGGAATCCTTTGGAACAAAACTGCTTTGGACAGTCCTGGAAAAGCCCTTGGAATTTCCTGAATTACTGATACCAGAGAACCACAGGTTTGGGTTGGAAAGGACCTTAAAACTCATCTCATCCCCTGCCATGGTCAGGGACAGCTTCCACTATCCCAGGTAGCTCCAAACCCATCCAGCCCGGCCTGAGACACTTCCATGGATCAGACAGCCACAGTGTCTAATAAAAAAAGCATCTAAATAAAAAAGAATCCTAATTTCCATGTTTAAATTCTTCTGCACCACCCCTGAGCACCACTGACCAATGCGGGACCAAAGCATCACCTCCATCTGGATTTTTCTCCAGCCTGTGCTAAAATCTCTCCTCACTTCACCCAACTTAGCAACTTCAGCATTGCCTTGAACATTTTGGATTTAATTTAAGCAAAATGGGCAACGATGGAGCCCTGGGGGGTTTCTTTAATGGGTCACTCATCCATCAGGATCCTGGGCCAGGGCCTGCCTGGTCTTTGTGGGTTGTTTGTGCTCACACAACGTTTTCTCAGAGCTGCTGGGAAACGGCCAACCATTTCCAAGGATATTCTTTGGGTTTCCCTTCAGCCTGGCTGTCAAACTGTGTATTTTTCCAATGTCAAGCAGGTTTTAAGATGGAGGAAGGAGATAATGTGATGATAAAAAGGCTCGAGCAATTTAAAGGTAGCTTTTAAAACATTATACACAGCACAGGAGAATTGACTTTTCCCCCGAATTTTCAGCAGGACACGTGTTCAGAGCGGGCCAGGAGCAGATTTTCATAAAGAAAATATATATGAGCATGTCCCCACTGCACATGAACGACACCCACCCCACCATGTGGTGCTGCATTTTTGTCCATTTTACTTTTTATTTTTTTTTTTCTCTCCAAGGCATATTTTCAACTTTCTTTTCTATCAGCTTGTAAAACATGATTTTTATTCTTCCTTTAATGGCCTGGGCTAATTACTCCCAGTGACCTTTGACCTTCAAGTGCCTTCATTTATGGTAGCACATTCCTTTCAACAGAAACATATTGGGTTTTTTTACAGGGTGCTGATGCCTGGCCTGGCAGCCCAAAGCTCCAAATCCAACAGCATCCATGGAACAGCTCTGGGAGCCAAAAGTATCGTCCAGCTTTCTCCTAAACATCGTGAAACAAGTTTCACCTGGGCAGAAATACCCAGGTTTCTTTCCATGTTAAGATTTTGACACTAATTCGTGTGTCAGAACACACAAATAAGGGGAAAGGGGGAAAAAAAGAAAAGGGAGGGAAAACTGCTAAATTTGTGAAATTGGGAAGGCATGGCGATGGAGCAAAGATTAACTGTGCTGGTACAGAAATCCCTGAAGGTCCATGGCCAGCTTGGAGCAACCTGGAATAGTAGAAGGTGTCCCTGCCCATGGCAGGGGGTGGAAAAAATGAGTTTTAAGATCCCTTCCAGCCCAAATCATCCCATGGTTCCCTTGGTTTAATGCAGCAAAATTCTGAGGAGGGCTGGCTCTGTTGGGTCAGTGACACGTTCTAATCCCATTTAGTGAGGTATCCCTACGTTATTTCCAGTCATTATCACACTACAGGGAAAAGTTTTAGTGCTCATCCCTTACCCAAACAGAATTCCGTTCATGAGGATTTAAAATCCAGGCAGGAAAAAAAAACAAAGCATAACAAAACCAAAAACCAAAAAACACCAAACAACCCCCCCCCCTCAACCATCACCACCACCAACAAAACCAACCAACCAAAAAAAAACCCCAAAACAAAAACAAACAAACAAAAAAACAACCAAAAAAACAAATTTAAAAAAAAAAAACAAAACAAAACAAAAAGAAAATAAATCCAGGTACAGCCCGAGGTTAATTTCAAAATTAGAATTCAGCAAGAATATTCTGCTGGAAACAACACAAAAAGCTTCAACCAAATATATGGAAGTTAAAAAAAAAAAATCCAGAATCCTGAAGGATTGTGTACAAATAAGGAATTAGGAATGGGCTCATGGCTGGGGAAACTGGTGTGGTTGAAAGTTGTTCCTTCTGTCTTAACCTCTCTCTGATCCTGGACAAATTGCTCAGAATTTGCAACTGGAAATTGCTGAACCTTCTGGCCTGATTCAGAAAATCACAGAAGCCCCACATTATTAACATAAAATTGAAGTCTGTTCAGAAAGATACTCGTGTACATGTCAGATGTGTCCAGCAGAGAGGAAAAGCTGAACTGAGGTTCCTGTCCCAGGTTTTTTACATAAAAACCTCGTGTGAGAAGGAGCAGGAACATTAAACACATGAAAGCTACTCAAATGCTGCAGAAAAAAAGAGAATTATTCTTTGTCAATCGCTGTTTACCCTAAAACAACAAAGCAAAACCCAAAACTGTGGGATTTTTTTGGTTCTTTTTTTTTTTTTTTTCAGAGATGCCCTCAGTTGATCACTGGGGGAAGAAGAGGAGGAGTCCCCCAGAAAATGAATGTACCCATCGGTGTTTTGCAGTAGTTACATCGTTTTCCTGATAAGCCTTTAAGCTTTTGGGTTATTTTTCTTGGGTCTTTTTGGGTTTTTCCCCCCTCCCTCCCTCAGCCTCCCCTGCACTAATAGAGCCTCTCAGAGCGAGCCCATTTACTCGCCCCGTTGTCAACGCATCTGGACATCTTGTCAAAACAATATAATTTTACTTTGTAACTTTCTGACACTGGTATTTATTGCACCTGTCTCTGCTCATGATTTATGACTTGTCTGGTGAGTATTACTCCACAACCCTGAGTTTACAATA
Organism: Chamaea fasciata; assembly: GCF_029207755.1. NCBI lineage: Eukaryota > Metazoa > Chordata > Aves > Passeriformes > Sylviidae > Chamaea > Chamaea fasciata. The sequence goes on along the minus strand of NW_027094104.1, from coordinate 4,283,546 downwards.
CCAGATAAGTGAAGCATTTGAAGTCCCGAATGGGCTGCAGATTTAGAGATGGAGATTTGTCTCCCCTCCTCCTCCTCCTCCTCCAAAAAAAAAAAAGGGAAATTAAGATGAGCGTTTTCGCCCATTTTTCTGGGTGGTAGAAATCAAGAGCATCAAAAGTTCTTTGAAAAGAGGAAGGGAAAAATAAAAGAGAATAATGGTGCTGTGTCTGTTAGGAGCGAAATGATCTTTGCTTTGTAGAGGAGGGGGTTGCTTTAATTAATCACGTTAATTAATATTGATTTAATTAATCAATATCTGATTATCTGGGCAGCATTTTTAACTCCCAGGACTGTGTCAGTCGGTGCTGAGTACATCAGCATTATGCCAATGCCAGCATTCAGAAGTATCCACCAGCCATGACGTACCGAATTATTATTTGTAAAACACTTTTTGGTATAAAACTCACTCCTGCTCAACACTGGAACACTGGGGCCAAATATATGAAATCTAAACTTCGCCTGCCTGGACAACCCCGCTGAACAAACTGTGTTTGTTCACTCACAGGTGAGTGAAGGCGAAGCTGTTGTGGATGTGAGTTTAAATGTTCGATAAAACTCACAATTTTACCTTGTAAATGACACCATTTTGCTCTTCTCTTTGCCTTTCAGAAAACCTATATTTGGGCTCTAAATGACTTGACAGTATCCCTAAAATATATGGCATTTCTGCGAGTAATTTTTTATTTTATTGCTGTTAAAGCAGGGCTTTCCCATTTGCCAGAATTTAAAACAAATCTGGGCCCCTTCTCTGGTCCAGGTCCTTTTCCAATCCGATTCCATTGCAGAAGGAACACAAAAGCATTGGCACAGTTTGGTTGTTTCCACGGGAGTCATGGAAAACCCAGTTCCATCAAACCCTTCCCATTAATCTCATCCAAGCCAAAGCAACCTGTAAAAGTGGGAATGGCAGGGAAAACTGTTCTGTATACATTTTCATTTGTCAAAATTTCCTTGGATTCAAAAGGTGCTGGATGGGGTTTGTTATTCCAAAGCCCTCGGGGGGTCTGTGTCTGTGAGATTCCCTTTGACAGGAACTGGGGAGAAGAAATCAGGAACTTTAAACTCTGGAGGGAGATCCTTGGGATTTCTCTCAGTGGGATTCCTTGCGCTGATCCTTTGAAAGGAATTGGGTAGAAATCCGGGAGTGTGAGCTCTGGTAGGAAAACTCCTCGGGATTTTTCTCCATGGGATTCCCTGCACTGATGCTCTGATAGGAATTGGGTGGAAATCAGGAGTTTAAGATCTGGGCAGCTGTAGAAGCAAAACCCAGGATATTCTCCCCCCCGCCCCCCCCCAGGATTTTTCATTGTTCAAATTAAAAATGAAACAGAAAATCCCTTTTTTTTTTTTTCTTTTTGCAGGATTCATGGCAAACGCTGTTCTGTAACTCCTGCCTGGTGGAATATCACAGAAAAAGAGAGAAAATCCTCTCTGGCTAAGGCTTGGACTTGCCAAAGCAAAGCCCCCCGGATCCCAAAGAGAGCCCGGGCCGCCTCTCCTGCCCCAAACCTCGCACATTCCCGACTCCTTTGATGGATTGCCAAGGAAAACACCGGGCAAGCATCAACTGCGCTGTTGCCGTGGCGATGGAGCACGCGGGGCAGCGGGAGCAGAGATTTCCATCAACAGGACTCGAACAAAAGCCTTGATTCAGTGGCCAGCCCGGGGCTTGGGTGCTCCTGGGCTTTAGCAGGAGCTCAAAAATGGGGAATTCACTCCTGGGCTGGCTGAGAAATTCCAAATCCTGATTCCTCCAAGAAAAAAGGCACAGCCCTGCTCTTTTTTTTTTTTTTTTTTTTTTTTTTTTTTTTTTTTTTTTTTTTTTTTTTTTCCCCCCCTGGTCCAAGAGTGACTTTTTAAATTCTTCCTTGCCCTTTAAAATGGGATATCCCAAGGCTGGCTTGAAGAGTCAGCTGTAATTAATGGCTAATTTAGGGATATTATAGATGATGAATTTCTGAATTCATATAGAGTCATATAGATGTTCGTTTTAGATTCCTGAATGTAGGATCAGGGGATCTGTTTGGATTCTCCCGTCACCAAAATTGCCGCTTTAAACACAGCAAAAATCCCTCCCGTGTTCCGACATTTGCCCTCTCAGAGCACAGAATGTCTGTACATAAAGATGATTAAATTTACATTTGTTACATGTCAAATTATGTATTTTTATCATCTGGGAGCCTTTTTTTTTTCGTGCTTGAAAGGCTGAAATACAGAAGATTTTGACAGAGAAAATAGAAAATGGAAAGATTTCCAAAATCTCCTCATTCCAGCTGTTGCACACAGAATTGTACATTCATTTCTATTTGAATTTTCATCAATTTGACTCAGTCTTTGAGGTCTTTTCCAACTAAATGATTCCATGATTTCTGAGTCAACCTATCCAAAAACGCTTCCAGATTTTTTTTTCCACTCAGAATCACCATTTTGTGGGACAATTTCTTGTGTTTGGGCTGATGTGAAGCTGTCCTTGCAAGTCAGAAGTGGCTGCTGCAGGTTTAAAAGCTGAACTTTGGGGTTTTATGGCTGAATTTTCCTTTCAAGTGATGTGCACGGGACTACTGCATTGAGAAAGAAAAACTAACATTTGATTATCTTACCAAGCCCTGAAGGCAGAGTGAAAATGATGTAAAAATAAGAAACTTCCAGATTGTTTACAGATTTCCATCCAGCTAGAAATACATTTTCAGTCACTTAGAGCAATTAAATTACACATCCTGATAAACAAGCAGGAATTAAGTGAAATTTTATACAAAGTTTAAATGAATCTCAGATCTCGTCAAGCCTGTCTTGGGAGATGTGGTGAAACACCACCCACTAATGGTTCTTTATGTTCTGAAAATTAAGAAGTTCTCTTCCAGAAGTCACAAAAAAGTTGGGTTTCTGTTTAATTATGGCGAAGATGAGACAAAAAAAAAGATTTTTTTTTTGACCAAGCCCAGGTGGGTGACGGGAGACACCATCCCCGACCTTCAGGAAGGAAGAACAATTGGAATGAACATTCCCAACAGGTCAAGATGGTAGCAACCAACAGCTGGAAGGGACAGAAGACTTCAACCTTCAGTCCTTAAGAGAGGCTGAGCTGTTCCATGGACAATTTATTCCAAGATTCTGTACCTTAATCCTTAATCCTTCCTTGAAACAGATGCCAGTGGATGTGGATAAAACCCCTGGCAGATAAGCTTTGCTCCAGCTCACCCTGTGTTATCACTGGGATGGGGAAAGGATTCCAACCCGGAATGCTCATGGCATCCAAAATGGATGGAATTTTGCCGTAACCCTCAGCAGGGCTGGACTGGATCCAGTGTAGGAGGCCTGGTGGAGCTCTCGCTGGGGTGGAAGCAGAGCATCCAGGCCCCCATCTGGAGCTGGCAGCTGCTCCTGGGCACATCTGGCTGCTCTGAACCCCCTCACCAGCCTGGCCAGTCAAATCCAACTGCTCTGAGGGCCTGGGAGCTCAGGATGGGATCCGGGAGAGAGAACATCGGGCAAGTCCAAGACATTTTGGGTCTGGTCTCTTGATGAGCTGGCTCTCAAGAGTGGATTCTGGTTCCATTCTCACCCTCTTCCAGGTAGGATAAATTATGCAAGCCCACAGGCCTTCCGTTTCTCCTGGAGATAATGAGCACAAGTCAATTCTTTCCATAAAAAACAGGGGAAAATCACATTGCTGCTCGTGCTTTACCCACTCAACCCTCGGGTTGCCAAGCCCGTGACATCATCACTGGCAACATCCAAGGCTCCAGATTAGACGTAGCCCAATGACATCACCCTGCTCGTGTCTATCTAACAGATGGTTTCTGTATATTGTGTAATTTTAGATCATTATTCATGCTTTGGGTCGGCATAATTCAGGAAGTGCAAAAATTGCCAAGAAAAATTGACCTGGAACTAGTTCAAAGCGGCTCAATAATTTTATTGATTAGACTCCTTAGCTTTCATTTTGCAGCAGAGCCATCATGAATCATCGATACACAACAATATCTGAATCACTTCTCCTCGAGCTGAGCTAAGTGCTCCAAAACAAGGTAAGCTTTGAAGGCCCTCGAGCTGTTGGAAAACAAGATAGCCCAGATGATTTGCTGGCCAGCCCTGAAAAGGGGCCAGGAGCTATTTACTGAGGCAAGTGGTTTGTTTGAACTGGAGTTTTATTTATTTTCATATTTCGCTTGTTGACTTCATCTCCGCCTTGGGCTCAAAGGCTGGGCAGGGACGTGTTTGAACCAAGGGGAACGTGGGCCAGAAAGAGCCTTCTGAGAGGCCTCAGCAGGCACAGTCCCAGCTCCAAGATAAAGCCCCAAATCCTGCTGGAGGAAGGGGGGAAAAATAAAAGGAAGGGGGTAAAAAAATGCGGGGGGAAAGCTTTTTTATTCCAGAAGGTTACGGGGAAGGGCGGCCGTGCGGAAAGCTCCGTGCGAGGAATTCGCGGAGGGCAGCGAGAGGGAAGCTCTGCGTGGTTGGGCTGGGATAAACATGTCTGCCAGAGGCTCCGGAGCACTCCTGGATACCTTTGGGATGTGCCACGGGGGAAAGGTTCCCTTGTGATCCACCCCAAAATCAGCTCGAGTCAGGGGCTTGAGGAAATCTTGAAAATCGGGGGTTTTCTTAAAAGTTCAGAAAAAGTACAACTTTCTCTCAGGTTGTTCCAGCAACAACTCCCAGGGAGTGTTCTGCCTCCAAAACATGTCCTGAGGGTGTCTGTGGGGGCACTGGGACAGCTCCCTGTGGTGAATCCCTAAATTCCTTTAGGAATGTCCCCAACCCATATTTCCAGTGTCAAACAGGACTAAAGCAGAATGTGAGGATTTGGGGTGGGAAGAGAGATCAGGTCTGGATCACAGGAGGAGCTTGGAGCATCTCAGCCCCTTCCTGGTTGTTAGAGCACAACCAGATCCTGAACAAACCTCTGAGAAATCTGGAGGAAATATTCCAATCTTGGCAGTGATTTCCTGTCGTGGATGTGTTGATCCCAATTAACGGGGTCTGGGGAAGCATCCTGGGAAGGAACACTGGGAATTTACAGAAACCAAAGGAGTTTAAACCTGGCCTTGCAGCCTCCAGACCCATCCATGGGCTGTTCTAAGGTTTGGGCCAGCTGAAGGAAAGCAGTTTTGGCGTCTTCTCTTTCAGAAAAAAGGGTCAAATCCAAGAGTTTCTGAGCCAGGGCTCTCCCAGTTGCTCTGGGATCTGACTTGGTTCTCTGGCACTGAGGATCCTGGTGGCTGTGGAGATGCCAGCTGGGGCTTGGAGAAAGTTGAAAACAATAGAAATAAAAAGGTGTGAGTTCAGTTTTTTTAGACCTTATTCCCCATCATAAGCAATGCCTGATTACTGCTCCTTTACAAACGTGCAGTCTTTTGGAAAGGGGAAAGAGATACAGCAAATGCCAGGTCTGTAACTGAGCTCCCTGGAATTTTCCTTTTCATTGAACAGGACAAACCATTGGGCTGTAAACAAGATACCTTAACTGGCCTGTTTTCAAAATAAATTATTCAAAATATAGCAAGCTCTTCTATAAACTGGAGGTATTTCTGCCTTAGATTTTTAGGAACACCAGGAAAACCTCTTCCTCTGACCATAAATCTTTTACCTGCCCAATAACTGCACTTTTCATGCCCCTGAGCTCATTTCATCATTTACTTGATGTCCTCTTAAATAAAGTGTTGAAATTTCTGCTTGAAATTCTAAAGATTTAGGGAAGACATCCATGTTTAATTAAAACCTTCATGGGGGAAAAAAAAAATCTGGCCTTGACTTTCCAGTCAAGAGGGCTTTTCCAACCGGAAGGATTCTCTAATTCTACCAGCTCTCTTTATTCCTTCATTTTATGCTGGTTTGAAACACAGAAGCCCATTCGTAGACAATATAAAGCTTATAAGCTCACACTTATTCTCCTGGTGATTTTATTATCCAAATCTTTGTGGAGATTAATCATAATAGCCATAAATGTGTCCTGAGAAAAATTTCCCCTCTTATCCTGTCTCCAGCATGAGAAATAGTGGAAAGATTCTCTAATAAAAATTAATGTTTTTATTAAGAGTTCATATTGGATACTGAGAAAAATTTTTAGTCTTCTGGTTTTTGGGGGGTTTTTTTTGGTTATCTGGTTACTTATTTTCTACTATTTTTTGCCAGCTGTTTCTTCCTTCCTGATTTCAACAGCCAAACAAGCAATCTGTGGTGATCACACTGTAATTCTGTTTTCTTTCCAAGCTTGTGCATTAAGCACTTTCCCCCCGAGCACTTCCAGGCTGGATCACATCCCTGTCTGAACATCCCACTTCAGGAAGGGGGGAACAGCCTGCTGACATTTCCCTTATCAGTTTTGGGAGGATTTTTGCAGCGTTTAGCCCGGTGCAGGGAGGAGACAGCCTGGATTTGGAGGAGGATGGCCACAGATAAGGAGCTTCCCTTGGCTCTCTTTGCAAAACCTCAGAACACGCTGAGGATTATTTGCTTTATTTAACGCCCTCTCTTTGTTTTCCTGCTCTTAAAGGAGAAAATCATGCTTGGAAAAAAAAACGAAGGTGGTGTTGTAGATGCTCTGTACATCCCCAAATTTGCTGTTCCTGGGGAATCTGGGGAAGCTTTGGGCAGTTGGAAGAGGGAAGATGCCGTTGCCTGGTGACCCTTGCACCGGGGCAGAGATGGATTGGCTGGAGGCAGGAGGGAGCACTTTGTCTCCCAAATCCCTGGGTGTAAGTTGGTTTTCCCTGCCAGCCTGCGATTGATTGAGTCATCACAGGTCAGCGATGGCTGTGGATAAATATTTCCTTGGAAGACGTCAGCCTTTGGAAAAGCAGCACAATAAATCCCAGCCCTCTGGGCTCAGTCTAGTCAAGCAGGACCTCCCCAGGCCAGGGAGGGTTTGTGGCACCCAAACTGACCCCAAAACTTGGAGACAAAAGCAGAATGCATCTGAGTCATTGTCAAATGTTCATCTCCCGAGGCATTTGGAATTCTGCTTTATTTTTCCCCTGGAATTTCCTTATCCCCACAAACTGCTCCTCAGTGCCTGAAACATTCCAGGTTCACCTTCACCTTTCCAGGAGGGTCAAGGTGGAGACCACCAACTTTGTACTTGGATTAACGCAGGGAGGTAAAGATGGTCCCCAAGCCTTGGCAATGACCTGCACCATCCCCTTCATGCCCAATTAAAGGATTTGGGTGTAGACTGTCAACACCCAGAATATTTCCTGCAGAATTCCCAGTAAAAATCCTACTGATTCCACCAAAAAATTCCAATCACCAGGGAAATGGAGAATCTGTTAATTACGACTGGGGGAAATATTCTTGTGGAGAGAGTTGCCATTCATAGCTGGGCAGGAAGAAGCTTTGGAAGATGATTCTCCCTTTAATTCCTCTAATTAACCCCAATATTCACTATCAAGCCTGGCTACGGAGTGAAAAATAAGACGAAATGTCGTTTTTCTAGACCTATTTATTTTGCTGGTTAATGGATTAAAATAGTTGCCAGCTGTGCAAAGTTCTCATTATGTTCATTACTCATAGTGCTCCTCACAATGAGATGATTAATTCCACACACTTGCAAGCCCTTCAGTGAATGCTGTTGATTAAGCAATTATGTTAATCCACTTGTGTTTGTTTTCTCACTGCTCTGGTGATGGTTGGGACCAATTTCTTGGCTGAATTATTCCATGTAGGCTCTCAAAGCTCTGCTATAATTTGCAAAGGCCAAATCCACTCTCCACAAATGATTTGAAGGTGAAAATTGCAGATTATTTGTCTCTGGTTCAGTTTGGGTGGCTAAGAAAAGTGCAGAACTTCTTGATTCCTTCTGGTTTTGGCCAGTTCCTGGATAGGAGTAACATCAGTTTTCTGTCTGCTTTAACCCTGAGAAATTCAGGCCTGATAGAATCGCATCTTTCCATTTTAACTGTGTTTTCTTTTATTGATATTCAGCAGCTGATTTGATCTTTTATTTCCATGATTGGTAACGAAATGAGTTTTGGAAGTGTCGAACAGATGGATATTCAAATTCTGTGCCTCGGAGTCAAACCCCTGACATTTGCAGGACAAATGACAACAGCTCAACATGAGAAATGGAAAATTATTCCCCTGCTTTTGGATTTAATCATGAGTTTGATATAAAGCAGCAGCTGATTAGACAAGGGAAGGACATTCTCCTGCTTTTAAATGAAATATTTTCATCGGCAGCAAAACCAGGGGAATCCTGTGGTGGGAAAAGCATGAAGTGAATTTTAAAGAGTCTTTGCTCGGTGGGGCAGTGGCTCTCTGAGTATATTTGTGCTTTACCTGCAGAACAAATTTCCAAGGGGCCAGAATATTTGCGAGGAGCCAGAAACCTCCTGCCCAGCCTGCCCAGCTCCCTGGGTGTCCAAGGAAGCAGCAGCGTAGTTTGGAATCCTTGTTTACGGTTCCGCCAGCATGGCGGAACGGGAAGGGAAAAGGGGAGGAAAGACGGATCCCAGCCCTGCCCCAACAGACTAAACACAGTGCCCAGTCCTGGCCAAAACTCAGGAATAAAGCACATGGAAAACACCAACAGACCCAGCAGAATGGCTAAACCCCTAGTGCAAAATATTAACAAAGCCAAACCCGCACAAAAGCTGCTGTCCCAAGAGATCTCTATTGAATTTTGAGTCCCTCATTAATAAAATATATGATAAAGCAGCTTATAAATACAAAGAAATGATGTTTAATGCTGTCCTCCCAAAGCCTTCCTACTTCTACCATTTTTCACAGAATCCCTGAATATTCTGAGCTGATCCACATCCTAATCCTTGCCCTGGACAGATTTTTATTCTCAGCTTCTGTATTTAAAGTGCACATTCACAACAACCTCCCCGATATTCTCTGAGCGTGGACCATCCCTGACCACAGGTTTTGTTTTGGGGGGTCCATTTTGGGAGCAACAGCTCATAAAAGACCCCAAATAAAGCTCAGCTCTCTGCAGCCCGGCTCGATATTTTATATATCGGTCACTGCGCCGCGCTGACGGCTCGCCTGCAATGTGGCCTCTGTCTTTTTTATGATGTACATTCCTGGTGAGTGTTGGGCAGATTGATCCCATTCTGGGCTGCAGATTGGAAAACAGATGTGTGTGTGGAGGGGAAAAAAAAAAAAAGAAAAATCTGCAGGAAAAAGGTGCAGAAAAAAAATCCAGAGAGCCTGAGAAAGAGCCTTGGGAGAGGGACCTGTTTGGGATTGTCAGAAAGGGCTGAAACACCACAAAAACATCACCAAAATTCCTCACAAAAGGACACCAGCAGTTGCTGAACGAGCCCAAATCCAGGAGTGAAAACTCAGGGACATGAATAAATTTTTAAGGAAGCAGAAAGTTCTCAAGGCCTCATTGCCTTCAAGTCAAGAGCAGCTGTTTCAGCTAAATAGAGATTATTTCTCTTGGTAAGAGGTTACAGAGCGGATTTTAATCTTCTTGACGTCAAACTACACAACCAAGCATCACCTTCTAGGCTTAAATCTAACTATAAACACATCTAAACAGATTTTCTATTCATCTATCAAGAAAATGACACTGACGGGGTGGTTTCATTAAAATGGAGCAGCCTTTCCACATGACTGCATCGAGAAGAAGAAATTTCTTCTTTTTTCTGTAAATATTCCTGTTGGAACTTAAAAAGAATAAATTCCAATAAAGCTTAAAGGACAGCTGGCAGCCACAGGAAAATCTGTAACTTTGCTCTTTCCAATTTCTCCTGAAAATGGCATTTTCTGGCCTTTTCCAGTGGCATCCCAACTTAGAGGTAAAGCACAGACCAGAATCACTTCCGTGGCATCCAATACCTTGATTTCCTTCGTCTTTCCCTCCTCTCCATGGGATGAGTATCCTGGATTTGGGATTGCATTGGGTTTTTCACAGCTGCTTCAAGGAACTGAAGGCAGCTAAGCATGGTGTGGAATTTGCCCTTAATATTCACCCACACGTTTGATGAATTCCCATATTTGAGTTGAATCCTGGATTTTAAAACCAGGCTTTTTCAATTCACTCGTGTCTTAAACTCAACATTAATTTCCACATTATCCTTGTTTTTGGGGAAGGCCAAGCTGAATCTCTTAAGAGGGACGAAAAGAGCTCAGAATTCCCTTTTTTTCCTCTCCCAAAAACCCACTCTGAAATTCTGGAGGCAGCTGTTCTTGCGAGCCCAAGCTGCCATCAAGTTCAAGGAGGAGGAGATTGCTGTAATGTAACTGAAGAAATCCTGGAAATCCCAGCGGGCACTCCAAGGTGTTGAAGGGGGGTCAGGGAGCACGGGAGACATGAAAAGCCTATTTTTTTTTTAATTTTTTTTTTTTACTTTCTTTTGCAGCTGGTTCCTTTCTCCTATCAACTGTACAAAGGCAGAGGGGAGGGAGAGGGGCTGGGGTTTGAAAGGGCCACGCTTTCCATCCATGTTCAGGAAACCAGGGAGACAAAAGGCAACCCAGCAGCAGCCACATGGCGAGAGGGCTTCCCAAACAGCTTCCTTCCTCTGCTGCTTCCTCAGGAGCCCAGCATCCATCTCCCCGTTTGTTTTTCCAAGGAAATAATTAAAGATGTGGATTAAAAAAAAAACAACAAACAAAAACAAACTCAACAAAACAAAAGACTGACCCTTCCTTTTTTTTTTTTTAATGTTTGGTTTTTAACCTTTTTTTTTATATATATATATCTATCTCTGCCTGCCCAGTGCAAGGGAAATCATTTTCATCATTTTCATCGTTTTCATCCCCCCCCTCCTTCCGCTGCCGGGAGCAGGGATTGCTTTACATCCCAGTAGAAGGGAATGCTTAAGGAAAACCAACCTCTGGCAGTATTATGGATGGAAGTGCAAGGAGATGGTTTTATCAGGAGGCTTCAAGGCTATTATTGTCCAAATAAACACTTGCTTTGCCAGACATGATCTGCAGCTGCTGCTCGGGGACCCCCGGCTTCCATCTGAATTTCAATCTCCCTGCCTCCATCTCCTTTTGGCCTTTCCCACTTTTTCTGCGGCCCTGAATAGCCCACTGTGCTGCATTACTTCACTTTTTCCATCTTAATAGGCTTCACCAGGCTCCTGACTTCCTGCCCACCACCCTGCTCCCCACTTTGGCTGCCTTTAGGAACCTTTAACACCTTTGGGGGTTGGATTTTTCTTTTTTTTCTTTTCCATTTCCAGGGACAGGATGCTCCCCCAGATTTCACTATCAGGATGCAGGATGTCACTGGGATCCCATGGGATGCACATCTCATCTCCCTGGACAGGCAAATTGAGTAAAGCAAGAAGCGACTCAGACAAACTTTTTGGAAAGTTGTTAAATCTTTATCTTTTTTTTTTTTTTTTTTTCCTTTTTGCTTTCCTACACCCACATCATTCTCCAGGCTTGCAAACAGCCCCACAAGAGACAAAGGACAGGAAATATTCCAGAGGCATCACTCCAAGATCCATTAAAAAACATGGGCTGACAGAGATTCACCCAACAACCAGTTCTGAGGATTTTTAAGGGTAGAACTGCAGGAGAACAGCAAGAACGAGCATTTCTAGATAGTTTTAGGTGATTTTAGATCCAAATTTTAATCCCTGTTCCCGGGAAATTTGATTAATTAGTGGCCCAATGGAGTGGCACCATGGTCCTGCAGATGGAACAATAAAATTGTCTGGGGTTTTTACAAATTTATTCCTGGGATTCAGTGATGTCCAAGAGTTTGTAAAACTTTGTAAGAGGCCAGTTTGCTGTATTTTTTATTAAAAATAATAATTTAGAGCAGTGAAATTATTGATAAATGCATTTAGTCAACTTCCAACCCCAAATTCTGTTGATTTATTTCCAAGTCCCTCTCTTAGAAGGGTCATAAATAATTTGCCTTTGCTGTGTTTTTTTTTTTTTTTTTGCAAAAGCCAACAGTATTTGATGATGATAATTAATTGCTAAATTATTGATTTCCAAGAACATAAGGGAAAATCCCCAAAATATTTTCATTCCTGTTGTTGTTTCTCAATCTCTCTGCAATAGTCAGTATCAATCAATATAAAATATATCAATATATCCAGGATGTAGTCAAAGCAGGGAGGAACTTTCCTATTTTAAGCCCTGTTTAGATGGATATTCTCATCATTACGTCTTTTGCTGTGTTATCTTCACTCTGTTTTATCATCTTGGCTCTTCTCAGCCCATTTTTTGGCAGCAGAACCATCTTGAAAACCTTGGGTTTGATCTGAAAAACCTCGGGTTTGACCCAAACACCCTCGTGTTTGACCCAAAACCCGCAGTGAGATCCATCAGATAAGGAGTCTCCGTGTACCTGTGTGGTCTGGTGGCAGAGGAACAGCTTGGAAATGGCAAATCAGATGGAATTACACGATCCTTATCTTTTTCCCCTACAGAGGGCACGAGCTGCTGACTTGGAACTTGCTTGAAGTGTAGGGAAATGGGGGAAAAAAAAGAGATTTTTCAGCGAGTTTTCAGGAGCTGGAGGAGATATTAGCAAGGGGCCCTAACCTGGTTATTAGCTATGCACAACTGTTGTTTATTTTTGCACAGGAACTAAAGGAGAGACCATCTCTGCTTATTTTTCTTCACTTAACTAAAGAAATTGTATAGCTTTTGGAAAGGGTTAAATAATTTCCTCCTCGCCTGCACTCCTCAGTCCCTTCTTGCCCGTGTGGGAGCGTGCAGGAGGTTCCCCACTAACCACAGCTCTGCTTTCCAAAAGGAAATTAAAGTGAAATACATCAGCCAGGCAGGGACTTCACACTTCAGAGACTTGTAAAGAGCATCAGCTGCTGAAACTGATGGTCACTTTAACTGCCCACGGCTTCTCCTCCAGACAGGAGCTCCGGGTTTTACTGGGCTTAATGGGACAATATCTCCCTCCTGATGACTTCATTTAGGCTCGTGCTGAAACTCCTATTAAAGCAGGGCCGTTAACATTTCATTGAAATGCCTCTGGTGGCAGTTCCTGCTGATCTATAGGAACGCCATCCCCTTCCCGTGGAGGGGATCCCACGTGGGATGGGGAAAGGTGTGTGAGGAATTAATTCCATGCTCTCCTCAGGGCTGAGTACTTTGTCTCTATAAAGGGGGAAAATTTCTTGGTGGCTCCCTGTTTTTTTGACAATTAGTATTTTCAGGATAACGGCTCACAGATCGTGGAAGAGCTGGAAACCTCCAGTGTTTTAAGTATTTTAAATATTGCAAAAGAAAATGTATCTTGGCCAGGGCAGGGAATGAAAAGGTGGTCATTTCCACGGAGGATTTACAGTTCCTTCTGGAATGCAGGAGGAAAATGAGCAGGGAAGTGTGAATCACTGAATCCCAGGATGGTCCAGGCTGGAAAAGATGTCTTAGACTGGACTTAGATAAGACATCAATTTTGGGTCAAACCCGAGGTTTTTTGGGTCAAACCCAAGGTTTTCAAGATGGTTCTGCTGCCACAATGGGCTGAGAAGAGCCAAGAAGATAAAACAGAGTCGAGATAACACAACAAGAGATGTAATGATGAGAATGTCCATCTAAGTTGACCAAGTCCAGTCACCAACCCCTCACCACCACCACCACGTTCAACCCTGAACCCTGTTCCCGAGTGCCACATTCCCCCAGGGTTTGAACACTTCCAGGGATGGTGACTCCACACTGCCCTAAGCAGCCTTCTCCAGGCCTGACATCCCTTTCCATGAGGGAATTCTCCCTGATTCCCAATCCAGACCTCTCCTGGCACACCTTGAGGCTGTTTCCTCTCACCCTGTCCCTGCTGGAACCAGGGACAGGGGTGACGTCCTTGGATCAACAGCTCCAGCCTGTGACCATTCCAGGGCACATCCTCAGCCAGAGGGAGCCTTTGGAATTCTCTGCTTGCCAAATCCAAGGAGTTCTGACATTGCCCAGCACCGCAGCCTGGGTTTCCAGGGTTTATCTTTGAAATCAGGGCGCTCTCCTGGGTAAAAGGAGAGCTCTCATTATGAGCTTAGCAAATTAAAGTGTTTGTGTCTCCAGAAGGAAACAGCCCAAAGCTCCAGTGCCTGGTGGGCGATCAGGTTCCACAGGGCTCGGGCACAGGCAGCCAACCTGCAGCAATCCATGGGATCAGGGCCTAATTTAGGTTGGAAAAGACCTTTAAAGGTCACTGAGTGCAACCATAAACCAAACACAGCCGAGTGCCACCAAACCATGGCCCTGTTGTCACAGGAACCTGACCCAGGCCGGCAAACCGAGCCTCCCGATGCCCAGGAACATTATTTCTCAAAAATCTTGTCTCATTCATGGAAAAAACTGGGGGGGGAATGAACTGAAAAATATGTCTAAATTAATTTTTAAATGTTCATAGGATGCAGTCAGCATCCAAGGTCGATCCAGGTGGGAAACAGGATGGGTTGAGGAGGTGCCACGTCCACGATGAGGTGAGGGCTGGGATGCTCCTTGCACACTGCCCTTGGGGAAATAAAACTGCTTTAAAATAAAAGTTGAATGTGAGACACCCCAGGGACTTCCAGCCCCTCCCCAGGAGCTTCAGGCAGGCTCGGCAGTGGGAGCTGTGTTTTGGTGGGAGGATATTTCCCGACGTTGGAGTTGTCAGCTCTCATTTCTGCCCCTGGCCTTGACGCACAGGTTGTCTCAGGAATTTATTTGACTGACAGACGTCCAAGCCAAAGGAAGGATCTCCCCAGCTGTGAGATTGTGAGTTCCTCGCGGTGCTGCATGGCAAAAATTCCAAAATAAAATGAAATGAGCAAATTCCTTCCAAGAAAACTTGAGGCGAGCAGTCCCCGTATTTTAACACGAAATATTTCATCCCTTAAAACTTGTTTCTGTTGTAGTTAAGTCTGACTTTTGGGTCTAAACTTGTTTTCATTGCAGTATTAAATGGAAATCAATTAGCTCCCTTTTTTTTCATGGAAATATCTGCTTTTCTATTAGTAAAAATGGCAATAATAATAATACTACTAATAATAACAATAATAATTGGCTGCAATATTGCAGATTTTATTATCTCCGAGTCTCGTTCCAAAGTTTGGAAGCGCAGTTGGAGTTTCCGAGTCCAGGACTGAAGCGACCTGGTTATTAAAGAGCATTAATATAAATCAGAGCTAATTCAGAAACTGAGAGCTGGTTATGGATAAGGGATTTCTGAGCTTTGAGCTTTAGAGAAATAGGAAATTATACATACAAATATATGTATTTTTATATGTGCCCACATATGTGTAATTAATTATATTCATGGAAATTCCAGAAGAAAAATGCAAAGTGCACTGAAATACCAGGGAAAAACACTGGGAAATATTTATTTAGATAGAAATATTTATTTCTATCCTGCAAAAGGGAAATTTGCCATTTGAAAGGAAGCTGAGGCTCCCGTGCTATTCCATGTCCATGGTCATTCCTCACTTTTCCTGGATCATCCACCCAGGAATCCAACCCCAAGGGCTGTTCCCAGCTCTGCACTGGTGGTTTTGTCCTTGAAATCCCAGCGAAACCAGATGGGGATTGACTGGACAAACCCCTTGGAATAATGGGCTAAGCAGGAAGGATTTATCCCAACAGGAAACTTTATCCCAAGTCATTTTCTCCTTGTGTGGCTGCTCCTCTCATCCATCCCCAGCACATCCAGCAGCTTCCAGCTCTGCCCTGCTCAACCCCTGCTCTCCAAGTTATCTTGGGATAAAATTTCCCTCTTTTTTTAGGTTTTTTTTTTTCCCATTGATTTCATGGCAAAGGGGCTCTAAACCCCCTCTGGCAAAGGTGTGTTGAGGAAAAACGGGATCCAGCAGGGTTTTTTGGGAGAATCCAGCATCAAAATCAGTGCTGGGCTTCAACCCTTCAGCCTGTGCACTGCTGTGTGTCCGGAGAGGATTTGTGAGCAGACAAGTCATAAGCAGCTCCATGATGGGTATGAGGGTGCAGGTCTGTGGGAATGGATGGCATCCTGTTCCCTTCTCTCCCCACTGAAAGCAGCAAAAATAACTCCAGGATTATCTGTTCCAGCTTCCCATGGCAGGAGAGGAAATGTCAGAGTTTGGAAGTGCGGCAGGAATATGGGAAAACTCAAACTCAGAACGTAAATGAGATTTTATTTAACTTAATATTGACATGGAATTATTTAAATCAAACAACCTCCAAAAGCAATCTCCTGAGTGAGGGGATCCATCCTCCTGACTCTGGGATTTTTTTCATGGTCAAATATTTGATTTAAATTTTGAAGCTTAGCATGGAAAGGGTTTGATTGGAAGGGACCTTGTGGATCATCCCCATCCCATGGGCAGGGCCTCCTTCCGCTGTCCCAGGGTGCTCCATCCTGGCCTGGGACACTGCCAGGGATCCAGGGGTGGCCACAGCTGCGCTGGGAATTCCAGCCCAGCCCCTCCCCACCCTCAGAGGGAGCAAGGCAGATCCATGGAGCCATCAGGTTCCCTGGCACAGCTTCTCCTGTGTCCCAGGGGCTGAACCCCAGTTTGGGAACCTCCATGGGTCAGGAATCACCAAATCACCTCTGGGGACAAAACAGTCGACAGAGCCTTGGAATGTGGCTGGAACTGCCCCATCCCAGCACTGAGAACTGACTTTTCCAACACTGCGCACCTGGAAATGGAAACCGACCTCAGAACCATGGCTTTTCTGCTTTTTCTTGTATCCAAGCAAGATTTTTTTTGTTTTCTCTCCTTTTTTTTACTTTCCTTCTCTTTTATCCCCTTCTTTTTTCTTTCCTTCTTTTTTCTTTCCTTTTTTCCTTTCCTTCTATTTCCTTATTTCTTTCTTTCCTTCTTTTTCCCTTTATTCTTTTCTTTCCTTATTTTCCTTAATTTTTTTTCTTTCCTTTTATTTCTTTCCTTCTTTTTCCCTCTTTCTTTCTTTCTTTCTTTCTTTCTTTCTTTCTTTCTTTCTTTCTTTCTTTCTTTCTTTCTTTCTTCTTCTTTCTTTCTTTCTTCCTTTCTTTCTTCCTTTCTTTCTTCCTTTCTTTCTTTCTTTCTTTCTTTCTTTCTTTCTTTCTTTCTTTCTTTCTTTCTTTCTTTCTTTCTTTCTTTCTTTCTTTCTTTCTTTCTTTCTTTCTTTCTTTCTTTCTTTCTTTCTTTCTTTTCTTTCTTTCTTTCTTTCTTTCTTTCTTTCTTTCTTTCTTTCTTTCTTTCTTTCTTTCTTTCTTTCTTTCTTTCTTTCTTTCTTTCTTTCTTTCTTTCTTTCTTTCTTTCTTTCTTTCTTTCTTTCTTTCTTTCTTTCTTTCTTTCTTTTCTTTCTTTCTTTCTTTCTTTCTTTCTTTCTTTCTTTCTTTCTTTCTTTCTTTCTTTCTCTCTTTTCCCTTTCTTTTCCTTTTTTTTTTTCTTTCTCTTTTTCAAACCCAGCAGGACAAAATCCCAGCCTGTACCCAAGGCCTGGCTGCTATATTTAACTCAGACAAACACGTAACAAATCACTATTCTGCAGAAAGAAGGTACACCTCAGAGGTTGGATTTTTTTTTTTTTTTCCTCTTCAGACCTGGACGTAGAGACCACAACCCTCTAAATAATCCTCCAGAAATAAACCAATGAAATGTTCCCTCTGACAACAGACACAGCATTATACCTGCAGCTGGTAAATGTTTCCACAGTCCAACCACCTTTCCTTCTCGTTTCCAGTAAAAATTTGCTCCCAGGGGGATGGAGGCAGCAGTTGGACTTTAATTACTTTTCTGCAATAACGTGGAACGGAGAGTTGCAATTTTATTTTTTTTTCTTTTTTAATGCTGCTGATGGATTCTCTTTTTTTTTTTCTCATTTTGGAAGGGAAGGACAGAGGAGTGCTGGCAGCACAGGCAGATGCCCAGTGGAGAACCATCCCTGGGGTCTCTCAATCCCTCCTGATTTTTGGCCATTCCCTGCAGTGCAGAGACACGGAATATTGGGAATTCAGTGAAGGTTCCAGAGAACTTTGCAGCACTGCTGGCTCAGCCCTTCAGACCAAGCTCCCAGTGAAGCTCAATGGTTACAGCCCCTTCCTTCCCTAGAACTCAAACTCCAGGAGCCAGGAAATTTGGGAATACTTCCCCCATCCCTGGAAGTGTCTAAGGCCAGGCTGGA
The DNA here is from genome assembly GCF_029207755.1 of Chamaea fasciata. Classification (NCBI taxonomy): domain Eukaryota; kingdom Metazoa; phylum Chordata; class Aves; order Passeriformes; family Sylviidae; genus Chamaea; species Chamaea fasciata. The sequence goes on along the minus strand of NW_027094104.1, from coordinate 4,265,496 downwards.
TGGGGTTTGGAGCACCCTGGAGGTGTCCCTGCCATGCAGGGGCTGGGCTGGGGTGGAATTTAAGGTCCTTTCCCACCCAAACCATTCCATGCCCCTGTGATTCCATGATTTGATCAGGATCTCCAAGGTCTCCTTCAACCCAGAGCATTCTCTGGTTCCATGTGGTGAAAGCTGCCCAGCCCTGAGGTGCTTTGGGGTGTAACTGGAGGGCTCTGCAGAGAGGAATTCAGTTTTCGAGGGAAAAGAAGCTTTTCGTGCATCCTTGAAGCTGCCTGGATTTCGTGGATGAAAATGCATCTCCGTGGATTTCATGGAGAAGAAGGCAGGCGACCCAACCAATGCTGGATTTTCCTGATGGAAATTCCTGCCCCAGCCCTGGTGCTGCTGCCTGAGAGCAGAAATCCTGATTTCCTGGGGGAAAGAAATCCCATCAGTGCTGTACTGCCCTGGGGTTAAAGGTGGTTTGAGAATGAAACAGCTTCAAAACTCAGAATTTGGGGAATTTCCTTTGCTCCCTTTTCCCCTCCTTGAGTAGAGTCGGTTTTCTGGAGCCTCTTGGTTGTGATTCCAAAGCTCTTTGGAAATCCCACCTGGATTTCAGTATCTCTGAAGGACATCCAGCACAGGGATTTATTTTTCCTCAACAAGATTGATTGGGCTCCCCCCCAGGGCTCAGCCTTTGCCAAGGACTCCTTGGATTTTGCTGGAATTGCCTGCTTTTCCTGACTGCCTGCATTCACTGCTCTGGGCTGCCCTCAGGAACCTCAGGGCTCTGTCCTCCATCCCAGAGCATTTTCCTGAAGGAACCAGGGCTCTGTCCTCCATCCCAGAGCATTTTCCTGATGGAATCAGGGCTCTGTCCTTCATCCCAGAGCATTTTCCTGAAGGAACCAGGGCTCTGTCCTCCATCCCAGAGCATTTTCCTGATGGAATCAGGGCTCTGTCCTCCATCCCAGAGGAGCATTTTCCTGAAGGAACCAGGGCTCTGTCCTCCATCCCAGAGCATTTTCCTGATGGAATCAGGGCTCTGTCCTTCATCCCAGACCATTTTCCTGAAGGAATCGGGGTTTGTCTAATTTTATCCCCATCACTCCTGGCATATCAAGGGCTCTTTTCAGATATAATTCCTGCTATCAGGTTTTACATCCTCGTTTTATCCCTGCAGTGGGATAAAATGCACTAAAAGAACCCTGCTGGCTTTGGGCAGGAGGATATTTATTTAAGCAAGCTGAGTTCCATATTTTGGTTGGATAATTATGACCTTTTTCTCTTGCATCCATTTACTGGACCCTATTATTTTCTGCCACTGAAGCCCAAAAAAGTATTTACACAGCTCAGCGCTCCTCAGGCTAAACACGGATGGGATGCTCAATCATGGGAATCAGTGCAAAAATCCTTGATTTTTTTCCTTTTCTCAATGATTTTTGAATCAAGACTAAATAGAGCTGGAAGGGCTGAGGGGAGCAGAGAGAGGTTTCTTGTCCTTCACATGCAGAAAGTTTGGATCTCTTCCTTAATGCAGGGGAAAGGACCAGGAGTAGGAACATACTTTGGTTTGCAGTTTATTTTTTTCTCTGCTTTCCCTTCCCCAATTCAAACAAACCCAACCTTCTCTTTGGTTGGTGCTGTTCCACGCAGGGATGGGATTTCTCTGGAATCTCCCTGCTGCTCCTGGATGTGGGTGGTTCCCAGAAAAATCAGGAGATGCTGTAGTGTTACCTTGTGCTGGGCCACTCATCTCCTAACTGGGCTTCTTAAACAAACAAAGCATCAGGGTTAAAAAGTGAAAATTTAATTATCTGTTCATCCCTGAAACTGCAAAAATGGGGGGAAATCTCACAATTAAATTTAAAAATGTGGGATATTGGTTTTGGAAGGAGGGTCCCTTGATGTGGCTTAAAGGAGGCAGCGTGTGAACCCAGAGAAATCCTGGTTTAATCCAGATTGTAAAACAGAATTCTGGCCATTTCTCCCTTGCACTTGCTGGTAGTTTTCCATAGTTTCTGGCTGGTTCCAGTTGGAAAACGGAGAGCAATCCCTGACTTAAATTTCACCTGATGAACTGTAAACACTTCTGTTCCCACCCCTCTGCAGATGAGGATGGTGTTTAACTGAGATTATTTAAGCTTTTGATTACTCTGATTACACCCTTCTGATTGTGCTGATGTCGAGAATTGGGCGCTGCTGCTGCTGATTAAACTTTAAAACCCTCTAAAAGTGTAGAAGTACCTTCCAGAAATAAAACTTTTGCTTTTTTATTTCCTTTTTAACTTTTCCTGGGTAATTCCTTAAACCCTTTAACCAGGGATTGGAGGTGCCCTCACATGGTGCTGTCTGTTCTCCTCTGGAATTATTCCACATAAACTCAATTATCTGACACTGGCTTACATGGAGTCACTGATATCTTTTTCTTTATGTTTGTTCGGGGTTTTTTTCTTTAATATAAATCATTTATCAATGCAAGTTTTCGGTGACAACATCGACAAGACCTCCAAGAGGAGGCTGTAAAATGGATTCCAAGTCCAAAGGTGGAGAGTGGAACATCAATTAAATATTTCAGCGTAATTTTTTCACGGCCTCTCATTAACACCCAGCCACGAGAGGTGTTTCCCACCCAGGCCACAAAGGATGTGTCAGGAGCTCCCTTGAGATGTGGGCAAGGACAGCCGAAAATTTCCAGCCTTGTTGTTTTTTTTTTTTTCCCTCTGATTCTTCTTTTTCCCCGTTTTTGCACCTGCCTGAGCAGCCTGGGCTGTGGGATGTTCCCTGCCAGGGCAGGGGATGGAATGGGATGGGCTTTAGGGTCTCTTCAGCCCAAACCACCCCGAGATGTTGCCATCCTGGGTGTGCAGTCCATGGCCCCAAGCCCTTTCCAGGTGTAAAACACATGAATTCAGATTTTCAGGGAATCAGAAGGGTGGGGGAACCTCTCCCAGCACCATTCTGGGGCTGTTACTTCCTTTTTTAATTGATCCTTTTGTTCCCAATAAGGATCAGGAACATTTATGGCTTCATTTCACAAAGCTTGAATTATTTCAGGGGAGAGGGAAGGTGTTGGAGCCCTGGGCACTGAGAATTCCAGACTTTCTGTGCTGACAGGCTCTGACCCCCAGGCAAACACTGCCTTGGACCTGAGGCCGTGGAAAAGGCTCCCAAAATTGAGTGACAGCACTGGGATTGTGGGTGTGGGGTTTGAATGGAAGTGTGTGATGTCACAGGGTGGAAAACTCAGAGTTTAAGGGTTTAGAATACAGTAATGTATCGATAAAGCAAGATGGGGGAGTCAGGGCAGAGGCCGAGTCCTTCTTTTTCACCTTCTCCTTCACGGGTCTGGGTGGGATTTTGTAATTGGGTAGAAAAATCCGCATTGGTTGGTTGGTTGGTTATTGGGTTAAAAGTCAAAATAATTTGGTGTCATTTCTTAATTGGACAGTTTATCCTTTAAAGGCCTTGGAGAGAGAGAGAGAGAGATGGGGCTCCATTTCCAGTTTGTTATCCAGAAGTGCTGTAGAACTCACAGTTTGTGAGACTGTAACAGAGAAAAGATCTAATAAACATCTGAGTCCGAACAAGAAACACCATCTCGAGCATTTAATCCTCACTTTGGCAGAAAAAGAAGATTGAAGGAAACAGGAAGCTTCATAATCAGGAGCTTTTTTCCCTCTCCCATCACCAGCATTTTATGGAATGATGGATTGGTTTGGGTTTGGAAGGGACTTTAGGGACAATCTCATCCCACCCTCTTCCACAATCCCAGGGTGCTCTTTGGACACTTCCAGGGATGGAGCAGCCCCAGCTTCTCTGGGAATTCCATCCCAGCCCCTCCTCACCCTCCCAGGGCAGTATTTCTCCCCAGTATCCCATCTCCCCCCACCTCTGGCACAGGGAATCCATTCCCCACGTCCCACATTCCCATTCCCATCTGTGCACGCACTCCCACATATCCATAAACATATAAATACATGTTGGGTTTGCCCAGCTCTTAAAAATGTTCTGCATCTGCTGCAAGAAGCCGCATTTCCCACCAACTGGAGAGAAAACATTTTAATATGAGATCAAATATTTGCCTTGTCCAATGCAAGATGTAATTACATTCGCTCCAAGGCTCTTACACCCAGCAAAGAAACCAGAATTAGGGGGGGAAAAAAATAATTTTTCAAAGGTGTTTTCATGTCTGTCCTGGGAGGGGGAAAAAGTGTGTGGGGGGGAATTTTCCTTAAATAGAATGATCTGCTCCTTTTTATGAAATAGACCTGAAATTTCTGATGCCACAGCTCAAATCCTGTAATTATAAAGCAGAGTTTACAAAGTTTTTCACCTCCTTAGCACACCTTGGGTTGGTGGGGCAGCTGTTTCGCTCAGGATTGAAAAACTTTTTTAGAGAAAACACCCCAAAAATAGAGGAGTGAAGGTTCTGGCTGCTCTGTGATCCCACCTGGTCGTTGGGTTTGTTCACAAATCCTTTTAAACCCACGTGGGGGATGAACCTTGCTGAGGACAGGGTAGGGACTGTTGCCTGGGAGAGCTGCCCCTGGAATTCTCAGGATTCTGGGATTGTCAGGATGGATGCACGGGGAGGCAGGAGCTGCTGCAGTGCCCAGCCCATGAAACGGGAGCTGAGCACAGGCAAAAACTTTGTGGAGGGAGCCCAGTCCTGAACAAAACTGCTAAAAAATTGCCACTATTTCTTTTTTTGGGGGGGGCAGCCCAGTCTTAAAAGCTGCTTAAACTCAAGTTTAGTCTGAGCAGCCGTGTGGGTTTTTAGTGCTGACAAAGTTGCCAGCTTTCCAAAAATTAAGCCCAGGTTTAAACAATCACCTTTGAGGGGTGAAGCTGAGACAGGTGAGGTGAAAACAGAAAATACAGATACAGTGAAGAAAGAAACAGCAGAAAAAGCAAGAGTTTGCCTTTCTGGGTTATTTGTTCCCTCCACATCTTCCCTCAGACCTCAGAATTCCAGTCTGATATTTGCCTCTCATAATCTCTGCCATTAAGCAGCAGAGATTATGATTTCCCAGCATTTTCTTTTTGGGCCAAATTTTGGCAATTTTTTTTTCCCAACCTTTTGAATTGGTCCAAATCAAAATTTATGATTTTGATTTTTCCAGCCTTTTCTTTTTGGGCCAAATTTTGGCACCTTAAAAGCTCCAACTTCATCCTTGGTGTAAAAGCCCAGGAGATTTGGATCAGGACTCAATTTGTCCCTGAAGTTTCAGATAAATTTCAAACAGGCCTTGCAGATGTGTAACTCAATTTTTCGAAAAATTATTCATCTATTATTATTTTTTTAAAACTGGACTTCCAGGATTGCCCTGGTATTTTTTGCATTTCTGATCTGCCCTGGTGGAAATTCCAGGATTCCAATAGGAAGGGGAATAAAGCCTGGGAATTGTCTGTGATTTTTTAAACTTCTTTTGTTTGTTTTGCAGGTAAAACCTGTAAAATTGGACTAAACACCCTCTGTACATTAATTCAGGTGGTGTCTTCTGACATTGTACAAAATGTTATTAGTTAAAAAAAAAAAAACCCTCTCAACAAGAAGGGACAACAAACCATTTGGATTTGGCAGCATGTTTGTGATGTTCCCCAATTCCAGATTAGGAATTCAGGGAGGTTTCATGATTCTCCTTTAACTGTAGCCTGATTAAAATTTCCATTTCTCAGGTCTTTTTTTTTTTAATTTTTATTTTTTTTTTAAATTGATAAGAGAAACTAATTTCTTTTCTTGAGGAGAGAAAAATCTGGATTCTTACTTTGGGACATTGATAAATCACTTAGACAGAAAGTGTTTGACCTTTAGAGATGATTAAATTAAGACAGCTCTGCCTGTGAGTGCTCTGTTCAGATTTTCTCTCTTGATTCATTCATAGATAAATTTACTTTAAACACTTCTTGGTTTTCCTCCCTCTCCCCTCCAGCTTTGCAAGGCTTCAGTCATTCATTTTGAAAAACATTTATTCAGAGGAGCCAGGCTCTCTCTTCACTCCGAGCTGGCCTTTTGCTCATTTTCTCACTTGGTAATTTTTGCAGTCCTAACGTGAGGTACATTTTTATAGCAAAATCACTTCATTCCCCACAGCTCCATCTGCCTCCCCAGGCTCTCCAGATTTGCCTTCTCCCCCTGAGATAAAATGTTCATTTGTTTTCTTTCCAAGCTCCCGTTCTCATGTCCCTCCTGGGGAATTCTTTGCCTTCTCCATTGTTTGGGTTTCTGACCGAATCCAGTCTCTCCAGAGGTTCTGCACTTTGTGGGGCTCTGCCTGTCCCTTCCCTGTCTCCAAGTTATCCCCATCTTCTCCAATCCTTCTGATAATTCCTGAACTTCTGGGGGACTTCTACACAAAATTTTAGATGGGGATTTAAAATTTCTGAACATATAACAAGTGTTATGTTTATAACTCTCTTATTTCTTTAATTTTCATGTGTCTCAAGTTGAGATGTGTCCAGACCCATGAAAAATCTTCAGCTTCAGATTTCCAGGGCTGATAACGCCTCCAGGCCAAAATTTGTTTGCTTTTTGCCTTTGCCCCTTTTCCTTATTTAACTTCTCTGAATTTTCTTTCCATGCTCCCATTAATATTCCAAGTACATTGAGCCCAAAATCACTCCAGAACATCAACTTGAATTTTGGGTAGCGTCCACTCAGCCAAACCCCCCACTTCTCCTTCACTTTGAGGCAAAGGATGAGGAAAATGCTCATTATAGGAGATCACCCACCTTCAATAACCCCTTGGGGGGTGAACACAAACCGAATGTGTCTTGTTCCTTGAGGAATTGCACAGAGAAACACAAGGCACAGATGAAATGGGAGCACTTATTCCCCAGAGTGGAGCGGCACAGTCCCTTCTGCTCTAGTTGTGATCCATCTTTGGATGTGCCTCTCGTGGTAAGAAAAGCTTTACCTGGATCCCAAGTGACACAATCACCTCCCAGTGCCAGTTTTGCTTGGATAATCTGTATGGAATTGTAACTTATTGCACAAATGGGTTCATGCTCTGCACCTGTCTCGGTTTGAAAGGCAGGTGTCTGCTAAGAAAGGCAGGAGCCTCCCTTGGAATGGAGAAGGTAAACCCCTCCCTCTGAATTATTATAATCTTGAAATTAAGGGGCTCTCAGGCAAAGATTTGGGAATAGGAATCACAGTTCTTTGCTAGGAAAATTAAAAATGTAATAGTACAAAAAAGCAAACAAACAAAAAAATAAACCACTGACAGAGTCAGAACACAGCCTGACCCCCTGTTGGTCAGGGTGCTGGTGTCAGCCCAGTCCAGTCCTCCTGCAGTGACAGATGTGGTTCTGTTGGAGCAGAGATGATCCTGGAGAAGGGCCCAGTGGTGCTGGGATGGGTCCATATTCCTCTGGGAATCCAGTGCACACAGGCTGTGCTGGTGTTCTGAATGCCAGGTTTGATCCAGGTGGGAATGCTGGGCTCCTCCCCCTGGGTGGAGCCTCTCCCCGTGGGATGATGGGATTGTATCCGCCCTGCAGTGAGCCTGGATGGCCCATGGACAGCAGATATCCCCTGGAGGGAGGGTGGGTCCTGGAAGGGATAAAGAAAACACCTCCCCAATGGTTTTAACAGCTGGCAATAGAATAGAATACAAACTTTTGGTTACATCTTGCATTGCAACCCAAGACAGCCGCCCAGCAAGGTGGAGATGGGAGGTGGCATTCCATGGGCTGAGTGACTCCAATGGGCTTCATGACATTGGCAGAAAATGCAAATTATTTTCCAGAATGAGACACATCTGAGGGAGACACCGATACAGATGAGAGGATTTGGGTTGATCCCCCTCAAATCCAGCAGGATGCCGTTCCCAAATCTCCTGCCCTTTCCTTGAGGCCTTTGGCCATTGTTCCCCTGGCCTGATGCTCTGACTTTTCCCACTGCTGGCATTTGTTCCCTGGGTGTAATTTGGAGCTGGAGGGCCTTGAAACCATTTAACTAGTGGAAGTAAATTGCTTGGAGCACTGTGAAAATATCGCTGAGACCGTGTGGTTTTTAAACTCCTTTTCACTGCACTGTGCTCCTGAATTATTTCCAGCTGCTTCCAGATGCTCCTCGTTGCCTTGCAGTAGGAAATGCACAGATCCTGCCCCAGTCAGGTGCTGATTGTGGGCTTGGAGATAAGAAAAGAACCTCCTAAAGTTCTGCTGTGAGCTGTTATTAGTGGTATTCCTTGAATTAATTGTCATTTTGTGTTGGGAGATGGATTTACTTGGGTTTAGCTGAGGTTTATTTCAGAAATGCTGAGCGTCAGAGCACAGATAAAGCTTTTTTCTGCTTGATCTGTGAATCAGGGGAGGTTTCCAGGTGACTTGGGGGCTTCTCCCATGCAACACACACAGAGTTCTGCTGAAACTTCCCGTGGAACTGGGAATTCAGGCAGCCGAGTTTGGGGCTGATGCAAATTCCAGAGTCCTCAGGGCTGGGGATGCTCCATCCCTTCAGGAAGCTGCTGCCCCAAACATTAATCCTGTCCTATCCTGGCTGCTGACAAAGCTGAACACGGAGCCATGGAAAAGAATAAAATTCCCTCTGCTGACCTGGGAACAGCCGCAGAAACCCAACCTTGCCTTGGCTTCCACAAGCCAAACCCAGAGAGGATTTAGGCTCTGCCTCGGAGTATTTTAAGCTTCGAACAGACTTTGTTTTGATGCATTTTCATGATAACCTGAAGGGAAAAAACACGATGAGCTGAGGGTGTGAAGCCAGCAGGGTTAAATCACTTCACTGGATGTCATCTCAACCCTCTCCCCCATCCAAAATTTCTACATGTGAACTTATTCCCAGAAAATTCCTGTCAGTAAAAGTATAATGAGAATTCACCAGCTCTCCTTTCCTGTATTACCTCCAAAAATAGATTGTTTTGAACTTTTATGAGAGTTTAACTTGTCCTAGCTGGACAAAGACGAGATGCCAATGATAATAGGAAAAGGCCTGCTAATTGATTTTAAATACTGGTGGTCTTGATTGGTGCCAGAATTAATGACAATGATCATATATTTCCTGCAGCCCTTTTCATCCCAGAGCTCCTCACAGAACAGTTTCCAAATTATTCCAAGAGAAGAGCAGCCAAACCTGGGGGTAAAATATGGCAGGATGGTTTTCCAATTGAAACAGCAGCAGGAATATTGGGAGAAGGGATTACTGAAGCTGGAATCTGTCCAGATTCCTCGGATTTACACACTTTTAACAATATTTTCTGGACTTTTAACCGCAGATAACCATCTGCAGTGCCTGTCTGCTGCTCTGCTGCGAGCTGAGTGTCAAAAATAGCCTGCCCAGGGTGATATTTTAGCAAGCAAAGCCTGCAGGGTATTAATAGATGGTGAAAGGCTCTGCTCTCCCCAAACCACTAAGGACAGGTTTGCAGTTTCAGGGGTTTTCAAGTGGTTGGAGTCCTCAGGAGTTGTTTGTGCCATGGGAATTCTCAAACAGCCCTCCAGGACAGGCTCAGCCTCTTGGTCATCTCTTTCATTTTCTTCAAAATATCAAAAAGAAAAGATGGCAGAGTTGTTGTTTGCTTCAGGATTTCTCAAGGTTTCCTTAGGGGATCATTATCCAGGGAATTCAGTCTGTGTGTGGCGTTTGTAGGGATACACAGAGGGGGCTCAGCTCCCTTTTCCCTGCTCCTGTTTTCCTGCTGCTCTGGATTTGTGCCCTGCATGGACGTCCCTGCCTTCCCCTGCACTGCTGGTGGATTCCAGACTTCTGTTCTCCCAAAGGCTGATTTTTCCTGAGCTAACGGGATTTTTTTGCATTTCCTCCCTCCTGGTGGTGGGGTTGGTTCTCAGCAGAGCGGGGTCACTTCCCATGCGGGCACTGTGGCCTCACGATGCCCTGAGTGGGTTTGGAAAGTCCTGGGGGGATTTTAATTCCTAAAGATTGATCCCCCCATTCTGTTCCTGCAGAGCACCAACCCCTCAGTGATCCCTTAATTCCAGTGACACCAGCACTGCACACACCCTACGTTTCCTAAATATGATTTTCATGAAATCCTTCCTTTTTTGGCTGGATTTTCGTTCTGGGGTGGGAAAAAATTCCCAGCGCTCTCCACTGAAAAACACAACACTGCTCTAGAACTGGGGGAAAGGTGTGGAATTCCACCAGGGCAGGTTTCTAACTGGTGGAAAAAGGCAGAATTCCCTCAGCTTTTCTGTCCAGACTCCCCAGTTATGGATTCCAGCCACACAATTCCCTCCTCCTCTTCCTCTTCCTCTGATTTAAACCCCGTCTCAGCCTACGGCTGTTGGCTAAACCCAACTCCTTGGCCTGGTTACAGACTCTGAGGTGTGAGGTGGATGGAGGTTGTTGAAATCAGAATTCTGATTTAGCATTTGAACCAGAAGAGGGAGATGAGAGCCAGTGCAGGTGAGGCCACTTGTGCTGCCATCACACACCAAGGGAACTAAATATCCTCTGAAAGAAGCTTTTCAGTCCACTGGAGAACGGCATAAAACCAATAAATTAAAGCCAAAATGAGGATAAAAATGGGAGAACTGACTTTTTCAATGGATTCTTCCTCTCTGATATCGTTTAAGCCCCGTCTCAACCCATGGGTATTGGCTAAACCCAACTCATTGGACTCATCACAGACCCCAAGGTGTGAAATTTCCACAGCCAGCTGAGGAGATTCCCTCCCCCAACACAGTTCCCTGGGAGCTGGGAGTGCCCTGGGACACCAAATAAATCCAATTGCCCATCCCAAGGGATGGGAACCCACAGGAAAAGCAGGCAGCAGGGCCAGGCTTCCCCTCCGTGCCACGGAGCCGGCAGGAGCCACCACCCCCATGGGGGATTTGGGGATTTTGGACAACAAAAAAGAGCCACAGGGTTTAAAAATGGAGAAGGTTGACAAAATGTATTAGGCTGAGGTCAAATTTCATTGAATTGTTGATTATTGAATGTCCCATCTTCAACTCCGCAGATTCCCTTTAAAAAGCCACTTTTTAGTGTTTTCAGGGAGCAGCAATTATTCCTGCAGGGTTTGGAAACGAGTCCTCCATGGGATTTTGGGATTTTTCAGGGCTGTCTCAGACAGTTCTGGTTTAAAATAGAACCTGGGCAGACTCTGAGCCCAAGGTGCCTGGGCTGGGCCAGCTCAGGGGGACCAGGACACAGGTTTGGGTGGCTTTTCTGGGAGTTTGGCTCATTCCCGAAAGCATCGGGATGCAAAGAAAACGAAGATTTCATTGAATTATTGATTATTGAGTGTCCCATCTCCAACCACGCAGATTCCATTAAAAAAACAAAATAAGTGTCAGTGAGCATGAGGCTGTTCCAGAGGGGCTGATCCTCCTCCTGTTTGTTTGGACAGCGCCTTATCTTCCTCCACAACCCTGCCAGGACCTGGCCATCCCCTCAGAGGGCAGCTGTGACAGCACCACTCCGCTTCCTGAGGATTTTAACCCCTGTCAGAACCACCCATAAATCCTCTGGGTCGCCCTGAAAACCCCTGGGATGTCCCGAGTTTCTCCTCGTGGGAAGAAAAGTTGTGTTTTCCCTGCCTTGATGATGCTCGCTGGACAAATAATGAGCAGCCAAATGAATCTGTCAGTGCTGGCACCAAGAAAAAAAAATTAAATTCTGTGTGTCCCAGGATGCTGAGGGTTTAAAATCCTAAACAAAGAAATAAGTTCTGTGTGCCCCAGGATCATAAATCATATCATAAACAAAATCATAAATAAAAGTGTTAAATTCAGTGTTCCCCAGGATGCTGGGGGTTTAAAATCCTAAAAAATTGTTAAATTCTGTGTGTCCCAGGATGCCCCAATCTTCTTCCACGTGTTGGACCTGAAGGATTGCACTGTAAATTAGGGACTCTCCGTGGGAGGGATAAATCAGGGCACAATCAGAGGTTTGAGCAAATTCTCTCTGTTTCAACAGAGATTTCTTGTGAATTACAGCCCAAAGTCTCCTGCTGGAGCAGGAATTATTCTGTGTACAACTTCTCTTGAAACAGCTCTCCTGCAAAACCCGAACAGCAACCCCCAGCACCCCGAAAGTCACAGTGTAATGAATTGTTTCTGTGAATAAAAGTGAAAAGCAGCCCACTCACGGCTCCGGGAGCATTAACGCACGGAGCTGCACTGATGCCCTCTGTGTGCTGAAATTTGGAGCCGAGGATGGAGCTGAGGGGCAGAACTGAGCGTGGTTGTGTTTGAGAGCAGCGGGTTTGGCCCCCCGGCCACCCCCCGGCAGCTCTGCTGTCATTAATAAACCCAAAAAAAAAAAAGAAAAAAAAAAAAAGCGAGAGGTGGGGCCACATGTGGTGTCAATACACTTTAATTAAGTGTAATAATTCCCCTTTTCCTGAGGTGGACGTGCTAAGACAGATTTCTCCGCGGAGATTTATGCCCGGCCGAGGATTGCTGGGCTGTGCCCTGGCGCTGTGCAGAGCGTCAGTGCCCTCTTTGGGAAACGCCGGGATTCTGCAGGAATTCCGCAGGAATTCTGCAGCACGGGGCTCCGAGCGCTTCCACACGTCCGCTTTCCACAGGGTTTTATAGTTTTTATCCGCCTGGAGCAAAGACCCCTTTCAGTCTGAGCTCCTTCATATAGGAAAAAAAAAAATAGGAAATCTTTAGCTGGGCTTCAAGACTCTCTGAGAATCCCCGATTGGATCAGTAATTAAAGTGTGGGGCCATCCTGGGTGAGTTTCACGGCGTTTTGGCAGGCTGGGATATCCTGGGATGGAGGAAAATCCTGGGCAGAGCTTTTCTCTGAGCTCACTTTTCCTTGTCACCTCACCTGAGACGAGCCACCAGCAGCGAGCTCACCTGGTCACAGCAGCTCTGGTGAAATTTGGGTGGAAAAGCTGAAACAGTCAGATCCTGCCGGTTTTAATGGGATAGAAACCCTTCCAAAATCCCCCTGTGGATAGATAGAATTTAAAGCATGGAATATGCCCTGAAATCACAAGGTGGAGGACGGACTTTGGATGCCCAGGTAGAATTTAAAACATTAAATATGTGCTGAAATCACCAACTAAAGGCAGATTTTTGGCTCTCCAGGTAGAATTTAAAACATGAAATATGCCCTGAAATCCCCAGATAAAGGACAGACCTTGGCTCTCCCGGTTTAGGTATTTCCAGGACGAGCACCTAAAGATTTATCCTTGCATGAGAAGACGACTTAAAAAATTGCGATGTGGACTTTGCAAGCTCGGTGCTAAAACACAAGTCCGAGACAATGTGCTGGGGTGTTTGTTTGTTTGTTTGTTTGTTTGTTTGTTTGTTTTTAGGGAGTATTTAGGGAGTTTATAGGACTGCAAAGTTGCTGGAAGTTTCTCTTGGGCGTTTCTGCAGCCAGAGGGGGAAGCTGGAGATGATGGAGCTCCTCGGGAGAGAAACACGGAGCGCTGCTAAGCCGAGCTTTCCGGGCAAGGGGAAAGGCTGAGCGGGAGGGAATGGGGTTGGAAACTGATCGGGAGCCGATAGCAGCGCACAAAGCTCGGGATTAAAGGCACCAGCGCTGGCTGGAGGTCACTTTTCATCCTGCAGGATCGTTCCTGCCTGCCGCAGGCTCGGCAACGCCAGCTCGCCGCCAACATCTGTTCAGCCATCGCTTCCAAAAGCAAAACAGGATTCCCCCAGCGCTGGTGGTACAACAACACGTCCCCCTCGGCTCCCTCCTGATCCAGGGAAGTTCCCTGCAGGGCTGGAAACCCTGCCCGGGTTCCCTGAGATAGCCCAGCACATGGAATAGTCGGGAGGGATTCTCCCGGGACAGGGAGTGAATTCTGCTGCGGGCAGGGAATGGATCCTGCTGCAGGCAGGGAATGAATGAATCCTGCTGCAGGCAGGGAATGGATCCTGCTGCATCCAGGGAATGAATCCTGCTGCAGCCAGGAGAGCCCCAGGAAAGCCCCGAGCGGGATTTGGGGAGGAACGGATCCTGCAGGTTTTGTTTGATGCTCAATACGCATCAGATAAGCCGGGGCTGCGGAGCGGTTTTGGTTTCGGAGCAGAGGCTGATCCTGATCCATCGGATGCTCGGTTTGACCCCAAATTCCCCAGGTGCAGCACAGCCCTGAACAAAGGGGTGGGTCCGGGCTCTTCTCTCCGTGCTAAAGAGGTGCCAAAACCTCCGGCTGCAGGAACAACGCTGGAATTTCAGCCCAGCTCTAATCCCAGCATCACCAGGAGCAGAGAAATCTGATGAGGAACCAGGGAAAGTGCTGGCAGGTGGTGAAATAAGGGGAGAAAAGGCGACCCAGCAGGCAGGATTGATCCGGCAGTGGAGCTAAAAGAGAACAGGATTTATCTCGTATCTGCAGATCTCACCTGACAGGAATTGTCAGATGTGTGGAGGGGAGGAAGATTTCTGCAGGGATCAGTGTGCCAGACTCTCCTCATGCACAGCTCCTTGGCCTTGCAGCTCTCAAGGAGCCGGAGGGGACAATTCAAAGTTAAAAATCCTGGAGAAAACGGCTTTGGCAAACCAGATTTTCACTGCAAAAAGCAGCCCCAGACTCAGGCTGGGAAAAGAATTGAAACGGCTCTGGAAAACTATCCCTGCCTGGGATAAAGTGCAACTTCTGAAAATCCAGAGTATCAATTCTCCTTTTCGTCTTGCTGTTTAGAAGCCGCCCAAGGTGTTTGTTGCCTCCCATGTCTAGCACATACCTCACCAACTCAGTATCATTCCCTTTCAAATGATTTTCAAATATTTGAGACTTTAAGACACTTTTTTCTCTGTTCCACTCATCTAAATATCACATAAGCTGAAAAAAAAAAAAAAAAACCCAAAAAAAAAAAAAAAAAAAAAAACCAAAAAAAACTTGTAAGAAAAACAGTGAGATCAAGCTGGAGCTTGGACATTGCCCAGTGCAGCAGACCCAGCAGATTTCTTATTTCATTTCTGACACCTCGCTGAAGCTCCATGTCAATTTAGGACAGCTGTGTCTGCATCCAAATCTTACCAGACACGCTGGAGAGTTTGTTCTCCTATCCAAAAGATTATTTCTGAGCCTGATCCAACCTAATGCACTCAAATCCAAACATCGCAGGCCAGGTGAAATCCCAGCTTTCCTTGGTGGCTGGAGGCAGCCGTGCCCTGGGAGTGGAGAGGAGGGGCTGGCAATTTGCAAATCCTGCTACAATTTAAACTCTCTCCTCACATAGTTCATATTTTAACCATCCCGTGGCTCTTTTGCAGAATCCTGGTCTCAATCCATGTCCTGATGTTCTCCTGAATGCCAGGGGGGCTGGGGGGGCTTGGCCCTGCCTGTCCCAGAGGGCTGAGCTGAGCTCTGAGCTCCATCCTCATCACAGATCTGGGCTACACTGAGCAGCACTTGGTTGCTTTTTTATTTAGATTATTTCTAAACAAATCAAAACTCCCATGCCAGGAGTTTGCACAGCCTTTGACATCCAAAAAAAAAACCCCCAAAAAACCAAAACAAACCTTCACAAGCAGTCAGGGCGCTGTGATCACTCACATCAGAACAAAAATCACGATGATATTTCCTTGACAGCTCTGTTTAAATCCGAGGATGTTCTTGCAGCCCCTGGGTTATCACAGCTCCGTGCAGCAGCTTTTGTTCCATCAGAACAGCAGAGTGTTAGAATTGCCTTCCCAAAATCAGCCCCAAATCTCAAGGACGGGTCCTTGAGAGAGAAAGCAATAATCAGGAGGAGGCCAGCCAGCTAGGGCTCAGATTTTATAATGTTTCCCTGCTGTTATTTTCACCACAGGCTATTTTCTATTCACCACCTCTTCTTTTTTTTTTTTTTTTTTCCCCCCCTTCCATCGAGTTGCTCTTTAAGGTCACATCTGTTGGGGGCTCATAATGATTTTTATGACAACTTTGCAGAGGAGGGAAGCACTCGGAGGCAGAGGGAGCTGCAGTGAGACAGGTTAGTGTCAGGGGAGACTTCTCTCCATCCTGAGGCGTTTTCTCAATTCTAACTCAGATGTTCTACTGACCAAGAAAAGCCTGCCCTGAGATCTGGGTGTGAAAACGTGGATGGCAGAGCAAAAATTTATCTGTAAAATGCCATAAATTCACCTTCCATTGAAAATCAGCCACCTTGAAGGTGGAGAAAGTGAAGCAAGGCAAAGTAAAAATATTTTACCAGTAATTCCTAGGTTTTTGCCATATTTTTAAAGGCTGAAAAAGGGCTTTTGAGAAGTTTTTCAGCAAGCTGTGCTGTGTTGCCTAACATCTGCAGCTGTGTGAGTGTTTTTGGAGGACAAGGGGTTTGCTCTTCTCTTTCTTGGTATTATTTTATGTTGGAAACTCCTTCTGCCTTATCAAGAGCTGCCTGACAAATCAGAAGATCCTTGTCCAGCTGCCTCAGCCGCCAAATGACATCACAGCACGAGGTGGGTGCTCTGTGCCATCATCGTGGCACAAGCAACGGAACTGTAAAACCAGCAACAGGAATTTGGGTTTAGGTCTTGTGGAAGGACCCAAATCTCATTTTCTGGTGCTCAGTGCGTTAAATACAAATACAAATTCAAATACAAAACAAATACAAATACAAATGCAAATACAAATACAAATACAAATACAAATACAAATACAAATACAAATGCAAATGCAAATACAAAAACTGGGCTGCCTTTAATGCAATTATTGGCTGATGTACTCCATGTACCATCGCTTGCTGTTGGATTTGGGAGTTTCCATAGTTTTTTGTTCATCTTAGACAAAGCGCATGTTGGATTTTCTTCATTATCAAACCTTTTACAGGCTCCTTGGTGAACAGAGCCCTGCTGACATTAAAGCTCTGGAGTAGAAACACAGGAAACATCCACTGCCATGAAATTGTGAGGAGGATGATTCCATCATGCACCTGGTGCTGCCCACGGAATGGTGGGCACTGGGATGCTGGAATTCCTGTGTTCCACATCCTGTGACATCTCTGGGCACAGGGTGATGCATCCCCAGGGTGATTAGGCATTAAATTAATGTTTTTATGTGTGCTGGAAACATCTCTCCTTTTAGGAACAATAGGAAAATTTAACAGAACACAGAGACAACTACAAAAAAAAAAAACCAAACCAAAACAAAAAATCCCAAAAACATGGAAAACTCCATGGAAAACTCACTGCAGACTTTCTGTTCTTAAAAGGGGTTTATATGAAAAATGGGGGGAAAATTTAGCCAGGCCTAAGATGAGGAGGAATGGTTTTAAATGAAATTTGGATAGATTTGGACTGGATATAAAGAGGAATAGTCTAAAATAGTGATGGTGGAACATGAGCACAGGTTGCTCAGAGAGGTGGTGGATGCTCCATCCCTGGGAATGCTCAAGGTCAGGGTGGATGGAGCTCTGAGCAATGTGGTTTAGTGGAAGATGTTCTTGGGATTTGACTAGGTGGCCTTTAAAGGTCACTTCCAACCCAAAATGCTCCATGAATCCATGAAAATTCTACTGCGGGAGGTCTTCTCCCAGTGTCTTTCCATCTTATTTGTCTTGGGGCTCTGAAGGACTCTCCCCATCACTTCTGAGCAGAGAGCTGTTGCTTGTCTCTCCACCAGCTACACAAAACCTGCCCAGCTCTGCTTTTCTCTGTGCTTCTTTGGCTTTTTTTCTGTTCCCTGTGATTCCCACAGAAATTGCTACCAAACCATAAACCCACCATTCTAAATCCATTTTGTAACCGAGGCGAACGACGTCTGAAAGAGCAAAGCGAGAGATTTCCAGGTCATTCCTGTCCGGGGCAATGTGGGGAAGATCAAATTGTAGAAGTGCTGCAGGAAATTCTGGCAGCTGACTTTTGGGAGCTGCACTGGGAGCTCCATCAGTCATGTTCAGCCTCCTGCGGGTGCATTTTTCAATTGATATCCCTTAAATAACCTTAATTACGTGTACGTTCGAGTGCCTCATCCAGCAGGGAAAATTGAGGAAGACACTTATTAAAAAGAGGCTCCAGCACATGTGGTATTATTTTTACAGCCATCCCTTGTGTTGATATAAAGTATTACATTTGAGTCAAACCTCATTTGGGTGAGCAGTTGAAGTGAAAGCCGAGCTGCTCAGCCGTCGTGGCCGCCCAATTAGCGCGGTGATTAGCCCGGGCTAATATCAACAGAGCCAGGCCCGGGGCAACGTGACAGTTACATCACCACAGGCTCCCGGCCACTTCCTGAGGCTTCCTGCCTCCAACCCCGGAGAGCTGCAGCTCCAAAGGATCCCTGAGGAAAAGGCAAAATTGCGTTGCGGGAAAAGCCCGTGAGCGTCGTCTCGTGGAGGCCGAACACTTGCGTTGACATTTTCCCCCTGATTTCCCAATGTTTCTTCCCAATTGTCCAATATTTTTCCCCAATTTCCCAACGTTTTCCCTGCCCATGCTCTCAGCTACTCCTGCTGGAAAGGCTTGATGAGAAATTGTTTGTTTTCACGGAGGTTTTTGCTCGACCTTGAATGTGAGGCGTTGCTCGAGCTGCTGAATAGCAGTTTATGCCAATGAGACGTTTCCAGGGCAGTCTTGAAGGTGCACAGGGATATTTATTTGCTTTATTCCCCCCCTCCCCCCCAAAAAAAAAAGCTGTTTAAATTCCCAGTCATTAGCAGAACATGCTTGTTGCCTCCGTAGAGAGTTTACAAATAAATAAGTTCTTTTCAGAGTCCCCGTCCTTGTTGATCATCCGCGGTTTGGGATTTCTCTCCCTTTCCCCTCTCAAGTTCCGCCAGGAAACCAAAGCTGGCTCTGTCTTTATCAAGCCCCGGAGAAGAAAGTTTATTTTCTTTATTTTTTTTTATGCTTTGCTGTAAGTTGATATCAGTTTTGAATATTTTCACCCTCTCCTTCCATCCCGTCTTGAACTTTTTTGCCGCAGCCTCCATGGTTGCCCATCCAATGGGTTTATAACTCCATGGGATCTTCTGGACATTTTTTGATTTAAAAAGAGAAGGAGGGAAGAATTGTGATTTAGATGTGTTTAACATTGCTAGGAAAGTCTGATTTTAGAAAATTTGGAGCATCTGCTTTTGGAAAAATTGGTGTTTTGAAGGGAATTCCACTTGGATGTCTGAAAGGGGGGGGATTACCATTCTTCTTTTTATTTTCTAACATATATTTGACTCAGTTCATATATAAAGACTCAAAAATATATATGAGAGAGTTGTAGATATAACTCATGTGTATATATGTATATGAGAGAATTCCATATATAGATTTATGGAAATTAAGATGGGAGGAGGTTGTAGCCTATTATAATTGGACCCAAATTTTTCGGTGTTCTGCACAATTTTTTTCCGATTCTGTTCTCAGATTTCCCTTGAAGAGGAATTGATCACTGTCCTGTGCCAGGAATAAACCCCCGGGAAATGTGGGAATGGATTCCTAACAAACAATTCCACACAGATCCAAGCAGGTTTTGGTGGAACATTCAGTAGTTCCAGGAAGCTCAGACACTTCCTTATGGATGTCTCAAATCCAGATGATGATGGGCTCATCCAAACCAAGGATGCCCCAGCCCTGACACCGAGATGAAATTTGGCAGTGACACAGTTGGGCTGGCACCAACCCCAATGAGCCATAAATGTGTTTTGGAATAACTCTGGCACCGGGGCTGAGGATCTGCTCTAGATTAGCACTGATGCTGCTGTGGGTGTCTGGAATTACTTCCATGTTTTTCCCTTTCCAGGTTCCCTACCCAGATCCATCTTGGAGTCTGTAATTATTCACTGTAGAAAAAACTCCTTTGCACTATTATGTTTTAACTATTTTTTTTTTGTAATTAACTAATTTAATCCTAATTTCTGTGGGATTCTTTTCCTCAACACAGACCTGGATTTGATCAACTTCCTTTTGTGGTTATTTCATTATCATTTACCTTTGGGATGCAGAGTGAAGCCAGAAATACATTGAAATATAGACTCAGAAAAGCACTCAGAGAAGGAGCTCAGGTACCAATGCAACCAAAATCAACTGAATTAAATAATTCGTAATTTGTACAAGTAAATAATCAACTGAACTTAATAATTTGCATTTTCTACAAATGTTTTAGCCAGTGTTTTTATGGACAGCCATCTGCATCACTCACAGTGGAACCTTTCCTCTTTTCCCCATGTACAAACACCTTTTTAAACATAGAATATATTACATTTTAAGAAGAAATTCTTCCTTTTCCCCACCCCCACAGGCGTCCTCTGTGGGATATCCTTCGGTGAGACAGGAAGCCAAGAACTCAACCTGGACTCATGGCATGGAACGGCAAAAAATCACTTGAAACCCACCAAATAATTTTGTTTAGAGACTTGCTGAGTGTGTTTTATTGCCAGGCATCATTCCCCATTATCCTGGAAATGCCCAGGAGTGGATTTTTTTCCCCCTCCCTTCCTCGAGCTGACATTGACTGAAACCCTTCCATGAGGGCAGTTTGTAACCAGCGCAACGAGGTTGTTTCCCCTCAAACACATCCCCCTTCATTTCCTCTAATTTTATGCAATGTAAATAAATCCTCCGTGGGGCTGGGAGGCTACTGGAAAGCTCGGAATGCCGCTCATGTGTTCTAAATAAGGCACTCCCAAAAACAAACAGAAAAAAAACCCAAAAGAAAAAAAAAAAGCCATGCCTGGAGGCTGAGGAAGAGAATTGTCAGTGGTGGAGGAGAAAGGTCGAAGGGTGCAAGTGGGCTTTTTCCTGGACTTGTCCGAGGGGATAAACAGCCGGGGAAAAAAATGCTCTGCCCAAATAAAACAAAGCAAAAAGGAGGAGGAAAATCGATGGCTCTGCTGGGGGATGGCTGGTTTGGCTAAACCCAACTGCTCCCTGGATCTGAAGGGCTTGGCTGAACAGGAGAGGTGCTTTTCTCTGGTGGGACTCCTGCTTTTCCTATCCCAGCTGCCCTCAAAGAGCACCAAACTGTTCTCCGAAGAGATTTGTTGCCCACACCGACTTGGAAATGGTTGAAAATGGAGCCAGAGGCTGCTTTCACAGGATTAAACCTGTTCCTTTCACTCCTAAAGAGCTGGGAAACCACCCTACAAACAAGAAAAGGCAGTTGAAAGTAAAAACTGTGAAAACCAACTGCACTCAACACAGCAAAGATGTTTTCATTCAATCTGATGCCTTTCAAGTCCAGAATTCAGCCCTTGGAGTTCCCCCTTTGTCCATAAAACTGGTTCAGACACCCAGATTTGTGGGCATGGAATATGTGCCAGTTTTCCTCAGTTATAATCTGGTCTCCAGTTGAAGGGCAAAATAAGAATAAATACAGCCCCAGAAATTGGAGAGAAGTTACTCACAGGAATATTTTCCCCGTCACAAATGAGCCTTCCCCTCACGCACTCAAACTGGCAAAATTAAGCTCAAAAAGATTAAAAGAAATTTAAAGATGTCAAACAAAAGGTTTAACCCAGCAGAATGGTGTCTCTTGTCTATTGCCAAATTGTTTAATGTAAGGCACAGCCTGCCTTTAATTTTAGTTTTTTTGGCTGGCTGCAAGAATTTTAAAGAGATCCTAATGATCCCTAAATCACAGATAACTGAAGCCCGAAACCCCCAGCTCTGCTCTCCTCATAATGTCATCCCTTGCCAGCTCTCTGTCGGGAGTGATTTTCAGTCAATTTGATCTTCAATAAATAACAGCCTGGGTAAACAGGTGAACTCACAGCAGAATAATCCTCCCAGCCCTGCCCCAACCCTCCCAGCCCCAGGGCCAGCAGGGGGGACACTTATGGGATTGGCAGCCCCTCCAACGGGGTCCGCTGCACTTTTCCGAGGGCTTAAATAGCCCTCAAGTGTGATTTTTATCCTCTAAAACATCCTAAAATATGACCACATCCTAAATGCATTAAAGATTGTTCCAGGGCCCCTGTGGTTAAATGGAAGAACCAATATCCTCGAGTAGCTCTACAAATAGGAAAAGAAAACGACATCAAATGTGCGTGCTGGTGAATAAAGGGATGGGGATATTTTACTTGGGGTCGAGGGAAGAATAGGGGATGTCTTGCCAATATTCAGGTTAATTTCTTGCTGCGGTTCGGGGCAGAAAAAGGATAATGAGGACTGATCAAAATGAGCCAGGAAGGATCATGCAACGCCTTAATTCCTGAGGCTCTTGAGGAGCAAGACAGACAGATAAACAGGCAGACTCCTGCTTCCCTGAAGGCTGCCCTTTGTCAAATTTACACCAAAGTTTTTATCTGACGGGAACTTAAATTGGCCTTAAAGTTTCCCTCGCTGCAGATTCCACCCTGAGGAACACTTGCTGTGATTTCCTTGGAGTGCCCCACTGAAATAACTCATTTTTCCCTAATAGCTCTGCTAACTCCAGGTCCATCCCGTAGCACACTGGAGTTCCAGAGAAGTCCTCGTGGAGAGAAAAGATTAATAGAGGCAGTTGATGCTTTCAGGCAGGTTCAGCTGACTTAAAATCAGATACAGAGAGAAGGTTTTATAGGCTCATTCTTTTTCTCTAGGTATTCCTTCAGTGTAAATACATTTCACCTCGTTTTCAACTTCATGTCACTGCATTCCACTTAATGTCATTGCGTTTGACGTGAAGAGCTGTTTCTAATTAGGGTTTTATGAAACTAATCAGCCCAGCCAGGTAAAATCCAGTCCAAAGGAACAAACTGGGCCTGTCTGTCTGGAGGACTCGCTGGGCTCTCTGCTCTGTCAAACCCTATAGGATGTCAAACCCTCCAAGAGCAGCTGAGTGAAACCAGATGTGCCCAGACCTTGTCCAGCGCTCCCTTCCACGTGGATGGAGCAGGTGTTTGGTGATTATCAGAGCTCAGCCTGGAAAGCCTGGCCTGGTTTTGCCTTTCTCAGAGGCTTCCAGACAATGTGGCTGAAGGGGAAAACGAGGCTGGTTCCCACTCAGCGCTTGAGGGCTGTAGGTCTCACTTCACTCTCCTTTCCCACCTCATATTCCTTTCAGGACTCTTTCCCCCCTTTTTTGGGCCAAGGCCCAGCAATTTGCTGAGCAAGGCATCCAACGCAGCAGTGGGACACAATCCAGTGCAGTGGGTGGTTGCAGAGTACTGGGGAGAAATTTGAACCAGCCTCATTAATATAAGATTCCTAAAGCCAGCTATAAAAATCATTCTTTTCTCTGTTTTAAAATTCCTTCCCTAATTTTGTCAGAAATTATGAAATTCACTCTCAAGTTTGATTTTGCTGGTCTCACCCTGCGAGTCGAAAATTTGGTTTATTAAGGCCTTTTTAACCTGCCCTCTAATTGCCATTCCTGAGCTGTGCAGCACATCTGAAGTCCCTGGAATCCTTTTTTGGGCAGAGAACCAGAAGATTTGACATCCATTGGAAAAAGAAATTCGTAATTTCTTGAGTTTATCCTGGGCTGGAATTGTTCAGCAGGAGAAAATCGCAAAGTTAACAAAGGTAAAATAACTGTAACAGTAATAATTCATCCCTAGATCATGAATTCAGTTTTAAACCACAGTCCTTCGAATGACTTTGTAAAAAATGTAACTGACTTCTACTCTTTCTAGGAGTTTATTCGCAGTGTATTACTCTGTTTAATGCTGAAATGCATCTGAAGGAGACGTTAGTGAGGCAAAATATGCTGCTGGATATCAAATACATGACAGAAAATTAATATATAGCATAATTCAAACTAGATTGGCAAAAGAATAAATCGATTTCTTTATATAGACTTGCTCTTTTAAACCTGAGGCATTGATTTTCCCATTGGTTGCCTTGGAGATGAATGTAAAGGAGATAATTTTCTATTAGAAATAATCAGAGATTTTAGAAATCTCATTAAAACCTTCTCACCACCGAGAGGTGGCTTTTCCATGAAGAAAATGTCTCTTTTTTGCTCTCGTTTTACAGTGCAGCATCTTCTTTTCTGACTTAAAAAAGCGACTGTTCTGCAAACACAGAACTCCTGCACTTCCCCGCAAGGGGAAACGATTCTGCTCTGATTTCCATCCCCTGAATGAATCCCAGATTAATTCATCCCGAGATGCCACAGCTTGCTGGAGTTGTCAGGAAAAGGGAGCAGGAAAAGGAGCTCTTGCAGCAGGTTTGGATCCCAGCAGAGCACCCTCTCCATGTGCTTTCCCTTCCATCCCCAGATTTCTTGCCCCAGTTCCTGGATCCAGCTCCCTTGGCTGTTTTGTGGCCAGGGAATGGATTTCAATTTCAGAATAGGTAGGAACAGGTTGGAAACTCGAGCTGGGTGCCAGAATTTCTCTCCTTGCAGTTTGCATAAATGGCCATTACAAAATAACAACTAAATAACAAAATAAATAACAAAATAACAAAATAAATAAATAAATAACGATTGATAAAAATAACCATCACAAAAATAATTGTAATGGAATATTTTTGCAAATATTGCAAAAAACATATTCCATTACAAATTGGAATGACCAATAACAATAAAGGAGAAACCATTGTCTAGTCAAAGGCCAACTTTTGCTAATAAAGATACAGGGGGATCATCAGAGCTGCTCCCAAAGCTGAGGTGAAAGTTTCATTTTTCTCCTCGTGGGCAGGGCTTGTGTTCATTTCCTGCTCATTCAAAAATGGTTCCAGCACTTTGCTGGAAGTAGGGAGAAAAAAAATGTAATTTAAAAATGTCAAAGCGTCTCCCTCCCCTCAGGCCTTCGCCAATATTTGCCCCTCGAATGAAAGTTTGGGAGGATTTGGAGGAAATGAAACATTCAGGAGAATTAGCCGAAGGTCTCCCTTCTCCTAAGTCATAAATCCTGTTTGTGGAAGGATCTCCCAGCCAAATTTGCCCAAATTTGGAGCTACTGGATCCCGGTCTGTTTTTGACTAACTCCTCTGCTAGCACCAAGAGCTCCACAATTCCTGGAGACCCAGCTAAAACTTGTATTTATTTCTTTTTTTGTTTTAAGAGTCTGCCTGAAAACTTCTTTGCCAATCTGGATTTGCAGCAGCTCTTGGATTTGCTGCCGTGCTGCTCATTCCTCTCCTCAGTGGCTTCACATGCTCTTGATCCTCCTCCTCCTGCTCCCTCCTGCAACAATCTGCTCGTCTCGCTGATGGGAGACTTCCAAAATCCTGCTCTGAGGCTTCCTCCTTCCCTTCCAAAAGACTTCAACAATCTCCTCTCTTTTTTATTTTTTTATATTTTCTTTTTTTTTTTTTTTCCTCTTAATTTTTTCACTTTTCCTTACATCATCCTCGTGGCTCACATCCTTTCCCTCCTGACTCATTATGTAACCATGAATCTCTCTTCAAACACATCTGGGGCTGGAGGGAGAAGGGGGTAATGGCTCTAACATCTGGCAGGATTATTTTGGTATTATCATTGCAGCTTCCTTCTGTTTCTCCCGCTTCCCTTTTGGCACTGGGGATGACAGGGAAATGTTTCCTTCCAGCTCTCTCCTGAGGATTAAAATGAGGATTTTTGGGCAAAATGGAGAGGCCACGACTGAGGCTGTGTTTAAGAAATATCAAAATATCACAAAATACCACAAAATATCAAAAAATATCACAAAATATCACAAAATATCAGGTGATGCCCTAATTTTTGGTGTTGATATCCTGGAATTCCCTGCCCTGTAGTCCATAGAGGGGAGGAAAAGTTGGTGCTCCAGCTTGGAGCCACCACCACGGAGCCAAATCCACCAGGACCAGGTCCAAGGATGTATCATTTAGTTTAGTGAATGCTGAGATGGAAAATCCCCTAACCCTGAACTCCTGGAGTATTTGAGGGTTGGATTCTGTCCTGTAAGAGCAGGAACACTCCAGGTGTTCTGCATGGATTCCTCCATGCCAAACCCACAGAACATTGACTGCATCAGTCTCGAGGACAGCTCGGGTTTGGTGTCACAGCAAATCAACTTTTCTGCCTAAGGAATCCTCACTGCTGACATCCCATAATTTTTTTTCTGCTGGTGGGATCTGAGATATTCCTTAACACAGCTGCCAGCTCAACCCCCCCAAGAACTGGCTGTGAGCCTGGTGTCCAGTGGCCCTGGGGATTATTTGGCAGTCAGAGATCACATCCAGCAGCCCTGGAGAGAAAGGAAAAGGGATAAACTCAGCATTTTCCTCCTGGGCTTGCAGGGAATTGTCTGTGCCCCAGGAAATGGTGTCAGGGGTGGTGGAGAGTTATTTCCACCCACCAGGATGGCAGAGGATGGACAGGCATGAAATCCTATTCTGCAGCAGCATTAATGCTCTTCAAGGTTCAGAGCTCAAGATTCATTATTTCTTTTTTTTCCCCCCTATTTTCGTCTCATAAATTTCCAGGAAATTTATTTGGAGGTTACTGTGATACTAATATGCCAAAGAAGCACTAAATACACCTCATTTCTCCTTTTTCTGTTTTCCCATTGGTACCTTTGTTGTTTTTCAAGGACATTCACCCTAAAACCAGTGGTTACACCCCCTCAGGGTCCCGCCTTCTCCTTCTGTCACACTTGATCCCACTGCAGGGATGAGTATTTTCAATTTATGAGGCTGGAATCATTTTGGGAAGAGCCCAGAGTGGTGTCACCAACCCAAATTCCAGGTGAGGGAGGAAAGAGTCTGTGAATGAGAATCTTCTCCTCTTGCTCCACACTCACAGGGAAGCAAAGGAGATTGAGACCCTGAGCATCCCTGGAATCCGTGTCTACATCCCCTTTTCCCCAACGAAACAGGAACTGTGTGCCACAAGACATACAGTTCAGTGAATAATTCATGTAGAAATTCACATTAAAGGAGTTGTCTGAGTTCCTGTTCATGAATTACCCATGAGCAGATGCTGATTCCCTCAACGTGCTCATTACTAGAGACGATTCATTAGATAATTCCTGCAAATCCTTTGCCTTTCTCCTTTTTTTGAACTCAGGTTCCTGTTAGCATCTGACACTAAAAATTCAACTATTCTGACTTGGTTCAGAAATGATGGGTTCGGTTTGGAAGTTTTCAGTCTCCAAGAACAATATTTAGTAAATATGGATCCGAATTTTCAATGAAAGGGTTGAATGAATGATTTCCTGTCTTACTTCCATCCATGAGATGTTAGAATGCCCTTTGCTGATACACCTCGGTCTCCTGCCCCACAGAAGATTCTACTCTAAATTAAATTCAACCTGGAGCTATTATTGGAAGGACCATTCCATTCCATTCCATTCCATTCCATTCCATCCCATCCCATCCCATCCCATCCCATCCCATCCCGTTTCTCCAAACCAAGTGCCAAGACAGCTTGGAACAAAAGCACCATTCTAAATTTCCATCCTATTCAAAATAAATAAATTTAAAAGACCATCCAAAAGGTCTTTTTAAACAAACTCCCACAGAATGTCCATAAACTCGACAGCTGGGTGGAAACTATTCCCATGTTTCAGGTGAGTTCCAGGGTTTATTCAAGAGGGAGGAGATCCTGCCACCCCTTGTTAAAAAAACTGCAAATAAAATTCTTGCATTTCTTTATTTCAAATCTCAGTTTTTGAAACAGAGCAAGATTTGCTTCATTTCACTGTGCCTGAAACGGCTACAAATGGTTTATGGTGAGGTGAGTAATTAGGGGTTGTGACAACAGGACTTTTGGCCTGGCGGAGATCACAGAACGAGACCCACCAGGACTTTTTGGCCTCAGTGGATAATTAATTTGCCACATGGCTCAGAAAACAACAAGCAGGGCTGTTCCTTTCCCTGCAGATCGTGGTTTAGGGAGTCTCTGTGAAGTTCTTTCAGGATGGGCAGCTAAAGGTTGACAGAAGAGCAAATTTGAGAGCAAAACGATTCCAATAACGAAACCTCAAATTGTCCACGGCATTCCCTGCAGGCAGCACTGCCTTCCTCGCAAAGTCTCACAAAGAGGAGTGCAGCAAAGAAAGAGGCTGATAAATTAGCCAGAGATCCACGAGGAGAAAGGCAGCCAGAGCCCAAGCCCTCCAAGACATATGTCTTTATTTACCCAAACATAAATCAAAGCCAACAGGAACTCGTGCGAGTAAATCGGATCCCGTTTGTATGTTTTTCCTGACACATAAATCTGGCTGGAGCAGAATGGCATGAAAAATAGAGGAACCAAACTCCCACAGGGACTCATCTTTCATGGAATCTGGACTGATCACTTACCCTGCTGGGCTGGGCTCTGGTGCTCCGGGGAATCCCGGGATCGCCGGGGGCAGCGGGATGAGTGTCTGAGGGGTTTCTGTGCTGGAGGCCAGAGGGGTTGGATGTGGGTTCTGTGTGCTACTGTGCATCCAACCTTTAGGGATGTCGTTACCTATTCGTATTTTGCCTCTTCCAGGGCTCTGAAGGAAAAGCCAGCAGCAGTTCGGGTGTCAATCAGTGAAACACAGTGCAGGGGATCCGAGGAAAGCAAAGTCAATGGGTGAATTAATCAGGGAGCCTGGTGGGTCAAGTTCCATGACCTGGACACAAAAATAAACCACTTGCAGGTGGGCCTGTGCATGAACCTCCCTGTGCTGCAGCCCACAAGGACCCAGCCATCCTCCAAGGGGCGGGAGAGCAACGCTTGGGGTGGGACAGGAGTGGCTTCAGTCCCCTGGGTTGCCAGTTCCATCATTTCCCACCATTCCAGGTGAGGAAATTCTCCCAGGGGGCTGTGAAGTGCTGAGGTGGGTCAGTTCTTGGGAACAGTGCAGGAGTGTCCCCTGTGCTGCAGCTCCATGGAATACTAACCACGGAATGTTCCGCAGCCAGATCCATGAGGCATTTCCAGAAGGGAAGAATTCCCTCTTTCTCAGCCCTGTTTTGCCATCCAAGCTGCTGAGCCTGCGGATTTCCCCACCCTAGAACTTGAAGAGACCTTAGGTGAATCCAGCCTCACTCTCAGGAATGTTATCTTTTCAATTTTGGCGAACACGGGGTGTTTTCATAGAGATTCCTCTTGCTTGTGCTAAGAGATGGAACACGAGAGAAGGTTTTGCTCCTCTGGCTGACCAAGTCTACTTTGAATTAAAAAAAAAATTAAATATATATATATATATATATGTATGGATCATGCAAAACGTTAAAATTGGTGTCTGAGAAGAGGGCAAGGATGGATTTCGGGAAGGCATTGTTTCTCTGGATGTCCAACCAAATTACTGCACATGAGCTCAGCTGCTCCTCGTGCTGGGATCCAGCTCCCTCCAGGTGTCTGCTGCACTCCCACCCAAAATCCCGGTGCTGTTCTCCAGGAAAAGTGGGCACCTGTCAGGAGAAAAATATGAAAAATAACCCAACTTCACCCGTGGCTGAGAAGGACTTTCCATATTTCACTGTCTGCTTATCTCTGTTGCCTCAGATGAATTAGGTCAAGCAGGGAATGTGGCCCATGTGCTAAAGCCATCAGGGGATGATGTCATGGCCACAGTGAGTCCTCTTTGAGGAGTTTAAAAGGTAATTGAAAGGTTATTTTTTTTAGAAGTTCACTGCATTTTTTTTTTTTTTAATGGGAAGTAAATGAGATTCAGGTCATATTCAGGCAAGCTCGGGGTGAAGTCATGGGGTGAAGAGAGGGAAGATGGAGTTGAAGATTAATTTGATTAGGATTTCTTAAGATAATATTTGATTTTATGAGGGGTTTAAAAGCAGCAAGGTCCATTTACTAAATCTGAGCTGTTCATCAATTTTTTTTCCAGGCTGCCCAGAAAGGTGCAGAGCTTAGCTTGGAGTTAGATGGCCACAAGTGGAGAAAAAATTAACACCAGTTACAATAAGAATCTGGAAACTGTTAACAGAAAAGTTGGATTTGATTAAAGGTAGAGTTGAAGATCCTCTGATTTCCCCATGAATTCCTGAATTTTTGTAACACACCAACTTTTGCTTTGGGTGAACATTGTGAGGGTTTGTTTTTTTTTATTGCAACAAATAAATTGAAAAATCCACAGGAAGGAAACAATTCCTTGCTATACTCCTGTTTCCCAGAAAAAAAAATTATTGAAGGCAGAGATTGATCTCTTGTTGCTCACAAATAAAACTTTGACTGAAATAGGAAATAATGTGGATTCAAAGGATAAAATCCCAGAATGAGCAGGCACAAATTCCTTCAGGAGTAACATCCAAGGAAGCAGAATAAGATGCAGCACCCAACCCCTGACTGAGGGTGTAGGACATTGGAAATCTGGTGCAAAAGGGAATTCTGAAATACAGAACCTCACCTGGGTTCTTGGGGAATAATTGTTTTGATTTCAAGGACACAGAATTTAGCAGGCTACCCAAGCCTTGGGCAATCCATCAGCATCACCTAAATTTAAAGATGAGGAAAAAAGGAAGGGGGAAAAATAAAACCCTGTATTTTTCTGTATTTTTGCAGTTTCTCAGTGCATCCCCAAGGGTGTCAGGGCCATTAAATACCCATCACACCACCCCAGCAACCCAGGAATGTGTTTGTGCCAGAATGTGGAGAGCCACCACCTCTCCCCTGGTGTCTGGCAGGGAGTGCTGGGTGCCTGGAGTGGGGATTTTCTCTGGGATGCTCTTTGCTGTGACAAGGGATTAACAGCTGGGCAGGAACCTGCAGGAACAAGAACTGATCCTGGCTCCAAGGACAACTTGTCCCTCTTGCAACCTGCAAGGGCTTTCCTCAGTCAACAAACGAGATTTCCAAGGGGAATAAATAGGGAAGAATTCAGTGGGGAAAAGAAACCAATGAACCTCCCCAGATTAGATTGGCTTCTCTCCCTACAGAGAACCCTGAACCGAGGTGGTGCCCACACCAAAAATGCTGAGGGGGATTTAAACCCAGGGGGTTTTTCTCCTTATTTTACCACTTATTTATGACCCCCCCACCTTGCTGGATGTGCTGTGACCCCCAGCCACCTTCTCTCCCAGCAGGAATATTCCTGGGGCAGGGCCCTGGGGGTGCAGATCAGAGACAGTTCCTGCTCTCTGCTGCTTTCCCTGGACCTTGGCCACCAGCCCAGCCCAGACGTCATTCCAGAGTCACACAGACGTCATTTCCCTCCCTCTCTTCCAGGAGCTCCCCTTGCCCTGCCACCTTATCAAAGGCTCAGTATTTAACCAGCTTAGGCTTGACCCAGCTTGTTTGGGAAGGCTTGGCCCCAGCCCAGCCCTGCAGAGCTGGGAGCAGCAAACCCCAGCCTGGGGCTGGCATCTCCTCCAGCGGCACTGGATCCAGAACTGACATGTCCAGGGTCTATGGAAAACCTCCTGGAATTCTGGGATTCACTCTCAAACTCACTGTGTCACGGCCCCACCAGCCTCACAGGGAAGGACTTATTCCCAAATCCCATCCAAGCCTAAGCTCTGCCAGAGTGAAGCTATTCCCCTCATCCTGCATGTCCGTATAAAATCTTATAAAATATTATCAAATCTTACAAAATTTTATTAAAATCCTACAAAATCTTGTAAAATCTTATCAAATCTTATAGAATCTTATATAAAAAAAACCTCTTTCCCATCTTTCTTTCGGGCTCCCTTCAGCCCCTGGGAGGCCCCAGCTGGGTCACCCCAAAACCCTTCTCTTCTCCAGGCTGAATTTTGCTGTTGTGATCTCCTTAAACATGTTTGGATTCCTGATCCTCTGCCAGCCCCACATCTCATCACTGTGAATAACAGTGCAATTATTAAGGAAATGTTTCTTTTTTGAAAGGAGACAGGGATGTGATGAGTGAAAAGAAGAAACTCAAAGCTCCATCTCCCAAACCAGGAGCTGCATTTCTATAAAAACAATTCTTGTTAATTCTCCCTCACCCACAGCACCGAGGAGCACCTGAACGTGGAGAGAACGGCACTTTTCTCTCCGGAGCAGGTGAGAAAAATCATCTAAAACTCAATTTATAGTGTATTTTTCTTCAGTCCATGATGATCCAAGTAGGCTTGGTCCTAATTTCACTCAGGGTTGGGAAGGGAGTTCAGGAAAACATCTGGTTGTCTCCAGATTAAACATGGGTGGAAGTCTGTGCAATGAATTGAGTTGGCCCTGGGCAGATTCTGCTCATCCTTGCTCCTGTGAAAATATTTGCAGTGTGACTTTGGGGCCAAGCGAGCACTGCCTGTGTTTGTCGAGGACTGAGAGGAATGTTTGGAGGAGAATTTTGGAAAAAGGGCTCTGCACGGTGTGGATTAGTGTCATTTCAGCCTTGCCATAATTAAATGCCAGCAGCAATTAGCAAACAACAACCAGAAAGTGAACTTAGATTAAAAAATGCCTTTAGAGAAAAACCAACTGCCGCAAGGATTTATAAAGTACAAATCACACTGGGGGTTTTATCTCCTTTCCTCCACCTCCAAAGTCCTGGAAAGCTCCATGGGCTCCCAGGATTTCTCCTGCAGCAACCTGTGCTGGGAAATGGGAGTGAACAGCTTTAAAATTCTGTTTTAGCAACCTGGATCCCATATTTAGGTGCCCTAAACTTCTGCTTGGGCAACCTGAATCCCATATTTATGTGCCCAGCCCAGCAAGCCCAAGAACTCTTTGGTGACTGCTGGCACTGCGAGAATTCCTGGAGCAGCTGCTGCCCAAGGAACTGGGATGCTCAGGATGTATCTGCCACCTGTGGATTTGGCTCCCAGGAGGGCTGCAGGCAGCACTGAAGGATGTATTATCGTGCCTGGGTGAGGCTCTTCTTCTTCTTTGAGGGGCAGAAGCGCAGAGACATGGGAAATCAAACCAGAAAAAAAAAAAATAGAAAGGTGGAACAGGAAAGAAAAAATAATTGGAATCCATGATGTGAGAAACAGCACAATGAGAGAGAGAAATAAAGGAATAAGGGGGAATAAAGGGGCCTGGAGTTTTGTGGGATTGTCTGAGTTCACTGGAGGAGCAGCACGAGGAGCTTTGTGGCTCCAGACACGATATTCCCTCAGTTTTTGATGTCCATCCTGGCGCCTGCTGGGGGGATTTGTCCTGCTGGCAGCGCTGGCAGCCTTGGCACAGGGATTCTTTTATCTGGGAGCCAGGTGGGGCACAGGCCAGTGCCCAAACCTGCCCCGTTCCCCTGCCAAGGTTTTCACTGCCCAGCCCAGGGCAGAGTGGAGGAAAGAGGCAAAAGCTGGCCTGTCGTCCCTCCTGGTGCAGCCAACGAGGAATGTGCAAGTTCCCATATGAAGCTGTTTTGGGAATGAGAAGTTCCTTTAGCACAACAATCTGTTCTGAGAGTGAAAAGCAAATGCACCCGGAATAATAACAAAGGATTTGTCCCGTGAAAATGAAAATATGTAACGTAATAACAAATGTAATGTAATATGTTAATAAACTTGTGTAATATGTTAATAAAGGTATGTAATATCTTAATGAATGTATTAATAAATAATAAAATAAGTAATAAAATATACTTTATTATGTAAAGTATATTATATAATATATAATGTGTAATATATATAGGATATAATATATATAGTACAATACTATATATAATATAGTACATAGTATATAATATACTATATACTATTTTATATATATAATATAGTATGTACTATATACTATATACTATGTACTATATACTATATATTATATATTAATAAAATCAAAAATGATAAAGATCTGTAATATAAAAAATATGTAAAGAAAATATATAAACAATCCAAGAACAGATAGATTTGATGGACAAGCAGAACGCCTTTTACTAACCAACAGAAGGATTGGCAAGAAAGGTATTAACCAGTTAAAAGTTGCCATCGAGGTTTGTAAAAACCGTTTAAAAACGATATAAAAGACAGCGTGAGGCCATAATAACAGAGACCCTTCTGCAGATTTTTATCTCGGCACTCTGTGTGTCCTGACCATCCTAACGCCACAGCTCAGGGCTGGGGAGCTCTTTGTGCTCGTTCTGCCCCGGGGCACGGACACAAAGTGCAGGAATGTGGGAACATCCCGGGAAAGGCTGAGCCTGTGGGGAAGGGGAGGGGAGGGGAGGGGAGGGGAGGGGAGGGGAGGGGAGGGGAGGGGAGGGGAGGGGAGGGGAGGGGAGGGGAGGGAAGGGAAGGGAAGGGAAGGGAAGGGAAGGGAAGGGAAGGGAAGGGAAGGGAAGGGAAGGGAAGGGAAGGGAAGGGAAGGGAAGGGAAGGGAAGGGAAGGGAAGGGAAGGGAAGGGAAGGGAAGGGAAGGGAAGGGAAGGGAAGGGAAGGGAAGGGAAGGGAAGGGAAGGGAAGGGAAGGGAAGGGAAGGGAAGGGAAGGGAAGGCCCCCCAGCTCTCCCTGCAAGGAGAGGAATGCCTGGTGCAGGGTCAGTCTCTGGATTTCTCTGGGTAGGACCAGGGGAGGCAGCTCCTGTCCCCAGGGAGGGTTTTATCCCAGGCAGGATCCAGCTCTGTGCCTGCTCCCAGCCCAGGCTGAGCACAGCTGAGCTGAAGCTGAGCCTGGGCTCTTAATCCCAGCCTTGTGGGGGATAAAGACATAACCCAGCATGACCGTGGTGCAGAAAGGAGCTGAAACTCTCTTCCTTTCCTTTCAGGCCAGCATTCCAAGTTATCTAATTCCCGTTCAGACTCAAACACGCATTCTTGTTGTCTGCAAGCTAAAATTCAGTATCTGAAGCTATTTTGTGCCACAACCAGTGAAACCCAAGCTTGGTGTTTTTCCCGTTTCTCTCTGATGAGGCTGATTAAGATGTAGTGAAGTCAGGTTTGGGATGCAGGGTAACACATTCCAGCTCTGCTTGTCTCAGATTTACTCCTGGATCCCAAGAGTTCCCCTCTGATACAGGATACTGCATTCCCACAGAGTCCTTAAATCCCCGCTGTGCAGCACCAGTGTGTGGCCAGGAGGGTTTGGCATTGTTGGAGAGCAGATTTCAGTGAGGTTTCTCACCCTCCGTGCAGCAGAGGGGTTGGTTTGTGAAAGAGGAGCCACAGACTCTATTTGCTGGGGAGACAGCAAAGCTCAGCTATCAATCAACCCCCAGATCTCCATCTAAGATCTGCTTTTCCCTCCACTATGTCCATGTGTTGCTGCTCTGCCAAGGACAGATAAAAGGGGCTGATATCTGAGAGAAAGGAGCGCCTTCCAACATGAAATATTCCCTTCTTTACTGGCTGTCTTGGGTTGCAATGCGGAACGTAACCAAAAGTTTGTATTCTATTCTATTGCCATCAGTTAAAGCCATTGGGGAGGTGTTTTCTTTATCCCTTCCAGGACCCATCCTCCCTCCAGGGGATCTCTGCTGTCCACAGGCCATCCAGGCTCACTGCAGGGCTGAGACAATCCCATCATCCCATGGGGAGAGGCTCCACCCAGGGGGAGGAGCCCAGCATTCCCACCTGGATCAAACCTGGCATTCAGAGCACCAGCACGGCCTGTGTGCACTGGATTCCCAGAGGAATGTGGACCCATCCCAGCACCACTGGACCCTTCTCCAGGATCATCTCTGCTCCAACAGAACCACATCTGTCACTGCAGGAGGACTGGACTGGACTGACACCAACACCCTGACCAACAGGGGGTCAGGGCGTGTTCTGACTCTGTCACTGGTTTATTTTTGTTTGTTTGCTTTTTTTGTGCTACTACATTTTTATTTTTAATTTTCCTAGCAAAGAACTGTTATTCCTATTCCCATATCTTTGCCTAAAAGCCCCTTAATTTCAAAATTACAATAATTTGGGGAGAGTGGGTTTACATTCTCCATTCCAAGGGAAGCTCCCTCTTTCCCTGGCCGACACCTGCCTTTCCAAATTAAGACACTGGCCCACACAATTTTTGGGACTGCCTGCTGTGCCACAAACCTTCCTCTGGAGCCCTTTCCATCCAATGTCCTCTCTCCTGGGACGGGTTGACCGGAGCAGCAGCTCACCCCATCCATTCCAGCACCTGTCCCATTGTCCCTTTTCCGTGGACCACCCAGCTAAAACCCCAAAGTTTGCCATCTTTCCACATTGTTTGGCATTTGGGTTTGTGTTGGGTTTTTTCTTTTTTTTTTCTGATACAAATAAACTGTGACAGGCTCACATGGGGAGTGATTGAGTCAAATTAAACCCATTTTCATGTTCCAGTATAATCTGGCTGGGCTTGCTTACACTAATTAGAACTAATTATGTGCCTGCTAAACTGGTAGCTTTGATTGTGGGAGGTGCAGGCACTGAATCACTTCAAGCTTTTCACTTGGAGAGTGCCTTAAATCTGCTTTATCTGAGGCAAAAGAGGCTGAAAATAATAAAATCTCGATGAGCTCAGACCTTGCAGGTGGGGAAAAATGGACTCAGCTTCACTCAAACTCCACGAAGTTTCGTTCAGTGTTTTGGTTTTTCAGTGTTTTGGGCCTGGGAGGAGGCTGTGGATTCATTTGGGGCAGGACACAATGAGGGAGATGACAATAAAAGGATGGCAATCAGCAGGGAGGGCTGGGCAGGGACGCCGGGGTTGTGTTTTGGGAGTGCTGAGCAGAGCCTGCAGCGGCTCCGTGGGGAGCTGGGACATTCAGAGAGAGGAGAAATCATTAATGGGAGACTTTTGTTCTGTGCTGGGTCCTCCAGGAGCGAAAGGAGGGCAGCGTGCAAACAGCCTCGTGTGACAGCTCCACCAGGCACAGCTGCTCCCCAGAGCTCCTGCCTGGAATTTCCACGGAGCTCTCCAGGCACACAAAATCCAGGAGTTCCCCAAAATCTGCTCCAGTCACTAAAGGGATGGGAAATATCTTCCAGGAGGCCCTGAGGCAAATGTCCCTGGGATGCTGTGGAGAAACAAACTCCTGCAGGCTCAGGCATTGGGATAAACACCAACTCGTGGCCTAAATTCCACCTAAATTTAAATTTACATCATTGGAATCCCCATGTCTTTACTCAAATGACAATAAGGGCTCTGAATATTATGTTTGTTTTAAAAGATGAGATGCTCTGGCTTTAAAATCTGGAGTTCTTGGTTCTCCAGCCTTTGCTGCCATTTAGCCCCTGGAGCCAGAGCTGTGTTTGTAAAGGCTGGGGGAGTTAAATACCCCCAGGACTTTTTAGATCCATGAATGCTGAGGAGTCCCACAGGGACTTAAATTTCTCCACCTCTCAGGACTTAATGGTAAGGTCCAAAATGCAAAAAAAAAAAATCCGGTTTTAGGCTTTTGCCACTAACAAGTGGAGCAACACTGGAGGGAATGAAAATCAATTTATAAAAACTGAGCCAGTCTGAGCTGTTTAGGTGCCACTAAAGCTTTTTCCTGTGCCATGGATATGAAGTTGGGAATTTTCCCAGGGTGAGACTTGTGTTCATCCCTGAATTAGTGAGCACTGCTGGGGGACTCATGTTTGGCAGGGCTGTTTGAAGTCACTTATGAGAATTCAGGGCCTTTTAAATAATTGGCAGGTTTATTAATTGACACCAGATAAAAAGGGGTTTTCCTTTTCATTTGGAGATGGGGGAGGCAGAATGGACGGGAAAAAGGGGAAAGGGAAAAGGGGAAAGGGAAAATGGAAAAGGGAAAAGGGGAAAGGGAAAGGGAAAGGGAAAAGGGGAAAGAGAGAGGGAAAAGAGAAAACGGGAATGGGAAAAGAGAAAAGGGGAATGGGGAAAAAAAGGAAAAAAAGGGAAAAGGGGAGAAAAAGGAAAAAAGGGGAAAGGGGAAAAGGGAAAAAGAGAAAAGGGAAAGGGAAAGGGAAAGGAAGACCTGGAAGAAGGAGAGACCAAGGAAAGCTAAAATGAATCTCGTGTATCACATCACTCTGGGGGCACTGACTGTGTGCCAGTGCCTTGTTCACACGCCCATTCCAGAAGGAAAACTCACCAGGAGCTCCCCAGCTGCCCATGAACATTCCCTGGGGGTGGCTGAGCCGCCAGCCCTGCCCAGCTCACCCAGCCCGGGGCACGCTGCTTTCAGCCCTTTTGCCCTCTGCTCCTGAGAATGAGGAATCTGATCATTTTCCCTCCTGAGAGTGGCTCCTGAAATGGCTCTGAGCTCTCAGGATGCAGCTCCCAACTCTCCCCGATTTCCCATCTGGGCACTTTGGGCTCTCCAGCTTTTCCAGGCATTCTGCAGGATGATGTCAGAGCTGGGTTTCAGTGAAACCCCGATTGTTTGGCTCCCACTCGGTGGAACATGTGGTCCCTCTTTGCTGTCTGACTATTTTTATTAGCTCAGCTACATCTTTTTTTGTTAGCTGAGAGGATCTGTGGTTCCTGGGGAGCACTCACATTCCAGACTGCAATATTTTATTCTGGTTTTAAGCTTGAAATTGGGTTTTATTTTCCCCTTCCAACTGATATTAAAAAAAAAAAAAAAAAATTAAAAAAATCCATGTTTTGGTGTAAATCTGGATGAAACCATCCAGGTCTCATCAGCAGCACCCCGTTGGAACCAGGAGTGGAGGTTGCATTGCTTTGTCCAGCTGGCTGGTTGCCACTGATTTATCCATGAGTTCACTGGATCCACGACAAGAAGGCTCCCATGGAATTTTCCTGCTTTTCTAAGTGCAAAAAACCTGCTTCCCTCAGGGAAATCTCGCAGCACCCTCTCGTCCTGCAGCCCCATCCCCTCACCCATCAACCTGGCATGACACAAATGTTTGTGGGAATGAATCTGGGGCTCACAGGATTGTCTGAATGTGGAGATATTCCTGCCAAAACCCCTTGGGAATTCAGCCAGGGAAGGAAAAAACCAACGCAGCGAGAGCTGTGTGGGTGAAGAGAGCCAGCAGAGCCCTCCTGGCTGTGTGAGGCTGAAAGCTCCCCCCTGGCTGGTGCAGTTTGGGGGCAGGAATGTGCTCCCTGTGTCCAGAGCTTCCATCTGAGCTGGGGATGGAGGGTGGAGGACGAGCCCTGAGCTGAGCCCAGCTGAGCCTGACACGTGGGAATGTCTGTTTGGGGATGGGATCTGACAGTCAGAGCCCAGCAGGACCCAGGGGAAAAGGGAGCTGAGTTTGAGGCCTGAGGTTTTCTCTTCCCTGTATTCCAGGTCCTGCGCTGCCCAGGGGTGCAGCTCTGAGCTCACAGTCAGTGTCACTCAGCTCTGCACACAGCAGGGACACAAAACAAATCCTTTCCCAAAGGGACACCAAGGACAACTTTCAGCCCCAAAGCACAAACAAGGCTGGCTGGAGGGAGGAACAAGAAGGATGGGACCTCACAACCTGCAGCTGCCATTGGACAATTCAACCCCAAGGTGCAAATGGACCAAAACTCATCCAAGTGTCACACCTGGTGACCCTTTGTCCATTTGGGGACCATTTTGGGCCCAGCTTGGGTGTAGCCCTGGCCAGGCTCTTGTCCTGCCCAAGGTGGATCCTGGAGGCCTTTGAATAAATCTCTGCTTTATTCTCCAGCTCTGTCCAGTCTCTCTTCCAGCTCCGCCTTCCCGAGGCATCAAGTTCATATCTCACACCCAGGCTGCTCAGCCCCTTCCTGGGGAGTCACCACCAGCTTCATCCCTGCCCACAGCTCCCAGCTGCCTCCCTTTTGGGCTGGAAATACCTTTTATAGCTCAATTTTACATCAAACCAACCCTGAACTCAACTCAAACCTGTCCCCAGGCCATGCCTACAACTCATGACTTCCATTTGCATCCCTTCCCAAAGGAAGGGAGCCAGGAGCTGCCTCGTTCTTGGAGGGAGCTGTGCAGCTCCCAAAGCACTGACAGCATGAATTTGGGGTGGGAAAGAACTGGCCAGACTTGCAGGAGTTCATTTCAAACAGTTCACCAGGATATCTCTGTGTCTGCAGCCTTTCTACCTGCAATTAATTTGGGGAAAGGATAATTAAATGCCCTCAATACATGAGA
Organism: Chamaea fasciata; assembly: GCF_029207755.1. Classification (NCBI taxonomy): domain Eukaryota; kingdom Metazoa; phylum Chordata; class Aves; order Passeriformes; family Sylviidae; genus Chamaea; species Chamaea fasciata. Next base: position 4,225,985 of record NW_027094104.1, on the reverse strand, counting down.
AGGGATCTGGACAAGGGATCAGCTGAGAGAAATCAAATTATTTTAATTCCCTAATCTTCACCTTCCTGCGGTGTATCCATGGCTCTTTCAGGATTCTTTTTGCACCCTGTGGTGTTTTTTGTGCCCACACTTCAGGCTGGAGCCCAGGGGCCAGGCTCCCAGTGAAACCAGAGCAGGGAAATGATCAAGTTATTATTTAGGGCCACGTTTTCCAGAATAGAAGCTGCAGGGAAAGCAAGCCCACTGCAGCTCTGGCCATGTCATTAGGCAGCAGACAGAGCTCTCAGTCACGCTGGATTTTCTAATGTGGGGCTGCTGCAAAGCTGACAGGACACCCAGGGAAAACAGGATGACGCTGCAGATTCCTGCATGGAATAAATCCTGAACATCCTGGCAGGAAAAGATGTCCCAGGCTGATTGAAGATGTAGGGTTTGCCCGTAATGTTGGGTTCAATTTGCAATCTGCAAACAATCTCAGCTCCTAACGAGGCTGTTCAGATCTTTATTTCTTGGAGGATTTGCCCTGACTCATACAAAGCTCTGAAATCCAATTTTTAATCAGCAGTTTCTCTCGCAGGCCGCTGATCAGGCTGGGAATCTCATCAGCACAGGATTTCTTGTGAGATTTCCAATCCCTGATGGCAGAAAATCCCACAAGAAAGGAGCAGCTTTAGCCCAGCCAAACCCAGATGTTTCAGAGCCGTGCAAAACCAAACACTGAAACACGGGGAAAGGTTTTTTGGGGGGTTCTTTTTAACATGACCAGATCTCTTTGTGGTCCCTCTGCTTCAGCCACCGCGACCTGAGGAGGAACTGCCATTTCTCAGCAACTCAGGCTGATTTCTCATTCGGAGAATGAGATTTCTTTGTGTTTAACAGATCCTGTCCTGCCAAAATCGGGGCTGGGACAGGGCTCCACACAACTCCCCCGTTCTCAGCCACGGCAGAAAGAAACCCCAAATGCAAACAGAGCTCGGCTCAGCCTGCTATTAGCGGTTAAAAGGGGGAGCAGCTGCAGCATCGGAGTCTGATGTGGTCCCACTTGCTGCTGAAGAGGGTTAATTTTAATTTTAATTTTTATTATTATTTTAAATAGCGAAGCGTAAAGAGCAACTTGGATCTTTTCCTTCTGGCCGAGAAATCCCACAGATCTTTAGTGCCCTCTACAGCCGCTCTGGATCCCTCCTCACCCTCAAGGCTCCTCTCGCTTCGTGTTCCTGCTCTTCTCCCTGCTCTTGGAGATGTGCAGCCCTTTAAAGGAGCTTTCAGCACTGCATTCATCACCAGCCTTCATGGGCAACCCCGGCTTTTCCCCTGCTGATATGTTTGCATGTTCTTTACCCAAGAGAACGCCCCAAAGTCCAGCCTGTGCAGCTGGAGAGCGCCCAGCTCGTTCCATCCCCAGCTATGCCGAGCGTGGTTTGTGTCCCCCCCAAAAACGCAACAGGAGGCACAGTTTTGCTCCCTGTGCGCTCACACCTCATCTCTCCTGCCTGGAGCCAGCGGCTCCTGATTGTGGAGAGCTCAGGGAAAAGCCCCGAAAACCCCAAATTTGTCCGCAGCCTCGGGGGTTTGCCCTGGGGGGCTACACGGAGCAGAGTCAGGGATGGTTTGGGTTGAAGGGTCAGCTCCTTCCAGCCCCCAAACTGGGGTCAGGGACACTTGGGCTGCTTTAGAAAACAAAAATGAAAGCAGGGAGCAGTTTCCGTGGCCAAAGGCTGGGAGCTCTTTGCAGATTGCAAGGCTGATAAAGCTCTTGGATCGGGGAAAATCGGGAGGGAGCTGCGGTGGGAGGTGGGATTGTGCCGAGCCTGCCAGAGCTGAAACAACATTTCAGCCACCTTCCCCTGAGCTTGTCACAGCTAAAACATCATTTCAGCCACCTTCCCCTGAGCTCGTCACTGCTAAAACATCTTTTCACTCACCTTCTCCTGATCTTGTCACAGCTAAAACATCTTTTCACTCAGCTTCTCCTGAGCTTTCCAGAGCTGAAACGTCATTTCAGCCACATTTTCCTGACCTGCCATTGCTAACACATCATTTCAGCCCCATTCTTCTGAGCTTGCCATACCTAAAATACCATTTCATCCCCATTCTCCTGAGTTTTACAGAGCTAAAATATAATTTCATGCCTCTTTTCCTAAGCTGCCACAGCTAAAACACCATTTCAGCCATCTTCTCCTGAACTTTCCAGAGCTAAAACATCATTTCATCCAGCATTTCATCCCTCTTCTCCTGAGCTTTCCGGAGCTGAAACATCATTTCATCCCCATTCTCCTGAGATTTCCAGAGCCAAAATATCATTTCATCCACCTTCTCCTGACCTGCCACAGCTAACACATCATTTCATCCCTCTTCTCCCGAGATTTCCAGAGGAAATTCATGCCCATTCTCCTGACTTGCCACAGCTAAAATATCATTTCTTTCCCATCCCAAGGAACTCCTGGATTAAGGGGGAAATTTCCATTTGTTAACAGAGGAACATCATCATTTGGCTGCCCCCAAAAACTATCCCGTGGAGAAGTTCAGAGACAGGAGCTGAGCCACCTCAGCAGAAACTCCATGAGCTGAGGGGCTGCTAAACCCCTAAATAACAACAAATATTTTATTGACAGCTGGTAAATGACCCCCAGATGTCGGGGAGCAGCCCCTTCCTCGGCAGACGAATGAAAATGTCAGGAATAATCCCTGGGAACTCCCAGATATTTCAGCAAATCCTGGTGCTCCCAATGGCAAAACCCCTTTTGTTCCATTATGTTTCACGCTCTGTCCTCACTTTAACAGTTTCTTGGAAAACCAAATTATTTATTCATTGGCGAAGGCAAAAAAAAATAAAAAAATTCAATTGAAAATATTATTTTCCCTGTGGTGTTTTCATTTCAGAGCCCAGTTTGATTTCGTGTGCGTGGATATGAAATAAAGCCTTGAAATGAAAACCTGTGTTTCATTTTGAAATGTCAGCCCGGGCAACATTTTCAATGCAGAGACGGGAGTTTATTCCTGTGTTTAAAAATATTCAAATGAGATTTCCCTGCTTCACTTTACGCACTCCAATTTTTCATCACCTTGTTTCCTTCATTGCCGACTCTTCCCTCCTCCTCTCCCCTCTGCTCCTTCTTTCCTATGCACAAAACTGGCAAAAAATGTAAAAATAATTCCCATCCCTGTTTTGTTTTTTTTTTTTTTTCCAGACAGCATCATATTGAATATTTTCTCCATCTATAAAAGAGTGACAAGTGGGGAAAAGGGAATAATTTAACTTTTTTTTCATGTTTTCTCACTTTTTCACTTTCTGCTCTCCAGAATGATGAACTTTGCAATGAAAAAATACAAGGGGTGAGGGAGGCATTCCTAAAATCAGGATATTTCCAGCTGGGATCTGAACATAACCAGTCCCTACTCCCAGACTTACTCCAGGAAATTTCCTCTTGGCAACCTGAACATAACCAGTCCTTATTCCCAGATTTATTCCAGGATATTTCCAGTTGGGATGTGAGCATTACCAGAGCTTTCTCCCAGGTTTACTCCAGGAAATTTCCAGTTGGAATCTGAACATAACCAGTCCCTACACTCAAATTACTCCAGGATATTTCCAGGGTATTTCCAATTGGGATCCTGAGCATTACCAGTCCCTACTCCCAGGTTTACACCAGGTTTACTCCAGGACATTTCCATTTGGGAACCTGAATATAACCAGTCCTTTTTCCCAGTTTTATTCCAGGAAATTTCCAGTTTGGAGCTGAAATGTTATCAGTCCCTACTCCCAGGTTTACTCCAAGGTATTTCCAGTTGGGAACCTGAACAGAACCAGCCCCTATGCCCAATTTTACTCCAGGTTTTCTCCAGGATATTTCCAGTTCAGAGCTGGAACATAACCAGTCCCTACTCCCAGGTTTCCCCCCCCCACAAATCGTGATGGAGGACACAAGTGTGGAGGAACTGGCGACAATAGAAGGAGATTAAGATGGAGCCTTGTCTTCTCTTCCTGATGGAAAGGTAAAATCCCCTGCAGGACAAGGGAAAAATCCAGCTGGGAAATGTTCCGGGGGCCTTGGAGCCATATCAGGTACCAAGGAAAGGATGATGGAGACCATAAACCTCTGCCAGGCATGTTGTAAGTGTATATTATAAAGTTGGCTTTTCGCAAGGTGCGTGCTTTATGATTAATAACTTTGTGGGAAGGATGTAAGTTTTTATTTCTGCTATTACTAAAGGAAATTAGGCAGAGTGGTAGTAGTGATATAGTAGCTGCTTGAACTGTCTGTTTGGTGGGGATAACACCCAGTGAGCATGTAAAAAAGATCCTGCTATTGAGATAACTATCAATAATTACTTAATTAATAGTATCAAGAATTGATTCACTATCAACATCTACCACCTGAAGAAAGTATAAACCAAGGCCCAAGCTGGAGGTGATAATGAAAACACAGCCCAGAAACACGCCTGCTCTAAAAAGGCGGACCCAAGGAGGGGCCACGCAAAACAGTTCCTGGAATATGGAAATCAGTTTATGGAAAAACATGAATATTAAACATTTTGATGCAATAGAAAGGGTATTTAAAGAAGGCCTCTGAAATAGCAGGGTGTGGGCTTGGCTGAATGCCGTGCTTCCTTTTTGCTTAATCTGTTTCCTAATAGTCTGATTTTTTATTCTTAAACCTATTTCTTAAAATTCACCAGGAAAGTGAACTCTGTTTTTCACAAGGTACATCTGGGTCGGGGCAGAGCCACTTTATCATCGAGGAGTGATGGGCGCAGAGTCTCTGTTACTTCACATGGTCCCTGGAAGCCAGCGGAGAATCCAGCGTGATTTGGGAGGAGAGGCAGCAGGGAGGGAAGGAATGTCAGGCTCCAGGTTGGTTTTCTCCCCCATAAACTCGGCCCTTCCACTCTCCTGTGCTTTGTTCAGCCCCTGCTCGCAGGAATAAAGAGCTCTTTGCTCCTGGTGGGGCTGATTTTCCAGCCAGTTCCTAGAAAATAAACAGATTTTCTGTTTTGCATAATTGATCTGCCGGGTCAGGAGCTGGTTTGGCACCACAGGAGCAGCTGGCTCAGGGTTCACTCTGGGGTTTGCACAGGGATTAAAGCCAGATCCAAGCTGTGCCCCAGCCCTGGAAGTGCCCAAGGCCAGGCTGGATGGGGCTTGGAGCAGCCTGGGACAGTGGAAGGTGGGAACTGGGCGAGTTTAAGGCTCCTCCCATCCCAAACATTCCATGATTCCGTGACTTTGTGAGCACAAAACTCCCTCACTCCTCAAGATCAATCACTGCTTGTAGGGAGCAGCATTCCCAAAGCCCATCCAAGCCATCCCTCTGTGCTGGAGAAAGCCAGCAAAGCCTCCAGACCTCAGCAAAGCCTTTCCAGAGCAGAGGAGAAATGGGGAACCCCAGGACAGGCTCAGGGGCTGAATTTTCTGTGGAAAAGCAGGGAAAGAAAATGAAAGGAGCAACTCCAAGCTCTGAACTGGATGAAGCAGGGAGTGCTTCTGTTTCACTAACCCTCAGCCCATTGTGCAGACAGGGCAGTGACTCCATGATCCATTATTTTGGGAATTTCCCCAGCCCAGGGCTCTGTCTGTCCCTCTGCCTGGGCCTGACTCGGTTTAACCAACCTTGACACTTAAAGACCAAAAATTCCTCTTCCAAGGACAAGATGGCCAAGATTACTAAATTATGGCCTCTTCTTTATCTTTAGGTACCTGCTCAGGACAGATGAATTGCCTCCAAGTCAGGGCAGAGAATCCTTCGGGGAGCGAGCAAAGAATAATGTGCAAACACTGACTGAGAACACGAATGTGCACCGAAGGAAAAAGGGAAAAACACACATCCCGTTCTTTTTCCTTTCCCCCCACTCATTCTGCTTCCTTTATGTGCACGGCTCGAGGGCTGCTGGTGGAAGATGGAGACATTTATTAATTCTCCTTGCAGGAAAGTAAACAGTGATCTCCATCCTCGGGGATTCCGAGTCTGCTCTCGGCTGTCCCTGAGGAATCTTCCTTCCCCCCTCAATGGGCTCTGAGCAGAGCTGATCCATTCAGGGGGGACCAGATCGTTTTCTAAAGCCTCATTTAGGCTCATACACTAAAAAAAAAAAAAAAACAGGGCCCTGTCACGATGAAGAGATTTCAACCCCTTCAAGCTCCTTTCACTTTATTTCTCATGGCTGATTTAAAATGCAGGGCTGGGTTTAAGAAAGGAGAGGAGAGGGAAAGGAAGGAAGGGAAGGAAATAGCACAGGAGCTGATTTGCCAGAGCTGCATGAAATGATGGATTTTAAAAGTCCATTTCAAAAAAAGTGGGGGGACTCTTTTAGAACAAGTGTCTGCCATAGAAGAGGGAGAAGGGAAAAAGACATTATCTGGTCTGGTAGTTTTCAGGAAGTTGTGGTCCCAATTCCCTAAAAATAAAATTCCTCTATGATCATCACTTTGCTTATTACTTCTGTTAGAGCAGCACCCTGAAAACATCAGCAGGGTTTGGGATCCTATTGTAAAACCAGATTGCCCAGACCCACTGATTGACTGAATCTGCAACAGGGTGTGAACACAAAAAATCCCCTCCAGAGGAGGCTCAGGGCTTGTTTTTAATCTGAGTTTCAGCTGAAAAATGCAAATGTGATCATTATTTGTGAACCCAAGTGTGCCAGAAAGATTTGGTTTGGTTTTATGGGAAAAGTCCAGCTGTGAAAAGATCAACATTTTGGTTTTGTTAAGGTTTAACCTCTCTCATTCCAGCTCCACGTTGGGATAGAGGTGATGGCAGAAGAAAACCGGTCAGGGATGATTTGACAGCAGCCAGGAGAGCCCGTGACCCATCCTGGTGAACACAGAAGGGAATTCCCAAGTGGGAAATTTTCCTGGATGGAACTTTCCAGCCCAATCCAGCCCTGTTGGAAACCACCACCAGCCAGAGCAGGCTGCAGTGGAAGCTCATAAAATAAGAAGAGATTAAAGAGCATCTCAACAGCAGAATGAGCTCTCCTCCCTCCTCATTCATGGACGAGTTTCATGTTTAATATCCATGGATTTATTCCCAAGTTCCCTGTCCAGGACACCTCCCAGCTGCCAGCCTGGGCAGGAAAATCAGCCCATCTTTCTAGTAAAAGGCTGATTTTCTGGTAATGCCATTAAAGAGGATATTTTGGAACAATAAGTAATCTGTTCTCTGGGATATTTGCACACTGGAATTCCTTTTCCCTTCCCCATTTTTTTTTTTTTTTTTTTTTCATAAGGAAGAAAACTGAATTGCTGTGGATGATCTAAAGCTGACCTGGCAAATTTATGGTGGATGAAATGATTGGTGTGGAGCCCATCTCGGGGAGTTTTGTCTTTTCTGGGGCAGAACTTTAACAGGGAAAATTTAGTGCAGCTCTGAAGTCAGCAGAGCAAAGACATGGTCCTATAAATTTAAGGACACCGAAATATTCCATAATATTTCAAACCCTTTTGGAGCCTCCGGGAGCAGAAGGGGACCGAGCTGTTTCGGGGCCCTCTCTGAAATGATGGAATGACCCCACTTTGGGCCCATCAGAGATCAGATTCAGGGATGATTTCCTTGAGCAGAGGAAGGAAACCTCTGCTGCAGGATCTGCCTGGGATGGGACATGGGGTGCTGTCTGTGGAGCAGAGCACAGCCCTGAGGGCCTCATCCCAAAGAGGGAACTCCAGGAGCTCTGGGGGTGATGGAATGATGCCTGCCCACCCCAGTATCCTGTCACAGTGAGGAGATCCTTAAATTCAGCCTGAAATCCTCTGGAATTGATACTGGAGAAAACATAAAGCTGGAGGAACTTCAAACTGCGTGTTCTTGTGACTAAAAGCAGCTGGTGCAATCACAGTTTGGGCAGTAAAGAGAGGTAAAAATGAGCTGCACGAGCTGTGGCAGTGTCAGATGCACCTCTGGATGCACCGGAACTCTGAATTAATAATTCGGAATTACCAGAATGCTGCCTGGTAAAGAGCTCCTGTGAATAAAAAAAAGAAAAAAAAAAAAAAAAGAAAAAGAAAAGGTGTTGAACTGGCTGTAATTTAGCGTCCAAGCAGCAGCTGCTGACAGCCAGGCAGGCAGGGCCCATTGCAGAGGGTGTTTTTCGTGGCTGCAATCTCCTGTCACAGCTTTTGCAGGAGTGGAATTAAAAATCTTCCCCTCTTTGTGGTGAGGACAGACAGATGCTTTCCTGCTTTAATCCCTGAGTGGCCAGAACACGCTCGTTGACATTTTGGCTTGATGTTTTAATTGGCTGATTTGAATAAAACTCAGACAGGTTGTGTTGCTCCGTTTGATTTCGTGTCTCCCAGCCCAGCGGCCAACAAAAAGAAGACAGCGGGACAAGGAGGGGCACTGACTTTTCACCTCTCCGATTCTCTCCCTGTTTTGTTGAGCTCTTGATATATTTAAATTCATGCTTCGTTAAATTAGCCCCGTGTCCTGCAGGGGTTGGAGTCACACGCAGCGATGTAAAAAGAAGGTGCCCGGCATTGCTGCTCATTGCCCAGGAAAATCTTGGCTTTCAGGATTTTAATTTCATTTTTGGATGATTTTAATTTCATTTTTTGATGGTTTCGATGTTATTTTTGGATGATTTTAATGTGGTGGTTTTTATTATTTTAATTTTATTTTTGATGGTTTCGATGTTGGTTTGTTTTTTTTGATGGATCTGTTTTTTTCCTCAGGTGGAGCTCCAAAGGTGAACCCGGGATGTGGCACCCAGCACTTTCCAGGGGTTGTGCTACAACCCTGGACTGCAGGAGGTGTTTCCTGAGTGTTTTCCAGACTGGGAAGGTCGGGCTGGACCAGTCCTGCCCATTCCCAACTTCTCAAGGAGAAGGGGAAAGGCTTTTCTGGAAGCTGTGCACATTCCTGTGTCTGCAGCAGCCGCACTTCCCAAAGGCTGCCCAGAAATCACCTGGACCCCAGGAGAAAGGGAAGCTCTCAGGGAAGGAGGGTTGTGGCCTCCCCAAGCTGGAGATTTGTGGGAATCAGCCAGGACTGGGGCAATTCTCTCTCCTGCTCAGAAAGATGAAGGGTCAGGGGGCTGGTTGGAGTGAGAGGGGAACGCGAGGAAAGGAAACGCTCGGCGCAAAGGCTGTGATCAGTCTGGGGCTTCTTATTTAGGGCTTCCTCAGGACGTGCCTAAAAACTGTGAAAACTGCAAAAATTGGAGATGCTGCGAGCCACTCACTGCTCATTCTGGTGAATAAATCCTGACAAAACCACCCCAGCACCAGCGATTTCCCACCCACCCTCCCTTTTATCCTAAATCAAGCCGTGTCTGTACTCATCAGCTTTGCGGTTTCATCTCTCAGTGCACAAAAAACGAGGTGCAGATTCTTCCTTAGAGCAGATAAAGCTGAAGATCAGTGTCTGCAAACCTCCCTGCTGGGTGTAGCTGTGGGGTCGGGTCCTGCAGGGGACACCAGGGAACTCAGGAGGCTGCTGGACGTTCCAGGATTCCCAAAGTGGGAATGAGCCGGCTCATCCCAGCTCGGTGCAAATCCCAGCCCGGAGCTGCCACAGCCCATTAGCAGAGCGGGGCATCCATCTCTGTCAGGGGCAGGTCAGGCCTCAGTGAGCCTGGAATCTGAATTCCTGCACCCTGGGATGCTCTGGGTGGGATGGAGGTCACAGCCAGGGCAGCCCTGGAGAACCCCCAGCTTTGGGTTCTGCTTCCCAAAAAAAGAGATTCCGGCCTCACCTGGCGCGGCCACGGAGCCCCCAGGGTTTTGTAGCTCTGCTAGAACCCCCAAAATCTCCTGCTGCCCCTCTCCCAGGGCTTCACGTTCCCGTTTCCACCCCACATCGTGTTTAGTCTGCCTGAAAATCCCCAGGAATAATCCAGCAATAACAAACCAAGAAAAGCCTCGGCTACACTGAGCAGAATTTTTTTTTTTGATCCATAGGTGGCTTTGCTGGAGGGGAAAAAAAAAAAAAGAAAAGTGAATCACAGTAAAACTCTGAGGAGAATCAATATCCATGGATCAAATCCTGATCTGCTGCCATTTGTCAGGTTCCCATCAGAATTATTCAGTGATTACTAAGCCTAAACTCAGAAGCTGGGCTGTTACTGTGCAAAAATGAGAAAAATCCCTGTGAATAGATATTTCCTGTGGAATGGAGGCAAGTCCATAAGAAACGAGCCCTCCCTTCCCATCAATCACCTGTCAAATGAAATTATTTCAGAGTTCTGAGGCTCAGCTCCTGCAACACTGTAAGAAATGTCTTCTGGAAATTTGAAATGAAATGGAGGAGCACCCAGCTGCCGGGAGAAATCCTGGCTGAGGGAATTCGTCAGTCCTGGCTATTAATTCTTCTTTCCACCTGGGAATTCTCATCCTGGCCGGGGCTGGAGCTGATGTCCCTGCTGGAATGTGACACCCCTTGGAGGAGGAAGTGGCCCAGGAAGGGAATTGCTTCTCTCTGGGATGGTTTGGGAGGAATCTGACCTCAAATCAGCTCTAGAAAATGAGTTGCTGCTCCTCACCTTCCAGCTGAGACCTTCCAGCTCCTCCCAGGATCCATCCTTGGGGCTGGAATTCTCCTGGTCCAAGGGGATGAGCCAGTGCTTGTTGCTGTCCCGCCAGCCTGGGCCCAAAACCCGACTAAAATCACATTTTTCATTTTATCTTTGGTTCAAATAAGCAAGAAACAGAACCAAAACCACGACATTAAAAACTCCCTGCGCTAAACTTCGTAATAAATTTTATTTTGGGGGTGGATTTTATCTAGAAACGCCTTCCTTGGCTCCCATTCCATTAAAAAGTCACCCAGACAGGTACCAATCCCATTGATTTTGGGGAGAAAAGCTCCATGTGTGCCCAGGGCCAGAACTGGAGCCTGTGTGCTGCCATTTAGTGAGAAAGAGACTTATTTTCTCCCCGTAGCAGGAAGGAAATTGTGCTTTACTGTATTGTTTACCCTTCCCAGTACTTTAATTTTCCCTTTGTTTAATATTTCAGCAGAAGCCATTTATCTTCCTGGATGATCAAATAAACTGGGTGCTGAAAGAACGGATATTTAATTCGTTGGGAGGGGGGAAAATGGTATTGAAGGTGGACCGAAGGGATCTGATTTGGGAATGGAGTCATGCGTGATCTGCTACCTCACACTTGCCTCAGGGAAAAAAAATAAAAAAGGGGGGATTTTTTCATCCCAAAGAAAGATTTGGGTTATTCTTTCCCAGCCCTGCAGTGCAGGGGGTGCAGCTCTGAAAGATGATGTTGGGCTGCTGAAAAAGAGCCAGAAAAGAGAGCAGGGGGTGTCAGGATGGGAATTTCAGCAGTGTCAGGATGGAGATTTCAGAGGTTTCGGGATTTGGAGATCAGGATGGGAATTTAGGGGTTATCAGGATTTGGAGATCAGGATGGGAATTTCAGGAGATAGTAGGATGTGGAGATAAGGGGTATCAGGATGGCAGTTTAGGGGTTATGAGGATTTGGAGATCAGAGGGTATCAAGATGGAAATTTCAGGAATTATAAGGATTTGGAGACCAGGGGTATCAGGATGGGCATTTAGGGTTATTGGGATTTGGAGATCAGGATGGGAATTTCAGGGGTTATCAGGATTTGGATATCAGGGGCATCAGGATGGGAATTTGGGGGTTATGATGATTTGGATATCAGGGATATCAGCATGGGATATCAGCTTTTTTTTTTTTTTTTTTCAGGCAGAAAGGCAGGATTTACTTCTCTCCCCACCAAACAGCTCATAGGGTGCAAATACTTCACTTTTTCTACTTTTTTTTTTTTTTTTCCCCTACTCAGCCTTTTTCTGAGAGTTACTTAAACAGAAGGTGCTGATATTCCCTGTGACAGCACAGATTTGTGTCAGGGTGTTCATCATCCTCCCTTTCATCATTTCCCCCTGTTTTTTTAGAGGAAAAACAGAAATTTAATACTTAAGTGGCACCTCTTTGATTACAAACCCACATAAAAACCCCCAAACTTTCTCCCTTTCAAATCAGCTCCTTCTCCCAGTGTTGATGAAGAGGCTTTGCCTGGCAGACACAGATTTTGTGTGGCACCATCACCAGGAAAACAGATAAATTCTAAAGATTAAAGCCCTGATTTCATCCCCATCTCTTCCTGCAGCAAATTGCCAAAATTAAACTCACTAAGAAATCTGCTGTGGGTATCAAAGCTCCTTTTAAAACACTTTTTCTTCTGCTCTGATCTGAATTTTTTGGAGTTTGAGGAAGGATTAAGCAAATTAAGAACAGGAAAGTGTAACAACACGAGGCCTTTGAGGACCAGCCTTAATTTTTCCAGCATATCTCCCCTAACCACAGGAATATTTTTTCCTGTGAAGGAGCATTTAAATATTTATTTGAAAATGGTGAAGTGCCTTTCTATAAAGACACGAATCATTGTTTGGGTTGGCAGGCCCGAGAGCGAATAAAATACCCAAATGTGGCTCAGATATTGGCATTTATTATTTTTTATGAGGAAAAAAAATGTACCCTGAAAGAAGCCCTCGAAATACTTGATTATTTTTGGGAGCAGGCTGCGGGTAAGAAACCGCTGTTGCCACATCAAATTTTGGAGAATAAGAGATAAACTTGACCAGAATTCATGGATCTGTGTAGGTTTAATGTTGGATATAGGAGGTTCTAACTCTTTTTCACATTTTAGAGACTCGGAGCCTGGTGTTTCTTGTGTTACAGTTTCAGTGGTTGAAGATTTGGGGTTTCATTCAATCACTGTGGTAGTTTCAGTTTAGGAAATCTGATTTTCTGTGTGAAACCTCTGGAGTTTAATGAGGAAGTTGAGCTCCCATCATCGTCTTGATGAAGGTTTTATGGTCAGGATCTGCTCTGAAATAAATGATGCCCACCCAGGCTCATTATGCCACTGAGCTTTTAATTGAGAGTTTTTCCGTTGGATAATAGAGATGTATTTGGGAAAAAAGAAATTACAAGCACATTAGAGACCAAATTTGATAATTTTAATGCCTGGTGTGGAAATAAAATGTGATCTCCACAGTGGCTGCAAGGATTGGGGCAGGAAAAAGAAGGAAAAAGAAGGAAAAAGAAGGAAAAAGAAGGAAAAAGAAGGAAAAAAGAAGGAAAAAAGAAGGAAAAAAAATCCTGGCCATGATTGATGAGGGAGAATTTGTTGACTTGAGCTGGTTCTGCTCCGAGGGGAGGGAGCAAACTGAGGAATTTCTACCCCAAAGCTTTAAAGCAGAACATCCAAACAGACATTGGCTTCAAATATACAACGCACACACGCACAAATAATTTTTAAAAAAAAGTTAATTTGTTTTCATCTGCCGGTTCCCGTCAGAGAGGTGAAGTTTGTTTTTCCCTCTTGCACCAGCTCAGGGAGGAGATACGCCCCATATGCCACGAGCTCTGCTGCTAGATGTTTGCCAGAGGGTTTTCCCTCTCCATTCCCATTCCCATTCCCACTCCCATTCCCATTCCCACTCCCATTCCCATTTCCATTCCCATTTCCATTTCCATTCCCATTCCCATTCCCACTCCCATTCCCATTCCCACTCCCATTCCCATTCCCATTCCCATTCCCATTCCCATTCCCATTCCCTTTTCCATTCCCATTCTCATTCCCATTCTCATTCCCATTCTCATTCCCATTCCCATGTCCCATTCCCATTCCAATTCCCATTCCCATGTCCCATTCCCATTCCAATTCCCATTCCCATTCCATCCTGGTGCTGGATTACCAGGCTTTAAAAATGAAAACTTCCTGCTGGATCAGGGAGAGCCCCGTGGCATCCTCACAGGGACCAGGTTTGGGGTGACTGCGGCTCCTGGAACAGCTCAGGATTTCCCTGGATTTTTGGAAGGATCCACATTTAACAGAGGAGCAGATGCCCCCATGAAAGAGACAGGAATTATTTTATATATTATATATTGTTATATTAATAATATTTTATCATTAATATTGCATTAATTAGAAATACAATTGCAATTTTATAATATATTAACAACATTGTAATTAATATTAATGTAGTAATATATTATTACATATTAATCAATATATACTATATAATGTGTATAATATAGTATAGTATAGTATAGTATAGTATAGTATAGTATAATATAGTATAATAGAATAGAATAGAATAGAATAGAATAGAATAGAATAGAATAGAATAGAATAGAATAGAATAGAATAAAATAGAAATATTTGTTTATTTAATAAATAATATTATTTCTTACCTCTGCCATAATAAAGAGAGCCTTCTGAACATCTGACCATGTCACTTTTTGTGTTATGGCCACCTCAACAACGACAGGAAGGGACCTCAGAGCCCACCCATGGGCAGGGACACGTCCCAGCAGCCCAGGGTGCTCCGGGCTGGGACATCCCAGCTCAAACCACACCTCAGCAAGGCCTTTGTCACCTCTGGAGGTGTCTGGCCTCTTCCCATTAACTGCAGAGAGAATTTCCAGCAAACGGCCTCGAAATCGACATGGTTCAGTTACATCCCCAAAGTCGTGCAGGACAAACCCTCCAAGGGGTGCCTGGATTTGGAGCCTTGCTATGTTCAACCCCTGAATCTCTTGTTCAGTTCCTAAACCCTACTACTGCAATTCCTAAACCTCTTTTTTTTTCCTTCAGGAACTTGTGATTTCAGCGCCGAATTTCTGAGTTTCTGTAGAACCTGGGCTGACATCTGAGTGCAACTTCCTGCACCCAAACATCCAGTGCTGGGTGAGATGTTGTGAATTTCCTGCAAATAATCATCCAGTGCTGTGTGAGATGTTGCGGTGTGAATTTCCTGCACCCAAACATCCAGCACCATGTGAGATGTTGTGAATTTCCTACACCCAAACTTCCAGTGCCGTGTGAGATGTGTGTGTCCAGTGTAAAGATGACAGAGCCACCAGCGAGGCCCTGCAGGGATGTCCTGGGGGGCCGTGGTCACTCGGGGGCCCGGTGGCCCCAGGGGGACCCAGCTCAGCTCAGGACAATGGTGCAAAGCCCGGCCTGGCCCTGGGCAGGCCTGGCTCTGTCACTCCCGATTAGTCCCTCTCTGCAATTGCTCCACTGCCCCTCGATTGTTTTGTGTTTTCTCATAATTCCCAGTCTTAATTCCACCAATAGCCAGAAAATGTCCTATCATGCCAGTCACAGAGACAATTATATAAGAACCCTTCCCCCCCCCCCCTTTTTGTTTTTTTTTGTTCTCCCCCTCTTTTTTATTCCAGTTTAGAGAAAACAAAGAGCCCCATTCATTCAATTTGCAGCTGAGTCTCTCAGGTTATGTAAATTGTTAAATCATCCATGCTCTTTCTTTTTAGCCATATTGCAAGCAGGGAATTTCCATACCCAGTTGAAAACCCCACAATTGATCTATCCCGACAAACACGGCCATCAAGAGTTTCATCTCTCTTTTTTTTTTTTTTTTTTTTGGCTTCCTTTCTCCTGGTTAACCAACACGTTATACTCCCAGGGAGAATAATAAAAAGAAATCAGGAGCCTTTCATGAAAATTTAAGTGGAATAAAACCTTCTGATATAATTAGGAGATGCCTGTGGACTTCGCTTGAGCTTTATTCGTTTCCATCAAGGCAGAGTTTAGTGCAGAATCCCAGCCAAGCCTCCATTTGCACCCGCTTGATTTTTATTTCTTCTTTCATTCTTACTATTTTTACATCACAGTCTTGGTGAACCAGAAGCTCCTTGGGAGAGCAGCTTCCTCAGCTCAGTTATTGATTTAGGATTGTTGGAGGATTTCTCTGCAGTGGGAAATGACAGCAATGTCAGAGTTACATAATGATGCCCGTTAATAGGAGAATTTCGATTTGCTTTGTGCTCATCTCGCTTTCCCAGCCCCTTTCTGGGGCTCAGTTTGAAAAAGGAAAAGGACATTATAAAACCTGGCTTAGGCTTGGCCACCTGGGGACACTCGGAGTGAGGTTTTGGCCAGCGAGTGTCACAATTTGCACAGGATGGATAAACTGTGCTGTCTTTGGAGAAAACCCAGTCCCCTGCGTGGCTGTCACTGCTGAAGGGACGTCCCTTGTTTTCCAAGGGCCTGGAAGGAGCTCTGCTCAGAGATCTCCATCCAGGAAAGTGTGTCCATCTCACCTGAGTGAAAAAAAAAAGAATATTTGATACCCACAGAGCCTGGTGTTTCTTATGTTGCAATCACAGTGGTTGAGGATTTGGGGTTTCATTCAATCACTGTCGTAGTTTCAGTGCAGAAAATCTGATTTTCTGTGTGAAATCCCTGTAATTAATAAACAACTCCAGCCCAAAGTGCTCCTTGGCAGATCAAGGTTTGCAGATTCCCCTTAAAATTATCTTTGCTAGGATTTGTTTGTTTGTTTACTATGCAAAATAAACATCACTTATAGCCCTCAGTTCTGCTGGTGTTACTGAGGAATTTCTTCTGGTTAAGAAAACCCTGCCCTGAGACACTTGCAATGGCCTTAAGGTGAAGGAGGGGAGTTTTAGATGGGATTTTGGGGAAAAATTTTTCCTTGTGAGGGTGGGGAAGCCCTGAATTCCCAAGGAAGCTGTGGCTTCCCCTGGATCCGTGCAAATGTCCAAGGCCAGGTTGGAGCAGCCTGGGACAGTGGGAGGTGTCCCTGCCCATGGCCTTCCTAATAACAATACAAACTTTCACGTCTTCCCTTCATCTTTAAGGATGATCTTCAAGGATAATATTTAAGGATAATCTTTAAGGTCTTTCCAACCCAACCCATTCCCTGATTCTCCACAGCCCCGAAAAATCCCATGGCAGAGTAACAAACCGAGACACGGAGCTGGGTGGAAACTCGGCGACTTCACGAACACCCAGACTAAAACGCAGCCTAAAGCCCAGCCTAGCAAAGCTCCCCTCAGAGCCCGCAGGAGTTTCACCTCTGCAGGACAGGGGGGTGCGGCCTGGACGTGCCCAAGGCAGGCTGTGGCACTGGGTGGGCTCCCAGGGTCTGGTATCCATTAGAGCCCAACATTCTGCCGAACCCAGGGATTAATTCTCCTGCAGGAACCCGAGCAAAGCAGGAGCAGCACAAAGTTAATCAAGCACTGATCCTCCCAATCCACTTAATCACAGCCAGCTGCTACTTAAAGCCTCAGAAGAGCAACATCCCCGGGGCAGCCCTTTTGGAGGAGGAGGGAAAGCCCTTCAGAGCACCCTGGATGGGAGAAGGGCATTAAAAAGTTAATAAAATACAAGTTAATTCCCTCAATCAAGGAGGGAGGGAATAGTTCTGGGAAGTTCTAAAGCTTCCAATATTAATTTCTTCCCGCCTTCCCAGCTGCTGATCCCTGGAAGGCATTTGATTTGTACTAAAATATTTGCTCATAACCCAAGTTTCCTCCTGCAGTGTACACAGGCTGTGTGGTGCCTGAGACTTGGCTGTGGGATTTTTCCCTCTTTCATTCCAAGTGTCTCTAAAAATCTTAAAAACCCCGACCACGCCACTCCAGTTTACGTTGGCTGGGTAATCTTGTCCTCATTTTTTATTTCTTTTTATTTTTTTTTTTTTTTTAGGGATGTATGGTCTCTTGGCGGTGTCATCCCTCTCAGCATAAAATCAGGGCCTCTTTTAACAGATGCGTTATTCCCCATTTGAACTTTATTGGGCTGGAACGTTTGGAGGGGTTCTGACAGGATTTGAGGTGTTTCAGCTTCCACAGAGGAAATCCCTAAGTGCATCGCCGAGGCCTCTTTGCAAAACACTTCATGGGACGGAGGAAAACGCTTTTCTTCCTGAATTCTGGCTGGGAAAGCCGAGATCCTGATGGATTAAGTGACTTGATAAAATCACGTTGGGGGGGCCGTGGCAGAGCTCAAGTTTAAATCAGGTTTAAATCCGAGGTGAAGCTGCATTCCCAGTGCTGGAGTCACCGCAGGGATGAGGGACTGTGGGGTTTAGGTTGTGGGGTTCAGAGAGGATCTGCTGGGAGAACATTTAATTAACAACAAAAGTGCATCGAGACATCAGCTTGGTCCCCCAGGAATTTGGGAATGCTCTGAAACCAGCGTTTAGAAATAATCAGATTGTGGGTGGTGTGATTGGGATGGAGTAGGAATCTGGAGGCTCTGAGAGTGGAAATGGTGATTGAAATGGGTGTCCCTTTGTCCTCACCAGCATCCCTGAGAGCTCCCCAGCAGGGCTGGGCTGGATTCCCATGGGGATGAAGATCCTGGTCCAGTCTGCAGCACATTCCCCATTTTAGTCCTGATATTATGGAACAAAACTCCTCTCAGCCCATCACTTCATCTCCAGGCTGCCACAAGCAGCTGGTTTTTTAAAGGAAAGAAAGTTGTCATCATCATCAGCAGCAGCAGCTCCCTCTCCTTCTGCTGCATTCCCACTTTTCCATGAATCTGCAAACATTTTTAAAATGCAAAGCGCCGCTCAGCAGTTTCCCACTGCTGCTTTTCCCTTTGCCACGGCAAACACATTCCACAATCCTTCCCCTAATATTTGGTTTTCTGCAAAGTTTTCCACCAGAGAAATGTTCCTGCCTCCTAAAAAAGCAGCATTTTGGACATACCACAGGCTTGCACTTTTTTCTCTCAGAACAGAAAATATCGGCCTTTAAAATAAATATTGATGTTTTTATACTCGCACGCCCACACCTGCGTCCTGATGCACTCTCAAGGTACCATGATATGGAAAAACACCCTGGAATCATCAGAATTCTGCTACAAATTCACGGCTCTTTTGAAGGTACCTCGTAAAAATCAGCCAGGCTCTATTTTGTGTTCTGTTTTAAAGGAATTTGCAACATTTCAGGCGTTTTGTGGGGCAGAGAAAATCGCCCCTCTCCTGCTGACAAAGCACCTGAACTAGAGCAGGCTTTTGGGGCGGTTCTACCAAATTTTACAAATTCCTCTAACACAGATTTGGGGGCGGAATTTTCCACGTGGCTGCAGGAAAAATCTGATTAAAGCGAGGATTTTTTTTTTTTTTTAAATTTCTAGCTCTGTGTCTCCAGGTTTTCTAATAACTGCTCCCTAATTAATGAGCAGGGGAGCAGCGGGGGGGCCACGCCCACCTCTCCAGCTGTGCTCTGCAGTGCAGATGTGACTGAGCATCCCCCCCAAACCCCTTCCCATGGCAGAAATATCCTTGGTGAGTGAGAGGCTGGTGAAAAGCCGGGCTGGGCTGCTGGGGACAAGTCCTGTCATCAGTCACCAGCCACCAGCACGGCCCTGAGTCATTCCAAACCAAATGGGAGAGAACGGTTTCGAGGAGCTGAATTTGTTTTTCATCCATCACGAGCGAGTTGATTTAGGTGGAGGGACATGAAGGAGATGGAGCGATGCTCAGGAGAGAGCTGGAACGTTAACGGATGCAGCTCCGCTCAAAACTCCCCTTCAAGGCCGTTTAAAAAGTGATTTATTGTCACCACACACCTGAAAATGTCTGCGAGGCTTGGCCTCGCTGCAGCCAGATCCAGGAGAGGCATTAAACACGTGCTCAAATGAACTCACCAAGGCACTGCTGCCCAAATCTCTGAGCTGGGGACTTGCTGAGGACTCTCCCAGCTTATTTGTGTTTTCTGTAGCCGAAATCACTGCAGGCCTCACGTTACCCATCTCCACTTCCCACCTGCTGGGTATCCCTGAAATTAGCAAAAAGCTTCAGCCCAAAGTGATCCTCCATAGATCAAGGTTTGAAGAACCCTTTCAAAATAATCTTGGGGAGTATTTCTCGTGTTAAAGAGAAGCTGTGGCTGGTCCTGGAGCCCTGGAATGTCCAAGGCCAGGTCGGGCAGGGCTTGGAGCAGTCTGGGGCAGTGGGAGGTGTCCCTGCCCGTGGCAGGGGTGGCACTGGATGATCTTTAAGGTCCCTTCCACCCCAAACCATCCCACGAGTCTGTGGTACTAAAACCAGTAGTTATTAAACTGAGCTTAGCACACAAACTTGGAGAATTTTGGAGGAGCTGTGTTCAGATGGGATCTGGGGGAAAATGACACTCAGGGGTGGGATTTTGTGGAAAATGACACTCAGGGATGGGATCTGGGGAGGGGGAATGACACTCAAGGATGGGATCTGGGGGGAAATGACAGTCAGGGATGGGATCTGGGGGGAAGTGACAGTCAGGGATGGGATCTGGGGGAAAATGGCACTCAAGGAACTCCTCTGAGCACCGGGAATTCTCCTGGCCAAGCTTCCACTCCACCTGGGCACAGGGAAGAAGCAGCACAAGGAATTTGCCCTTTATGTGGTGAGCACATACTTTGCCAAGGTCCTGAGCTTGATGCTCAGTGTAGGAGCAGGAAAGATGGATTTGAGCCCCTGGAATTCCCAGCCCACAGCCCTGAGCTCTCACCCAGGGACAGAGAGCAGCCCTATCCCTGGCAGAGAGAGAGAGAGAGCTCCCTGAGATCACATGGAAAAGTTTAACACTACCCCTGCAAGCTTTTGGTGCATGAAGGCTGGGAAGAAAAAAACCACCAAACAAAACCTGCAGAACATCCTTAAAATGTAAAACATCTTGGTCTTTTAATAATCCCACGCGGTATGTTTTCACTTTAGCAATAATTGTATTTTCTTTTTGCGTATTTTATTTAACAACATTTCAGGGCCCGGCTAATCTGTTCCATCTGGAGAGGGAGTGAACAATGTGCTGAGCACAGGAACAACTGCCTTTATCGGGCAGCGCTGGTTTGCAGCGGCAATCCAACACCCGGGAGAATTCCCGGCAGGAATTGTGGTCCCGCCTACCGTGGGCACCTCCGTGCTGCCATCAGCAGGTGGCAGGAAAGGGGCAGAAGGAATTTGTTATTGAATTTTGTCAGTGGGTTTTAGTGTTGAATTGTGTCAGTGGGTTTCAGTGTTGAATTGTGTCGGTGGATTTTAGTGTTGAATTTTGTCCGTGGGTTTTAGTGTTGATGTCAGTGGATTTTGGTTTTGAATTGTGTCAGGGGATTTCAGTGTTGAATTGTGTCAGTGGGTTTTATTGCTGAGTGATGTCGGTGTGTTTAACAGTAACTGAGGGGAGATAAACCAAAGTCCTACAAGGGAGAAATAATTGAGCCGATGTGAAGCTGGTGGAGGTGAATTTAGGATTTTATTACAGTTCTCAAAGCAAACAAAGCATCCGAAGTGGATTAAGGGGTGTGACATCTGACACTGAGCAGCATCTTCCTCAGTCCCTCCAGGCAGGGGTGCTGAACATGGCAGGGAAGAATTCCCTGAACTCTGGCACGTTGGGATCCACCCGGAGCATCCCTCTGCCTTGGGAAAGGAAAGGTGTCTGAGCAGCCGGAGCCATAAGGGCCGGGGAAAAGGGGCAGCACAGGCTGGATTTACGGCAGGACCAGCAGTGCCCAGCCCAAAGGTGCTGGGGCTGCTCCTCACAGAGCCCCCAAACCACCCCACAGTCACCTCCAAATTCCCTCCCTATTCCCGAGGGGCACAGCCAGGGCGGGGCTGCCAGAAGGTTCCCACATTCCCCAGGAAAGGTGGGAATCCTTGCTGGAATCCCTGCTGGAATCCCTGCTGGAATCCCTGTTAGAATCCCTGCTGGAATCCTGCTGGAATCCCTGCTGGAATCCCTGCTGGAATCCCTGCTGGATGACACCGGGATCAGCACAAAAATGCCCGTAGAAAATCGGGAGAGAGGGAAAAGCAGGAAAGGTGTGGCTGCCCCTGAGGTTTGTGCCGCTCCCGGGGAAACACTCAGGCTGACAGCGATGCAGAAATGAAGCCGGACTGGTGAACACCGTGGGTGAACCTGGGGGGTGGAAAAGGAGCAGGGAATTCCAACATTTCCAGGAGAAATGTTGCTCTTACAGTAGCAACTCGATTTTGGGCCATCCCGGTGCTGGAATCCACGGAGCAGTGAGGATTATTCCTGTGGGTCCGGGGAGGAGGGGATGTGGGAGATGCTGGGGGGGCAATTGTTGGGGATTATCTAATTCATGATGTCATCTGGCAGTTTATTCCTGGGATATCTCATCACATAAACACCGCTCTTCTGATTTCCCCACCACATCCAAAGCCTGGTGTTTGATTTCCTGTTCTGTGTCATTTCTGCATTGCTGCAGAAATCCCACACTCCCCATCAGGAACAGCTCGAATTAAAAACTCCAGGGGAAGGAAGAGAAAACAGCCACGCTTGGAGGCCGCATCTCCAGGCACGGAGGAGTTTCTGCTCCCTGCTGACACTCACGGAGCTGCACACACTGACTGAAACGTGTGAGGACAACTGCACGGAGGGCAGGGTTTGTTTCTCCACCGAAACCCTCTCTGATATTCCTGGGGGCACCATCTGGAGCAGCGGGGTGGTGACACCGCCAGAGAGCGTGCAAGAAACTCAGATTGGGGCACGGGGAAGAGGAGGCCACCCCTAACCAACAAATATTCCATGGGGGGCTGTTAGTTTGTGAGGCAGATTGTCGCTCTTAGGGACAGGGAGGAATGAGGCAGGCAGCAGAAAGGTCAGGCAGGAAAGTCCTATCTTTATTTTTCTGACTCCATCTTAAATGCACTTTGATCAGAAGGCAAAAGATTGGCCACGCAGGTTGCCACTTCTTCGACTTCGTTGGTGAACGTCGCCACCAAATCGCATTTCTCCTCCCAGAGGAGAAATACGTGAAGAAAATAGATAAGTTCTAAAAATACACACAGTTTTCTTGAAGCTGCGCGAGAATAAAATGCAAACACTGAAAAGCAGGCGAACTTAAGGCGACAGCACATCGAGAGGGATGCCAGTTCATAGACACCTTTAATAAACACACAAAAAAACCAAACCAAAACCAAAACAAAAATTTAAAAAAAAGTGGGAACGGGTCAACTGGATTTCATATCACATTTCACACTCCATTTCCCGGCCTCCCCGCAGCCCGGGCACACAAAGGCGGCAGCTCCGCTCCCTGCCCCGCTGCCCGGGGCTTGGTGCGCGGGGCGGGGGGCGCGGCGCGCTGCGGGAGCCCCCAGGATTGAGATTGCTCACTGGAGCCTGCCCGGGGGAGCTGCGGGCTCACTAAATCACGCCTGACGGACCATTGTTGCCACGGGGGCTTTTGTCGGGGTGGGTTTTTTTTGGGAGCGGTGTTGGTTTTTCGCCTGCCACGGCTTTGTGGTGCTGGGAGGGGGGGGGCTGGCGCTGGGCCACTGCATCGCAAAGTGCTTTCAATGGCCACATTCCCGGTTTTGTTTTCCTCCCCTGATTATCCCGTGGCTCTGAATATGCTAATGAGCTTTGGCATCTCCCTCGGGTTCCTGGGTTTCCAGCTCACCTGGGATTTTCCCTGCTGGAACATCCCAAAGCTCCTCCAGCCTTGTTCCTCCCCCTCCCTTCATCGTTCAGGGTTAAATTTACACCTCATCCTTTGGCCTTTGGAAGATCCGGGCCTGGATTTTCCTGCTGGCTGATCCATCACCTCAGAAAAGGAAGGAGTGACCCTGAAGAGCCACGCTTTAGGAAACCATTGGGTATCTGGGGAGAGAGAGATTGAAATGGTGCTTGGTGTGTGCCAGATCTTCTTGAAATTCTGCAGTGACAGCAGAGAATAATTAATATTCCCAAAATAAAGCACAGCAGGAGCGTCCTGTGGTGTCATCAGGGGCCTGGGATACGTTTGTACCCTGCAGATCTCACAGGTGTTATTCACACAGACACTATCCACACACACAAATGGTGGGATTTCAGATATCAGACAGTTTCAAACAGCAGAACCATCAGCTACACGTGCTGCTGATAAAATCATAACAATGCCACTCAGGAACCTCTCTGGCTGAAAAGGAAGGAGCTGTCACTGCAGGCGTGGCAGAGGTGATGCCAGCAGGCAGTGAAGGCGATTTTTGTGGTGCCTCCTTGAGCTTGGAGAGTTCCAGCTCTGGGCTTTGCTGTCCTTTCCAGCCTCCATCTCCATCTGAGGCAGGAGGAATTCTCCCTGCCTGCCTCCTTGGCCCGGGTGTCTGTGTTTCAGCTGCGTGTCCTTCCTCCAGGACGGATGCCAAAGTCCCAGATGTGCAAGGTGGGAGAGGAGCACCAGGACATGGAGGAGCCTGGGCTTGGATTTCTCAGCAGGCACTTGACATCCCCGTGGTGCTGTTTGTTTCCCTGATGTCCCACCTGTGCACTGGAGGATTTCCAGCCAAGCCCAGCTGGGAATGAGGCCAAGGGATGAGGAGATCCATGGAGGTTTTACATCTTTCAAGGGCTGCCCTGAAATTGCAGCTTGAGATAAACCGAGGCTTTCCCTTTCCCTTTCCCTTTCCCTTTCCCTTTCCCTTTCCCTTTCCCTTTCCCTTTCCCTTTCCCTTTCCCTTTCCCTTTCCCTTTCCCTTTCCCTTTCCCTTTCCCTTTCCCTTTCCCTTTCCCTTTCCCTTTCCCTTTCCCTCTCCCTCTCCCTTTCCCTTTCCCTTTCCCTTTCCCTCTCCCTCTCCCTCTCCCTCTCCTTTCTTTTTTCCTCTTCCCCTTTTTTCCCCTTTTCCTCCTTTCCCCCCTTTTTTTCCCTTTTCCTTTTCCTACTTCTCCCAGAGACATTCACCAATAGTCAGAAGTTGATGTGGAGTAGAAGGGATGTTTCAGTTCAGGGAAGCTGAAAAGAGTCCAGGAGATGAACGTCCTTCCAAGGAAGGCCAAAATTGTCTTTAAGGTGCAGGAAAAGGGAAAATTCCTGGAGTAATTCAGAAACAGAGAGAAATAAGGAGGTGGAATAAATCAAAGATAAAAAGAAAAGAAGCCCAAAACATTTCCAACTTCTCCTTTCTTAAGAAAAAACTGGATTTCAGTTGGCTGAAAGAGTTTTTGGATATCTCTGTGTTAAACTTGCTTTTTTTTTTCCCTTTGCTTTTCCTCCTTTCATTTACAAAACTAGAAAAAAACTACAGCAAGGGAAAGAAAAACCACTCACAATCTGTTACTTCTGTAAGGAGAGATGCAGCTCGGTGACATTGATAATTTCTAGGGGAAAAATAAAAAAAAAAAAAAAGAAAAGAAAAGAAGAGGAAAAGCAAAATACTCTGAGCAGCTTTGGCAGGAGCCAGCGGAGCCCACGCTCGGATTCGTGCTGTGGGAACCAGAGCCTTGGCCAGGCTGGCTCTGTCTGCAGCCATCAGTGTCCTCCCTGTCAAAACAAATGTGTTTATCTCCTTTGAAACACTCTGCTGAAGAAATTTTTCTCCAGAAGGCTGAAATCTTACAAATTTCATCACTCACTCTTTTGCTGGAAGGGAAACATGAGAAAAGAGGCATTAAAAATAAACTCCCCCCCACAACCCAAGCTTTTTTTTTGGGGAGGAGGCAGGAGCAAACCAAAGCATTTGGTAGCAATTAATATGCCCTGTCCATTTGCAGTTTTAATTCCTGTGCAGATGCAGAGTGTTGTTATTCTAATAACTTCCTGTGGTGCTCCCTTTTTCTGGAAACCTCAACGCCAATTAAAATGTGATCCATCACCCAGTGCTTCTGAAACAAAGGGGAATGTCCGGCTCCCTGGAAAATCCCAGTCAGTCAAAAGAAGACCCAGGAGAAAGGGAGGAAAAAAAAACCCAAACAAAACAAAAACAACAACAAAAAAAGCATTCACGTCTTCCCGTTTCTGGAAGAAAGAACAGAAGAAAACGTTCTTTCCTGGGAGCCTTGTCACAGGAACAGACTGAGGCGTTTGGGCGGTATCGGGAGGGAGCAGCCAGACTTGCACTCAGCCAAAAGGTGGGTTAATCCATGGAGCCAGGACAAAGTGTGGATGTTCCCCCGCGGGGGTTGGCTGGGAGGGGCAGAGGCAGCTCAGCCCTGGCCAGGAGCAGGAGCCAGGGAATTCCTGCCTGGCTTTGTGCTGCCCTCCCCAGCCCTGCTGCCCTCCCTGCAGGAACCCAAACTGGGCACTCCTCGGTGCCTCAGCAGCTGATTCAAAGCCTGGTGGGCTTTTTCTTCCTGCCCTGAATGGAGCTGGAGCTGCCTCTGGAATACAAATGAGCTCCAAAGAGAGGGCTGAGCGCTCCTGTGGGGACTCGGGACACCACTGGGCCACCGAGGATGGGTTTGGCAAGGCTCAGCTTTCCAGGCACCATCCCAACACATCCCACAGCAGCAGCAGGCAGGATTTACTCAATCCCGCCCAGCCCTTCCCAGGGAACGGCTTTTCCTGGGAACTGCTGAGACTTTTCTTGCCGTGGGTGTTCCAGGAATGACTGGACGTGGCACTAGGTGGTTGACAATGTCGGTGTTCGTCCAAAGGTTGGGCTGGATGGTCTCAGAGGTCTTTCCCAACCTAAATTATCCCGGGATTCTCTCATTTCCGCCGTCCCAAGACCACTGAGGCACCATCTGCTGAGGGACGCTCAGTGCCCTGAGAGACACCTGGCGTTCTCCAGGTGCTCCCTGGCTGCTGCACCCGTGTTGGAATCACAGTGTGGAGTTTCCTCAGCTCAGCTTCAAGGGATATCAGCTGGGAAAATATTTTACTGATTTTCCAGGTGGATCCTCAGCAGTTCCAGGGATCAGGGTGGGGAGAGCTCTCTCCAGCACTGAGTGAGGTTTGCAAAGACTCTTGTGTTCCCAACTGGCCACTTCCATCCCATTTATTGGCATGGGGAGACACTGGGGCCCTGGGAGGGGTAGACTTAGGGCCCGTGGCATTCCTGGAGTGCAGAATCAGTGGTTAATTACTGAAATAAATTAAACACAAACTCTTCAGCCCCGAAGGAACCACGTCCTCATTCACACCCAATCTCAGTGTCTTAATCCCAAGATTTTAAATCAGAGCTGAGACAAAATGAGCACCTTGTCCCCTTTGTGCTTTGCTGAGGACAAGCTCTGCCCCACAGAGACAGACCAGAAATAAAGACCAGCAGGAGCTTTGCCTTCTCCAGCACCAAAATCAAACCCACAACCCGATTTCCAACGGAGCAGCCACATGTGTGCTCTGGAGGTGGGTCAGGAGGGCAGGGACTGCAGACAAGGAAGGAAGGAAGGTTGCTTGTTTATTTATTTCTCCCCTCTCCAAGGCTGTTTTCTGCAGGCAGGAGCCCTTGCCAAGTCTATTTACAAAGTTCAGCCCTGGGATCGTGAGAATTGCAGCTCCAGGCAGCTCTGGCTCAGGGGCTCAGTGCTCACCCCACCACAGATGGTCTTTCCTCCTCCTCCTCCTCCTCCTCCTCCTCCTCCTCCTCCTGGACCTTTTTCTCCTGCCCTGGGGGAGGCAGAGTGGAGGGAAAACACAAACTGGAGAAAATACAGGCAGGGAAAAGTAAAGGACTTTGTGTCTTCGTTGCTACCTGCATTTGTTGTATATATTTCCTATTCGATATATTCTCATTTCAATACATTTCTTATTTATTCCGTGTGTGACTGTTCATGTCATTTCCAGAGCTGAAGAGCAAATCCTTTCTGAGGGCCATGAGCACCAATCTAGGTGAAGATCTGGCCTGGAAACCCCCCAGGATACCCATTCCCACATTTCACTGGCATCCTGTTGGAATCAAATTTTAGTTCATGGAGTAGGGCTGGAAGCAGCATTAAATGATGCAGCCCTGAGGAGCTCCCAAGAAATACACAGCTTAATCCCATCCTTGGATCTGTCCAATTCCTGCTCCTAACCTGGTTAATCAGGAGTGTGAGGAGCCTCAACTACATCCCAGGAAAGCCTTGGAAATTAAAGGTTTTATTTTACAGTAATCCACGGGACCAGGCTTGAGGAAGAGCAGGATGAACAACATCTTCCTTCTCCTTTGTGATGGAAATTTATATTTTTATTGGGAAAGTTAATCTGGGAACAACAATGGTGTCACATCATCATCCCAATGTGTTTGGATATTCCTTTCACACCCGGTCTCAGTTTTTCCTTTGAGGGAGGTCCTGGGCTGCTTATCAAGGGTAGAGACTTTGATTTATCTGATAAAGGAAATCGGAAATGCATCCAAACGTTTCACAATCTCAGGGATGATTTAAGTGCCTGGATCTGCCCATGACTAAGTGGCAAAAGAAGTATTTCATGTTCATTCTTACGTTTATTTTCAATATCTAATATCATTGAATGAATATATTTATAATATTTTTACATTCTGGTTATTAGTGGTAAAAAAAAATAAAATTAATGGGTCTGGTCACCTTTAAGAATTCTGCAGCAGACTGAAAAAGGAATTTAAATCTGTGTTTGTCCATCTGCAGCATTTTCTCTACAGAAACATCAGGTCAGATTCCCCCACGTCTGAGTAAGATTTATTGTGCCATTACCAGTCCTGGATGGATCATGTAACTCTAGGACATGGAAGGGTAATCACTGGAAGTTGGCAAAAATTCTGGCAGTTTGTGCAATGTTTTTTTCTCTTGCCGTCCTCCAGCGTTATTTCTTTTATTCTTTCCTTCATGCTTTCCTAAGGAAGTACTTCATGAAACCAAAATTTTAAAGGAAAACTCTGTTGCTGCCCCAGTTTCTGTGATCTGGACGCGATCAGGCAGTAACCACAAACACTGACTTTCCCCTTGCACAGGGCAGAAAGAGGACAGAAACTTCCTCTTGGGGGGACTTTTAAAATATGTTATTTGGGGAATCTCCAGATTTGGGGATCACCCCAAATCCATCCCCTGAGACTTGGGAGATGTCTCCAGATTGGGGGATTACCCAAATCCATCACCTGAGACTTAGGGAATCTTTCCAAATTGGGGGATCACCCCAAATCCAACAGGTGAGATTTGGGAAGTCTCTCCATATTTGGGGATCACTCCAAATCCATCAGGTAAGACTTGTGAATAAATTGATTTTATTTCAGCAGCTGACTGTGAGTGATGTTGGCAAGAAAATTCACCAAAGGTACACAAACCCAAATAAAGTTAACATTGCCTCATTCCACAAATCAGC
Organism: Chamaea fasciata; assembly: GCF_029207755.1. Taxonomy (NCBI): domain Eukaryota; kingdom Metazoa; phylum Chordata; class Aves; order Passeriformes; family Sylviidae; genus Chamaea; species Chamaea fasciata. The sequence goes on along the minus strand of NW_027094104.1, from coordinate 4,197,237 downwards.
AGGATTTCTTGCCTTGGACAAGGAGGAAAATGCTCCCTGCCCAAGGGATCAACCAGAGCTGGAGGGATTTGGAACAAATCCCCTCTGGAATCTCCCTCCCCAGGAAAATCAAACCGAGGTGGGGGTCTGGGGAGTGAGGTCATTGATCCTAGTGGATATAGCAGGAAAATGCTGGGAAAAGGCCTGACACAGGAGCCAGTGACAGTGGGGACAGCCTGGGGACTGTCCAGCTGGGCGACCTTGGCGCAGCCCTGAGCAGGAAAATGCAGAAAATGCAACTATCCCAGGAAAAGGCCTGACACAGGAGCCAGTGACAGTGGGGACAGCCTGGGGACTGTCCAGCTGACTGAGCTCAGCCCAGCCCTGAGACCTCGGGAAGCGCTCGGGGTTTGCTCTGATGGTTCATGAGGAGAATCAGAGATTCCCTTTGGACAGGGATGGCTGCTGGGGCTTCTCCCTGGGAGCAGGAGTGGGGCCACATGCTGCCCAGCCCGGGGGAGGCTCAGTGACCCCGAACGCTCCCCACATCTGGCTGCAGCTGGCCTTTGTTTGCTTTGGGCGTTCCCCAGCGCCGACCACCCCGGCGAGCGTGGGCACTGACCCGGCGGCCCCTCTGTGGGGCCGGGGGTGAGGCCTGAGGTTTTCTCTCCCCTGTATTGCAGGTCCTGTGCTGCCCAGGGCTGCAGCTCTGAGCTCACAGTCAGTGTCACTCAGCTCTGCACACAGCAGGGACACAAAACAAATCCTTTCCCAAAGGGACACCAAGGACAACTTTCAGCCCCAAAGCACAAACAAGGCTGGCTGGAGGGAGGAACAAGAAGGATGGGACCTCACAACCTGCAGCTGCCATTGGACAATTCAACCCCAAGGTGCAAATGGACCAAAACTCATCCAAGTGTCACACCTGGTGACCCTTTGTCCATTTGGGGACCATTTTGGGCCCAGCTTCGGTGTAGCCCTGGCCAGGCTCTTGTCCTGCCCAAGGTGGATCCTGGAGGCCTTTGAATAAATCTCTGCTTTATTCTCCAGCTCTGTCCAGTCCCTGCTCCAGCTCAGCCTTCCCAAGGCAACAGGGGCTCTGTGAGGATAGGAAAGGGCTCCAGCTTGGGGAGATTTGACTCCAAACTTGGGGAGGTTTGACTCCAAACTTGGGGAGGTTTGGCTCCAAACCCAGCTCCCAGCACAGGAGAACCAGCCCAGGAATTCTCCTGTCCAAGCTCCTCTCCCCGTCCCATGCAGGAATTATTCAAAGACTCTCCCGAGATACTCCAGGTCTTCAGAAATCAGGGGGGGTTCTGTGGATAAATGGTCTGGAATCAAACTTTCGGGTTGCTTTTGGAGGGTGCTGTCAGGAAGAGGCTGTGCCTGCCTCATTTCAGGAATTCTACCTCTGGGTTTGGATGAGAGCAGGGAGAGTGGAAAGAAAGAAACCCAGATATTTCAAAATTAGACAACGAAACACCAGGCAGCTCTAGCAAGTGGCCCCTATTCCTCTGATGCTGTGGTTTTCCTCTCCTCTCAGTAGTCACTTTAATAAATTGCCATCACTTGGTGCCTTTTATATTATTCAGAGGCTAAAAAGGATGTTGGATTTATTTTTCTTTACAAATTTACTGCTGTGAGCAGAGCCAACACAGAGGCTGCACAAATAACCTGGAAGATGAAACCTGACTTCTGCAACATCAACAAGGACTCGCCCAGGGCCTTCTCCATCTTCCCTTTATGCCAGAATTTGTGAGAATTAATAATTCTTTATTGTACTCTTGATATAAGTGAAGGGGAAAAAACACTTTCACAGCCCACAGCATAAACTTTCCTCAGTTATGTACCGGTAGATTTACAGCAGCAGATTGACAGACCTGCACAAGGCTAAAAACCTGATTTTATCTCCTCTAAACCTCTATTAGTTGGTGCGAAGGAGCTCCTCTGCTCCAGCAAACTTGGGAATCCTTGGATCAGCACAGCTGTGATTGTGCCACGACTGCTCCTTGATCATTCCCCGGGAAATTCTGGGAATTTAAGCACGGGCAGCACTAAAATATGAATTTATGGTGCTTCCCGTTGTGCTTTTTCCATTTAATTCCAGGCAGAGGGGAGATTTCATGGCAATTTTAAGATTTTTGGGCTCTTTCTATTCGCGTTCACCGAGCTCCCTCTTGTGGGTAAAGCCTCCCTTACCTCACTCCCCGAGCTCTCCCCGGCCTTTCCCAGCTCTTCTTCCGGCGATTTTCCAAAAAATGAACTCACTGATTAAAAATAAAAATCCATTATTGAATATAATACTCACCTGCAGGCCATTTGTAATAGATTATTACTTTACATGATTATATAGCTTTTAATGCTTCACCCTTCAGGTCACTTTCGGAACTAAAATTTACCTGCTGAGATTTCAATTCATCCTTTTTTAGGTATGGGCCAAAAAAAAAAAAAAAAATCCAACAAAAAAAACAACAACAACAAAATTTAATCACGTTCATTGATGAAAATGGAACTATTCGTGAGTTTAGATTATCTTGGGATAGAATTCAATTCTCCATCAGAGATCCTTTGTGTTAAAGTTGTAAAGGCACATAACAATTGAAATTTAAAATGCGTTTAAATCCCTCGGGGGTGGAGCATGTCAAAAAGAATAAAGACAGCTCGGATCCAGGGGCAGGGAGGAAATGGAGCTCTTGGAAATCACGGCGTCCAGCAGGAAAATTCCAGAGGCTCTGGGGAGGAGAAATTTGCAGTTCCCTTGTGAAATCTGCCAGTAAAAAACTCCAGACTCCCGATAGTCCAAGGGCTGGCTCGACACATGGTGGCAGCAAGGGACTGGCTCTAGAATAGAAGGGTTGGGATGAGCTCTGCAGGGCTGGGATGAGCTCTGGGAGGGCTGGGATGAGTTTTGCAGGGCTGGGATGAGTTTTGCAGGGCTGGGATGAGCTCTGGGAGGGCTGGGATGAGCTCTGAAGACTCCCCTTGAAGGAAGGCCCTGCCTATTCCATCATTGTCTCCCTGGAGCTTTTCCTCCCTTTCATGAGCACCCAAATCGCATCAATCCTGATTAATTACAGCAATTGCATTAATTAAACTCCTCGTGGGTGCAGCACCAGCAGCAGGATCCCTGCAAGGCTGCGGGAAGGGTGTGGGAGCCAACACAAACTCAACCCACGACATTTTATTTTAAGGAGAAAGCAGCAGGCGACACCAAGGGGAGGTCGGGAGGAAGGGAAAGGTGTGAGGCCGGAGCTGAAATCCCGCAGTTTAATCCGCATTTCCCCTCGGCTCCTCGGCGTGGTGCTGTGGGATGCTCTGCTGGAGAGAAGGAAGAAAAGAAAGGTTCGGCGCCTCCAAACACGCTGCGCTGACATCAGATTCCCGGTGCCCACCTCCGGCAGGTTCAGTCAGAGGCTGCTCCCCTCTGAGGCGCAGGGATTTATCTATAAATACTTAATTCCTTTCACTTCTCCTCGCAGAGGGGATCCGTGGAGTCAAGCAGCGAAGTCAATCCCCCACGTTGTGCTCCAGAGCCCGGGCAGGAAATTCCCTTTGCATCCCAATCCCAGCCTGAGCATGGCAGCTTTAACCAGTATCATTAAATGAATATATATATCTTTATATTTTATATTACTAAGTCGTCCCCTTTTATAATCGCCAATTAGCAGTGTAAAATACTTTCTGCAGTTTGTAATGTACTTAATTCCCCTTTAACCACAGAGGAAAAATCCCCCTTTTTTTTTTCCAGCACTGCTGCCTTTTTTTCCTCACCTGTCTGTTTTGCACAGGGCACATCTCTCCCCCAAATCATCATTTTAGTGCCCGCACAATACTCAACAGGCAATTCCAGTTGGCGGAGAAGGCCAAATCTTCTCGCTCACAAATGCTGCAGTGGGGGCTGAAATCCCTGTGCTCAGGTGTGTGCTCAGTATTTCCCTGCCAGATCGCTCACACCAGCACTCATGGTGTGAGTTTTGGTGAAGATTTTGGGGAAAATCCCACTCACCCACCCAGCAGCAGCAACCACCTGCCAGCTCCAGCTCAGGCACGCAGAATCAATCCCCAATAACCCTATCATCTCTTTATTCTATCGGAAATTTAACGTTTAGATAATAAGTGATAATGTTCTATAGATAATTTAATTTTTAGATGATTATATAATTATTTATTGAATTTATTAGATTATAGAAATAAATCATGTTATGTAAATTATTTATATAAGGTAAAAATATTCTATGTAATGTTTATATATATTATATTTATATAATATATAAATTATATATAAATATATATTTATATAAATATATATTTCTATAAATATATAAAATATATCTTTATATATTTTATATAGAGAAAATTTGATGCTCAGATAATAAATAAGAACACTGTATAGATAATTTAATATTTAGATAATTATACAGTTATTTATATTATTTATTTTATTATATAAGTAAATTCTACATTATATATAATTTATTTATATAATGTAAGTATATATTTTATATATAATATTTTATATAATATAAATGTATATATTTCTATCTATATATTTATTAATTATAATTATTATATTTAATTGTATGTGGATATGCATAACATATATTTTATATATGGATTAAAATATATTTCTATATTGAATTATATAATAAGTTATATATTATAGTTGGTTCTATAATTATTTTATAATTAATTATATAAATGATAGTGTTTATTTATGAAATCTGTGCTTTAAACAGTTTAGGCTGTCCCAGCTCACTTTAACTGGCACAGGCCATGGGTGCTTGGCCAAAAGGGTGAAGAAGAGACAGAACCGCTGAGGATGGAGGACGGAGCAGAGCCCACCCCTCTCTCAGTGGGGGATCGAGGCTCCCAAATCCCCTTTCAGCCACCAAACCCCAACGTGCCCCCAGCACTGACCCCCCATCCTGAGGCTCCGGTGTTGTGCCCTGCCGGCTGTCACAGAGACAACTCAGCTAAAGGTCACTCCAGAAATAAGATGTCCTTCTCCAGGACACCTTTGGAAGTCACTGCTTTGGCATCTGCAGCCTCAGCCCTGGAGGAGTCGGGTTTCCCGGGGCTCCTGGGGCTCCTGCGAGGTGCTGCCAGCCTGGAAGGGCTCCTTGGGGCCCTGATGGGCCGGGCAGGTGACAGTGACAGTGCCAGGAGCAGTGCCCTGATGGGCCGGGCAGGTGACAGTGACACCAAGAGAGCAAGGCCAGCACGCTTCAACGCCTCTTCAGGGAGGTTAACAAGCACCTGCCCCTTTCACATCACCCATTTACAGCCACAAAAACTCTCCAAACCTTTCCTTCTCCCTGTCCTAACGAGGCCTGGCCTGCTGCCACCCTGGGAGGTGGCCACAGTTCAGGGGACAAACCTTTGTCCCACATGGTTCCCTCGTGGAAAGACGGGCACGAGGAACTGATCTGGGATTGAAGCTGGTCTGTGATCTGTGCTTGAAAAGCCTTTAGGATCCACCTTGGGCAGGACAAGAGCCTGGCCAGGGCTACACCCAAGGTGGGCCCAAAATGGTCCCCAAATGGACAAAGGGTCACCAGGTGTGACACTTGGATGAGTTTTGGTCCATTTGCACCTTGGGGTTGAATTGTCCAATGGCAGCTGCAGGTTGTGAGGTCCCATCCTTCTTGTTCCTCCCTCCAGCCAGCCTTGTTTGTGCTTTGGGGCTGAAAGTTGTCCTTGGTGTCCCTTTGGGAAAGGATTTGTTTTGTGTCCCTGCTGTGTGCAGAGCTGAGTGACACTGACTGTGAGCTCAGAGCTGCAGCCCTGGGCAGCACAGGACCTGAAATACAGGGAAGAGAAAACTTCAGGCATCAGCAGCAGCAGCTCCTGCTCCTCAATGGTTTCCAACAATCTGGGAAATCATGTAGAGATTCAGATTTGTCACCCCAAGACAGAAATAATGATCCCAATAATGACCTGACTGAACTGATCTTTTTCTGTGGGTTGTTTTTTTAGTCTGAGCCTCCCAAACCTTGTGTCTCAAGGCCTTGTTTACAGGAGTATTTCAGGCACAACATCTGTTGCTCACTCCAAGCACGGCCCTGCACATGGATTGCCATTTTAGGGCAGCAAAAAGATCTATCTGAAATTAAAAAGCCATATTTAGCTCGAAGTGCATCGAGCGGCCAGCTAATATTTTGTGTATTTATGGAAGAAAACTGGGAAATGGGGGTAAAGATTATGTCAGATGCAAACAAACAAGTAAACAACAATCCTAGAGCCAAACTAGAACATTTCTTTCCTGCATCATGACATTATATTTATGTCATTCTGGTTTAATGAGGCTGATATTTTATTAAACCCCTTAAATGGCTGCTTATTATGGGCTGTATTACATGAAGGCCTTTCCCCAATGTCTCCTCCCTGCCCTGCACATCCACAGGGAGAAAACCTGGAATGAGAGATCAGTCAGGGTTTGGCAATTTCACAAAAGAAGGAATTTCAGCAGCTTGTCCATTGCAACAATTTTTTTGGTATCTGGTGGCAGCTGGAAACTTTTCCAGCCCCCAAACAAAAGGAGTTTGTAAGAAAGAATCAACTCTGTGCTGATTTCACTTCCACGAGGTGCACATGGAGCAGCTGAGTACGTTCTGCATACGCAGCATTTATCCAACAACTTCCCAGAGCCTCTGCAGGGCTTTTCCATCCCCACATTCACTAGATCAGGGCCTTTCCAACCAGAAATTGGATCGCTTAAACACAAGACTAGCACTCACCTCCCTACAGGGCACCACTGGCTGTGCTCCTGGGGGTGGAATAAACAGAAATTAACTCCATGCAGGTGATAATTAATGAGATAATGAACATTTAGTGCTGCACAAATGAGGCAAAGTGGACTCAAGTGTTTCTGGTGGTCCCAAAGAAATCCCTCCACCCCAGATTGTTCATCATCCCTTGAAGTTCAGGTGTCCAACGCTCCTGAGCTGGGCACTCTGAGCTGCCTGGGAGATAAAAACCCTCCAGTTCCTGCAGTTCTCCTGGGATCGAAAGGAGCCAAATGCTCTCAAGCTCTTGTGCCACAGGTTCCTGGTGTTTTCATCCATAATAAAAGCTCCTCTCCCCCTGCTTTGCAAACAGCTCCGAGCCTTTTTCCTGTTCTGCAGAACCAGAACCGTGCCATAAAGCCTGGGGAGGATGAGCATCAATTTCCTCCTATTGATTTTGGAATAAAAGAATTGTTCATTTCATCTTTGGGGCTGATTGCTGCGCTGGCTGCTTTGATTTGCAGCCCAGGAGAAATGGGATGCCCATGACTCAGCCCTATTCTTCAGCAAGAATCCCCATTAGATAATTCATCCTGCTCAGAATTACAGCTGCCGTGCCTTAATTAGGATTAATTTCTGCCCTCCCTTCGAGTGGATTAAATTTAATATTCGCGAGTGTTTTAATCCTTTCGAGATAAAACAACTGGGAAGTGTCTGGAGCGTGGATCTGGGGTGAATTAGGGGTGGGAAATAAGTCTGGTTTTACTGAGGGGATGTTGTTCATGACAGGCAAAGATTACTGTCAAGTGACAGATTAAAGTTTCATAACCTATGGAGGGAGATGGAAAAATTCCTGGAAAAAAGTCAACAGCAGCACTTTTAAAAGGGAAAATCAGGATCATCACAGCGAGCCTGCAGACAGACTTGGGTGTTTTTATTGTATCTATTTTTGATATATTTAGATAATATTTGATCTATTATTTTTGTATTAAAGATCTCCTTTAGGGAGGTCAATTAGTCCTGTCTTAATTAAATCCTGGACTAGGCTTGGAGTCCCACCAGTGCCTGGTGTTAATTAAAACCCCTGGAGGGGGACAAAAAGGATCAGCAGGATCTCAGGTAGCTGAAATCCAGCTTTAATTCCAAATCTCCACTTCAGCCTCGCCGCCTTTGGGGCAGAATTGGGAGCCAGGGACTGGAGGAATTCTCAGGGATTGCTGCAGAGGTGGGCTGAGAGTGAAAAATGACAAAAGCAGGGTTTGTACTTTGGAAAATCACTTTGTTTGTGCATTTTCCAGCTGAGTTTTATGTGGCAAACACTTCTCCGTGTGAATATCTGGAAGCAGAATATCAGAATATCAACAGTTCTTCTCCTCCCGCCTCTGCTGCTTAAAATGCTGCTAAAATTGCTCAAATTTTGAGTAAGAGAGCTGCTATAAAAGGTAATTCAAGCAGGTATTTTCCAAAGTCAGTCCTGTGTAAAATGCTGGAGACAGAGCCTGTGTTTTCTCACATTTGTTGAAGAAGGGGACAATCCAGCACCATATTTTTAATATGTATATATTTTACATTTATATAATTTATATTACAATTCTATTGAGTTCATAAACCCCATCAATGGACTCAGGGGGGTCAATAATGAACCCAAACCCATCTCCCTCCTCTCCTGGGCTGGCAGAGCTCAGCTAAAATAATTTCCAATATCACGGGAGGCGTTGGGGTCACTCAGGGATCCCTCAGGGAATTCCAAGGCTGATCCCAAACCCTTTTTGGAGATCAGGTGAATTTTATTTTGAAGATCAGGTGAATTTAAACCTCCCTGCTCTGGGAGGTTTATGTCATTCTGGTTTCATGAGGCTGATGTATTCACAGTGGGAGAAAAAATTTGGGAAGTTTGGCAGAGCTGTGTCCCAGAAATTCCCGAAGAGGCCATGGGTGCATCACACTCCTCCCTCACCTCGTCCTTGCCCACATCTCCCTCAGTGTTCCTGCTGCTTCAAATAGTACTAGTTATTGAGATCAGCCAATAGATTTTGGCTCAAATCAATGAAAATTGGAGTTTTTCAGCTGTTGACATCATTCCCAACCTGCTGAGCCTGGCATCCCAAGGAAAATGCTTCTTTTTCCCACAAAAACTGTGATTTCCTGAGGAGTGATTTCTCCTCCTGCCTTTTACGCCAAGGGTGGGCAATTCACTCCACATCCTAATTTTACTCCACTTGTTTTCCTTCCTTCCTTCCATCCATCTCTGATTTAGGGCCAGATCTAAAAATAGGGCCAGAGTTTGTGTCCCCCAAGAGGGGACAGGGACCCTGACAAGGGTTTTCCATGGAGTAAAACAGGCTGGAGTGAGCACCAGCCCCGTGAGTTATTCCCAACAACCCCCCTGATTTATTCTTTATTTGCCCTGGACAAACAGAGCCTCTCCATGGGCAAACATTTGTTTTAGAGCTGCTGCTGCTGCAAAGTCCTTGCTGAAAAGGGCTGAGGGATTGTTCTCCTGGAGATTTTGCGTTTTCTGAGGGTTTGAAAGAGCTGCAGCCAAAAAAAAAAAAAACCTCCACGTTTTATTCACTTCATTAGCGGAGGGACGAAATCACCACAGGTGAATAAAACTTGATATTGAGCTGTTGGAGCCCTGGGCACTGAGAATTCCAGACTTTCTGTGCTGACAGGCTCTGACCCCCAGGCAAACACTGCATTGGACCTGAGGCCGTGGAAAAGGCTCCCAAAATTGAGTGACAGCACTGGGATTGTGGGTGTGGGGTTTGAATAGAAGTGTGTGATGTCACAGGGTGGAAAACTCAGAGTTTAAGGGTTTAGAATACAGTAATGTATCGATAAAGCAAGATGGGGGATTCAGGGCAGAGGCTGAGTCCTTCTTTTTCACCTTCTCCTTCACGGGTCTGGGTGGGGTTTTGTAATTGGGTAGAAAAATCCACATTGGGGGCCAGGGGTGGTTGGTTGTTGGGTTAAAAGTGAAAATAATTGAGGTGTCATTTCTTAATTAGATGATTTACCCTTAAAAGGCCTTGTAGAGAGAGAGAGAGATGGAGCCATTTTTACCTTGTTAGCTTGAAGTGCTGTAGAACTCACAGTTTGTGAGACTGTAACAGAGATAAGAATTAATAAACACCCGAGTCTGACCACAAAACTGTCTCTCAAGCATTTAATCCCAACTCTGACAGAAGAAAAGAAGATAAAAAAGCAACAGTGAGCTATAAATTTATAGAAATGAATGAAATTTCGGGATGCCCACCACCCCACATCCCACAAGGACCCCAGATGCCCTCAGGGCTGAGCACATCCAGATTTTCCCTGCCAAAAAAAACCACCCCCAGCGTTGGTTGAGGTGGTGAAAAGCTCACGAGCAGCTGCTGCCCACGTTCTGTGCATAAACAAACCCCAAATTCAACGTCTCCATGTTTAATGCAGCATCCCCGCACCGCACACGTGTTTGTACTCATTATGCAGATGTTTGTACTCATTATGCAGATGTTTGTACTCATTATGCAGATGTTTATTGGAGCTGCCCACAAATGTTTGGGCAGCAAAACCCGAGCAGGAAAAGCAGGTTTTTTTTCCCCACTGCGAAGTTTCGCTGGATTTGTTTCAGTTTCTACTCCTCAGCGAGAGTAAAATATTTCATTGAAGGCAGTAAACATTTTGCCTTCATTTTCCCATCGCAGTAGAATGTTCATATTTAGTGTCTTGCTTCTTGATAGAGTGAAGCAAAAAATGTTTCTGGTTGCACATTTGGGAAGATCTTTTCCAGAAGGGTTTTTTTTTCTACATCTTCCCTCCAGAATTAGGAATATTTTGAATATTCTGGAATATTTCCGGTTTCCTGGGCGTCTTTACCTGTTGGAACACACCAGGAATGAGGGGAACAACACTCAAAGCATTATTAAAGTTATTTTTCCTGCTCTAAAAAACAGCAGCATCAGCAGCTCTCAGGATTTTTTAAATTCCTCATGGCCTGGGTTTTATTTGTTTTTATATCAATTCCCATCATCTACTGATTTATAGGAAAGTCAAAACAACAAGGAAACAAAGTCATCGACCCATGAATCTCTGCCCATTGTGGGTTTTGAACAAAAATAATCCAAAATATCGCCCAAGAGGCCCAGAAATGAAACAAGAAGAGCCCAAATGCATCCTTTTCAAAAACCTTGTGTTTTTTGTAAGTGAGTTTCATGATTGTTTTGGCTTTGGCAGAGGATTTCCGTGGATCGGGGGTGATGTTCTTCCTTCTGTGTCCCTCTCATTGAACGGTGGAATATTCTCTTTTTTCTGTACATGCTCCATGTTCTGCTGTCGGAGTGGAGCCCAAGAACAGCCAAATTCACCTCCCTGCCACAGGAAAAGCCCCAGAAATTTACAGAAAATATAAAAAACCTAGGAAAACCGCCTGGGATTTTACCCTGGAAAGTGCAGGTTTGTATTTTAGCAGGTTGAAGTCTTCCACGGCCCGCAGCTCTTTGAGTTGTTGCTATTTTTTCTGGGTTTAAATGGAAAATAATTGAGTTTTGTAACTCTCTTCTGTTTCTTCTTCTTCTTTTCTTCTTAATTTCATTACAAATGAAATGCTTTCAAATTTTTTTTTTTTAATTTATAGGATATGTGCCTCTATTTAAGGTTTAGACTTGGTGCTTCTCCCTAATTTAGGAGTAGGAGAGGAAATAATTCCTGAGTAACAACAGGGAAAACATCCTGTGTTGTTCCAACGGAAATTCTCACTTCAATTCCCCCCAAAAAAGAGAAAAATGACATCTATAAATGAAGTTATTCATGCTGATAAAGTATTTTAGAGGCCGTGAAGAGTTTTCTGCATTACTGGAGGGATGTTAATGCTAAAAAAAGGGATTTTACCCCTTAGAACTGAAAAACAAGGGACTTTCCATGGGTTTGTCCCTGCTCCTGAGCTGACAGCAGGGTTTTAATTTTGAAGGCAGCTGCCAGCTGGGCTGGGAGGAGAAGGGTTTGGGAACCTGAGAGCCTCAAATACAAATTAATTTATTTTCTTTGCTATAAGTGGAGAGGTCCAATATATAACCAGGCAGCCGGGAATAAATTAGGGCTGTGTATATATATATATATATATATATAAATATATATATAAAAATATATAGAAATATATTTTAAAATATATAAATATATATAAATCTCTGCTATTTTCAATACAGGACTGTGTAGATGGAAATTATGGCCCTGTATCCATTCAGGGCTCACTCCCAACTCTCCTTCAAGTTATTTTTTTAACTTGACCTCTTTGTCTTTCTCCCCTTTCCCCCTTGGCCATATAAAACTTCCACCCTGCCCCTTTAAATTAAGGTTTAGTTAAAACCTTTGTTTCAAATGATTTGAATTTTTTTTTCTAAAACTCGGTTTTGGGGACAACTTTGGGTTTTCTAGACACAAAATAATGCAACTGAAGTGCTAAAACCTTGTGCAGTAATTGGAGAAACGTTAAATTCCGGATATTTCTCATGCTATTGGAGTGAGGGGGAAAAAAATCCCTGTAAATGAGATTGTTTTTTTCAGCTTTGTTTAAGTTTTTTTGACTTGAAGAAGAAGAATTCTCTCGTTTGGAAGAGGAATTGCACTGTCAGGAGGGTCCAAGGCTGGTTGGAGCCCAGCCAGCCCTGGGAGTGATGGAGAAATTGGATGGAGCTGATTTTATTGGAATTGTGCCTGTCTCTCTCCAGGGCTCTGTGCTTCCCTCGGGATTCTGCCAATCCCAAGGGGCTCCAGCCCACAGGGAATGCTCGGGCAGGGTTCTGCTCCCCACCACAGCAACCACAGCCTGGGAAAAGGGAATGCCGAGAAGTTTATCCCAAATGAATGCTCTGTGCCCTGGGGTCACACTGGGATTTCCCTTTTGTTTCATTTCGGGAAGTTCCAGGTGCTGCCCGAAGTACTTTTTTTTCCTGGGAAATTGTTGCTTGATAACCTGGGGGAGCCTAAAAACTGATTTTACTTCCTTATCCAATTTTTTTCACATTTCCAAATATCCTTATATACGAATATATGTGCAGATCTGCCTGGAATTCCTGGCATGGTTTTCCTTCTGCCAGGAACTGAGCCTGGAGTTACCAATTTGATGTGTTCAAAGCTTCAAATTTATGTGCTCAAAGCTCAAATTTTAAAGTTTCAAGTTTTAAATCATACCAGTTTCAGAAATCTCATGGATGTTATTCATCTTGGGAACGTTCTGCAGCGTTTAAGAGCAGAACTTCTACAAAATAACTTGGATTGTTTTAACATCCTTCCAGTGTCTGATGGGGGCCTGCAAGGAAGTGGGAGAGGGAATCCCCATCAGGAATTACATTGATAGGACGAGGGGAAATGGCTTTAAAGTGACAAAGAGCAGGTTTGGATGGGATGTTGGGAAGAAATTCTTCCATGTGAGGATGCTGGGGTTGGATCAAGAAAATATCACGGATCATTCACCTCCTTTCTGCCAGAAGCTTCTGATTCCTGAGCTGATTTAATCCCTGCCAAAGGTAGCAAATCCCAAAACAACGCAGACAAAAGGTTCTCGGACTCTCCGAAAGGGGCTCTGCCTGCTGCTTCGTGCAGCTGAGATATTCAAAAGTCAACTGGAGCTCTAGAAACCAAAATCACACAAGGACCAAGGGGTGGCAGAATTCTGGAAAGGACCTGGAACACCTTCCACAGCTGGAAAGAGCCTGGAACACCTTCCACATGTCCCTCTACAGACCATGGAATGGTTTGGGTTGGAAAGGACATTAAAACTCATCCCTCCATCCCTGGGCAGGGAACATTCCAGAGACTCCAGCCTGGCCTTGGGCAATTCCAGGGATGGGACAAGGATCTGCTGCTCCTCCTGTATTTGAGGTGCTCTCCTCTGTTATTCCCCCCCAAAAAAATGGATCTGTCCAAATACCCTCAGGTTCAGCCCACTTTTCACCACCCGATGAAGGTTTTGGCGTTGAGTGAATTCCTGCAGCCCAGGCCAGGGCGATAGGAACCCGATGTTCCTGGAACACTGCTGGTTCTCACTGTGATTTTCTGGCCCAGCCGCTGAGAACTGGATCCATTTTGACAAATGATATAAAATAAAAAATGCTGAGGAGTGAGTAACACTTGGTATAATTTGCAGGATTAAGGGGATTGACCATCAATTTGGATTTGTCCCAGCTGTAGAAAAATTACTGCAGTGATTTTCATCCTCTCCTGTGTGGAGGCCTCAGCTCAGACGCAGCAGCTGCTCCTGCAGCTCGGAGATTTTCCTTTTTCCTCCGTTCTCTCCAGAATTATCACATGCACTGACAAAAATATCCTTTAACTCCAGAGCAAATTAATAATTAGGAATATTTTCAGTGGGTTTTGTGTGTACGAACCTGGCAGAATCAAAAATCTGAGCCTAAACAGGTTCGTTTGGATTTTTTTGGTTTTGGTTTTTTGGGGTTTTGTTTGTTTGTTTGTTTGTTAGTTTTTATTTGGTTTTTTTTGCCAGTTCCTTTCCCAGCAGTGTGGAACTCTGCCACTTAAGGATCTTCATCCAAGATTTAACCAGCTTTCAGTTTCCCAAAGCTTCCCTTTCCCTTCCAGAAGCTCAGGGAGATGATCTCAGGTGTGGAATATTCTCCAGAGCAGGAACAAGGTGACAAATGAGCAGGAAAGTGGGACATGAGCAGCTGGAGATGGAAACAGGAGCAGGGACGGAGCAGAGACGTCGAGGCTGGGTTTGTTTCCTGCAGATTTATTGGGTTTACACCAACCTGGTGCCTGTGCGCTGTGCAGGGACACGGAGCCAAGGTCACCCTGCCGTGGGGTGACAGCTATTTCTGCCCAGCACAGGTGGCCTGGGGCCCTCCAGGGCTGCTGGGAGTCTCCCCGAGCAGAGCTGGTCTTGCCACCAAAATTTGGGAAAAAAATAAGCCCCTAATGCTGCACTTGAAGACACACACTCAGGCCTCTTACTGGGCTTTCTGCAGACACACAAAAAAAATTCCAAGCAGTTCCTGTTCATTGATCCCAAATTACACCATTTTTCTAAAATTTGGTGCCTATTGGCCATGGGCTCCTCCGCCTCCGGTGCTAATGTGGCCCTCACTCCTGGGCTTTTCCAACCATGCCACGGGCAGCATTTGGGGTTTTGCATTTTTGTGCATCTTCTCTGCCACTCCCAGTCTGTTAAGATGTTCAGCTCATCCTGCCCTGAGTGAGTAAAACTCCCTTACAATTCCTTTCCCCAGGGCAAAGGCAGAGCAAGCCTTTTTTATTTATTTTTTTTTTATTATTACTACTAATTTTTATTTATTTCTTTCAGTTATTATATTTTATTATATTTTATTTTATCTTTTTATATTCGTTTAATTATTATTCTTATATTCATTTAATTATTATTATCTAGTACTAGTTATTTTATTTTTATTTTAGTTATTATATTTTAATATATTTTATTATATTTAATTTTATTTATTTGTTTATTTATTTATTTATTTATATTATGTAGTATTTATTTATTAGAGAAATAAAGCAAAAAAGGTTTAAAAGTTCTCTTTATTCCAACAGGCTGAGCTGGGAATCCTGGACACTCAGGATGGGATGGGGTGGGAGTGAGGGCTCAGCTCCTGGGTCACCTGCTTCGGACATGAAGGTTGATGCATTCTTTGCGAATTAATGAAGCCAGAAATGATTAATTTACCTTCATCTTTAACGATATTCTCTATTATAGGGACAATCGTGTAGCTCTGGGACTTTGTCTTTCCGTTCTGAAACCACTTGTCAGAAGCCACCCCAGATATTCCCAAGTTAAATTAGAATATGCATTAACTCCTGAAACCACTTGTTAGAACCCAAACATTCCCCAAATAAATCAGAATGTGCATTAATTTAATTTTGCATCTCTCTTCATTTCTGCCCGCGTCCTTCGAGCTTTCCGCAAACACTGAAATATTTTTATTTTTTTACGGATTTTTTTTTTCCTCTTTTCTCCTTTCCCACCCTTTCAGGCCACGCCCCGATGGATTTTGGCCGCAGGTAACGCGGTGCTGCCGCTCCAAATCCGCTCGTTTTCCCTTAACCCTTTCCTGGTTCTCTGCCAGGGCACAGGGAGGTGTCAGCTGCGGAAAAGAACGCCCCGTTCAGCTCCTCGGGTGTTTAAAGAGCACTTCATGCAGGGAACACGGCGACTGACAGCGGATCGAGTTACAGGTGAAGGAAATTCTGCAGCAGAGAAAGGAAAACTTTTATCCATTTAACCGGGGAGCATGGCCAGCTTTCATTAAACCCCTTCGAAATGACGACACTTAACTCCCCGCAGCCACTTTAACACTCCAAGTGCATTAAGGTTGCACATAACCTCAAGATAATTTGACTTTTTCAGGTCCTATTCCTAATTATTATTTTTTTTTATTATTATTTTTTAATCAATCACTTCAATTCCCAGCCCGCTCTGGGCCTCTCCAGAGGGTGAGGAGAACGAGATGTCAGCTTGGAATCAATTTGCACCCGCTGGGAGTTGTTGAGGAGAAAAGAAGGCAAAAGGTGCTGGTTCAAGAGGGGGAAAGTGGAAATGAAATAATAGCAGGCAGCCCAAAAATAATTGGGAAAGGATAAATAGATGCACGGAGCTGGCAAAGCGTTTTTAATAGCAGTTGGGAACTTGGAACCTCGTTTTCCTCTGGATGAGTTGTGTTGGTGACTCCACAATTAACTCGGGACAAATGATCCTCCAGGAGAGGTTCTGAAGGGTTGGGCTGGGCCTGGAAAATCTGGGATTGGGACTAATCCCTGCCTGGTTCGGGTTGTAACAACCGGCCTGGGAGTGGGAAACCAGCAGGATTCCTTTTCCTGGGAGGGAAAATGTGTATGGGAAGTTGAGGAATGGAGGGCTCCCCTAATGAGTGCTAATTGCTCATTTGTCTCAGGGAGGCCAACACCAATTCCCTGGGAATGGGAAGGCTGGAATACACAAACCTGTTTGCTGTGCCTGCTATCCATGGAAAACTACTCCAAAAATGGGGATTTGGGGGGGAAAAAAACTCCCAGGTTTTCGTAGAGGTTTCAATTTTCCTGAAGACATCAGGAAATTCTGCATTCTATAAAAGGGACGCCTCAATGTCCTGGATTTGGATTTTAATCCTTTGGTCCCTTCCAGCTCAGAACCTGATTCCATGAATTGAAGATTCCCTCCAGTTTTCCTGCTGTTGTTAAACTTTGCCCCCCAAAAATCCCACCCCGGAGGAATCTCGTGTGGAGCTGCCAGCTCCAGAAGGAATTTTATCACCTGCTCAAACGAAAGCAGTGTCTTTATCTTAAACCCGACGTGCAAAAATGCCAAATTCAATTTCAATTGGCACGGAATTTCTCAGCCTGGTGAAGAGGCCACTTGAACTGATTTTCTTCACTAGGTCAGAAGAGGTCAGGCTGGGACTGGGGAGTGCCGGGCTCTGAGCCTGGCCTAGGGCTGTGTCTAACAGGAGAAATTAACTCCCACCGGCAAATACTTGTCTTGAAAGCGGGAATGTTTGGTGTTAATACAAAGCGATCTCCAGTTCCTGTGAAATCCAGCTAAAATAGGAATGTTTGGGGGACTCTCCTCCTCTTCTCACCTTGTTCTTGGTGTTTTTCTTGCCGAGCCAGTGTGAGGAGCGAGAGCTGGTTTAAATTCCCTGGAAATCTTCGGTTCCCTGCTTGGCAAAAGCCCTTTGGTTTCCATTCAGAATTTCCAACCAGAAATGCCATTGTGGGACTTCTACTTTAGGACTAAAAACCCCCAAGTCCTGCAGGAAGATTGAAGTGCAATCCTGTAGATTTTGCATTCCCCAAAAACACCTCTGGCTTGTGCGGTTCCAAGGATTCCATCCCACCTTGTCCTGGCATTTCAGGGATTTCATGGCAGGGAAAATTCAGGCTAAACTGATAAAGGAGTGTCAGTACTTGCCGAGATCAGAATTTTCACTGCAGTACCAGATTTTGTGAACTTCTCGGCCTTTCCCATGTAAGCTGAAGGTCCAAAATTCAAGGAAATAGTGAATTTGGAGTGTTAGAGCACAGGACTGTGGCTGTTGGTTGGCAGAGTTGGGGACACAGCTCCTGCTGGCTCATGCACAAGGCTCAAACCAAATTAACCTCACCAGAGCTTAAGTGACATCAAGTTAATGTGACATTAATCAGGATTTCTGCATCCAGCCCGTCCTGCCTCGGTGAGGGACGTTTTCCCGTGTGCAGATGATGCCTGAAGTTTTCTCTTCCCTGTGTTTCAGGTCCTGTGCTGCCCAGGGGTGCAGCTCTGAGCTCACAGTCAGTGTCACTCAGCTCTGCACACAGCAGGGACACAAAACAAATCCTTTCCCAAAGGGACACCAAGGACAACTTTCAGCCCCAAAGCACAAACAAGGCTGGCTGGAGGGAGGAACAAGAAGGATGGGACCTCACAACCTGCAGCTGCCATTGGACAATTCAACCCCAAGGTGCAAATGGACCAAAACTCATCCAAGTGTCACACCTGGTGACCCTTTGTCCATTTGGGGACCATTTTGGGCCCCCCTTGGGTGTAGCCCTGGCCAGGCTCTTGTCCTGCCCAAGGTGGATCCTGGAGGCCTTTGAATAAATCTCTGCTTTATCCTCCAGCTCTGTCCAGTCCCTGCTCCAGCTCGGCCTTCTCAAGGCATCACAGACACTGAAAGTTCACTCTCTGGGGTGCTGGCAGGAGCTAAAGGTTGGTTTCTAATTTAACTGTCCTGGGAGCAAATGCTTGGGAAGACATTCCCTGAGAGCGGGACAGGGTTTGGTTTCCATTCCTGAGCGCAGCAGAGCTCTGGGAGCAGCAGCAGTTCTTGTCTTGCAATCAACTGTTAAAAATAAAAGTATCGAGAAAATTGTTTGTGGTACTTCCTAAAATATTTATGGTGTCATAATTAATTAGTAGAAGTTGAGTGTGGGGACTTCTTCCAAATGTCACTGCAGTTACTGCAGAATTGAATTCCAAGGGTGATTTTAATTTAGTGGTGCTGCAGCAGGTCCTCGGTGATGTATGCGGGGAATTTTATTTCATAAGAAAAGTTTTGTCAGATCAAAGGAATAAAGGAGGTTTCCAGCATTAACAGAGCCCTTCAAACATCCTCCCATGCACATTAACTTAAGCCACTTCTTCAACTTAGGTTTAAGGCCAGTAGAGCATAACTTCTTCTTTGCTGTCTCTTATAAGAATGACAGGCAAAAACTCCTGAACTGAGCTTAGGTTTCCATAGCCTTTAAAAATCACAGAAACTGCAATTGAAATTAAAAATCATAGAAACTGCAATTAAAAATCATAGGAACTGAAATTAAAAATCACGGCAAATGCAATTGAAATCATAGAAACTGTAACTGAAATGTCACAAACATCCCGTTTAGCCACAGCACAGCTCCTGTCTGGACTTTGATCCTTGTGAGTCCCTCCCAACCTGGGCTGTTCTGTGATTGTATTTACTGTTAATTATTCAGCCTTCAATAATTATCAGTGCCCAGACATCGGCAGAGTAAAAGAAACCCCGGGGGAGGAGTGGGGAGATGCAGCTCCTTGTAATTCCTGTGGCTTGGAGCAATCTGGGATGGTGGTAGGCGTTGCTGCCCACGGATGGTGGGATCAGGAGGTTTTTGAGATCCTTCCCAACCCAATTCCATCATTCTGAGTTACCTTCCTTTTTAATCTGTTTAAGATTAAACAATTTAAAACATATTTTTATTTATTTATTTATTTTTATTACTAATTATTAAATTAATACCTCACCTGGCCGAATTAAGTGGCCATTCTGAAATAGCCCAGCAAGATGAAGAACGGTGTTTATTTACTGCGGCAGAGCTCCTCCCTGTGTGCTCATCCCTGCTGGGAGGTTCCCTCCTGCCCTTCCCAGGTGGGATGTGGGTCACAGAGGTGTCCCCACGGCAGCCTGGGGACGGCTGGCACAAAGTGACCTTGCTGCCACTGCTTAAGGAGGCTTTGGGCTCCCAGAGTCCCGTTAATCTGTGACACTGACGTCAAGGCTGGTGGCACCAGGCAGTGTTTTAGCACAGCCTCTCCTTAAGGCTGTGAAAATAACCCGGGGATTGGGGCCAAGCCCACCCTGGCGTGCAAGGAAAAGCTGCCTGGTTAAATAAAAATAAATTTTAAAAAAAACCCCAAACAAATAAATAAAAAAAATAAAAGAAAATAAGAACTATAAATAAATAAAATTGGAATGATTAATTAATTAATTAAATGAAGTTGAAATTATAAATAAATAAAATAGGAATAATAAAAATAAATAAATAAATAAATAAAGGATTTTTTATAAATAAGTAAAAAACTAAAACTAAAGAAATAAAAATGAAAATAAAAACATAAAACTAAAACCAAGACTAAAAAATAAAAATGAAAATCAAAATTAGAAAATAAAACTAAAAATAAAAATTAAAGTTAAAAAAATAAATAATTTTAAAATAAAAATAAAAATAAAAATTAAAAATAAATAAAAATTTTAAAAGGCTTGATAGCATCCATTTCTGCTTCTTAATATTCTAATCCCTCCTGGGAATATTTAATTAGGATTTGAACTGGAATTGTAGGAAGGTTGGATGATATCATTAAAGGTCATTAATTCCAACCCCCGTGACGGGGCACCTTCAGTGAGCTCAGGCTGCCTGCAGCCCTGTCCAGCCCCACCTGGGATATTCCAGGGATGGATCCGTGACCTCCCTGGGTGATGAGTTCCAGCTTTTGCCACCCTCAGTGTAGAAATGTTATTGTTTGTATCCAATCGATATCAATTTTTCAGCTCAAACCCATCACTGATCGTCCCTGTAACTGAGAAATACCAAAATACCTCAGAGAATCAGGGAAGGCTTTGGGTTGGGATTTCAGGGGTCACCAAATCCCACCCCTGCCATGGCAGGGACACCTCCCACTGTCCCAGGCTGCTCCAAGCCCCAGTGTCCAACCTGGCCTTGGACACTGCCAGGGATCCAGGGGCAGCCACAGCTGCGCTGGGAATTCCACCCCAGCCAGGAATTCCTTCCCAGTCTCCCATCCAGCCCTGCCCTCTGGCAGTGGGAATCCCTTCCCCGTGTCCTGTCCCTCCGTCCCTTGTAAACAGCCTCTCCAATATCTCCCTCTGATTCGTTTCATCTTCTTTTTGCCAGGGTCAGGATTAAATG
This sequence comes from Chamaea fasciata, assembly GCF_029207755.1. Lineage (NCBI taxonomy): Eukaryota > Metazoa > Chordata > Aves > Passeriformes > Sylviidae > Chamaea > Chamaea fasciata. Next base: position 4,176,382 of record NW_027094104.1, on the reverse strand, counting down.
CACCAGACCGTATTTCTTGTTCGGACTCAGATGTTTATTAATTCTTATCTCTGTTACAGTCTCACAAACCGTGAGTTCTACAGCACTTCAAGCTAACAAGGTAAAAATGGCTCCATCTCTCTCTCTCTCTACAAGGCCTTCTAAGCACAAACTGTCCAATTAAGAAATGACACCTCAATTATTTTCACTTTTAACCCAACAACCAACCACCCGTGGCCTGCAATGCGGATTTTTCTACCCAATTACAAAACCCCACCCAGACCCGTGAAGGAGAAGGTGAAAAAGAAGGACTCAGCCTCTGCCCTGAATCCCCCATCTTGCTTTACCGATACATTACTGTATTCCAAACCCTTAAACTCTGAGTTTTCCACCCTGTGACATCACACACTTCTATTCAAACCCCACACCCACACTCCCAGTGCTGTCACTCAATTTTGGGAGCCTTTTCCACGGCCTCAGGTCAATGCAGTGTTTGCCTGGGGGTCAGAGCCTGTCAGCACAGAAAGTCTGGAATTCTCAGTGCCCAGGGCTCCAACATCCCACCAAACATTCCCAGAATAATTCTGAAGGGAACTCTGGAAAACTCTTGATTTCCAGGCTCTGCTTTGTTCCTTGACCCCCAATATTGGATGCTGCTGCTGACCCCGAGTTCAGGACCCAGGGAAAGAGGGAATCTGGAGGATCCTTCCTGCCCACCAGGGCTGGGATTGCATTTTCTAGACCTGCAGCTTTCCCGTGAATGGCAGAAGTCTGGAAAACCACGGGAGGCTGGGATGTGAGGAGAACATTCCTGTCCAAGCAGGGATATCTGCACTAACAAGGCTTGGCAGAGCAGGCTGCTGTGTAACATAAATGTTCCCTTCTCTTAAATACCTGCGTGCCAAGGGACTGAACAAAGCCTCCATGAACTGAATATTTTTTGTGTCTCTTTTTCGCTTCGACTGAATTTTTCTCTCATATTTTGATAGAAGCCAGAGATTCCATGTTATGTTCTGAATATGGATCCGTGGCCAAGGGCTATGTGGAAAAATCAATATATTCCCAGTTCACTCCCAGGTGTTTTATTGCTAAAAGGGGTTGGGCAGAGCAAGTGCAGTGCCAGGAATGGATCCTGGTTAAAAGGGAGCAGGGAAAAAAGGACTGGAAATGGCTTCAAATTGAAGGAAAAAAAATGAGTTCCTTGGATTTCTGTATTGCAGGAATCAAGTTGCAGTTAAATAAAGATGAACTGGAATGAGAGAGGATCAGGAATGGGAGAGGGAATCATTTTCAGAGTGGAAATTGCCAATTTAAATATGCTGGAATTGCTACAAACCTTTAGCAAATCCTGTAACTAAAGGCAGACAGGGAATAGGAAATAAAGGAAAGGGGAAAACATCCCAGGTCATGCCCAGCTCCTTGTCTGCCACGGATTGAAAACAGGTGGAATTTGTTTCATGAAGAAGCAACGCAAAGTGAGGGATCAAAGTGTGGAACAGAGCAGAGAAAAACGCAGAAATAACCACGAGAAAATCAAAATCTGCTCAGAAATTCCCTCTCTGCTGTAAAATCCGAGATCATTCCTGTCCGCAGTGCATCAGATTCCATCTGGGGAGATTTCCCTGAGCCAAAGGCTCATCACTGGATTTAAAACCTCCTGAAAGGGCCTGGAACTTTCCTGGGCACCTTGGAAAACCTTCCAGCTACTCAGTTAATTAGCAGATGACAAATTAAATATTTGCTGAGTGAAATTGGAGCTGGATTTGTGACCTGCCCAGAATTCTATCCTTGGAGATAATTTGGGTTCTGATGCATCAGCAGTGCTGGATATTTACAGTTCGCATTGCCTGGGGGTGGGGAAAAAAATAGGAATATTTTACTTTTTTCCTGACAAAAAGATTTTATCCAACTGCCAGTGGCATCCAGAGGATCCCACCGGCCAGAGCTGAGGCTGAAATTCCTCATTTTGGGAATTCCCATCTTTTAACTGGCAATTCCCCACCTAAGCCTGGGTAACATCTGCCCTTCAGAACCTTTCAGAGCCATCTGGTTGCACGTTTTCTCCTAGAAAAAAAATATTTTAGGTCAAATTTATGCCAATTATTCACCAGAGATCCATTTTCTTTTCACCATGGCAGGGCAGGATCCTTCCTGAGCAAAGCTATTTATGCCCTGCAGCAATAAATACCCTCAAGGAGTGGAAGTCAAGGCCATAGATTTAAAAAAAAAAAAAAAAAAATTTAAAGTGATTTTAAAGAGATTTTTTAGATTTATTTTAGATTTTAACCATTTTTTAGATATTTTTACCCTTTTTAAGGTTGTTAAAATTACTTTTAGATTATTTTAAGATTTTTTAAAGATTATTTCAAGATTATTTTAAGATTATTTTAAGATTAGTTTGGAATTTTTTTAGGGTTTTTTTTTAAGATTTGTTTAGATCTTTAATTTTTTTTTTCGATTTGGTTTTATTTTAGATTTTCCAAGATATTTTTAGCTATTTTTAGCTATTTTTAGCTATTTTTTGTATTTTCATTTCCCAGGGCTGGGTTTTAAATAAAGCTGAAAATCCACTCACGGCGTAGCTCTTTGAATTTCAAAAACTTCCTTGTATTAACAACACATTAACAAATTAATTGTTCCTATCAATTAATTAATTTAAAATAAACATGTCTGGCCTGACTGCTGCTCTTTATTTTGCTCTGAGGAGCTTTGAGGGCAACAAACTGAGACTTTGGGGTGGTTTTTGGGGCTCTGAGCTTTGTTCCTGCCGTGGGCAGAGCTTTCCTTGCAAAAGCTTTTCCTTTGCGCTGCAGGAAACGGGAGCAGAGAATTCCCAGCTCCCAGGATTGATGGCACCTGGCCCTTCAGAATTTGTGCCTTTATTTCATTTTCCAGGTTGTCGGGCAGATGAAGATGTGCTCTCTGAGGGTCTTGGATAAATCAAATGGCCAGGAGGTGAAATAAAAAGGAAAAAAAAAATGGTGAAAGGGAGAATGAAGCTGAGAATTGTCCTGCAGGAGTGCAGTGCCTGATTGATGGGGTGGGCAATCCCAAAAACCTCTTTTTATCCTTTGAAAACGGTGTGTAAGAGTCTCTCGAAATTAATAAAGCCGCCTAAAATGAATAATTTTGGCTTTTAATATCAGTCTTTAAGAGGGTGGGACTTGGCCTCTAAAATCAGCTTTTATTGACTCAGATCCTGTGGCGTTGCTGGGACGATGAGAATTGAGTGAACGGATTTTCAGCATTAATAATGACCAGGTATTTAACAAGCCTTGAACTTCGTTCTGATTTTTCCTCGTTTTGTTGTTTGGTTGGTTTGGGGGAATTTTTATTTTTATTTTCAAGGAGCCTGCAAGCCCTAAAGACACGAGAGCGAAGTCCCTTAGCAGAGGTCACAGCGCTGACATCAGGGATTGTCATCTGCTCTCAGATTTACTGCCCGGCCAGACCCAAAATATCCCAAACTCTGGGAAAAAACTCTGCCACCAGCACAAGATCCACGGAGCCGAAGAAAAAGAGCAGCTCTTGATGCTGAGTAGGGCTGAAGTTTAGTTTCGCTTTTTCTTTTTCCCAAAGGAGTGAAGGAATTAAAAAAAAAAAAACCAACATGAACAACCCTGCAGTGTTTCCAACTCTTGTGTGATCCCACAGCCAAAAACCCACTCGGGTGGCTTGGGTACAGGAGGAAAAACTTTTAAACTTTTTCCTGAGCCGTGCCAGGAGTTCTGGGTCATGGACAAAGGGTAAATTCCGGAGGTTTCACCCAGAGGAACTCTCCAGGAGCGATCCCAGAGGGATGTTTGTGTCCTGTCCATCAAGCTGCCCTTTCATTTTATAATCCTCATGGCCTGTGACTAAGCAGAGAGCCAGCAGGTTCTCCCTCTAAATGATTTATACTCCTGATCAGAATATTCCGTTTTTCCTCTGTAATCCTCATGCCTCGTCCTGCTGTTACTGCATTAAAAAAATATAAATCTAACTTTTTCCAAATTATCCCAACTTTGCAAAGCCGTGGGTAACAATAAAACGGCGCCTGATCAATCCCTCTGTATTTTAATTGCTATTGCCTCTGTTAAGTGTGTTTAAAATGGAGAGGGAGGCCACAGAAATCACCTCGGGATGGGATAAAACACTTCAACGCCTCCCATTTAGGGGACAACGAGGTAATTTAAATGTAGCCACTTCCCCGTTCAGAGAGAACTCCCGCGCTTAAAGGCCTTTGGAATCTGCCAGAGAATCCCGAGTTCCGCTGGAAGCTAAAATCAAATTGAAATGAGAGACTGGGCACACTTTAAATGCCATTTCTTGATGATATCCTGGGAATTATTTCCAAGGGCAACAGGGATGCTCCGACTGAGAATCTCCTGCCCCAGGAGCAGGACGTGCATTAGCTAAACCCTAATCGAGGCTTAGTTAAACCCAAGTTTATTATTCAGCGCAGCGGATGAATGATTGAGGTTCACAGAAGATCACGTAAAGGACTGAACATGATTTTCAGACTTTTTCTCTCCCTGGGTTGGTTTCCTCAAAGTCACAGCTGCATTTTACACAATTTTACAGCATTATTTGCACTCAAATGTGTCCACACGATCTGCTCCCGATGAATTAAAATTCTTGTACCATCAGGGTTTGTCTGGAGTAAAAGCGTTTCCACAGAGGTTGCATTTTCTGCTCGGTACATAAATGATAAAATCTTCTGTTTCTGTGGCTTAAAAAATGTTGAAATTCAGCTTTATCCTATCCATTAATGTGATGCTTTGGGGAAAAATTACTACATGGTTTCTTGAGGAATAACTCCTTAAATTCACTTAATTCTCCACCTTCATTCCCAGGTTATTGATTTAATTCTCATTAATTATTTTTAATGACTGTTGTCCATGTGTGAGATTTTCTAACAGATGTGAGAGTTTTTTACATTTCTCAGGGACATTTGTAGCTCCTCTTCTGGGGTTGAAACTGGGGGTCAAAACTCCTCCCTGTGTGTGGATCAGAACTTGGAATATTAAACGGGATCTGAATTCCATAATTGCCTCAGTGGCCCCCTTTTCCCAGCAAAATTCCATCACATTTCCTGGAAATATTTGATGCTGATTTATCACTCAACATCTCAATTATCAGCACTTCAGGGGAAGTTGAACTTTTCCTTTCTTTTTTATTTTCTCCTGAAATATCAAAGTTCATGAAAATGATCAGATTATTTTTTTTTTCATCCAATGGAAAGCCCAGGGAATTTTGTGGGGAACTCAGAGCCAGTGTGACGTGCTCTGATGTCACAGAGGGTGCTCAGGGTGATGGGATCCTGGCTGCAAAAGAAACAAAAAAACAAACAAAAAAACCCCAACAAGCCCACAGAAAGGGCAGTGCTGTGTTTGCAATACAGGAAAAATCCAGCCCGAAAAAAGAGGGAGAAAAAAATCCAGACCCAAAAAGGGGGGGACAGAAAAATTGGTCCCAGAAAAGGGGGAAAAAAATCAAACATAAAAGGGGAAGAAAAATCGGCCCCCAAATGAAGAGGAAAAAAATCCGTTCTAAAAAAAGGGAGAAGAAAAATTGGCCTAAAAGTGGGGAGAAAAATCAGCCACAAAGAGGAGAGGAAAAATCAGCCCCAGAAGGGAGGGAAGAAAAATCAGCTCCAAAAACAGGGAGGAGAAAAAAGTTAGCTCCAAAAGGGGGTGAGAAAAAATCCACCATATAAAAGGGGGGGAGGGGGAAACTGACCCCAAAAAGTGGGGGAGGAGAAAAATCAGCCCCAAAAAAGGGGGTGAAGAAAAACTGGCCCAAAAAGGGGAGAGAAAACTCAGCCCCAAAAAGGAGGAAAATCAGCCCCCAAAAAAGGGGGAAAAAATCACCCTCACTGCCAAGCCTTGCCTTAAAATCCAGGTGCAAAACCCCCTGTCCCACCCAGTTCAGCATCCTGAGCCCCTGGGGAGTGTGAATCCCATGAAATTACATTTCTGTGGAAGGGAAGGAGAAAAATCTCCTGGTACCTGGGCTGGGGAGGGCTCCAGCTGCATTCCCAGCCCTCCCTGGCGTGGCTGCCCCAAGGTGAACCCAATCCTACACCACGTGGAAGGATTTTTTTTTTTTTTTTTATTATTCCCTGTTGCATTTCTAGGAATTGCCCTGGAAGCCTGCTCCAGTTTCAAGGCTCACTTCTCCCTGGAGTAAAGCAGAAAATGACTTCCCCACGGGTTTCTGTTTGTTGTCAAACAACCCAAATGGGGAAAATATTTGCTCAGTAGCGTGGCAACGAATGCACAGCCGGGGAGCTGAAAGTGAGCCTGAAATGAAGAGATTTCCCATGGCCAGAGGCTGGAGGTGAGGTGATGTCTTGGTTTGGAAAGGCAGGTGTCTGCCAGGGAAAGCTGCAGCTTCCCTTGGAATGGAGAATGTAAACCCCCTCCCTCCAAATTATTGTAATTTTGAAATTAAGGGGCTCTCAGGCAAAGATATGGGAATAGGAATAACAGTTCTTTGCTAGGAAAATTAAAATAAAAATGCACTAGTACAAAAAAGTAAACGAACAAAAATAAATCAGTGACAGAGTCAGAACACAGCCTGACCCCCTGTTGGTCAGGGTGTTGGTGTCAGCCCAGTCCAGTCCTCCTGCAGTGGCAGATGTGGTTCTGTTGGAGCAGAGATGATCCTGGAGAAGGGTCCAGTGGTGCTGGGATGGGTCCATATTCCTCTGGGAATCCAGTGCACACAGGCTGTGCTGGAGTTCTGAATGCCAGGTTTGATCCAGGTGGGAATGCTGGGCTCCTCCCCCTGGGTGGAGCCTCTCCCCATGGGATGATGGGATTGTATCAGCCCTGCAGTGAGCCTGGATGGCCCATGGACAGCAGAGATCCCCTGGAGGGAGGATGGGTCCTGGAAGGGATAAAGAAAACACCTCCCCAATGGTTTCTACAGCTGGGAATAGAATAGAATAGAATAGAATAGAATAGAATAGAATAGAATAGAATAGAATAGAATAGAATAGAATAGAATAGAATAGAATAGAATAGAATACAATACAATACAATACAATACAATACAATACAATACAATACAATACAATACAATACAATACAAACTTTTGGTTACATCCTGCATTGCAACCCAAGACAGGTGAGGGCCCCCAGCTGATGTTGCAGAATGATCCCAGGAATGCAGGGATGCAGCTCTGTTTGACCTGGATGTCGGGGTTTCGCTGGGAGTTATTTAGATTTTTAAGTGCCTCACTCATTTCTGTACTGGAATGATGGAATGGGCTGGAATGGAAGGAGTTTAAAGCCCATCCAGTTCCACCCCCACACCTTCCACTGTCCCAGGGTGCTCCAGGCCCATCCAACCTGGACTTGGAATGGGGCAGCTACAGATTCTTATGACAATCTGTGCCAGAGCCTCCCCACCCTCCCAGTAAATAACTTTTTTCGACCCAGGGTACCTGATCTCTGCAGGAGAAGGTGCTGTCATAAATTATAGAGTTGCTATTGTGATAAAACCTGGACAGAGCAGCTCCAAAACTGGAATTTCCCATAACTTTTCTTATTCCTCTTGAGGATGCAAATCCTGGACCGACAACTTTCTGCCTTACCTTGGCCACTGTCAGTGCTGGCCCTTCCCAGCCAGGCGGGATTATTCCCAAGCAATTCCAGGATCAGCCCTCTAAACCTGATTTGGGGCTGGTTTGCCAGAACATTTTTGTGTTTGAAAAGTCCCAGAGCAGCAGAAGTCCTTAAATAATAATTAAATGCTTAACTAAAAATCCGTGAGTACTAATCAGTGGCAAAGTCTGCCACGATCATCAGTGCTTTTCGCTGTATTTTAACAACAAATCCGCATTTCCTGATTCCTTGAATTGCTCCTCGTTGGAAAAATCAAGGCTTGTTAATGAACAGGAACAGTCAAGGCTGGTGCAAAGGATTTGATTTCCCAGAACTGGGGAATGTGCTGGGAAATTCCATTTTTTATTTATTTTATTTTTTTTAACGGCTGGCATTTCATCTAAAGGAAGATGGGAAGTTCCAGGGTATTTGGAAGTCCCAGATGTCAGTAACCAGATGTTTTGCATCTGCCAGCCCAAGGACATCAGCCTTTGGCAGGGATTTAAACTTCCTATGGATTTCCAGCTCCTTTCAGGGCCTTTTCCCACTGCTTTCAGTTGGGGCTCCCGCTGCTTTACCCCTTGGAAAAGAGAAATTTGAAGGCAGCTCCAGTTTGCCCAGGATATTTTCAGGTGTGGGAGCTGGGATTGCAGGCTTGATTGATGTCCAGGATCTCCAGGACAATCCCAGAATTTGCTTCCCTTTGGGAAAGGAAAGAAGCAGAACCTTCCCATCTCTGCTTCTCTCTATTTCATTTCTCTTTATTTCTCTCTATTTCTATTTAATTTCTCTTTATTTGTCTCTATTTCACTCTATTTCATTTCCCTCCATTTCCCTCTTTTTCTCTCTATTTCTCTCTATTTCCTATTTTAAATGTACAAACTTTTCTTCCTGCTTTTCAGCTTTATTCCAGTTCTGCCTGGTAGTTTTTGGAAGGGAAACAGCAACAGGTTTCTTGCGTATCTAAAGTGAAATAAAATCCCAGGAAATCATCCTGAGCAGCCCAAAACTGGAATTTCGTGCTCAGGGAAAGTTTTAACTCCTTCCAGGGGGTCTGAAAACAGGGCTTTGCCCCTGAGCCAGCCCAGGCAGGCACAGCTGATTTATTTTATTTATTTTTAATTAAATATTTACTTAAATAAAGTTTATTTTAAAGAAATAGGAAGATGTGAGGAAATTGGGGAGGTGGGAAAAGCCTCCATGCCTGACCCACAGTCCCAATTTCCTCATTCAGAGCCTGTGCTGGAAGAAGGGGATGAGAGGAATATTTTGTGACGTGATTCAGAGCTCCCCTCCCCTGGCAGACCTGGTGGTGCACTCCTCATTTTTATAGGATAGGAAAAGTCTTCAGAAACAGTTTTTCCCACAAAAGGTATCATGGAATCACTCTTTTCCTCAAGTGAGACTCCCCAATTCATTTAATTTTTAAAAAAATCAGTATTTTTTTAATTAAAAGCTGGCATGATCCTTTACCTGCTTCAATTTAATCAAAATCCCAAGATGCTCATATTTTTATTGGGTTTTTTTTAATGGGGTTTTTATTTTATAGGGTTTTTATTGATAATCCCAGGCCATACTGGGATTTTTCCATCATTCCAGAGGCAGATTTTCCCTTTTCCTCTCGGGAAGGACACAAAGGAAGCCGATAAATCCCAAACCAGCGATCCGATCTGTGCATGAGCAGAGTGAAAACTTTTCAGGAGAATCCTGTCAATCACCTGATGTGACAAACCGGCACTTATGGAATTTTTTCCTCTTGAAATCGATTTTCTGGGATAAAATTGGGAGTAGATGGAGCCCCTTGTGCAGGGAAACCAGGGACAGACTTTTTTCACAGCTGGGAAGCAAAAGTGACCCCAAAACAGGGGGGAAAAAAATGTATCTCCAGAAGGGGGAAAAAATCAGTCCTAAAAAGGGGGAGGGGGAGAAAACATCGGCTTCAAATGGGAGAAAAAATCATCCCCACAAAAGGGGGTGAAGAAAAATTGGCCCAAAAAGGGGGGAGAAAACTCAGCCCCAAAAAGGGGGGAAAAAAAATCACCCCCACTGCCAAGCTTTTCCTTAAAATCCAGGTGTAAACGCCCTGTCCCACCCAGCTCAGCATCCGGAGCCCCCGGAGAGTGGGAATCCCATGAAATCACATTTCATTGGTGGAGTTTGAACGGGAGGAGAGTAAAATAATGGGGTTGAGTTGGAATGGGATGAGAGTAAAGGGATGAACTTTTCCGGTGACAAATCACCGTGTGGGGATTTCTCAGGTTTCACTTTAATTTAAACATTCCATGGGGTTTATCACCCCTTTAACCTGAAAGAAATCCCGAAACTTTCCCTTCTCCAACCATTTTTCTGGAAGTTGATTATTTGTTCTCATCTGGGCTGCCTTTCCCATAAAAAGCTGGACCAGGATCACTTCTGGAATTCCCTTTTCAGCTTTTTTTTTTTTTTTCTTGGGATTCTCCGGCTGTGCTTGCGTGCAATCCTTTGTCAGGTTTTACCTGAACACGTGAACGGCTTTGCTCAAGGCTTTCCTTGTCACTTCCTCGGCTCTGGAATAATTCGTTTGGAGGTCACACAAATCAGGAGCGCAGATTGCCAGGCCAGTTCCTCTCATTAGCGGCGTAATTTGCTTTTTCCTGAGCAAGGTGCAGCAGGAGCGGCCCTCGTTTTGTCACCAGGGGTGGCTTTGCCATCTGCTCCGGGCTGGGAATCCGGAGTGCAGCTCCAGCCTGGGATTCCTGCGTTTCCTGGGGTTGATTGGCAGGAAACTCCATCACTCCCAGCCCCTCGGGCTCTCTGGAGGGTGAAAGTGCAAGCTGGGACACGAGGGGAATAAAGCAAATTTCCATCAGTGTGTGCTGAATTCCCGGCCGCGGATTGATTAATGCAGTGGTTAATGGGAGTTAAGTGGAATTTTGTCGGGTTTTTTTGAATTTTAAGAAGACGAGGAAAGTCTCCATCCCTCCGGCTGCTTGATTGTATTAAATAACTTTAATTATAGAGCCTGACCCCTCCTTTGTCCATTGTCGGCAGCTTAAAAGTAATGAAATCAAGAGGCAGGGAAGAGGAATTCACCAGTTTGAGCTTCCCAAGTGTTTTGCCTTAGCAGAAAAAGCCCCTCCACGATAAAACAGAACCTAGATCCCACTTCCCATTTTTTTCCCATCCTTTAGTGGTTGAAACTGGGGCTGTTGAACTCCAGGGTGTATCCTGGGAGGTGTTTGGAGCTGCAGTTTCACATTGACTGGGACTAATTATGATTTCTGTGGGATTATTGGTTTAGGAATGTTGATAGCAGCACTGGTTGCTCCTTGAATTCCTGTGGAAAACTCCAAAGGGTTTGGGAGCCGGGAGCATCAGCTCGACAAAAACATTCATTCCATGAATGAATGAATGAATGAATGAAAAAAATTCTGAGATTTTTTTCAGATTTTCCAAATCTGAGGCTGGGGCTCAGGCAGCCACAGTCCTGTCCTATAAAATTCCCACTTTCATATTTTTTTCCCTTTCTTTTTTTTTCTTTTTTTTTTTTTTTTTTTTGGCTTTTGAAACTGGGGCTGTTGAACTTCACCTGGGCTACGTTTGGAGCTGCACTTTCAGACTGAGAGCGTCTCGTGATGGTTTCTGTGGGATTATTGATTTAGGAACATTGCTATCAGCACCGATCGCTCCTTGAATTCCTGTGGAAACTCCAAAGGCTTTGGGAGCCGGGAGCACCACAGCCTTCACAAAATTCGATTCCCTCAATCCCACTTTCCAATTTGGAGCTGCGGTTTCAGGCTGATTGGGACTAATGGTGATGATTTCTGTGGGATTGTTGGTTCAGGAATATTGCTGTCAACACTGATTGCTCCCCTGCTCAGGCTGTGGTGATTCAGCCCCGGTGTGACGCCGTTCCTTCGTGTCTTCTTTAAAATCAGCTCGGAATTTCCTGGATTTGGGAGCATCCAGACCCCTCCATCCCCCACCTGAGGCTTCTCCTCCCGCACCAGGAGCTGAATCACCCCGCGCTGGAAGGGATCAAACACCAGGAAATTCCTCCCCGCGGGATTTTCTGAACCTTTTCCCAGCCTAGGTGAGAGCTGATGGCAAAAGCAGATTTCAGAGGTGATTGTGCCCTCAGCACCAGCCCAGCAAAGCATTTCCTGCCTTTCCCTGGGATATTTGGGAATGTTTGGGGGTGTCTCTTCCTGGAATGGGGACAGGACAATCCCATCCAGACTGGACAATTTATTCCCCAAAGGCTCTTTGGCTGATGCAGGTCCTGTCGAGTCTCCAGAGAACAAATTCCTCTCAATATAATATAATATAATATAATATAATATAATATAATATAATATAATATAATATAATATAATATAATATAATATAATATAATATAATATAATATAATATAATATAATATAATATAATATAATATAATATAATATAATATAATATAATATAATATAATATAATATAATATAATATAATATAATATAATATAATATAATATATAATACTAGATAATATGGTATATCATGTATATAATATATAATGTGTAATGTATAATGTTTAATAAATATTCAATAACATATATAATAAATATTACATTGTATATTAGATATTAGATATTAGATATTTATTATATATTATGCTCCTCTGAGTCAGATCCCAGCTGGAATTTGCTGCCTGAGCTCTCCTTACAAAAGTGCCCACGAGAGTGGCAAACAGGGGAGAAGGGACAAAACCCAAAGTTTTTATCAGAGTTCACCTTTCCCTTGTTCCTCCCAGTTTTCCTCCTGATTCCAGCACACGGAGCTTTATCCCAGCTCCTGTTTTCCCAAGCTGTGATTCATTCAGCTCCTTATCTGCTGCCACCTTTTCCCCCCTCATCCTCACAATCTTATTTTTGTCTCCTTTTTCTGTTGTGTTTTCTGTCTCCTCTACACAATCCTGTCATCCTTGGCTTGTTTTAATTCCAAGAAAAAAAACAAAAAAGGAAAAATTGCTTTCTCACTTGGACGGAGCGAAGGAAGTTTTTGCTGACATCTGGGATTCTCTTCCAAAGGTCTCGTCAGTTTGGGCAGCAGTGGCTGAATTCAGCTTCCTCTCCTCTGCCTAAAGTCTCTTAGAGCTGCCTTTTATTTTATTAGTTGGGTTTTTTAATAAAAAAGAAAGATAAATAGGAATGCAGCCATGGATTTTCTAAAGCAGCTTTTTTTTGTTTCTGCTGAGATTTCAGTTCAGCCCCGAGCAGGATCCCAACTTTTGGCATCTTTTTCAACATTAATCCTGAACTGGCCAAAAATTCTGGCTCTGCACAGGACCTGAGTCATGGGGCCACGCTTGGGGAGGGGAATTAGGATTATTTTAATTCGTGGGGTCATTATTTACCCCCCCTTTGGGCTCCTCAGGGCAGTGCTGCCGCAATGCTGGCCAAGCCCAAAGGCAGGGACTGTCCCCAGGAACAACAGGCACAAGGCAAAGATTTTGTTCCTTTTCCTTGTTTCCTTTTCTTCCCCCAATAATCCACATTTCCTCTCCAACAGCAAAAGGCAAAATGTGTTAGCGAGGCAGAAATTGGTAAAATATTGGTAAAAATTCAGGCATTAAAGATTTTCTTTTATTATTTTGCTTTCAATTCTGGGTTTCCTCCAGCAGGAGCCAAAAGCAAATCCCTGCTGCACCCACCTGAGCAGAGCCCCTGGATGGACTCGGGCTGCCAAAATAATCGGTGAGAGCAAATATGGGGATGAGGCAAGAAATCCAAAGGGGAAGTGAAGGGTTTGGAGAGTGGAAAAGCCACGAGGCACCAGCTCAGGTGGGTGCCCTGGAAATCCAGGGGATGGAGCAGGAAATGCAGGAATTGTTCTGGATTTAATTTTGAAGACAGACGTTTAATTTTTAAATGCTCCTGATGACGATCCCTCTGTGGGTTTTAGCAGAGGTGCAGGGCTGAGCACCAGGAGATGATGAATTAAAGGGAATTTTGCAGCCACCAAACAGCTGCCAGTGCAGGATGGAATGCAAACGTTGAGGGGATTCTCCTCCTTGCACCTCCCGTCGGGATTTAATCTTTCCTCTGGACCGCAGCTCAGTGGGAAAACCAATTCCCTGTTTGAGAAGAGCAAAGGCTCTGATGCAACAAGGAGAGAAATCTCACCTTTATCCACCCCCAGCGCCAGGATCGGGATGGGAAATACGGGAAATAAAGTGAATTTTCCCACCTTCCACTGCCCGTCTGCAGCTAAAACACAGGGAGGAGAATTCTTTTCCTGCAGGCTGGCAGCAATTACGGTATCAAAACCATTAAGGGAGGTGAGGCATTATTAATTTCAGCGAGGTGATAATTTCATAATTAATTATTAATGTCAGCGAGGTGAGGCCCCTTTTCCAACGGCTGGTGGGATTTGGGGCATGTCCTGTGCACATCGATGATCCACATGGATCCCTCCCAGCTCAGGATATTTTAGGATTCTCCCAAATGTGCCGGGATTTCCTTTCCCCCGCCCCTGCTGGGGGTGACACAGAGCTGTGGCTGGGTTTTGATGTGACACAGGGATGGGTCAGAGCAGAGGACGCTGAATTTTGGAGCCAAAACTGCCTCGGAATCTAAACCCAGTTTCCCCTTAAATGCCTTTTGTCTTTTTAAAGTTTTAAAAATTGACAAATAATACCAGATTCAGGGAATTTGAAGCCTCTAATTCTCAAATAACAACAACAACAACAACAACAAAAAGGTAACACAGTGTTTTCAACACCATTTCTAATAGTATTACTTTTGAACAATGAACAGCGTGTTCTGTTTGAAATACCTGGGAACATCAAATTGGGCCCTGGGAGCCTTATAAAAACCCAGCTGATAAAAAGCCAGCAGTCCGAGGGAACACCATTAGCAAAAGGCTCAGAAAGCAAAAGGGACATTTGGCTTTAATGGTAATTGCAGAAGCAGCCTCCAATTAAACATCATTTCCAATTAAACCATCAAAAATGACTTGGTAGCGTGCTGGGTGAAATTATCTGAGCTGGCTCTGGGTGATTTTTGTCGAGGGGAGTGCCTGGGTTTGGTGCCAGGCTCCCAAACCGCGGCGTTATCGCTGCTTTAGGATCCTCAGAGTCATTAAGTCCTAATTAGAACCCAGGAGTAATTGTGCTGTGCTCCCTCAGGTAAGCATCCCACCTGTCCAAAGGGGAGCTTCGGGGCACTTGGGGAAAAATTCAAAGCTGAGTTCAGGAATTCAAATTTCACTTGAAACTCCCAGGAATGACTTTTGGTGGTCAAGGTGGGAGGGCAAAATTTGGCCCTTCTGCTTTGAAACCCTTGCTTTTAATACGGTTTGTGCATCCCAAATTGGTCTTTTATTAAAAAAAAATATATATATATAGGGAACAATGGTGCCCTCCTGGATGGCACAGATTGATAGGATTGAATCCCTTTAAATGAGAAGATTCTGGGGAAAATGAATCCTTTTCCTCCAGAATTCCTCCTCCTGGTCAATTTTAGAGCAGTCCTTTTAGGGGAGCTTGGAAATAAAGGCTGGGATTTCTCTTCAAACAAAAACTGGTGGAAAAGGCCAAGACTTCAGCTCCAAGGGGTTCAGGCCCCCTGCCCTGGTGTGTTTTTTTTCCCTCTAACATTTTAAATTTTTGCCATTTCTGTTGTTGCTGTGGACACCCTGGTTTTGTGGGACCTTTTGGTTTAGTTTTGTGGCAGATTCATCCTGGCAGAGGCTGAGCCTGGCCTGGGCTTCTCCCAAATCCACCTTGAGCCTTTAAATCCGTGATGGGATGAGGGCAGGTGGCTGTTCTGGGGTGAAGCTTTGTCCTCACCGCCAAATCCCCCCGACAGGTGCCTCTGGCCAGGTGGGAATGTCCCTCTGGAGCTGAAAATCTCTTCCCAAGCTCCCATTTCACTGCTGCTCGCAGGAGCCACCCAAGCCCAAAGCCAGCAGAGCCGGAGGGAACAGAAAATGAGGTTTTGTGGGAATGAGCGACCTCTGAGAGTTTTCTGGGCCCCAAATTCTAGAGGAAGACCCAGGGGTGTTCCTGGGACAGGGAAAATCTGACATGGGGGTTTTTCCTTGGGTTAATCCCGGCTCTCAGCAGGGCTCTGCCGTGGTTTGTGACTTGTCCCCAGCAACTCCAGGCCTGAAATAATCTTGATTTGGCACAAACCCCACTGCTGCCACCTCCTTTTGGACAGATGATCACACAGGCAGTGAATTCCCCCCGGAATTCCCCCTGCTGCCACCTGACCCAGACGTCTCCAGCAAGTTTTATCTTCGGATAAAAACTGGATTTCACAAAGCCAAAGTGGTTTTCTTTAGTGGTTTTTTTCTCTTTTTTCCCCACCTGTTTGTTTGGGGGCTGAGTTTGATTTTGATGAATTTCTTTTTTAGAATAACAGGAGAGAGAGCAGAGGGGGAGCAGGGACATGAATCCATCTTGGCAAAGCTGAGCTTGGCTCTTCATGCAGCAGCCCAAGCAGGAAGGAAACCCCCCTTGCGTTTGGCCTTTCTGAAGTGCTTTAAAGTTAAATTTGAGGGCTGTGGCCACCCTGGGTTGAAAGCCAGGTTTAAAGTGGGTGGCAGAAGCAGAGGGCTGGGCTTTAAGGGAGGTTTGACGGGACAAAAAGAAGCGGGGAGGGATCACCCAAGTGATGTTCTGAAAGACACAGCCACGTCCAAAAAAACGTATCCTGTGGGGTGATGGAGGATTTAGGGAGATTACCTTTAATCTTCCTCAGTCAATAAAAAAAAAAAAAAAAAGAAAATAGAATAGATCCTTTCTTCTTAGAAAGACAATGACATTTAATACGTTTGCTGGGGCTGGAAAATTGGCACAGTGTGTTTCATGTCAGAATTACATCTGAAACCTCCACGGGCTGAACTTTATCTGCTTTGCCTTCGTGCAGCCAGGGTTAGAAATGCATTTTCCTCTTAAGCTCCCTGGAAGTTTGTCTTTTTTTTTTTTTTTTTCATCTGACAGAAGGTTTGGAAATTGGCCTGGTGATGGGAATAAACACGAGGACGGAGATGCTGCCGGCTTCTCCAGGTTGGGAAAACCAGCTTTGAACAGGTGCAGGTTTATCTGTGCTGCTGGTTAAGGAGCTTTCTCATTTCTTTAGGTTTTTTATCCTTCTTTTTGTGTTGCCTCATTTTCTTATTGTTCCACCTGTGCGTTTGGAGTAGAAATAAAATTGCCCCACATGTGGCTTTCAGGAGAGGTCCCATCACGTTTTTTGGGGTGGAATACAGGTGGTCCAGCCCTGAGGATGCTGGAGACACCTGGATTCAATTCCTTCTTCTGTCAGCACCGGGAGGGCTCCAGGAGGAAAGTGGCCTCTGAAATAATTTTTTAGTTTATTGTCATTCATAATTTTATTGTGCAATAACGATTTGTGCCTGTCTCATATCGTCACTTCAAACCGGGATAGAATTCCCTCCATGTCCTGGAGGTTGGAGATTATCAGATGTTTGCTGTGGGCGTGTTCCTTTGCATTGGAATTCAGAACAAAATCCTGCTTCTTTGCACTGGGATTCAGGATGAAATCCCATTACCCTGGATTGGGATTCAGGATGAAATCCCATTCCTTTGCATTTGGGTTCAGAATGAAATCCCATTCCTTTGCACGGGGATTCAGAATGAAATCCTATTCCCCTGGATTGAGATTCAGACTGAAATCTCATTCTTTTGCATTGGAATTCAGGATGAAATCCCATTACCCTGGATTGGGATTCAGGATGAAATCCCATCCCTTTGCACTGGGATTGAGGATGAAATCCCATTACTCTGGATTGGGATTCCAGATGAAATCCCATTCCTTTACATTGGGGTTGAGAACAAAATCCCATTCCTTTGTGATGTCGCACTCAGATCTCACAGCCAGGTTTGGGCACTGCATCCTGAAGATCCAAATTTTCATCTCAATTTAAATTTCATTCAAATAAAGCCAGGCATTCCCTAAATTTCTGGCATTCCTGGCTCACCTTTGTCAGAGTGTCACGGGTGGAGCCAAATAACAGCTGATCTTTTATTAACTCCTTAAAATATTTTATTAACTCATTAATTTAAATATTTTATTTAAAATATTATAACATATTTTTATATTTTAATAAAAAAAATTTTACTGAAATAGAAAAAAAGTATTTAATATCACCTGTCTTGATCCAGGTATTTGCTGGAAAATTTGCAGCCTCTAAAACCAGAGCTGAGGGAGAGCTCGTGAAGAAAAAGGAGAGAATTGTGGCTAGTCCCACAAAACTCCAAGTGCAGGAGGTGGAACTACAGACAGACTCTTTCCTGACAGGTTTTGAAACAATATTTAATTTTTTTTTCAGCTTGGCCTCGTGGCTCTTGTTTTGGCAACCTCCTGATGAGGGGACCTGGTTTAGCTCCCTGGTGTTTGAGTTGCTGCTCTGCTCCCTCCTGCAGCCACATTTTCCTATTTTTCTGGTACTTCCACTCAGGAATGACACAGCTCTGGAAAATGTCATGTATTTTTCAGAGTTATAAAGTCTGCTAATGGATATTTCACCATAAATCTTCCTCTAAACAAGCAAAATAACTGCCCTGGCTGTCCCAAGCTGCATTTGGCAGCAGAACTTCTTGTGTTTTCACCTTTTTTTCAGTGTTTGTAAAGTCAGAACGTGAGATTTCTTGGTTTTGGTTTGGTTTTTTTTTTTTTTTTCCCCACCAGGGAAGGAGGCTGCTTGGTGGTGAAAAATCCATAAATTTAGTCTGAGCAGAATCTTGGGGTATTAGGGATTGGCCACAGATGGAAATGCATGATTGGGATGGTAATGTTCTTCTTTCCAGCTCCCTAGAAAAGCCGTCTGTCTGCAGCCCCGTGCAAATATCCCAGATGAAAATGGAAAATCCTATAGATAGCAGCAGTTCTTCCAAGAAAACCTCGGCAAGGCTGTTCCCCTTCTCACCATCCTTGTCTAAATAGGGGGTTCTTTGGGATAAATCAGTTTGGGATAAAACAATTTGGGATAAATCAGCTTGGGATTCATGGAGCACACAGGGCTGAATGTGAGAAGAAATCAGAACTGTGAGAATCCTCATGGATTTCCCAGTTTGAAAGAACCCGACATTTTGCTGATCCAGCTTTAAAAATCTGGATTTTGATTTTTTTTTTTTTAAATTTCGATTTTTAAAAACAGAGCTGAACCATCTCCCGTGGAAATTTCCGTGGTTCCACCAAAACCCAGTTGGATCTCTCAGCTCAAGGTCTGATGGTGCAGGGAACACCACAAAAACCTCCTGGGATAAATGGTGAGCAACCTCCAGTTTTTAACTGGACCTGCCTGGCCTGCTGCAAAATTCGGGAATATCCAGTGCGAAATTCGTCATTTGTGTGGTGAAGACATCCAATTTATTGGGGGAAAATAAAAAAAAAAAAAGAAAAAGAAAAAAAAAAGAGCTGGAGAGGCACCTGAGGGAAGGGAGCTTTGGTGGGCTGGAACTCCTGCCCTATGAGAGGTGCTGAATCCTCAATAAAATCCTTTATTCCAGCTGATTCCTGAGGTTGCCGCTGGGTTTTCCACCCCTCCCTCCCTCCCTGGTCACAGATGCTTTTTTGGCAATTAAACGAGCTCTTAGAACTCCCCGGCTCCCGCGTTTTATTTGGAAACACCCACCTTTGAAATGGTTAATTACTCCCTCGGCTCCTCCCACTCCCGCCCCAACTGCTTTTTTCAAGTTTTCTAATTTCCACTGCCATGACTGGGCAGCTGTAAATCCCAGCCCAGCTGCAGCTACTGATCCCCTCTAACCCGTTTTTCTTTTTTTTCCCCCCCCTCTTAGTTGTAATTTCAACTATCAGCTCAACAATAAGCCCATCTCTTAATCTCAGCATGAACAAATGGAAAATGGTCAAATGACGCACAATTTTAAGCTTCTTGCTGTATAAATTAGACAAGAGTGCGTCAGTTCACTGGAATACTCTGACCTTTTCTCCTTAAAAATCTTGGGGGGGAAGATCTGGGAAGCCTGGAGTTGAGTCTGCTGTGTTTCCAGTGAGCATAAGGTACCAATATGGACAGAAATAAAGGAGCTGCTGCTTCGAGTATAACGGGGAGGGGAAGCCAGGGCAGGGAGGGAGGAATGCCAATAAAAGCCAGACTGTTGGGAGCTTTCAGCAGCTAAATTCACTTTGTGTTTGTACGGGGTGTCATTCCCCATCCTTCAGTGCAAAAAAAAAAAAAAAAACACCCAGGGATCCAGCAGCCACCTGTGGGGTTTAAAATTGAATTTCTAATTGCTTTCATTAGCACCGGGCCCCTCGATTTCGGCTGGGATTCACCACGAGGTGAATTTGGCCCTTTTTCCGAATGGGGGAAGGTGGGTTTTGGCTGGGAGCGGGAGCTCTGGGAGGTGACATGGGAGGATGGAGCCCAGCAGCAGCACAGGTTTGGGATGGATCCACTGGGAATTCCTGAGTGGGGTTAGGAGCTGATTTTCCCATTGGGAAATTCCTCCCTTCCTGCCCGTGTTCTGCTGTCCCTCCCCTCGGTGCTGGTGGTGGTGTGTCACTTGGATTTGGGTTCAGAGTGCTGCTAATCCAGTTATTTAGGGAATGCAGAATTGGAAAACACTGATTTTTAAGGTCCTTTCCACCCCTGATCATTCTGTGATAAAAACCAGCTTTTTTAAACTCATGGTTTGTGTGTGGGTATAATTTTCTGCAACAGACAACACTTCAAAAAAACTCCTCTTTCATTGTCTGTCACTTGAATTTTAAAAGAATTACTTCTCTTTTTTTCTGGACAGAATTTCAGATTAATTTGTTTTAGAGGAACCTTTCAATCCAAGTGTAAGTGATGCTTATTCAGCATTTTTCCCTGCGGGTTCTGTGCCAGGCCCTGTGTTGGTTCTGGGCTTCTCCCTGTCCTTCACTTCATGTGAAATGAGTTGCTTCATTATCATCATCTTTTCTTGGCTTAAAGAAAAATGATTCCTATTGTGGAGAGACAGAAATTAAAGGAAAGGGAGAAAAATTACCAGGATCTGGTTGTAGAGGCAAGGTTGAACTTTAGCTTCATGGACAACCCTAAAGCTGAGGTTTTATCTGAGCTGAGACTTGGAAAAATACAAAATAATTTGGGAAAAACGTCCTCTCTGTTTAGGCATCAGTACTCCCTGAGGAAGGAAGAGATCACTTGGTTTGTCTGGGATGAACCGTGGAATCGTTTGGGTTGGAAAAAACCTCAGAGACCATCAAACTCAACACTGAAGCTGGCACTGAGGCCACTCAGCAGTGTCCCCATGTGCCACTTTCACCTGGAGCTCTTCAAAACCCCAGCCAGCCACAGGTGGTGGCCATGGAGGTCCCCTGGTGATGGCTTTTGATGTCACCACTTCTGCTGACCGTGTCCCCACGTCCTCCTGCTGCACCTGGAGCCCCCTGCTCGGGGTGGCAGTGACAAGGTGGTGGCAGAGGCCAAGGAGAGGGGACCCAGGCTCTGTCCCAGCCCTCAGAGCCCCTCGGTCCAGGTTCCCAAAAGCTGCTGCTGCCATCGTTGTCCCGGTGTCCCAGGATCTGCTGTGGAATCCATCCATGCAGACCCTGGCTCAAACTCTGAACAGTGAAAGGCACAAGGGCACAAATGTGCAGGGAAAACGAGGGGGGAAAATTGAAATAGGATGGAAAATAGGATGGAAAATTCCCAAAGTGAAACTGCAGATTCTGAAAGGTGCAGGGCTGGGCTGGGGAGACCTTGCAGCTCGAAACCCGACCTGTGTGGGCGTGTTTCCATCACAAGGGAAACGTTCTGTGGGATTTGTTTCCTGCTAAAACTTCTTGAGCTGAGGGGGGGATTCAGCTCCAGGCCGCGCCAAAGGCGCCTTGCCCTTCCTTAAATCTATTCCTGCCCATAAATGTTACCTGGATTTATTGATTTCTCATCACTTTTCCCTCTGGTTTTTTTTTTTGGCTTCCTCACATACTGTCCTAAATTCTCCTCCTTGTGGTGTTGATGGAGCCCCAGGGCTTCACCTCCTTCACACCCTCGGGCTCATTTTCAAAACCCGCTGCTTAATGCATTATTCTATATTTTTAAACTTTCCAGGAAGTTAAAAATAGAGCTGATCCTTTTCATTCTCTTATAAATAAAGAGCAGCTCGGGGTTGGGCATCAAGCAGAATCCATTGGTTGGGGAATTCCAGCTGGGGAATTCATCAGTTCCCTTCATCAGGCGCTGTTTCTGCTTTTCCAAAAAAAATTCCATCCAAACAGAAGCTGGATTTTTTGGGATTGTGTGATCACCAAAGCCCCCTGACCTTTGGGAATTTGGATTTCTGTCTGCTTTTGGCTCATTATTTCCTCTTCTGATCCAGAAATTCCTCTGATCAGAAACCTCTCTACTTCAGCAATAATCTCTTTTTATTTTTTAACCAGGACTTCTCTTTTTTTTCCCCCTAAACGTTATTCTCCTCGCAGATTAAATATTCAAGCCCATAAATTATGGGCTTCTGCTCTGAACACTGATGTTCATTGTGTTCATCCACTTAGCGCTGCAGCACAGGGAGAGCTTGTCTTGGACTTGGAAGTAATGAAAACAAATGGTCGATGTTGTAAAATCAGTTTTGCGGTAGAAACGGGAATCTGAGTCTTTTTGGCTCCTTCCAAACGGTGCTGAATTGGTGGAATAGTAGGTTAGGAATGGTATCATTAATCCAGATTAATGATTGCAGCAGTGAGCTGAAAAGCAGCCCCTGGTTAATAAAATCAAATAAAACGGACGCTGTGACTGGGAAAGCATGGGTGCTTTCCAGACACCAGGAAAACCCTGAGGTAAAGTCACAGAAATTGGTGATTTTGACACTCTCACTTTGATCTGGAGTGTCAGAGCTGAAGTCTCACACCAGCAGACATCATCACGTTTGGAGAGTGAGGAACTAAATGGATTCTCCAAACCACAGAGGTCAGAGCATCCCTGAGGAAGCTCTAAAAGGAGCAGAGGTGAAAAGAGGACCCTCTCCTCTTCCCAGGGGGAGGCAATTGGAAACTAAACCCTGCTGGAAAAATAACTGCTAGGTTGGAGATAAGTGAATAAAAACACCCTGCCAGCATGCAGGGACAGCTGGGGCGCTACACCCAACGGCAGGGATGGAAAAACAGAACAGGACTGGAAAATCCAAATCCCTGAGGGGAGAAGGGTTGGCAGGTCCTCATTTCCACCCTGCAGTCACTGGAACCCACGCAACACCACCTTGGCTTGGGCTGTGACCTCGGGGAAAGGGATGGGCACGTTGGGTGACTGAAAATTCCGTGTTTGGGTCCATCTGCTCTCCAGATTTCTCTGAATCTCACCTGGAGGGCCTGGAGAGCTTCAGCACCAGAGGAGGAGTGAGCATTATTAGGAATGAGCATTATTAGGACTGACCATTATTAGGGATAAACATTTTAAGGAATGAACATTTTAAGGAACAAGCATTTTAAGGAGTAAGCATTATTAGGAGTAAGAATTTTAAGAAATGAGCATTTTAATGAATGAGCGTTTTAAAGAAGCAACATTTTAGGGAATGAACATTTTAAGGAATGAACATTATTAGGAGCAAACATTATTAGCAGTAAGAATTATTAGCAGTAAACATTATTAGGAATGAGCATTTTAAGGAATGAACATTTTAAGGAATGAACACTTTAAGGAATTGAGCATTTTAAGGAATTGAGCATTTTAAGCTTTGTATTCCCACAGCTGCTGAAGGAACCTCCCTGTCCTTCAGGGCAGATGTGGCTGCTCCGCCTCCAGATACTGAAATAATATTAGGGAGAGCTCCCCAGCTGATTATCCAAAATCAAACTAAAACTGGGATGCATCAGGATCCATCCCAGCAGCTGGAGTGGTAATAATGCCTTAGGAAGATGGTAATTCCTACTGGTTACAAAACTCTCGCTGAAATGGGAAATTCTGGCTAAAGTGAGGCTGTTGGAGGAGTTGGGTTTTCTTGAAGAATGAATTTTAGTCCCGTTTTGGGGTTGTAAAAGTGTTCAGTGCTGGTCTCCTCTAGAGATGATTCTACTCTTTAGCTTGGATTTTATAATGCCTTCCAAAGAATAAATATAAAAATTATTCCACCTCGTTTCACACATTTCTCAGTCAAAGAAAATAAACCTCGGTAGGAATAATCTATAACTGAATGGCACATATTACTTTTGTTGTCTGCAGACGTTTGAAGATCCTCCAAAAGTATCGAAATCTCATCAAGTTTCCCATGATTAAACTTAAAAATCAAGGGTTCAATATCTGTATCGAGGAGAATCTTATTTTGATGCTGCTATGGTGATGCTGCCCTATCAAAAAATATGTAAGAATTAATCAGCCTCGCCTGGAAACTTAAAAGCAAAGAACAAAATGTTCATCCTTTGCCTACCAGAAATGTGTGGTGGGAGACAAAGGTAACCGGGATAAAAATAGTGAAAATTACCTCATTTCACAACCAGATCCATCCTGAAAGAAATATTCAGGTTTGTGCTGTTCTAGGCAGGAGCATCCTGGAGTGCTCTATAAATGGACACAGCATTCCAGGCAGGATGGCAACCCCCTGGAGCTGAAGGCACCGGCAAAATACCTGCAGTTATCTGAAATATTTCTCCTTCAATCAAGGCAGGCAACAGGGAATCATGGAGGGTTTTGGTCTCTGTGAAGGACATTGGCTGGTGAAGCTGAAAAAGCACCCCTGAAATGAGCTTTAGATGGGTTAAATGTTTCTCAGATCCATCCCAAATATTTGGGGAAATTAAAAAAAAAACCCCTGGAAATTATTAAAAAACGGCAATAAAATGGAAAATCCCAACCAGCTGAACAGGATTCCCCTTCCAGCACCACCCTGGGCAAGGCTCAGTGCTCCAGGTTATTATTATCCCTGTTGTTGGTGCTCTTTGGGAATTTCCAGGACATCCAATGGTAACTGTAGTCAGCCTTGCCAGAAAAAAAACGCCACCTATAAACTATTTTAGACTTAAACACATCAGCAGCTCCTCACGGTGCTCACTCAGGGATGGAGTTAAGCTCTCTGCTGGTAAAATAAAACCCCACCACAATATTTAGCTTGTAACTGTGCACTCCCAGCGTGTAAAAATTGACTTAATTTTCCACAGGGAGAGGGAAAACAGGGAGGAGTTTGTGCTGTAATTCCCAGGTGGCAGAAACGTTCTCCTGCCACTCCGCCAAGGAGTGAGGATTGAGTGTTCAGCACCTGACAAGTGTTTGTCCTAGCAGGATTTTGATGAGGTTCATACAGAGAAAAACAGGCATTATATTAATGAAGTGCTGTGCTAAGTGGGCTGCAGCAAGTGGAGTTTGTATAAATAAATGTATAAAAATAAAATCAGGGAAGATTAATGCCTCTAGCCGTGAAGGCAAATGACTAAGCAAATAAATATGTAAACTGTCAGGGAGCAAGAATAAAGAAATGAAACATCAGAAAATGATGTTTTTACAGATCCAGCAGAGAAAATTGTCAGGCTGCGTTGCTTATTTAACTGCTGATATTATTAGGAAAATGAGCAATGGCAATTCCAATTAACTCCTGAAGCTTTCAGATCTGCCTCATGACAGATCAGTAACCAGGGTCTTTATTCAGTGCTGCTGGGACACAATAACGTGGCAGAGGTCATGGCCAGGACTAATTAAGAGGTTTTAATCAAGCTGTACCTGAGCCCTGACCCAACATTCACTGAAATTTAGGATAATCCTTCCCTCAGCCTCCAGTGGTGCTCGCTCCTCCTCTCTGGAGCTGCTCCACACGAACCAACCCCAACTCTGCTCCTGTAGGGAAAGCCCAGTCCTGGTGACTCTTGGACTTTCCAGTGAGGAAACAATTCCCAACATCATTCAGGTCGGAAAAGACCTATGGGATCATCAAGTCCCAGGTGTGCCCAAGTGCGGGAATTCCTGGCTCTTTCCTGCTCCTGGGTCAGGGTGAATAAAACTCAGGAGACGTTGCTTTTGAAGCCTCACTCTGAAGTTTATTATCCTTATCTATTACAAACCCACGAGGTGGGAGCTCTCCCTAACAAGTCAAAAAAACCTGAGCCCCAATAGTGTCTATTCAAGGCTATTTAAGTCCCAATTATCCAATAAACAGTTGGCATCTACATTATTTATGTTTTTGACCCAACGACTTACCACCCAAGGCTCGCAATGCAGACCTCACTAACCAATCCAAGAAATCACCCAAACCTGTGAAGAAGGAGGAAGAAGAAGATGAAGAAGAAGGGCAAAGACAACACCCCAAATCCTCCATCTTGACTCATATGTATTACTATGCACCAAACCCCCAAAGTCTAAGTTTTTAGGATTCCAACAGCCAAGCCCCACCTCGTCGCCAGCCCAGAGCACTGAGTGCCACCTCCAGCCCTTCCTCGGGCACTCCACCACCTCCCAACTCCTGCCCACCCTCTCCATGAAGAAATTCCTGCTGAGGAGCCCTCGGAGGGTCGGTGAAATCATTTGGGATCGCTGTGTGCTGTACATGACACATCTTGGAAGTGTGAAAATGAATTGTTGGCGTTTCTCTGCCGGCAATCTCTGGAGAGAGAGGTTTGGCCTCGGCTCCGTCCCAGCTCCGGAGCTGCAGGGCCCTCACTGTTCTGGCCAGGAGTACAAACAATTTCCATTGTGCAGCTCAAGCAGAAACAAATATATACAAAGCTGTTGAATCTTGCACTTTGATGCGTTTTCATTTGGCACGGGGAGGTGTAATCATTAAACAAATGTGTTTATCTACCCGGGCAACTTTGATCTGGCGTGGGCAGTAAAAGCCTCGTTACTGCAGGAGGAGTGTGAGGAGTTCTCTGAGAACAAAGAGCAGAAAAGCTGGTGCTGAGCCTGCCAGGGAGGGATTGCAAAGCCTTTCAGGGCCTTCCAACACCTCAGAGAGGAATTTTTATTCTTTAGAATGTATCTCTTCCTAATTTACCCCTGGAATCCCCCTGCGTTATTAAAGCAGAAAGGCGTTCTCATTCCGTTGGGATGAGTCCGGGGGCAAGTCAAGGAGATTTATTGAGGGCAGATACCAGCTCATCCCACTTCTTGCCGCAGCCAAAAGCCACGTAGGGCTGGATTCATCCACGTCTGGGTGAGCACCGTGTGCTCAGCTGTGTCTTTAGAAGATTTTGCTGTCTTGAAAGATGAGGGGCTCCTCTCACACCTCCAAACCATAAAGTAAAAGCCATTACCTCGAGCACTCAATGTCTTCCAGGTCCGTCATCTGTCAGATTCCTCCATCTGCAAGTGGTCCTGGGAGCTGGTGGGGCACAGGGAGTTCAAGGGATTGCTCTGCTCCAGGTGTGGATAACTTCGAGTCCCGGGCACTGTCAGGGGTGGGTGCAGATTCCCCACAAATCCTCCTTTTGCAGCTCTTCCTTTTTAACGAGTTACAAAACCCACTAATCCACTTTCTCTCCTTTTATTACGAGCTGCAAGTGTCCAAATATTTCCCCATCTGCCTCCTGACTGTACAAAGCGCTGCCTTTCCAGCCCAGTAAATGGAGCATTTATGACATTCCAAAAGCTGTTGCCCATTAGCAGTTTCTCAGGCTTCGGAGTGTTTTGCAACCCAGCAGTCTGCTTAATGATTGAGGGGAAAACAACATAATCATGTGCTGACATTCCAAGTGATTTTATAAGCCACTTTTATCTGGGATGCCCTTTCCCTCTCCCTGTGTTGGTCTAAGTCCGCTCCATCCACTGCTGCTTTCTGTGGAGGAGCCCTAGAGGTCCTCCTTCAGCTGCTCTGGAAGCACATCCCCTCATCCTCCAAAGATAAATGGCATTTAGCTTATGGTAACTGTTATTAACTGTCCTGAGTCTCCACTGGAATTATCCCCAAGGCACCTTCACTTTTTTAATTAAAGATCTGTTGAACAAGTGAAAGCTGTGGCTGGCTTTCTGCTGTGGAGAAGGGATGACATGGCTGGATCATTCATCTGCAGGTCTTGGGATTAGATCTAGGTTTGAAAAAATGTTGTGGTGGTGTCCTGCCTGTCCTGAAGGGCTGGGAAATAGCACTTGGAGTCACCATCCCTGGAAGCCTTCAAAGAAAGGAGCAGATTTAGGATTTTGTGCTTTTTGCAGCTCATTTTCTGCCCCTGACCCTTTCCACCCCCTCTAGCTGGTGCCCAGGTGTGGAGCAGTGCCTGGTTTTGGGAAAAGCTTCTTCCCCCAGAGGCTCCCCAGGGAATGGGTCCTGCTCCAAACCTGCCAGAGCTCCAGAATCACTTGGACAAACCTCTCAGGCACATGATTTGTTACTTGGGGTGTCCTGTGCGTTGTCCAGGGGTTGAATTTGATGATCCTTGTGCGTCCCTTCCCTCAGGATGTTTCACAATTATTTATATATATGAATAATATTGAAGTATTTCACACTCTTTGTCACTTCAAAGCCCCCCTGGGTGAGACATTTTGCACCAAGCTGCAAAGGTGGTGGAGCAGAAGGTGCAGGATTCAGAACCCGTCTTTGTGCCACCAACCACGTGCTCAGTGAGACTTTTGTCACCTCCAAAGCTCTGCTGCTGCTGCTGCAGGGGCTGAGGGCTCTGGAACATCCATGTTTTCCTTGGCCTGCCTGTCCTGAAGGGCTGGGAAATAACACTGGGAGTCACCATCCCTGGAAGCCTTCAAAAAAGCGAGCGGATTTGGGATTTTGTGGTGTGGTTTAGGGGGCGTGGTGATATTTGGTCAAAGGTTGGGCTTGGAGGTCTTTTCCAGGGTCCTTCAGAGGTGTCCCAGCTATCAGGTGTAAAACCTTCCCTATGTAAGAAAATTCTGGGTGCTGCTTCCGACTGGAGAGGTCCATTCTCACTAAATTCAGTTTTTTAGGAATTCCAGAGACATCAGGAATGTCACGGACGTGTAACTCCCAGGTGAGAACCTCTGGGGTCCTGTGTGGCTCAGCAGAGGCCACAGAACCGTTTCCTCCTCATGGAGAAGTTTTGCAGAATGGGAAAAAAAGTCCAAAGAGCACAAGAATCTTGTAGCCCACGTGCTGAGACGTTCTGCTTCTTCTGGACACTGGAAATAATCCCAGTTCTTCTGTGGGGGGAAGATGTGCCCCAAATAACGCTCAGTGAGGTTTCTCAGGGGTTGTGCCGAAGATGGCATGGGGCAGAGCTTCTCCCTGATTTCTGAGCTCTGGGGACATTAAAAATGTGTCAAACTGAGCTGCCACCCCTCCTGCCCAAGGTGGGAAGCCACAGGCACAACCCAAAGCATTAACTGGGGCTGGTTCCTGTAAGGTTTTCTAAGAAAAACATTTATCAGCTGCACCAAAAACCCAGGCTGGCTAAAACTCACATTTTTTGGGGCTGCTTTTCACCAGAAACAGCCAAAAATGACCTTCTGCTGAGCTGAGATTTACCTTACAAAGAAAGCACAAATCTCTTTAATTGAAATTAGGAGTGTTCTCATCATCCGCAGAGGAGAAGGGGGAAAGAGGTGTAAAGACTAAACAGAATTCTACCAGGGTGCCCCCACCATGCAGATAAAATCCTGCAGAGTCATTTAGTTTTTATTCCTGGTGGATTTCTTTAATCCTTCCAAGAAAAGTTAGAGGATCAAAAGTGATGCTCACTTTTGACAGGGTTTTCATGGAAAGTTTGAGGCAGTGGAAAACAATTTCTTGGTTTGTTGTTTGGGGGTTTTTTTTGTTTGTTTGTTTTTAATGTCAGCGATACTTAAAATCTGCCAACTGTGTGACATTTTCGGCAATTCCTATATGTGCCAGAAAATCCCAAACCCCAAAAGTGGGATGCAAACCACGGGAATGGAGAGAACAAAATGATAGGGATTGTTTTATCTGGGAGCCAAGGCCGTTACCTTTAAATGAGATTGATCATTCTCAGAACAGATCAACTATTTCTGCGGGGAAAAGCTTTATAAAGACTATTGTCTTGTTAAACTATGGAAGAGCAGAACTTGAACTCTCTCTTAAGAGCATCTGTCCAAAGCTGTACAGTTCTGTTTATGGTTATCCAACACGAGGCCAAACCACTGGGACTTCAAAAAAAGGATTTTTCGGAAGAAAATAGAAACTCTCATTCATTCGTTCCAGCAATGAAATTGAAAAATAATTAAGTAAATTGAAAAATAAGAAATTATTTCTGCATTGTTATATGTTCATAGTTTCCAGTGTTTAGATGTTAAAATTGTGGTTGGCTTTTTCTCAGTGGCTGAACTAAAGAAAGAATAGAGAAAGGGGGGGAAAAGGGTCCAAAGGGGATTTCATTAAAGCATTAAAAGTTATGAGGGGCACAGCTGTCTGATCACTTCATTGTCCCTCAGGGAACAGTCAAGGGGTCAGGATTAATGACAACTACGTTTAAAGCATGTCAAAGGGAAAATATCCGACGTGTTTAAGCAGCCTTCGGAATTAGCGGGCGCAGGAAGGGGATGGTATGGTTTGACTTTTTAAAGGGCTGCATCACTTTATAAACAGCTATAGCTGGGAGGGAATATTTATATCCTGACACTTATTTGTGTCCTGACACTTCTTATTTATATCCTGACACTTGACAGCTCCAAGCTGAGCTGCGGGGCTGGGGTTTGGTGGTGGTCAAGCCTCGGCACAAACAGAAGTTACTGATGAGCAGCGAAGTCCCCACAGGCTGCTCACTCACAAACATAAAGGAAACACCAGCATCTCTGTAAATTAATAAATTTTTAAATTAAATTTATCTCTTTCAAGAGTAGCTGATGAGATACAGGAGTCTGGATGTGAGGTTCAGGTTAAGGCATGGCCACCATGAACTCTCTGTATCTGTAACTCCTTTAGACTTCGTCCTGCTGCCACAAAAAAAGATACAATGTACAAAACCCCCTCCAAAATCCAATGTAAATCATCCCAACACAGCCTGCTCACTGACAAACATAAAGGAAACACCAGCATGTCTGTAAATTAATAAACTCAATTTATTTTATCTCTTCCAAGAGTAGCTGATGAGACACAGGAGTCTGAATGTCAGGTTCAGGTTAAGGCATGGCCACCATGAACTCTCTGTACCTGATGCTGGTGCCCTGTGGCTGCTTTAGACTTTACCACCACCACCAAAAAAAAAAAAAAAAAAAGGCAAAATGTACAAACCCCCCCTCAAAAACCCAATGTAAATCTTTTCCACACAGCCTGAATCTCCACATCTGATTCCTGTGGCACCCTGCACAGTAAACTGTGAGTAAACGGCTTCTTTTTCCTCCCCCAGAATTGATCTTTACTGCTTCTGTAGCAACACTTACAACATTACAGGAGTTAACAAAGAGGCTGAGCCAAGGCACTTGCAAGCAGTGAATAAAATGTTACCTGGAGCAGCCCATTGATGGAAATAAAATCCAGTGTGCTCCCGGGGTTATTTCTAATCTTGTTTGGCTCCAGAAGAAAACCTGCCTGTCTCCCATCCCTCTGCTGCAGCCAGGGATTGTGAGTCAGGCCCAGGTTTGCAGGTTATTAACTCATCTATTCTTAGGTAATTGAATAAAGAGTGTAAGACGTGCAAGTTAGAGAAAAAAAAAAAAATTACAAAATGTAGGAAAATTTGTTTCCCCCTCTTCCAAGCGTTTATTTTTTGCTCATCTCCCTTCTATTCTTTCCTTTTCTTGGCGTCAGCATCGTTTCCAGAAGTCAAATCCCACGTTAGCCTTTGTTATTTTTAATTCTCTCTCTGCTTCCAGGGAAGGGGCAGCCACAGATTCTCCGGGCAACTTGTGCCAGCATCTCACCACCCTCACAGGGAACAATTTCTCCCCAATATCCACTCTAAATTTACCTTTTTTCAGCTTAAAGTCATTCCCCCCTCATCCTACCCCAGCATTTGCATCTTTTTTACTCCAAAGCTTCAATAAATTTTGAGGGCAAAGCATCTATGGAAGTCGCTGAAGACCCAACTGCCTTTAATAAAAGTTCTGTTGGATTGTTTTTCTTCTGTTTAAGATTAGGAGCGGGCAGGAAAATTCAAACATTTAAATCAAGTGTCCTTTCAAACCATTAGCCAAAGCCCGTGGGCTCCTTTCAAGTGTATTGATGGTTCCTTCTGGAATTATCCTGACAAACAACAGCTTCAGAAAAATCAACAATTCTCCTGGAATGGGAGCTGGCTGGAAGTTTGCAAATGTGGGCAAAGTCAGTGCAAGGGTTAGTGGGGGTCCAACTGCCAGGCTGGAATCAAAACTCCCCACCCAGGGTGCTGAATTTACCTTTAAATGTCCCTCAGACTGCTGTGTGCCACCCTGGGGATTCCAGGGGAGGTAAAGCTGGAGATGTCCCGTATACCTGACACGTCCTGAGCCCTGAGATGAGGGCAGGGTGGACAGCAGGGGAGCAAACACAACCTTCTCCTGCCTCTGTCCCACTCACTCCTTCCAGGGGAGGCACAGGAGGAGAACCTGAATAATTCCATTGTATGATGGACAAATGTTGAAGATGCTGATGCCTTTAGGATTTCGGTTTTTCTATTTCTCATCTATTTGTACTCCTGCAGTTCTTTAGTGTGGAACTCTAAACTCCACACACAGTGTGAGCTGCCGCCTCCCCGTTTTGGGCAGACACAACAATTCCCCTCCAGGCCTGGGGATCGAGGACACCTCACTGCCTCAGGCCCCCAGGGATGGGAACAAAAGTGAGTTGGGGGCAGCAAACCTGGGGTAAATGACTTCATTACCTGAAGCTGTAACTGGAGGATTAACCCGCAATCTGCAAATGGACCAAAGTTATCCAAGTGTGAAACCCGTGACCTGTTGTCCATTTTGGGTGGGCTTCACCTGCCCTAAATGTACCTGAAGGCCCTTCAATAAACACAACTGCTTTTTATTCCCTTAATTTTGTCAGGCCTCTGTTTTTACGCAGCCCCAAAAAGGCACCAGAGTGATCAAACGGGGATGGATGTGTTATTTACTCTGCTTTAAACTGCATTTCCCTGGGGTTAATATTGGTTAATATTGGTTAATATTGCTAATACTGGGATACACGTGGTGTCCCTGGCACTTCCCAGGCTCGCAGGAACAGCCCTTTGCTCTTCCCTCTGTCCACCCAGCCAAACTTATCCAAGTGTGAAACCCGTGACCTGTTGTCCATTTTGGGTGGACTTCATCTGTCGTAAATGTACCTGAAGGCCCTTCAATACATAGAACTGCTTTTTATTCTCTTGATTCTGTCTGGCCTGTGTTTTTAGGATCCCCAAAAGGCACCAGTGCAGGACTGGAGAACAAAGGGGTTGGTGTGGTGGCTGCTGCCAGCTCCCAGGGATTCTCCCAGGCAGCAGCTCAGCCCCACCGTGTCCCACTGTCCTGCTGAGGAACTGGGGGACATGGAGCAGCTCTGTGCCTCTGCTGAGCCAAGAGAGCCAGAGCCTCCCTTCCCATGTGCGTTGGGTTTGCAGCTATGGCAACGGTGCATGCGTGAGGGGAAGGCTGAGCTTAAAATAGGCTCCAGCTCCTGCTTGGAAAGGGCTGGGAGCAAACACGTGTGGTCACCCCGGAGCAGCCAGGGAGGCTCAGCCCTTCCCAGCTCCCTCAAACACCCACGAGCTGGGAGCACCTGGAGCTGTAGGAGCATTGCTGGATCCTCCAAACCTTCTCCAGAGCTCTGAGGTTTGCTCCTTCCGCGCCCTTTTCCAGCTGGGATGTGCCCATCCCCAGGGGAGCCGCAGAGGAAATCTGACCACCGGGTTTTGTGGGGTCAAGACAAACCTCCCTGCACGATCCCTCAAAGAACAAATCCTCCAGGAATGAGTAGATTTCTTAGGGAAGGAGGACATTTATTCCAGCCCCAGCCCTAGTCCACGATTTTGGAGAAGGGGGAAAGCTGGGGAAGTGGAAAATGGTAGCTTTGGCTCGGGAGCTGTAACCTGTTTTGGTCTGCGTTAATTAATTTGGCAGTGGCCGCGTTGTGTGCTATTCTTAGGCTCCCTATCCCCCTCTGCAACAAATTAGGGCTTTCACATCTGCCTAAAAATAAAACTTTCCTGTCTGCTGGCACACCAGCCAAACCAGAGTGCAGCATATGTGCAATAAAGATGCACAGCTGTTCTGTCTATGAACTCGGGAACGTGTGAGGGGGATTTTTTGTGAAGGATACAGGAGGTACCCTACACTGAGAAACAGCTTTTCCAAGAAACTGTCAGGCATTTGAAAGAAGTGGCTGCAAAAGGTGGAATTAGAGGGAAACATCCAGGCAAAATTGCAAGAACTTCAACGGAAGAATGTTAATTCTTTGTATTGTGAAAGGTGATGGTCTTGATTAAGGACGAATAGTCAAAAGGGGAGGTTTAATTCCCTTATATTCCATGGAATTCCCGGAGAGGCCTCAGTTTCAGAGCTTTTTGCAGCTCATCTTCTGCCCCTGACCCTTTCCACCCTCTCTAGCTGGTGCCCAGGTGTGGAGCAGTGCCTGGTTTTGGGAAAAGCTTCTTCCCCCAGAGGCTCCCCAGGGAATGGGTCCTGCTCCAAACCTGCCAGAGCTCCAGAATCACTTGGACAAACCTCTCAGGCACATGATTTGTTACTTGGGGTGTCCTGTGCGTTGTCCAGGGGTTGAATTTGATGATCCTTGTGCGTCCCTTCCCTCAGGATATTTCACAATTATTTATATATATGAATGATATTGAAGTATTTCACACTCTTTGTCACTTCAAAGCCCCCCTGTGCGAGACATTTTGCACCAAGCTGCAAAGGTGGTGGAGCAGAAGGTGCAGGATTCAGAACCCGTCTTTGTGCCACCAACCACGTGCTCAGTGAGACTTTTGTCACCTCCAAAGCTCTGCTGAGGGCTCTGGAATTTCCATTCTTTCCGTGGCTCAGCCAGGGAGCTTTTCCAGGGAGCTTTTCCAGGGAGCTTTTCCAGGGAGCCAGGTGGAGCTGGGTTGGCTCTCCATCACCTGACACTTTTAGATTTGCTCTTTAGAGAAGATTAGCCCATGGATTGCCTCTGACACCGGTGTTGACCCTGCCTGGGCATTCCTTGCACCCTGGGCTGGGGATTCCTGCTTTGCTCCTCTCCCTCCTGGTACGACCTGTTAATTTTGACCGTTTTTACGTAGGCAATAAGATTACTTTTTTCCCTCAAAATTGGCGAAATGGAAAGGTTTCACATTTATATTTGGCCCTAAATTTAACTAACGAAAGAATGGGTTGCAAGGTATTTTTTGAGATAAAGAGATTTAAAAAAAAAAAAGTTAACCGCAATAGTTTAAAGTGCACTGACTATATTAGCAAACAGTAATTAACACTTCTAATTCCTAATTCATCATCTAGGAAACGATGATTTCTGGAGCTTTGGAACTTGAATCCAAAATCCTCTCAAAGCTCTTTCCCCATCAAGGTTTTCCTGGTACCTAAAGGATTTTCCTGCCAGGGGTCAGTGGAGTCCAGGCTCTCCATTCCAAGGCACAACGTCAAGTCAGACCAGCCCGTGCAAGAATCGAAAGCCAAACAGAAATAACACTCTCTTTTTTTTTTATTTCTCCTTTT
This sequence comes from Chamaea fasciata, assembly GCF_029207755.1. Taxonomy (NCBI): domain Eukaryota; kingdom Metazoa; phylum Chordata; class Aves; order Passeriformes; family Sylviidae; genus Chamaea; species Chamaea fasciata. The sequence goes on along the minus strand of NW_027094104.1, from coordinate 4,141,365 downwards.
CTGAATTCCATGACATTTCACAGAAATGACTGCAAAACTTTTTCCATTCCGATTTCAGCGCTGGTTTGGTGACAAACTTGGGAAGATTAGCAATTTTCCGTCATTAGGAATGAACTCTGGTGCTGCAGCTGACTAAACCTTTCCCGGCCGAGATGCATTTTCAGGTCTTTTACAACATTGCAAAGTTTAGGCCTTGGGTTAAGGGTGATGATTTTCTGGGCCAAGAATCCTCATCCTAATTAGACAAAAATACACAAATTTCTGCATCAGCAGAACCCTCATCCACAGCTGCTCCTGGCTGTCACTGGCTCCATCATTTCATTTTTTTCTGTGCTCCTTTTCCTAGCTTTTATCTCACAGAACCTCTGTACACTTCGAAAAAATGGACCTCATCAAAGAAAGAAAAACCCTGAATTTTTAAAAGTGTTTATATTTTTTACGTTGAAAACCAAACACTAGAAATGGTTTTGGTGAAACACATGGAGCTTCCAGGCCAGGGGACACCTGCAAAAGATGGTTTTCTTTTTAAAAACAAATAATTTCAAGTCAATTAGCACTTGAAACGCAAAACAAGAATGTTCCAAAAGTCCGTTTTCCTGTCCTGAATTGTACCTGCAGAACCAAAGCGTTTTTCAACGAAGGAAAACATTTTGCATGAAAAAATATTGATCTGTGGCCACCCCGTGCATTGCCAGTAATGCCTTTGCTTATCTCTCCTGACTTCCCCACCTTTCTGATGAGAGAAAAAGCAGCAGCTCTCCCTGTTCCTGGTGATCTGCTCCTCAGAGCCAATGTCAATAGTGTTACTAACATGTTTTCCACAGAAAAAAAAAAAAAAAACTAAAAAAAAGGAAAAAAAATTTAAAAAAGGAATTTTAGAGCTCTATTTGATCTTGGTGGATGCACGTGAAGCAAGAAGTGAGATTTCACAGGGATAAACTAGAAATAATTAATTCTCTTGTTTTAAATTCCTTCTCCAATTATCCCAGTGCCTGTTAAGCAGCAGAGTGAAGGAATAGCACAGAACGAGGTGGTTTTTGTAGGAGACCTTTTGCTGTTCCCTCCCATGGATGCAGGGGATAAAAAATGACACCAGTGAGTCACTCGTGTTCCCGGGAACGTCCTGCCTTGGGGACAGCTCCTGCTGGGAGCCTGAGGAACAGCCTGTGACTCAGCAGGGACGGGATCTGAACCTTCCCTGGGCTCCAGCAGAGGTTTCAGGAGAGGAAAACTCCCCTGGCAGTGCCCAGGGCTGGGGTGGCACTGAGGGGTGGCACTGAGGGGGTGACAGAGGTGTCCAGGGTGATGGACTGAAATCTGGGCTCCTTTTATTGGGGCTTCCTCCCTCTGAGGGTCACAGGGATGGGACTGGAAATCCTGCAAGTAAAAGAAATAAATCATGTGTTGGTTTGGATTAGAGATGAGGAAGAAATTCTTTATTCAGAGGGTGTCCCAGAGCAGCTGTGGCTGCCCCTGGATCCCTGGAAGTGCCCAAGGAGCCGCCTGGGCCAGTGGAAGGTGTCCCTGCCCATGGAATGAGATGGTCTTTAACGTCCTTTCCAACACAAACCATTCCAGGATTGATAAGGCACACCCTGTGTCCCCTGAGGCTCTGGGAAATATTTGTGGAAAAGTCCGAAATAGTTCAATAAAGATGGAAACTGAGAACTCGAAGGCACTGAAAAACTCCCTTTGTTGAGCTGAGCTCTTTGCCATCAAGTCATAAAAAGGAACAATATTTATTTCCATCAGGGAGAAGTCCATAGGGATCTACAGGAGAGGTGCAAACCTCAGAATTAACAGCGTTCCTACAGCTGCAAAGCAAAACCAAAAAGGTTTAATAGAAAGTTAGTGGGGTCCATGTAAAAAATAAAAGTAGAAAAGATTAGATAAGAGGCCTGGCTTGCAGAGGTGGGATCTGTCTCTGTCACTTAAAAGCTGCTCTGCTCCCACCAAACCACCGAACTTGTGGATGGAATTACAGTGCCCGTTTGCCCTTTCTGACAGATTCCTTGGAGATGGATTGGCCCAGGAGCTGCACAGAGCACCCAGACCTTGCACTGATCCATCCAAAGCTCTTCCTATCAAAACAAGCTCTTGCTTCTCCAGCACGACCACCTCAGCCAGGCTCCATCATCACCTCCCTGTTATTCCAATTCCTGGGCTGATTTACGTTTCCCAGTGTCTTTAGACAGTTATTTCAGGCCTCATTCCTAATTATTTTGTTTCAGGGCAGTGTTATCATGCTATAGATGTATTTGTTTAAATCCTGGCTGACTTCATGGCGGCAGTTTTTTAAAGGAAGGAGAAAATGAAAATCAAAGTCAAAATACGTGCTGGCTTTTTTGGGATGGGTGCCAAGCCGGTTTAGCTGGCACAAAAATGAACAATAACTGTGGGATTATCCGCTCTTTTTTCACCCAAATAATCATTGGATTTTTTGCTGGCATATTTTAGTTCAGAACTTTTCTCTGCCCAACAGAAAGGAGCAGAACTCCTCTGTGTTCCATTCTGCTCTTTCAAAAGAAATTCATGGAAAAAATGGAATATAAACTTCTAGACACTTTCCCCCCGATGGAAAACTCTCTGTTGATATTGTCATGTTAATATTTTTACTCTCCTGCTGAGGAGTGAGGCCTGCATTTAGGATGTTGGTCTGAATATTATTGATTTGAATTATTCCTGATTGGAGTTCAGCATTTAAACAGCTTTGATGTGGATGATGTTTATCCAGGCTGGTTTTCCAGACTTGTTATCAGGCATCCTGAGGCTTCCTTGGAAGTAGACACTTCCACAGGCACCAGTCAGGATCTGATCCAAAAGTCTGAATTCCTGAAAACGGATCTGAGGCATGTTAGAACACAAGAAATGCTTGGGATGGGAAAAGGTGGGAGGGGAAGGCTTTGAGGGGGAAATTTGGGAAAAGTCTCACTTAGAGAAGCTGAGAACACTTTGTGTCAATCTGGGATCATGTCCCTCCAAGACTTTTATTTTCAATAATCTCAGCCTAAAGAGATCCCCAAAAACTGGGCATGGCAATGTTGGACTTGATCATCTTGGAAGTCTTTTCCAACCCTGGAGATTCTGTGATCACTCAAGTGCTTGGGTGGGTTTGGTTTGGTCCAGGGAAGCTCCTTGGAAGCAGCTGGGAAGGGGATCCATGGTCTGGGAAAGGGACCCAAAGTCTGGGAAAGAGATCCACAATCTGGGAAAGGGGATCCAGCCCAGGATCCACAGCCTGGGAATGGGATCCACTGTCTGGGAATGGGATCCACAACCTGGGAAAGGGGATCCACAGCCTGAGAATGGGATCCACAGGCTGGGAATGGGATTCATAGTCTGGGAAAGGGGGTCCACAGCCTGGTTCCAAAGTGGAGGGAAAGCTGAGGCTGCAGGATGGGCAGAGGTTGGCATGTCCCAGCTCCTGCCTCTTCACCCAGAAATGGGACGTCCAGCCCGGCCAGGAAACAAGGGGAGAAGAGAAATCTTGCCCTCAGAGCTTGCCCAAAATCATCCAAATTTAAGTTTACATTCTTTAACTTCTAATCTTGGCCCTGCTGCTGCTGCTGCTGCTGCTGCTGCTTTCACTCTGAGAGTGCTGAATGCACAGAAAGAGAAAAATAAAGACGGAACGACAGATGGAAAAAGTGTGTTTGAGCCACAGCTGTTTCCTCCTTCCTTCAGCAAAAATGATTTAAGCACCTTGTAACCTAAGGGGGAGAAAAGAAAAAAAAAAATTTAAAAAAAAGGATGGTTTTGGTTTTGTAAGTGAAAAATGTCCTGTCAAAACGTCTGCTATAAAATTTCTCATTGTTAAGTAATAATTCTGAGATATTATCTTACTTAATGATTTAGGATTGGGTTTTGTGTTTGTTTTTTTTTTTTTTTTTCCTTAGCCAATCCCAAAATTTCCATTACAGAGAGAAAGGAACTGGCCACTGGTGACAGATTTTATGAGAAAAATATGAACCGGGTAAGGAAAGCAGACAGGGGGAAAAAAAAAAACCGAAAACTGAGGATTTTTCTTGCATATGATGTTCTGATTAGATGGGGAAAATAGAGGATAATCAAGGGCTTTGGGGAATAATTAAAAGGGAAGACAAGAGCAGCTTCCCACCTGAAGAGTGGGAAGTTGCTGTCTGAAGTTCATCCTACCCAATATCAGGCAGTTCTGTTTGTAGGATGGAAAAAGGAGGGAGATAAAGTGAGGAATTGATGTTTTAGGGGAACCAAAGCACCTTCCGGGCGGGCTCAGGTTTCTCCATTACCTGAAAACCTCAAAAGATCAAATTTTTTGTTCAAGAATCACACCCTGGGCACAAAACTTGGGTGAGGAAAAGTGAGAATGAGCTTTTAGAGATGTGAGAATGGAAATAAAACTGGGTTTAAACAGTCCCTGAGTTTAGATCCCACTTTTTAACTTTGTCCTCACATTTTGCCCCTGAACAGGTCTGAGAGGAGCTGGGGAAGCAGATTCTGGTGGTGATAACCACAATTTCTTCCTTATATTGGTCATTTCATCCCATTTTCCTTTCAAGCCTGCTTTGAGTCGCTGCCACTTCAGAGGTGAGTGTTGGGAAAGGTTTAGAGCTGCTTTATCCTGCTGGGGGCAGGGGAGGCAAGGAGTCAATTCAGAGAACAAACATCACTTTTAGGATGCGGAGAGGCTGGTATTTGGCTCTCTGCCTGGAGCTGCTCACCTGACAGCAGCTGCAGCAGGGGTGCAAGAGTGGAGAGGAGCCAGGGTGATCCTCACAGTGCTACAACAGCACTGGGAATTAGGCAAATAAAGCTATTTTAGCCTAAAACCTGAGGGGATTTAGTATGGAAACCAGGAGGGAGGAAGAGACGGAGCCTTAACTTTACATTTCCTACGGCCCCGCGTTTCACAAATGCCTCTAATTTAGCCCAAAAACGTCTCTATTCCATTTCACGAGGTAACTCAAAAGCGGATTTGGAAACAGTTGCCAAACGTGGGTCTAAAACAGAATTTAAAGCACCTGAAAAAGCCCTGCAGCACAGAAAGCAACGCAGGTTTGTGAAGCTTTGCTGCTCGGGATCGGGGACCTGTGCCAAAACAAAACTCCGCTTATCAATCTTTAATTGAGCTTGTGCATGAGGCAGAAGACATCAGGTATCAACAAAAGCAGACAGGTTTGAAATGAGAAGCAGATGGTCACCCCAAAGCTCTTGTCTTGGAAAATAAATGAGAGGAAAGAGAAGCAAATTGAGTAGCAGAGCTGGGTTTATATCCAGTGATCTGCTCCGAGATCTGGAAACAGTTGACAATTAATTGAAATAACACATTGCAAATTGTCACTGTACGGCTGAAAAAATCTTCAGGGGGGGAAAAATGCTGTTTGCTCTGGAAATTTGGATTGTGCTGAAGGCATTGTAAGGAAAAAATGTTACCCAGCTCAACCCAAATTTCCACAGAATTTTGCCACCCAAAACATTTGCAGGGATTTTTAAGTACAAGCTGATATTTGGGGCTTTTTAACCATCGAGAGGTGAAGTTGGCCTTTCTCCAGTGCAAAACCCTGACTCCCTTCATGGGGGCAAAAAAGCAGTAAATCTTTTTTGAGATTTAAATAAAGCTGCAGAACCTCACCAGCATCTCCACAAGCACCTGGGTTTTACTGTCCAACTGTTTGCTCAGAAATAATTCAAGATTTTACCTCATTTTTCCTAAACATAGGACACTTATCCAAACCGTGGCATTGAGGCCAAAGAGGCTCTTCTAGGATTTGTTCTCCCTTATCTCCCTCATAAATAAGTTCTTTCTGCACTGGAGAAGGAAAAGGGAAGGAGAGAGGGAAATGCCACCCACTGGGAAGCAGGAAAGGGAGAGAAATCCAACACGAAACCTCCATTTTCCCTGATTTTAGCAGGTGGCTAAAAGCAAGGTTGGTTTGGTGGGAAAGCATTCCCATGTGTGGGGATTTTTATTGTCACTCGTGCAGTATCAGAACCCCCAGTCAGCCGGAGAATTAATCATGGAGCACAGACTTCCTCTTGCCCCTCGTGTTCCACAGCCTCGGACAGGCCTTCCCTGGGTTTGCTCCTGTCTGGAATGAGGGCACTGGTGCTCCCCAATCCCCAAGGAAATGGCCAAGAGGGGAAGGGGCAGCTGGAAAAAAACCCAAAACATTAAAACAACCCCCACTGCAAAACCTGTTTCCACTGGGAATTGGAAACACCTTCGTGCTGCATTCTTTCCACATCTGCAAGGGCCGTACTTGGATTTCATTTAAAAAATATTTCCCCTTATCTGGAGCAGGGTCTGACATAAGCCGTGGATTTGTTACTCCTGACATAGTTTCTCTTTGAGCTGCTTGGGCTTTTCCTGCAAGATCTTGTTATTTCTGCCCTTTCTGCTGTTTGGAGAGGAGGCCTTGGGTGATAGACGTGGCAGGATTTTTGTATTCCAGAGGCAAGGTGTAAATCATGGTAACACCAGGTGCTCATTAGCAGCAGAGAGCCACTATGGGTGTGTCAGTCATGAGCGTGCAACTCCAGCAGGACCTCGGGTGATCTGGGCACAGGGTGCACCTTTGGAAGAATTTTTAGCTGCATTTCCAGCCCCACTCTTCTTTCTGTGACCAGCTTCTCTCAGCATCTTTTGAAGACCTCTCTGTTTTTTTCTGTCTTGGACAAGGGTGCTCTGTTAAGTGAGGTTATCACTGAAATTCATTTTATTCCAGCAGACTTCTGCCCATGCTACAAAAACCAGAACCCACATCTGCTCCTTGCAACAACAGGAAGACAACAGGAGTTTAATCACTGACTTGGCTTCAAGGAGAAACAGATCTTTTATCTGCCAGGTAGTGATAGGAAAGGGAGGAGGAATGGCTTCAAATTGAAGTGGGTTGAGATTTGAGATTGGGAACGAATTGTTCCCTGGGAGGGTGAGGAGGCCCTGGCACAGGGTGCCCAGAGCAGCTGTGGCTGCCCCTGGATCCCTGGAAGTGTCCAAGGCCAGGTTGGACGGGGTTTGGAGCAGCCTGGGGCAGTGGAAGGTGTCCTTGCCCATGGCACTGGATGATCTTTAAGGTCCTTTCCAACCCAAACCATTCCATGATTCCATGACACGATGCTGATGAAACAGAGAGAGGTAGAGGTGATGATAATAAAAGGAATTATTTGCATTTACCAAGTCATGAAGGGAACTCTGTTCACTTTACCTGTCTGCATCCTTCTCTACCCAATCAACAATTTTTTTGTCCATTTTCAAACTCCTACCTGGGCCTTAAAAATTTTAGAAGAAAAGCCAGTGTCCTCATTTGCTGTTGTCAAAGAGAAAATGAACATTCTGCAGTAGGAGCCACAGTGTTCCCTCCTAGCTCTGTGTGGGATACCAGAGGTGCAATTAATTGCTGCATTATTACATGAGAATTGCTTTGTTCTGGTGAAAGCAAAGGAAGAACCGCAGACCTTTCCTCTGAGCCCTCAGATCGTGATATGACCCTAAAGTGTGTTGGATAGAAAACTTCCACGGAGGAAGGGCTGTGGGTCCGCACCAGCACATCCAGAAAGAGGAGCTGGTTGTAGGGAATGAAGAATCCAGGGAATGGGGACTCTTCCTCAGGGGTTATTAAATGGGATTGACTTGTTTTGCCTGAGGAGAGGAGGCTGAGGGGGGATCTGACAGCTGAGAGCATCAAGGAGGCGAAGCAGCAGGCAGAGGAAAGTTATTTAAGTGAAGAGACAATGTTGGCACGAGAAGAAATGGGTATAAATAGACAGAGGCTGGAAACCCCTTCCAATAGGAATAGTGAGGACACATGAAAGGAAATCAGGCCAACTCTCCAAGTGAGGATCATGGAAAGCGATTCCGCGCTCTCTGTGGCGGCTGGGCCCTCTCGCCCAGGAGGCCCAGCCTCTGCTCCTGCAGACGCCTTCTCCTTCTTCTTCTGCATTTAATATTGAGCCTGGCACCAGCTGCAGCAGGGCCCCTGCACTGGTGAGCTCCAAAAGAAGAGCTGGGGATGGGGTCTTGCCACCAAATCTGTGCCTTGGATGCTCCCCTTTGGGATGGAGCTGGATTCCGTGTGCAGCCTCAGGGCCCGTCCAAGTGCAGCCCAGTCCAACTTGTGACAGCAGAAATGAGATCCTTCCCTGAGCCTGAAATGCCGCTTGGTGTTGTGTGAGCTCATGAACAAGTCAGGATTATTTTTGTCTTTCTAAGTAAAAGGGAAGATTTACTGCGCTGATTTGATGACCTGATGTGTTTTCTGGGCCGGGCCGTCCTGCGGGCCTGGAACAAAGGGCGATGAGAGCATCCATGATTTTCACAATAGCATCTTCTCCCCGTGGCACTGGGACAGATGTGGCTGCAGAAGGTTTGGAGCGTTGAGAAGCTGGTTCCAGACAGGCAGAGGTTTGAACAGGCAGGAAAAACAGGATAGGAACAAGTTCTTTGCACTCATCCTCACTGTTACTCTTTATAAGATTGAACGTCTTAAAGAGAGTCCCATCTTGGTATTCCTTCAATTCAGCTTTTATCCTTGGGGATAAAGGATATCCCTTTTGGGGAGGTATTAAAAAGTGGTTTGTAGTCCTAGAAGCCTTCAGTGCTGTGCAGTAACAGGTGACTTCCAGGGGACAGCCCTACCTGGACCTGCTCAGATTCCCTGGCTCCCATTCCCAGTTTTTTCCTTTTTGAACACATTTTAACAAAGTTTTTCATCTGTCATTGTTTTTTTACTCTCTTGGAGTGGACGCGGTGTTTGCAGTTAGAGGAAACCACCATGAATTCTTGCAAATGAAGGAAGATATAAAATATTGTCTCATTGACAGGCCCCTCCAGCCTCTCAGACTCATAAATGGGCACTTTTATCTCATAAATGGACACTTTTATCTCATAAATGATCACTTTTATCTCATAAAGATCACTTTTATGTCACAAATGATCACTTTTATATAATGAATTGTCACTTTTACTTACGGTTTTTTCACACACACAACACGTTATTTTTTGCTTTTTCCCCCTGGCATCATCTTCAACCAAGACCTCATATTTTGCTTCTAGTTTCAAACCAAAGTTTCACAAACTGCTGAGCAAAAAAACCTTTATTATGATGTTGCTAAAACAAATCCCAGTACGTAAGATTGTCCCTTGGCAACCAGCGCTGCTGCAGGGTCAGCCCCGGGTCAGGAGCGGGATGTTGGCAGTCATGGAGCCAGCAGCTCCCGTATTTTCCCGTCCTGAGCAGTTGTGGCAGGAGCAGGAGCGGTGACGTTTGTGGCTCAGCAGGAAATCTCTGGCTGGAGCAGCCGAGCTGAGAGCGCCACAGCCACCGCGGCTTTTTGTGAGGCTGGAGCTCCTCGTGCCGCCACGGCTCCCGCGCCCTTTCCGTGACTTCACGCTGCAAACACGAGCTCCTTCCTCGCCTTTGTCTTGGAGGCCCAGCTTGGCCTGCAGGCCCGGCCCTGCTCCTGCCTCAGGATGCTCAGTGGGCTCTGGCCTCGCTCCTCAATTTGTCCTCACAAAATGTTGTTGTCTCCACTCATACAAAACGCGGGGCAGGGCAGGACCACGGTGTTTTCCCCTCTGAAACACCTTCTGCCCTTCTGAAACACCTTCTGCTCTCCTGAAACACCTTCTGCTCTCCTGAAACACCTTCTGCTGATCTGAGACACCTTCACCCATTCTGAAACGTCTTCTCCCACTCTGAAACACCTTCTCCCACCGTGTCCAGGTCTCTGATTTCACCCTCCATGCTGCACCAACCTTTTCCTTTATATTATCCAGCCTTTATCCTCCTCCATGGCATGGAAGACTCACGTAGCTGAGAAGTCCCTAAACGTCAGTGGTGATGGGACAGTTATTGAGTAGAAATTCCTGTTTTTACCTATAATACAGGGAAGGTGATCTCGGAATTAGCCTCATCTGTCCCACTGTCCTGTAAACTTCCATGGTCTCCATGTCTTTTGTTTGTTCCAAGAAGGCCCAAGTGTATTTTTTTTTGCTGTATCTCCACAGTTTCTTCCATTTTTTATCTTATTGCTGTTCCTTCATTTACACATTTTTCCAAGTTTAGGGGAAGTCAGGCAGCCAAAACCACAACCCAGCAGACTTGTGTTTGCTGACTGTTTGTTAGATAAATCAGAAGCTCTCTACAGAGGCTTAATGCTATTGATTTGACTATTTTTAATCTCCACTGCTTGCAAAGGCCTTATGGATTGGATTTTCCTTGGAAAAGGACACTGCTAAGGAAATATTGGCTGAGTGGGTGATGAAGGCAAGAGGCTGAGCCTGACTTAAAGTCAGAGAGATTAGTGGGAGTTTGGGAGCTACAACAACCACTTGGAAAGCAGCTCCCACCTTAGAGTGGGATAGAACTGGGTTTAGGGAGCACTGTTTTATCAGAGGTGAAAAGATCTTGTGTCTTTGTTCAATATAGATTTGACCCTTAAAGAATTGGTGTGGAATTATCAAAACAAATGACTCAGGAAAGGAATAAACTCTCCGTACTTTCACTTCTCCAGAGTCAGATAGGATATTACTCATAGGTTCAAGATTGCTAAAAAGGTCATGACCAAAAGTTTGGCCTGCAGTTAAATTCTAAGGATCTATTTAAAATCTGTTAAAGTGCCATTATAATAATTTTTTCTTTGTGTTTGGGTTTGCAAAGGCCATCACATCTCAGTCCATGGTGATGAAGCTCACCAGCATTTCAGGAAACTTCACACTGAGAGAATTTAAACCCAAAAATGCCCTTCCAACTGAGGGGAAAAGACTGAATTTTTGGAAGATGTCCTCACTGGCAGGAAGAGCAGGAGAATTTAGCCAGAGGAAGTCAGACTCATGGCATGGTTTGGGTTGCAGTGGACCTTGAAGCTCGTGTCATTCCAACCCCTTCCAGCAGCCCAGGCTGCTCCAGCAGGCCAGGAAGCCGGTCCCAGTCTGTCACCGTGGCAGCACGGCCCGTCGCTGTGGTGACACAGCTCTGCTATCACTCCTGGGTGAGCTCTGGGCTGTGCCAGGCTGGGATGGCTGGGACTGGGGCAGGGCCACCCTCCCACACTGCCCCTGTGAGTTCCCCTTTTGCCTTCAGCCCTGTCTGGGCTCCCAACATGAAGCCTTTGGCTGGCTGAGTGGACAGAGCAAAGGGATGTTCCTGGGAGCCTGGGAAGTGCCAGGGACACCACATGTATTAGCAATATTAACCAATATAAACCAATATTAACCAATATTAGCCAATATTAACCAACATTAACCAATATTAACCCCAGGGAAATGCAGTTTAAAGCAGAGTAAATAACACATCCATCCCCGTTTGATCACTCTGGTGCCTTTTGGGGCTACCTAAAAATAGAGGCCAGACAAAATTAATGGAATGAAAAGCAGTTCTGTTTATTGAAGGGGATTCAGGTACATTTAGGGCAGGTGAAGCCCACCCAAAATAGACAACAGGTCACGGGTTTCACACTTGGGTAACTTTGGTCCATTTGCAGATTGGGGGTTAATCCTCCAATTACAGCTTCAGGTAATGAAGTCATTTACCCCAGGTTTGCTGCCCCCAACTCACTTTTGTTTCCATCCCTGGGGGCCTGAGGCAGTGAGGAGTCCTCGATTCCCTGGAGGGGAATTGTGTCTGCCCAAAATGGGGAAGCAGCAGCTCACACTGTGTGTGGAGTTTAGAGTTCCACACTAAAGAACTGCAGGAATACAAGTAAATGAAAAATACAAAAGCTAAAATCCTAAAGGCATCAGCTCCACGTTTACTCCGAGCTCAGCAGCTCTCTGGTTGAGCTCTCAGAGCTCAACATTTTCCCAAAACCCACCCACCCACCTTGGCTGCTGCCTGCTGAGCAGCGGAATATTCCTGCCCAGGAATATTGACATGCCCAGGAGAAACCAAACCACCCCAACCACGTGAAACATTTCGCCAAAGTGCAGCTGCAAAAAGTATTTTTGCTGGGAGCAGTTGGAGCTCTTAATGACTGCTGAGCCCTGGGCACTTTTAACTCACCTAATCCTTTTTCCTACAACAGCCCCATCTTGGAAGAATCAACCAGGGACCGTGAACATATTTTCCAACTACTTACATTCTTGCCATGTATTAATGATACATGGAAATGCGTGGACCACAAATACAGCTTCCTGATGGCTGCTCCAGAGGAAGTTTCCATAGGCACCCAAACATTTGGACACTTATCCAGCAGCTGAAATTAGCACAGGATTTTCAAAAAAGACCCTCAGGGTTAGAAGGTTTGATGGGCCTAATTATAAAGGAAAAGAGGCTCCATGTGCTCACTTAGCAGCAAAGCCTGGATTCATCCAGCTCTGCTTTTAAGGTGCTTTAATTAAGAGCAAGGCCATTTCTCCAGACACTGAATAACGGGAGAGAGACATTTCCTCAGAATGCCAATTTTTATTTTATTTAGGAGGCAAAATGGGGTCTAAATAGGTAATTTTCAGGACTCAGGGAGCAGCTTCTCATCGGGGTCCATCAGTTCTCTGATACCTGCTGGAACAAGACGCTGATAAAACTCAACACATTTATTGCAACTGCAAAGTGGGCAAAGAACTTAAATAACTGTTATTAGACGTGATGGAAGTCTGTAAATGGATGAGGGAAGGACTGACCACCCAAATAAAGGGGAAATCATCTAACTGAGAAAAAAATCACTGGGACAAGTGATTTCAGTACCTTTCAGCCCTGGGATTGGCATTGAAATGCAGATTTCAGAGAAGTACACGAGGTGATGCGTACTGCAAAAACTGTAAGGAGTTTTCTCCTGTTTCTCTCTTTCCTCGTGGTTGGGTTTCAGTTTTGGCTTTGCCCAAAACAAGCTAATTCTAGCCCAAAGCTGTGAGCTGAGCATGCAAGCAAAGCTGGCAGCAATTCCAGGGTCAGTTTTACGTCAAAAGTGGTTCAAAAAACTTAGTGATGAACCCAGAGTGATTTCATGTCTCTGTCCCCAGCCAAGGCAGAGTCTCTGCTGATATTCCATCTGGAAAGGGCACAGGCACCACAAACAGTGAAGAACTCCACGGCTTTGGCTGCCAAAGATCCCAATAATTCTCCTAAATTGATTCATAGACCACTTGCTTAATGAAAGGTTCTTCAGTTTTCCAGTTTTATTGCCCATGAGGAGCGGTGCCGAGTTGTTCCCCAGCCAGCTCGTTGGGGAATGACTTGTAGAAAGGGCTGACATTTCCTAAAGGAGCCTCAGGTTGTGATGAATTTCCCTGGGATAAAACAATCAGGAGAGGCCAGGATTAGAGCAGAAGGAGATCTATTGCTTCTACTTCCCCAGCACTCGGCGATAACTTTGTTATTTATGAGTAATAAAGAGGCAGGAATTTAAATACACATATCTTCAACAAACACCTGTGCAAGCCACCACCAGGTGGGTCGAGGGAGAGCTCCTTTCCAGTTGCCCAGGCACAGCAAATCAGCTCCTTGGTGAGTTCATCCTGTTGGATTTGTCTCTCCCCACCTGGATAAATAGAGCTCACCTGTTCCCAGCCCCACCCGGGCAATCAGAGCCCTGCCACCCCTCTGTGACACTGCTCTGTCCCCTCCAGAGGTTCCTCTGGGTCTTTCCCTGTGCTTCAAGCAGATGGAAAAGGGTTTTGGGGTGTCTCCAAGTTTTGGTGTGGCCTTGGGCAGGAGGGGGAGGAGCAGCACAGTGAATTCACGTGGAGTTTTTTATTTTGATGTGAATCGTGGAATGGTTTGGGTTGGAAGATCATCCAGTTCCACACCTTCTGCTCTCCCAGGAACTGCTCATCCAGTTCCACACCTTCTGTGCTCCACGCCCCATCCAGCCCAGCCTGGGACACTTCCAAGGATGGGGCAGCCACAGCTGCTCTGATCCAAGCGGGATTTCATTGATTGACTGCTGCGAGTTTGATTTTGTTAAAGGCTGAAGAACCCAAAAACTTTCCAGCAGATTTTTTTCAGTCTTGTTTTCCTTTTTCTTCTCTTCCTTTTCAGACATAAGAAATACTGAATGCTACTCTCTGCACTTTTCTCTAAAATTAAAACTCCTTTGGAACACATCAAGCAAAACAAAGACTGCTCCATTCTCCTTTCGACTAAAAGAGCAATTAGGACCTCCAGTTGCACACAGTTAAAAGCATCTCTCGAAGCTGAGGCCATCATTAATTTAGGAGACTTTGGGGAGCCCTGACTGTGCCCAAGATGAGCTCCCAATTCCCCTGCAGAGCTCTGTGAGCTCTGCTTGCCGGGGCAGGCGCGCAATTTGTGCGGGCTCTGCATTTTTCCCTTCCCTGAGCTTTCCTTTGAACATTCCTGGCCCCTGATCCATCCCCTGACACATCGTGTCCTTTGGCTTAGCTGGTGGCACTCACCCCTGACACCCCCTTGTCAGGCAGGCGATGGCTTTTCCCTCCCGGCGTGGTTTGCTGACAATTCCCCGCATTGCTGTTTTATTGAAGTGCCCAGGAATTCGATTTTTTACGAAGATAAGAGATCACGTGGGTGAAACTCGGAGAGAAGTCACAAAAAAAAAAAAGTTGTTCGGGATCAAAGAGAGTGATCAGAGAGGGAGCAGGAGATTTAGGGCAAGTTAGGAATTTAGGGCAATGCCAGAGTTTTCAGAGAACTTTAACCATGGAAAGATTGTGGCTGGATAATCCCTGGAGAATCAAGAGGATTTGATGTCGATGGGAAGAGCAGCTCCATGTGAGCTCAGCCTGCACCAGGGGTTTTACCTGAGGCAAAAGTCACCTGCAGCCCAAAAAGATAAAATCACCTCATAAAATAACCCCCCACACATTTCAGACTACATGAAATAAATGTCACCAGTGGAACTGCACGACATTTCTGGGGACAGCTAGAACCAATGCAGAGTGATGTGCTAAGGGTGATTTATATTTCAGTCTCTGAGAAAAGTTTGAAAGGGATTTTATACCCTGAAAGTTTCTCCGTGATCGAATCCAGTGCTGCCCTCTCTGCGAGTTACAGAGCGGAGGGACAGACACAGATTTGACTCTTTCAGGGGCTCTTTTCTGTCAGTCTGCTTTGATTTGAACAGGTCAGGAAGGAGAGATTTCCTGCTTTAACATCTCACAGTGGGGCAGGGAGAAAAACCCTTTTTTTACAAGGGGGGAATAATTAATAATTTATTGTTGTTATTAATTATAAATAAATAAATTTTATTTAAACTTTATTGATTATTATATTAATGAATTTTTTCAATTATTTTAGTGTTTGGCTGCTTGTCGGTGCCTGCGAGGATCTAAAGTTGTGGCTTTGATTATTGGAGTTTTGGAGATTGAAGGGAAACGGATCGGAAAGCCCAGCCTGGGGAGGGAGAGGTGAGATGAGAGAGCATCGTGAGGCTGGAGTTCCACACCTGGCCTGGAATATGGGCAGAAAAAGCCTTGGAATTTGAGGTGGTGAATCCAGGGATTCTCTGCTGGAGCTGCCAAACTCCTCAAGCTGCTCTGGAGAGGGAAGGCTCTGAGCAGGCAAAACACACAGGAGCAGTTTTTTGGGAATTTTGATGACACTATGAGCATACAGCTATTTATATTTCCAGTATTGCAGCTCTTCTCTGTTTAGTTTGGAGTTTGTTTATGTTGTTCATTAAGTGCCAAAAAGAAGAATTTAAACCACAAGTATAAAGCAAAGACACAAGTTTAAAACACGGGGATAAAGCCTCAGAAAGAGAAGAGCTGTGGGCAGGGGAACAGTGCCAAGAAATGAATGCAGGGAGGTACTGGTGAGCTGAAGGGACAGTGGGATGCAGGACTCCTGTCACCCAGCTTGCCCTTCCACCTTTTTTTCTGAGCTCCACATGTTCAGATTAAAGAGCTCTCTGTCATCATCAGGTGCTCGTGCAGGAGGCCACAAGTCTGTGGCAATAAAACAGGAACATTTAATGCAATTCCGATCCCTGACAGCTCCTTAATGCTGCTTATCCTGCCTTTCCTTTCAAGCTTTAGTCATCCTAGATTTCCTTCCAAATGTGAATGAGGTGGCTTAAATCAAAGTGTAAATTATGCTTCCAGTTATTATGCGCTTGCTAATCAGGATGGAAATGAGAAGTTGGTTGTCAAGCAGGGCTCTTTCCCACAATATCCAGGAAAGTATCAGGATTAGGCAGTTTAACAACTAAAGGAAACCGGATTGCACCTTGAGGAAGAAAGAAATAACCTGCTAGGCAGGAAGAATGGAGGAACGGGGATTTTTGCCAAATAAGCTTAAAAAAAAAATAAATATACGAATAATTAAGAGGGCCTGCGAGTGAAGCTGGTGAGGACAGAGCCGCGATGCTTCCTGTTAGTAAATACAAAGAATGGGCTCTAATAGGGCTCCAGGGGAATGCAGAAGCTTGGGAATAGCCTTGGGAAGAAAGACAAAACACACACAGAGGATGCAAAAACAGTGTGAAAAGTGATTCACTGGGGGCTCGATGCCATTCCTGATTGTTCAGGCTTCATTGTAGGAAAGCCTCGCTGGAGGTGAACAAAGCCTGTTGATTCCCGAGCCCTTTGAATGGCGTGCCCGGAGCGTGGGGAACACCTGCGGGGACAGCCAGGAAGGCTTTCCCTGGATATCTGCTCCGGGCTGATAATGCTGCGGGGAAATATTGCGGCAGAAGGGTGGCCGTGCTCACAGGCTGAACGTGGGGGAAGCTCCAGCCACGGGATTAAGGGAGAAAAGTCAGGGAAGGACCAGTCCAGGGCAGGTTTGGCTGGAGTTCTGCTCCTGCAGCCTCCAGCTGTGTTTTATGGCTCTCGCAAGCTGCAGGTGCCAGCAGCTCCCCAGGCCAGATCAAAGCTCGCTGCTCCCGTCCAAATCAGGGGGTTTAAACTCGCTGCTGCCTTCCAGAGAGGCAGAGCTCTGAGTTTGCAGGAGCAGCTCCTAATCCAGGGCAAAACCAGAGGGGGAGTGTGAGGGTCAGCAGTGCTGGGACCGGGCTGGGACTGCCTTTGGGGCTGCTCTGGGCTCTGTCCCCTCTGAGTGCCTGGGTTTGTGCTCCTCACCTGATGCCTGAGGTTTTATCTTCGATGTATTTCAGGTCCTGCCCAGGGGTGCAGCTCTGAGCTCACAGTCAGTGTCACTCAGCTCTGCACACAGCAGGGACACAAAACAAATCCTTTCCCAAAGGGACACCAAGGACAACTTTCAGCCCCAAAGCACAAACAAGGCTGGCTGGAGGGAGTGAATCCAGCACCTCTGGCTCCCCATCCAAACCCTCAGGGGTGAATCCAGCACCTCTGGCTCTCTATCCAAACCCTCAGGGGTGAATCCAGCACCTCTGGCTCTCCATCCAAACCCCCAGGGATGGATCCAGCACCTCTGGCTCTCTATCCAAATCCTCAGGGGTGAATCCAGCACCTCTGGCTCTCTATCCAAACCCCCAGGGATGGATCCAGCACCTCTGGCTCCCCATCCAAACCCTCAAGGGTGAATCCAGCACCTCTGGCTCTCCATCCAAACCCCCAGGGATGGATCCAGCACCTCTGGCTCCCCATCCAAACCCCCAGGGGTGAATCCAGCACCTCTGGCTCCCCATCCAAACAAACCCCCAGGGGTGAATCCAAACTGTCCATCCCAGCACCTCTGGCTCCCCATCCAAACCCCCAGGGGTGAATCCAGCACCTCTGGCTCCCCATCCAAACAAACCCCCAGGGGTGAATCCAAACTGTCCATCCCAGCACCTCTGGCTCCCCATCCAAACCCCCAGGGGTGAATCCAGCACCTCTGACTCCCCATCCAAACAAACCCCCAGGGGTGAATCCAAACTGTCCATCCCAGCACCTCTGGCTCCCTCCCAGCGGGTTTCAGGCACTGCTTTGGCTGATTTCAGTTGTTGCAGCTTCTCTCTTGCTGGGGCAGCTGAATTAAAGCGAATCTATTAAATTTTGTGCTCCAAACAACGTAACAGATCAGGGCATGCGTTCCTGGTTTCGGGGAAAATGAAGGATGAGATCCACTCAATCCAAGGTGCTCTCCCCCTGTCTGGCACGGGGACAATGTGGAACTGCAGACTTTTTGTTACGGCTGAGCATTTTCTCTCCACTTGGACACCAAAAAACAACTTTGCTGCTTGTTTTTCGAACATTTAATCCTGCCAAAGCTTTTTATTTCTCTTCCCCAGAGTCTCCTTTGACCCCTCCAATTCCTTTCTGTGCTCCCACTCTTCTGAGTGATGTGTTATTATCTTTTCTTGTCTTCCATGAACTGCCCACAGGCCAGGAACCCTTCTCAGAGCTCGGGGCTGGCAGGGCTGACCCCACACAATTAACTCAGCCCTGAGCTCTGCAGGGCAGCTCTGCCTGCGAGAAGACAGAAATGATAAAATACTCCAGAAAAATAAAAAAGAAAATCAGAGGCAGGAATTAGAGCAGGCAATGGGCAGGAAAAGCAGCAGTGATCCGCTGTCTGATTTACAGAAAAGTCTTGGTGATATGTCAACATGAGCTGATAATCAAAATTTCAAGCTGACATTTCAGTTTTAATTAAAAAAAAAAAGAAAAAAAAAACCAAAACAAACAACAATTAAAGCCACCCACGAAAAAAAAAAAAACAAATTCCAGTTGCTTTCTTGCCCAAGGTGTTTTCCCAGGTGTCCAATATTTGGCTTCTCTGGGGGCTGTGACCCTCCAGGTTTTGTCAGATACAGAAGAATTCTCTTTTGGGGGGAACAGGTTTTAGAAAAATGATGTTTGAGAAAAATTTCCAGCATGGAATTGCTCCTTAAAAGCAGAAAGAGAGCAGGCCCCAGCGTGAGGTGGCTGCAGCTCCTGCAGTTTATGTGGGATTCAGCTGAATCCCAGTTTCTGTGGGATGCAGAAGCAAGGCAGAAGGAATGGTTCTGGGTTATCCTGTATTTCAGGTGATTTCCCCACCTCCCAGGCTGGTGGGGCTCTCCAGGTTTTGTCGGACAAGGCAGAATTCTCTTTTGGGGAACAGGTTTGATAAAAAACCTTCCAGTGTGGAATTTCTCCTTCAGACTAAGAAGAGGGCAAAATCTGTGGTGGCTGCAGCTTTTTGTGGGATGCAGATGAAGAACCGGTGGATTGTCCTGTATCTCAGGAGATTTCCTCAACTCCCAGGGCTGTTCCTGAGTCCCTGCTCTGCTCTCTGCACTCTCCACTCCCAGACACCTCCTCCTCTCTTTAACTTGATTTTATTGCACACGAGCAGCTCTGGCAAAGTCTGACAAAGTTTCCTGGCGGGGGAAAAGCGTTTCCTGGGCAAAGCTAAAAACGTAAAGGAAGCAAAACCCATTTGCTGTTGAGCGCAGGCTCTGGCTGTGCCCAGGCACCAGGGGATGCAAATCTGGGGGCAGTCGAGGTGAAGGGAAGAGTTTATCCCACCCATGGCTCAGCTTTGGAGGTTGCTCATGCAGCTGGAAAATGCTGAAAGAGGTTGCTTGGCCGTGCCCATCTTTCCACTTGGAGATGGAATTTTTTTCCCTCTTTTTAGCCCCGGTGTGAGCCCTGGGCTGGGAGAACGGGGTATTTTGAACAGGAGCTGTTGCTGTGCTGCCTGAAAGGAGCTGTCCAAGAATAGCCTGCTCCCCAAAATACGAGTTCTCTTGGAGTTCCAAGCCCTAGAAAAGCTCTTTTGCCTGCGGAGCACATGCCAGATGGAAAGTGCCCCTCTGATTTCCTCCGAACACGCCTGCAGCTGTTCCTGCTTCCCCTTTTTCTTTTTTTCCCCTAATGAAATTTTTAGACCTCACCTGTTGACAGAGGCATTATAGGGTTGGGATCTGTGTGTGTGTGAGGGTTTGGTTGTTTTTTTTTTTATTTTCATCCCTTGCTCTCCTAAAGGAAAATGACTTGAGATGTTTTGGAGCAATGACGCGAGGGGCGGGGCAGGAGCTGTGAAAATACCTTCTGAGGGTGGGAAATCTCAAATTGTGCACACAATGGAGCGGCTGGCTGGAAAGAGGCTTTGTTTAGAGCTGGTTTTATTTGGGGAGGCAGAAGCTGGAAAGTGCCCAGGTCTTAGGGGGAATACCAAGCATTGAGGCTGGACAGAAATAGAGCCCCAGCTTAGGGCCCGGGGAAACAAATGGGAGCCAAAGTGCTGACCCAGATCCAAGTTATTAAGGGTAAATACATATTGACAAGATTGGGGATTAGGTGGAGGTGCTTACGCAGTGGAGGAACTGTCTGCGCTCTGTGCCAAGCAAAGTTGAGGCTGCAATCCGGGGCTGGCTCAGAGCAGCTGAATTTTCATTAAAAACCACAAACCAAGAAAAAAAAAAAAAATCCGAAGAAAGCTCAAAAGAAAAAAAAAAAAAAAGAAATTCTCTGTTCTCCCAGGATGTGAAATTGATGCAGCAAAACCTGGCGATAAAGCTGAGTTTATTATTATTGTTGTTGTTATTGTTATTGTTGTTATTGTTATTGTTTTTATTGTTATTATTGTTGGGTTTTTATTATTATTGCTATTGTTGGTGGTGTTATTGTTATTGCTATTATTGGTGGTATTATTGTTGTTATTGTTGTAATTATTATTGTTACTGTTATTTCTTTTTTTATATGTTATTTGTCGTTTCTTTTTTTTATTTGTTAAATAATTTTTTTTTTTTTTTAAATCCTCCCAGCTTGAAAGGGCTCAAGTCTGAGCTCTCTCTCACACACACACACAAAGAGGGAACACAAAGCGCGGCTCTGTGCTCGCAGCCTTTCCTAAATCATTTTTAACCCAGCCAGGTCAGGGTGGGGCGGGGTTCCAGCCGGGCTGTGCCGTGTCAGGGGTGGCCGGTGGCGATGTCACAGCCCCGAGTGTCCCCTGCAGCCCCGGGCTCACCTTGAGCTGCCCCTGCAGGGCCACTCCCAGCCCTGTCTGCTCCGGGGCTTAGCTCGGCCTTCCGTGTCTGGCCACGCTCTTAAGGATGACCCGGGAGAGGGGGAAGCGCAGGCACCTCCAGCACTCCAGCAGGGCTTGAAGGAGGGCACAAGATTTTCATTAATGGCTTTAAATACCTGCGTGAATGGGGTGATAAAAAACAAACAACAACAACAAAAAGTCAGGGGTTAAGGGAGCAGGTGGAAAATTATTCTCAGGGGAGAGGATAATTGTGGCTGAGCTGATCTGTCCCCTCTCCTGGCTGGTAGCTCTGCCTAAAGGGAGAAAATGTTCCTGTTTAGCTGCTGTTTGAGGCACATAGTTTTCATTTTAGTGGTCGCACAGGTAACAGGAGCACATCCCACCTGGAAAATGAGCTGTGCATTTGTTGGGAGATCGGCACAACCCTCATAAACCAGATGCCAACACCAGCCTGATTCCAAGTACCCCAAAAATAACTCCCAAATATAACCCCTGCACAGAGCCAGAGGTGGGGGAAAAATATTTTGGGGGGTTCTTTTCTCAGGTCCAGGCCCATTGTGCAAGATGAGGAGCCCTGAGTTCTTTTCTGGATTAGCTGACAATACCCTGGGTCAAGAAGCACGTTGGCTCACTGGAAGCCTCCTGACATTGTTGGGGATATATTTAGGGCTGGTTAAATCCTTCAGGGTGCAGACAGATCCTTAGGTGCTCCTGAAAATCCCATTCTTCGAAGCGGTGTACAAATATCTCAGGGTTTTATTCAGCCTGGTGGGTCTGGGAAAAAGGGAAGGATGAGGAAAAGCTTTTCACCTTGGGAAGGGTCTGTTCCAGTTTCTACAAACGGAGAGCAAAGATTTTTTTGTTTGTTTGTTCTGGAGCAGAAGCAGAACATTCAAGCAAAGTGAAAAAAAAAACAAAAAAAAACCAAAAAAAACAAACTTCTTTCACGCCCAAGTGATGCTTCATTTGTGCTTTAGTAATTTTAACGGAGAGATTTCGTTTTAATAATATTGAAATAAAAATTGAGACTTTTCTGACGGGAAAAACTGGGTAGAATTTCATTTCAATCCTAGTCTATTGTGGTACTGCAATATTTTTTTTTTCCTGACAGTTTTTTCAGATGATCACAGAACAGTTTGGGAATGCATGGGACCCTAAAGCTCATCCTGCCATGGCCAGGGACATCTCCCACTATCCCAGGGTGCTCCAAGCCCTGTCCAGCCTGGCCTTGGACATTCCCAAGGATGGGGCAGCCACAGTTTCTGCAGCCCAGGACACCCCAGGGTGGTTCCTGGGTCATGCTGACCTTTTTCTCAACCAACACCCCAAACCTCTCTCCTTGGGGTTGCTCTCATCCCAGCCCCCAAAGCTGAATTTGTAGCAGCAATCCCGTGGTAACACAGCTCCTTCTCAAGGTTTTCCTCCATTGCTCTTCCCTTGATTCTCCTCTTTATTCACCAAATAACCTCCAGAATTTGGCCCTGTGACTTTTAAGCTCTTAGGACTTTAAATTGCTATTATTGGTGGTATTATTGTTGTTATTGTTGTAATTATTGTTATTTATTTATTTATTTATGTGTTATTTGTTATTTATTTATTTGTTATATAAATAACAATAAAATTATCGTTATTTATTTTATTTAGGACTTTAAATTGCTGGCTAGACACAGCCTGGGGGCGTTTGAAATGGGATTCCTGAGCTGTGCCCCAAAGTTCGGGAGTCTCTCCATGCCCAGGGATGTTTTGGACCCAGAGTTATTTTCATCCCCACAAACAGAGGGGATTGTCCCAGCAGAGTGAGCAGGAAGTTTTTGTTGCAGACAAAGGGGAAATCACCAGCAACCCCAGCACCGGCTCCTGCTCCTCCAACACCCAGCCCTGGCAGGAGCTGCTGGGGCTCAGAACAGAGCTCTGCCCCATTGTTCCATCATTTCACACAGCCCTGGCTGGTTTAAAAATGATTTAGAAAGCCCAGAGCAAGGCTTTGTGTTCCTCTTGGTGTGTGTGTGAGTCCAACTTGACCCCATTCAAGTTGGGATGTTTTTTTAAAAAAAATAATTTTTAAAAAAAAAATTAAAAGGAAAAGAAATAAAATAAAAAGAAATAAAAAGAAATAAAATAAAGAGAAATGAAAATAAATAAAAAGAAATAAAGTAAAAAGAAATAAAAAGAAATAAGAAGAAATAAAAATAAACAAAAGAAAAAGAAATAAATAAAAGAAAAAAAATAAAAAGGAAAAGGAAAAGAGAAAGAAAAAGATAAAAACAAAAATAAAAATAAAAATAAAAATAAAAATAAAAATAAAAATAAAAATAAAAATAAAAATAAAAATAAAAATAAAAATAAAAATAAAAATAAAAATCCATCTCTTTTTGGCCCTTTTGGGGGAGGGGTTGTTGTTGTTGTTGTTCTTTCGGTTTTGAGTCAGCTTCCTGTGTTTACCGTGCTGCTGCTGGGCTCACTTCTGGTGTTTACTGGTTTTCACAGCTGCAGAGCTGCAGGAAGGTGTCCCCAGCTCTTCCTGTGCCTTTCCAAAGGCCGCCCCGACATCCCGGGAAAACAGGCGGGGCTGGAGCAGGATCAGGAGCCTCCCGCTCCCCCTGGCTCCGCCGAGTCCATAAAAGCCCTTTGTAAATAATGGGCTCTGCGGCTTCCTGGAAAAAGACTCAAAGTCCTCTCCGGCAGCACCTGAAGGGTTTTCTGTGGAGGCAGCGCTGCTTTATTGTGTCCAACACCTGCCTGGAAGCTGCTGCTGCTGCCCAGCCCAGCCCTGTCCTCGCTCAGCTGGGTCACGAGGGGTGATCCCAAACCCTGGCACATCCCACGGCCCCTTTGGAGCAGCCAGCAGGCTGTCAAAAATTAATTATGATTGTTAGCGGAGCAATGACATCGAGAGATGTGGGTTCATCCACTTGAGGCCTCTCTCGGGTGTTTTTTTCATCATTTTCTGTCAAGCTGGAGCTGCCGTGGGCACAGCCCCTGGTGTGACAAGGCAGGAGGAGTTTGCCCAGCAGGGATCCCACATGGGATCAGGGGGTCAGGGAATGCTTTGGGTTGGAAGAGGCCTTTATATTGGGATTATAGCAGAGGCAGGACCACTGAGAGGCATTTTCAGGCATGATTTATTGCTCTTATCGCTGCAGCCTCATGAAGGAGTGAGAACAGCAGGAGATAGAGGTCAGTAGCCCGTGGTCAGCGGTCACAGGACCACAGGTCACAAGGTCTTTTAAAGGTTTATTAGCCAATAATTAGGCACTTTATTACTGCCACACAGATTAACTTTCACACCAATGGCTCATTAATCCTGCCGCAATGTGAACAATTTCATCCAACCCGATAGTGACACAAAATCCTACAGAACTACACCTTAAAACTCCTTATTACCTTTATAACTACTTCTATATCCACACTTGAAAACCTTAAAACTTGCCACTGCCTGGATGAATGTGTTTCTATCTGAACTACAAACCCACTTTTTTGCTTACAGTCTCTAGGTCCGGAAACCTTTTTCAAGGCCTCAGGTCAAACCCAGTGTTCATTTCGGTGTTTGGATCTACATGCACCAGATTTGGGGGAAATTTCTGGGCCTGGAATTCCCACACCTTTAAACATCATTTAATCCAGTCCCCATGCTGTGAGCAGGGACACCTTCAGCTGGATCAGATCAGAGCTATGTCCAACCTTAAACCTGAATATTCCCAGGGATGGGACATCCACAGCTTCTCTGGGCGAGAAGCCTCGTGGAAAAATCTTCTTCCTCAAATCTCATCTAAACCAGTTCAAAGCCGTCCCCTGTTGCATTGCAAATTCCATACCCAGGCATATACGGAAAAGGGTTTCACTTTCCCCTCTTTTAAGGCTTTTAAGGAAGAAAAACTAGAATCTTCCATGCCCTTCTTACCGTGGTTGGCTCAGTGCTGACGCAAAGGCACCTGTTGGTCTCTGTAGCTGCTCCTCCGAAATTTAGCTGTTTTCCGTTGGGCAGCAAGCCAAAAGCCCTCCTAAAACATTAACTTAAGAGGGAGCCCAGAGGTGCTCAGGGCTTTTTGGGGTGTCACAGCCAGGTGTGAGGGGCTTCCCTGACACCTCTGCACAGCTTCGGGTTTGGTTTTGTATCGTTTGTTATTTTCTCTTTAATTTAAACCTTTCGCTTTTCAAAGCACGCCCGATGAGCCTTCTGGTAGATTATTCCAAGCCATTTCTGACGAGGTGCTGGTCAACCTTCAGAGCTTGGTACATCTTCAAATGTGGGGTTTAAAACACTCTGGCCACCCTGCAGGCTGCATCAACTCCCCTTTCCAGCACCTTTCCACCTCTTATCTCTTCCTTATCAGCAGCACCGGGCAGGGGCTGATGGAGCCACACGTGGAAACCCTGTCCCCCCCCAAAAAACGGCTTTGATTTCCTGTTCTGCCCTGGCTGAGCAGCGCTCCTGCCAGTCTGGGTTATTTAAAGGCTGCAGAGCCTCTCGGAGGCCTCTCCTGAAGGCAGCGAGGAGGGGAAGAAAAGAGCAGTTTGCATTGTCTGCGCTGCCGTGCCGGGGAAGCAGCACCACCTCCCACCCACTGCCACCCTCCAGCTGACAGCTGGGGAGGGCACAGGCACTTTTTGGCAGAGCTGGGGGCTGATATTTCCATACTTGGCTGACATCCTGCTGCTAACACTTTCTTCCCAGCTAAAATCTCTCCCCCTCAAACGTAAGTGCGCTGCTTAAACGTTTTTTGGGTTGTGTGTGTTTTTTTTTTTGGTTTTTTTTTTTTTTTTTTTTTTTTTTTTTTTGTGAGAAGGGAGCGAATATTTCCCAGAAAATTAACCCTAAAATCCAGGCTGGATTTGTGTTTCCAGCACGAAAATAGCGCGGCCAAAAGGAGAGGCTCCTCCCCTTCACCTGAACTGGTGTGGGAAAGATCTGACCTGCAGACCTCAATCCAGTTTGTACCAGCAAAATAATAAAGATGCTCCCAGGCACGGGGTGGGGTTGTTGGGGTGTCCTGTGCAGGGCAGGGATTGGACTCAGTGATCCTTGGGGAGCTCTTCCAGCTCAGGATTTTCTGTTCTTTTCTATCGCTCTGAAGGATTTCATCACTTTTCTGTGGCTGGGGGAAAAGCCTCACTCGTGCCCTTCACGTTGAGCCCACAGGGCTCTGAACTTGAGAAACTTTAGAGCACCAAACTCTGTTTAAATGCTCTTCAATGCCACCCAAAGTTTCGTTCCCCTGCACCAAGGGCTAATTAAAGGCTCTTAAATTCCATCCAAAGTCTTATTTCGCTGATTCCCCTGTGCCTTGGGAGGGGTGCGAACAAGCAGCAGCAGCAGCGGTGTTGAAGCGCTGTCTCTCTGGAGGACGGGAGGGATGACAGCCATCCAACAAACCCAGGAAAGAGGCAGAGGAAGGGCAGTGCAGTGAAGGACAGGAAGGTGGAGATGAAAAACAAGGAGAGCGGGAGGAGGATGGACACAGCAGAGGGAAAACTCCCAGCAGCAGCTACAGGCTGTCCTCGGTGAGAGATGGGGCAGCAGGAAAAGGAGGAAAAGTGGCACGAGAACCTTCCCGAGGGAAGAAAATGGAGATGTTTCACTCTAAAAAACCGAAACCCAAAGATTTTGCAGCAGAACTGAGCGAGAGGGAGAGAGAGAGAAGCAGAAAGTTTTTGTGAGACACCAGGGCTCGTTCTCTCCTCCGCCTGCAGGTATTTGGGGCTCCGAGCTTGCTGGGCCTCCCAGGCTTTTCTTCTTCTCTCGCTGACAGCCAGGAATTCAGAAAATACACAAGATGTCACATTAGTGAAGGCTTTGCTTTATCTTTTTGGCCGTGTTTTTGTTTCTTCTTTCGGCTGTTTCATCCCAAGTGGCGAGGGAGGGCAGCCAGGTGACAAAAAGAGCAAGACAAATGCCTTCGGTTCCTTATCAGGATCTCATTATTGAGCAACCTCCTTTTCACAGAAACATTTCAGGGCTGGCCCCTGGGTGTGCTGGGCAGTCGGCCTTTGCAGGGGATGAACCAAAATTTGCTGATTTTGCAGGATGAACTTCCAACGCAAAGTGCAGCCTGAGGATGGAGAAGAGAGAGAGAGATTTGGGTTTTTCTGAGTAGAAAAGAGAATGTGAGAAGCTCCCCAGGAGTTCTCTGAATACATTAACCTGTCGAGAGATTTCTCTTTCCCTTTGAGATCTAGGTTGGGATTAATTATAATTTTTAGCAGAGCAATGACATCCAGATTCTTTCTCCTTTTTTAATGGCTACAATTACTATTTTTTAAAAATTAATTACTCACAAATCCACAGATCTGGGACCCCTGTGCATCGTCCTTGGCTCAGACCCACAGAAAACAATGGCTGCAATCCCATACATGCTCTGGCACTCACTCAATATCCAGCACATTCATTTACGCTAAATTTACTCCTGTTTTCAGTATTTCCAGCGTGCCCTAACCCTTCTGACCTACAATCTGCTGTAAATCCCTTTTACTGCTCACTGACATGTGGCTTTATAAATCACGAGGGGGGCACTGGGATGATCCCAGCAGCCAGCGCAGGGGTTTGGGCTGCAGTTGGAGGGTCAGGGTTGTGGGCATGGTTAACAGGCACACTTAGCACAGGACCCAATCTCTGACCTTAAAAGTAAAAGGAATCCCAGGTTCCTGCTCCCTGCCCGTTACCCTGTGGGAATTCCAGGCCCAGAAAATTTTCAAGATCTTGTGCATGCAGGCCCAAATACAGAAAAAAAAAAAGAATACAGGGCTCGATCTGAGACCTTGTGAAAGGCTTCCAAGTTTGGAGACCGTAATTAAAAATAAGAGTTTGTGGTTCAGATAGACAGACATTAGAGTAAGTAGTGGGAAGTTTTAAAGTTTAGGATATAGAAGGAGTTACAAGGGTATTAAGAGGTTTTAAGGTGTAAGTTTGTGTGCTGTGAGATGATTGGTCAAGAGCGTCCACGCTGCAGCAGAGACAAATTAATCAGGGATTGGTGTAGAAGTAAGAACATTCTTTGTGGCAGTAGTTTATTGGCTAATTAACCTTTAAAAGACCTTGTAACCTGTGGTCTTGTGGCCACCAACCACGGACTTTTGGAGACCATGGTGGGCACATTCTCATCCTTTGATGAGACTGCAGCAATAAATGCAGCAATAAATGCAGCAATAAATGCAAATAATGCTTTGGAACGTCTTGGAGTGATCCCCTCTCTCCAAAGTGCCGCCATTCCCCCACACATACAATTTTATTTCATTTCTCAGCTACCTGAGCCCACACCTTGGGGATACTGCCATCAACAATGCTCTGAAATCCGGAGGGTGCAGAGATCCAGCTGCTCCCCAAAGCCTTTCCCAGAGGAGGGAGAGGCTCCAAACATTTTCCTGCCACTTTGCTCATTGGGGAGCTCAGACATTTTGCTGTAACTGAGCCGAAGCCGGGGCCCTGTGTTCATCAGTCAGGAGGTTGCAAAGGTGACAGTTTTGTATGGAAATGCTTGTCCAAATATCCCAGAGATTTGGGGTGAAATGGGAGAATTCAGGTTCCTGCTAGGATCAATGGAGAGGTCCCTGACAGCTGCCCTGGAGTTCATTCTGGTGACATTTTTGGGTGGCACTCATTTCACTGCCTGAAATGTTCCTGAGGGGTAAATTGAAAGTTTCTCCTAATCTTTAAAAGGAGACTGGGAGGGGACTCAAGTGGGGACATTTCCAATGCAAATGCCTAAAATTAGGGAGAATGAACCCATCTTTAATGCCTCAGGGACCACAGAACCACGGAAGGTTTGGGTTGGAAGGAGCTGAAATCCCATCCAGTTCCCCTCCCAACACCTTCCACTGTCCCAGGGTGCTCCAAGCCTCAATGTCCATCCTGGCCTTGGACACTGCCAGGGATCCAGGGGCAGCCACAGCTGCTCTGGGCGCCTGTGCCAGGGCCTGCCCACCCTCCCAGGGAACAATTCCCTCCCAAAATCCCTTCCAAACCTGCTCTCCATCAGTTTGAGGCCATTCCCACCTCCTGTCACTCTTGGCAGCTCTGAGGGGCACTGCTCAGTGCTCAGGACCCTTGGAAAGGCTCCGTGTCCTGCCCTGGGACACTGGATGTGACCACAACAAACCATACCGTGATTTTTTGCAGCTCTGAACCTGCAGCTTCACCCAGTTTGTGTTTTCTCCACCATTCCCAGCCAGCTGAGAGTTTCCTGTAGGAATTGATTTGTTTTCAGTGCAGGGACACGACAAAAAACGATCCCAGGGCAAATTCATCCGTGAGCAGAAAGAATTCTGTGAAAATCACACCGGTGCTGCTCTGCCCAGCAGCCACTGTGTGAGGCTGTAATTTCCCACTTTTCTTGGCTAGACCCCTCTGAAAATTGAACTTTCCTTTCCTGGCTGCAGCTTTAGAGGGAATCACACCCCTCTCCAAGGGAAGGAGACCACGCTGCTGTAGGTAAATAAAAAAGGAACTCGAATCAGTTGCAAAAATAACGACAACAAAACCAAAACCAAACCAAAAAAACCTCTAAAAAATTCAGAGTTTTTCCCTTGGCAACCCTTGCAATGGCAGACTGCTCCTTCCCCTGCACAAGGAGAGAACATTCCTGGCTGCACAGTGATGTCGGGGCCAGCTGGGGTTTAGGAGCTCCCTCCAGGCTGCCTCGCTGCTCGCAGGATACTCAGGGTGTGCAAAGCTCTGCTGGGGATTTCACTCCACCTCGGGGTGTCCTTCCTTGCCCAATTTCAGCCCGTTTCCAGAGGCACCTCTGCAAAAGCAGCTGGGGTTGGAGGAGGTGAGGAGCAGCAGCGCTCCTGGGTGCCTCCTCTGTGCCCCCTGCTCAGGTGTGGTGGGAACAATCCCTGTTTGCTTCACCTGCAGGAGCAGTTGTAGGCATTGGTGCGCTATTTGAAGTTCATTCCATGCTCACAGGGTGGGTTTTCCTGTCTCTTCCATGTGGATCAGTGTTGGGATGTAATTCATTCTCGACTCCTGACTCATCTGCAAAGGGGAAAAGAGAATGAGATCAGCTTTCTCACAGAAATTTTTTTCTTTATTTAATTGGTTTTACTGAATAGACAGAGGATCCAGATTCTTTGCTGTTCATCCTTTATTTCCAGTGAAAGTATCAGAACAGGTGAGAACAAAGAGGTTCTGTCACCTGCAGAACTGAAACTGATAGGAAAAAAAAGAAAAATTATTGCAAACACCCATCGTGACCTCTAGATACGGCCACTGTAATAAATAGGAAATATTTCATTAATGAAAGCATTTAGAAGAAAAAAGAAATTATTTGAAGTTCCATTCAGGAAGGTTTTCCCAGCTCTGATGTGAATGAACTGTCCAGCACTTCGTGAACATCCCACTCCCCACTCTCAGTGCTCCGGGGATGGGGATGCACAGGCACAATCCCAACGTCCAGTGGCTCCCAAAGAGCCAAAATAGATGAGAAAAAATGACTTAACACAGTCCAAATTAGGAGGGAGTGAAGGGATGGCAGGTTGGAGAGAAGAAAAACTTCCATTGGCAGCCTTTGGACCTAAAATTATTACATTAAAGTAATTCTCTGCAGGCAAGAAGGGTGAAATTGAACATTTGTCCTAAAGAAATCCGAGGGAATTGTTCTCCAGAAGCTCGTTTGAATGGTGGGATCAGTTCCCAGGGGGCTTTCTGGGATCTGTGGAGGCACCTGCAGCAGAGGTCAGCAGAGCAGAGGGGTGCAGGGTACGGAGCAGGGGGCGGCAGTTCCAAGAAAAGAGCTCAGAAACAAAGAGGGGAAGCAGAAAGCCAGAGCTGTGACAGTGCCTTGGACTGGGGCAGGGAAGTCATCCATAATCCTTTGGAAGACTGGCCTTCCCAAGGAGCCATTGTTTGAGTCCTGGCACAGCTCTTGCCTGTGCTTTCTGTGGAAGAGCCTCCCTAATTATTCAAGGTCACCGGGGCAGGGATTTAATTCCTGAGAATGCCCCTGGTGCCAAGGGGAAGAAGATGCCACAGCTGGCAGCTCATGGTCCATAAAAACCTGGATTCCTGCAGGGACTTTGGGAAGATTTTTCCTCCTCAGAGTGTGGGTTCGTATTGAGACAAGTCCCTGAAAGGGGAAAGCGAGGCAGCTCCTTGGGAAGGCATTTTTAAGGAATGCTGCCAACCTGTATCTACTGGCCCTGGCTGAGCAGGGGATTCTTTGACAGGCACTGGCAGGGTGTTTTAATTAACATTTCAACAAAAGCAGGGGGGAAGAACGATCCTTCAACTTCTCAAAGGTCAGAAGGTGCTCAGACATCACAGAGTTGGATAGAGGGCAAGAGCCTAGAGAGACAGAGACCTGTCAAAGCTCTTGGACAGCACAGCCCCTCGGAGGAGTTATTTTCTCTCTGTTGGGAGGTGAAATGGAGCTATCAGAGGATGAATCTCCTGTTCAGACACGCTCCAGAGGTAAGGCAGGGCTGGAGGGAGGTGCTGCTCTTCAGAGGGTCTCTGCTGCACTGGGCCAAAGCGATGAGGGTGATTAAAACAAAGGGTTGTGTGATCATTTTGTGACTTGCACTGGCATTGAAATGCCCCCACAAATGGATGCGATCCCTTCTCATGGAGATGTTGAAAAGTGGGAAGGGCTGACGAGATTACTTTTTGCAGGGCATCTCCCATCTTCTGTCATGGAAGAGATAAAAGACCAAATTTTCAACAGGAAAAGCTTTTCAACTCCAATTCTTGTCCTTCTCCATGCTGAGCTTGCTCATAGTTCCCCACTGCACTTCACCTGAACTCTTAAACTGCTCAGCTCAGCTTTTGTTTGAGCGGCGATCCCCAACTCAAGTGGATACATATGAAAGAGGTGATTTTACCACTGGGAATCTCATTTATCTGACTGAACTTGCCTCAAAGCCTGCCCATGGAGAAATGACCACTTCTACTGTGCTCGTAAAATGCCTCACACCAAAATCTGAGCGTGCCTGCAAATGTGAATTCCCCCCAAAAATGCTCCAATCAATGGGGTGTGCCCAAACAAACAGCTCCTCAGCACCAAAAAAATGCAAAAAATACATAAAAGTCAAAGTATATAAAAAAATAAAACCTCCTTTCATGCTGTTTCAGTGATAAAAAAGGCATCGCGAAGCTTTCTCAAATTTTAAAATTATTTTAGTCAAGCTTACATTGGATGCAAGGTGGGAATAAAAATGAGGCAATGCTATTAAGTGGGAATTTTTTAGGAGTGGTTGTGGGAGACGCTGGGAGCAGAATGATGAACCCACTGGAAGGAAAAATTCAACCCAGCTCCCAAACTCTCTCGGAGAACCTGCACACCTACAGGAAGGAATTTTTAGGAAGCTGGAGATGTGACAAAGAGACTTTCGACAGCTCAAACGCTCTTTCAGGCGCTGAAAATAACTCGTTTCCCCCATCCCTTTCCCCATGCAAGGCGGCCCAGCTGAGGGTGGGAAGGGTTCTCAGCTCCAATGTGAACTTTGCTGGCGTCTGTGGCTGGAGGTGACACAAAGGTTGCAGGACAAGAATAGAGGGAGATTATCTGGGCTCTAATCCCACCGGTGCCGTGGTGGCTTCACCTACGGGGAGCCTTCCAGTGCTCCAGGGAAATGTTTTAAACCTGGCCTCCCAATCCTAATTGATCCCCTTTTATCCCCTTTTCTACCTCACAGCAGCATCAGGACCCGTTTTAGTTGTTCCACTTAAGCTGCCCAAAACAGGGCTGAGGAGGGATGCAGGAGGAGAGCGAGCCCAAGGCTGAGCGTGGAGCTCGTGCTCAGATCCAGCTGAATCCCAACGCTTGGGTGGGGACAAATGGTGCTGGGAACATCCCAAAATGCCAGCAGGACAGCAATGCCCCTGTTGGTCCATCAGAATAGAAATTATTCCCACCTCTGCAGTGCCTCGTGGGTTTGTAGTTAATTCAGGTTTCACAGGCAGGCAGAGCCCAGGGAGAGAGAGGAGCTGTGGAAGTGATGCCTGAAGTTTTCTCTTCCCTGTATTCCAGGTCCTGTGCTGCCCAGGGGTGCAGCTCTGAGCTCACAGTCAGTGTCACTCAGCTCTGCACACAGCAGGGACACAAAACAAATCCTTTCCCAAAGGGACACCAAGGACAACTTTCAGCCCCAAAGCACAAACAAGGCTGGCTGGAGGGAGGAACAAGAAGGATGGGACCTCACAACCTGCAGCTGCCATTGGACAATTCAACCCCAAGGTGCAAATGGACCAAAACTCATCCAAGTGTCACACCTGGTGACCCTTTGTCCATTTGGGGACCATTTTGGGCCCACCTCGGGTGTAGCCCTGGCCAGGCTCTTGTCCTGCCCAAGGTGGATCCTGGAGGCCTTTGAATAAATCTCTGCTTTATTCTCCAGCTCTGTCCAGTCCCTGCTCCAGCTCAGCCTTCCCAAGGCATCAGAAGTACCAAATATTCCAGTAACTTGTGGAAGGGGATTCCCAATCCATTTTCACAGCCATTCCCACGGGAAAACAAATGAGAGCTGTGAGCTGCCTGCCGGGTGGGTGGCCAGAGCAGCACTGATGCCGTGATTCACAGAGCCTCCTGAAAAACCAGAACCTGCAGGATTTAAACTCCACAACTCTCCAGAGCACGAAACAATCGGGCAGGGTGGAGGCGGCCTCGGAGCAGGCATAAATCTTTCTTCCCTCTGCTCGAATCTCACGCTGATAGCAGCAAGTTTTCTTATCAGCCTCTGATGGCAAGAAAGGATCTAGATAAAGTTGTTTATTCCAGTCAGGTATTGGCATGATGTGAGAAAACACACTGGAAGACCAGATGTTCCCGAGCTGGCCACCACAGGCGTTTGCTCAGGAGCAGGAAAAACAATTTTTCCTCCTTTTCCCTGGCCTTGCTTGGCCTGTTGTTATTTCCTACGAGCACCTCGGTGTTTTCCTCCATCAGCTGGAGCAGAGCCCGGGTCCTCCCCTCCTGCTCCATCTGTTTTCAAAGCAGTTTTTGAGAGCTCTCATCAGAAAAGTGATAAATCCTCCTCAGGATGTGGGGGAACTCTCGGCTGAGGATGATGAGGGGAATTTGGGCACGTTCTTGGTGATCTCTTTGGCCACTCTTGCAGAGGACGGTCTTGTGGTAAATTAATCTCCTGTGTACCAGGGAGTCACCTGGATTTTACAACTCCCTGGACACCAGAGCAGTGGGAATGGACAAGGAAGTTTCTTTAAGTTTGAGAGGAGTTGGCAGAACGGGGTGGAAACGTTTTGGTCTCTCCCCAAATTCACCTTTTCCTCGGGAGATTCACTGGCAAAAACTGGACAGATTTTGTGTGTGACTTTTCTGTCTTGGGGTTTGTTTGAGGAGGTTGGGTTTTTTTCTCAGTTCATAAGATTTCAGGAACTAAAATCCAACATGAATTGTTCTTTGATTCTGATCAAATGTTGACTCTATTAATTAAAAAAAAAAACGAGCGGAGCTGCACGGCCTCATCTCTCTGCAAAGCATTTGCAATCTCCAAACATAACAGGAGACATAATCTTCTCTTTTAACCTTTGGATGAGGAATTTTTTCCAGCCCGTCCCTGGAAATACCTGCACCTTTTCCTGGCTGTACCTGAGGCAATCAGCAACGGCAGGACTCAGCAGAGAGGAACAAAAAAAAAAAAAAAAAAAAAAAAAAAAAAAAAAAAACCAAAAAAAAAAAAGTGTTGGAATGCCGTTCATTAACCAGTCTGAAACGAAAGCATTCAATCTTAATCCTGTCACCAGGGTTCCCTAATTAAGGGAATGGGCAGATTTATGAGGTTTCTATTTTTTACAACGGAAGTGATGTCAGGGCTGGCCGGAGCCAACGGGAATTGTGTTTGAATTATCCCAGGAGAACTCCCGTGTCCTCCAGCTCCCACAACACCTCCCTGCTGGAACTCTGAAGGCTGAAAATTTCAGGCTTTCTGAGCTGAAGGGTGCTGACCCTCGGGCAGGCACCACATTCACCTTGAGGCTTTGGAACAGGCTCCCGAGATTGTGTGACAGCACAGGGGTTGTGTAGTTAGAGCGGCACTGGGTGATCTCACAGGGTGAAAACTTAAGTTTGAGGCTTTAGTGCAATGTGTGTGAGTCAAGATGGAAGATTCCAAGTGTTGTTTGAGATCTTTTTCTTTGCCTTCTTCTCCTGTCTTGTTCACAGACCTGGGTGGCTTTCTCTAATTGAGTGAAAGATGTCTGCATTGCGAACCTCGAACGGTCACTGTTGGGTCAAAAGCATAGGTAATGTAAGCGTCACTTTGGTATTGGGTAATTATCTCCGAAATAGCCTTGGTAAAAGTTAGAGGTGCTCCGTTTTGCCTCGTTGCTCTAGCTGGCATGCTGGAGCTCATGCTGTAAATACTGTAAATAGGTAAAATGTAATAAACAACCCAGACCGAACTCGACTCTACATTTCCCGTGTCTTTCATCCTGACCTGGGCCGAGACAAAGCAGAGCACTGACACCTCCCCAGCACCCCCAGCTTCCAACAGAAAACCTCCGGCAGGGCTCCAAGGGGTTCACGCGAGCTGGAGCTGCAGCCTTGCTTTCCTTCCGTGTTTCACCTTTCTGTATTATTGCCATCGAATCCCGATCCTCTGCAAGCCCAGTGGGAGGCAGTGGGATGAATTTTCTTCTGGTCAGGCTGGAGCAAATTTTAGAGGTTCCTATAGTGTCATCAGACATCACTCACATTTGCAGTGGTGGCAGAAATTGGACGATTAGGAAGGAGAGAATGGGAGTGCTGGGCCACCTGTAAATGGATAAAAAGTGAATTTAGTTCCCAATTTGTAGGAGAGATCCGGCCCTTCTTGGCCCTTTGGCAGTGCTGGCACCAATTCTGTGTCTACCACAGCATTTTTTGGAGAAATTTCCTCCTAAACAACCTGTTGGGACAATGAGGGATCTTCTATGGAAATGGAACAGCCTCAGCCCCTTCCTTCCCCCTCTGGTTGGAGCTGTCTTTAGTGATGCTGCTGGGGGGAAAGAGGAGATGGGAAAGGGCCGAATTTCAAATTCAATTCCTCC
This sequence comes from Chamaea fasciata, assembly GCF_029207755.1. Taxonomy (NCBI): domain Eukaryota; kingdom Metazoa; phylum Chordata; class Aves; order Passeriformes; family Sylviidae; genus Chamaea; species Chamaea fasciata. The sequence goes on along the minus strand of NW_027094104.1, from coordinate 4,105,605 downwards.
AGCAAGTGACAATCTGGAATTCAAAAGGCAAAGAATCACCCCAAAAATCACACAAACCCAAAACCAGCGAAAGAAACCATCAATCCAATTTCCAGAAGACAAAAATCCGAGCTCCGAGTGCTTCCAGGATTTTTGTTCCTACCCTGTATTGATGGAAAGCTTTTAGCTTTACCCCTATATTTAGCATTGCAATAAATGTTCCGCATCCCCACGCTGCCATCAGTGCTCATTTAAAAGCTTAAATAGCTGAATTTGTGACAGGTTTTCTTTCTGATGCCACTGTTTTCATGCTCATGAATTATAGATCGAGCTCTGGAGAGAGTGGTGGTGTCAGAGAAAAACGGATCACTCGTCTTCATGAGGAGAAAAAACAAGATAGGAAGAGGCTCTGTGACAATGGACAAATTCGTTGGTTGGGGGGGGGAAAGGGTCTTTTGTGGGATCTGTCGGATTTTGCCTTTTTCATTATGATGGGAGGAGCAGGAGTTTGATTTCTGCCAGCAGCCCAAAGAGCAGGGTAAATTAATCTCTGTCACAGGCCAGATCCCCGTTCCCTTTTCCAGCAGGGATGACCCCTCACTTCACTCTAATTTATCAAGACCTCTCCCAAACCAAGCATTTCTTTGTGGATTCAGACCTGGCCACTCTCCACAGCCACAATTCCACGTTTTCCTGCTGCTGACCAGCATTTCCCTGCTGTAGCTCCACTCCTCCTTCCAGGGCACCCTGTTAGCAAAGAATTCCTCTCCTGGAATTCCTTCCCTCCTCCCATCAGTTGTGCTGGGAGAGGTGGGCAGATTTTTGCACGCTGAGTCTCACACCATGCTGAGGAAAAATAAAATATTGAAGTTATTTTTGCTGCAAAGTTTGGAGAACAAAAATGCTGTCAGTTCTCTCGGGGCTGTCTTGTGCCTTATTCCCTGCACTTCCACGAGATGGTTTTTTTTCTCTTCAAGATGAAATTTGTGAATGGCACAGGGGGTTTGCTGTGCTGAATGCGTTTGTACTTCCTCGTTTTCTCCTCTTAGACAAAGGATTTTGCCAAATGCTCCTTTTTCCCTTCTCCATCTCTTCCAAATCCCCCTGCCCAAATTAACTGACAGCCTTTCATGTCCATGCTCCGGCAATTTCTCCTTCATTCCAGGATGGAGGAATGCACAGGCCAGATAGCCCAACATAGCTTTGCAAAGACTTTAAGCTGCTTTTCCTCTTGTCAAACCAGCCTAAAATAAATGTGTTCCACACCTATAGCCTGAAAAATTTTTACAAGGCAAGGCTCTCGTGAAGAAATATAAATCTCATTGGGGAGAAGAATGCAAAGCAGTAAAGTTGTGTATACAGCTGAGGGCAGAGGGATGAAGGGCTGGCAGATGAACTGTTTTCTAGTTGTTTCCTCACCCAAAAACCATCCTCTTCATCAAAGCCTGAGCAACTTCCAGGAACAGAGTTTATCCCAGTGCCTGCTTTTCTGACTGAAGTAGCTTTGCCAGCCTGACCTTCTCCCTAAATCCACTCAGCGTGGCCTGGAAAGTTTTACATTTTTTTTCCTTGCTGTTTCATTCCCTTCTGTCACTTTTAGGGCAAAAGAATAATCCCCACTGAACGATCAAAAAATTGCAATGAGGAGAGGAGGGGACAAGAGGGAATGAAAGCAGCTGGAGAATTAAAATATTGAAAAAAGAAAAGCCACCTAATGCTGAAGAATAAATGTGCTGAAACTTTCAAAATCCAGGACTTTTGTCCAGGAATTATCACAATAATTGGTCACACACAGAGAAATTAATTCCTTCCCTCCTACCATCAGTTACGTTGGGAGAAGTGGACAGATTTTTGCACATTCTCACACCGAATCGAGGAAGAATAAAATATTTTGGTCATTCTTGCTGGTGGGGAAGGTGAGTTGAAGAAGCCTTTTTGGGGTAAATCCTCAGGTTCCTACAAGTGGAGGAGAGCCCAGCAATGCCCCCACTGCCCTCACCCCATGGTTTGCTCTGGAGGGCTCCAGGTGGCAATCCCAGAACAAACAAAGGAACCTCACCCAGAGTTTTCCATGAGGCTCCTTCCTCCAACATCACCAAATTTTGGGTTGTACCAGCCTCCCCTGTGCCTCTGGAAACAGCCAATAATTGAGGAATGGAGCGAGGTTGGTCCTGAAGGTCCCTTTTGTGTCTGTGTGCAGCAGCACCCGGAGCAGGACCCCGCGGACTGCTCCCCCAGGATCCACGTGTTTGGTGATTTCTTTCCCAGCAGTGAATCCTGTGGGGCTGCTCCTCTTTCAGGGCTAAATTGCATTTGTCCAGTCCATCTTTCGCCTCGTGCAGAGCTGAGGAGGGGATTGATCTTTCCAAGGAATGTGCTGGGACTTGTGGAGGCATTTTGGGGGCTGGAGGGTGAGCTCCTGCCAACAGCTGATGGAGAGTCTGGAGCTGCTGCACTTCATTTCTCTCCAACACAGAACCTTGACTCTGACATGCCACCATGAGTTTTATGGGCAAATATGGACCAATTCCTGGTGCTTACAACGGGATTTTTCAGAGGTGGAAACGCTGGTGGTTCTTTATAAGGGAAGAAAAAAGCCTAAAAACCCTGTTTGTGGAGGTGGCAGAAGAACGCAGTGTGCAAAGCCTCGCAGAACTCGAGAGAACGAAGCTGTGCAGTCCTGCGGCCACCTCCAGGACCCCTGAGGTTCCCCTGGGACTCATCTGGGTCTGTGGCACCTCCTGAGCTTGGAGGCATCCCTGTCCACCCTCCGGCCATGCCCGAGGAGTGCCGGGGGCTGGCTTGGCAGCAGGAGCCTCCAGGAGACAATGGATGGCTGGAGAACAGATGAGGCATCACAGAGACCACTGGAGGGGAAGCTGATATTTGAGATGGGCCCAGAGTGAGTCAGGATTGTTCGGAATTCTTTCCGTGCCTTCGCTGGGCTGTCTCCTCTGGTTCTCCAGCACCACCCCAGCTCCTCAGGCTTCCAAATCAGGGTGAGCTTGGCAGCAGCAGGGCTGGGAGTGCTGGGAGCCCTCAGCTCCCCAGAAACCTCTCCTGAATCCAGGCTTGGCTCCACTGGAAACCAGCCTTTGATTTGCCAAAAGCTTGACGTGGCCAAGACAAGACAATTTTGGGCTCTGTGAGGAAATAACAACTCCCAAACCCCTTCCAAACATCTTCTGCTGTGAGGAGCTGCTGCCTCTTAACCAGCCCCAGGAAGGGCCAGATTTGATGTTTTGCTCTGTGCTGAACAAATGGTGGTGGCCTGAAACAAATGCTTGTGGGTGGCTAAATTAGTCCTTGCAGCAGTGTAACTAATTTGGGTTTGTTGTCACTAAATCAGCTCAGAAAACGGAAGTTCAGGCATTTCTCAAGAAGTGCATCAACAAAAGCAGAAAGAAAACTGACTTCTGATATTTTTTAAGGTAAAAATTGAGGAAATTATGTAGATTATTTAAGAACTTTTGGGCTATTTTTGCACATCATCAAAAGAATGGCTAAAGAGAAGAGAGGCAGTGTCCCAAATTTCTCCTGGGAAGAAGAATCTTGGTTATTTGCTGCCTTTAGAGCTGGACCTCTGAGTAATTTCAGTAATTCATTACTGATATCTGCACTGTCAGATATGCCTGGTACTGACTAAGGTGAGGGGCTGAAAACCAGACTGAGTGGAGATTTTTGGGATTATCTTCAGAAAAGGAAATTGAAATACAGCTCCCTGCTCTGACAGGCACTTCCAGGGGCTTGCAGATGGCTGTGTTGAAATCTGTCCCCTCTGAAGGAAGCAATAAAATTCCACTGCTCGTGATTATCACCTCATTAACATCCCCTGGCTCCCGGCAGACTCTGCTCAGCACTCTTGGTGCACCCAGCACATCTCATTCCCTCCTTTTTGGAACTCTGGAGGCTGGAAATTTCGGGCTTTCTGTGCTGACAGGCACTGACCCGCAATCAAACACTGCCTTCGACCTGAGGCCGTGGAACAGGCCATTTCCAACCTTCTGAACCTCAGAGTCTGTGTCGTTGTGGTGTAAAACAGCGACAGATCTTGAAGGTCTCTTCCAACCTGATCATTCTGTGATTCTGTGAATTCTCCTCCCCTGGCTGAACAATCCCAATCCTCCCAGCCTTTCCCCACCTCTGACCATCCTGGTGCCCCCTCTGGACTTGTCGCAGTACCTGCACACCCTCCCCATGCTGGGAGCCCAGGCCAGGGTGCGGAGCCCGGTGGGGTCTCACAGTGCAGCACAGAACACGTTCCACGCCGTTCCTGTGGCCGTGCTCATCAAACAACTGGGATGACCTCCCCAAAGGCCTCCGCACCCTGCCCGTGCCCTGTCCCTCTGTCTCCCTGCTGACTCCTTGGCCCTTGGGGATTTCCTGTGGCGCGTGTGGTATGCTTTGTTCTGAGGGCCACCTCTAATCCCAGCTCCTCTGGGGCTGCTCTCCCTAATGCCCCACTGATGTGGAAGAGAATGAAGGCGCGCACAGGAGCAGAGGAAGGCTCCTGCTGCAGGAATGCGCTGGCACACCGCCGCCAGACACAGACTGAGCTGACAGGAGTGGGCAGGAGTGGCCCATGGTTGTCCCCTGAAGCGGCCCAGGAATGCCACCAGGATGCTGGATGCACGCGTTACGTATTTAGGTGTTACATGTCTCGGTGTTACACGTGTGAATCTGCACCAAGTCTTCGCTCTGGGCAAGTAATTGGTGTGAAAAGGGATTTTGCTGTTCCTTTTTCCTTCCCATCCCTGCTGAAGCCTCTCAAGCCCCACATTTTGGCTGATATTTATCAATGCCTGGGTTGGGATCGTGTGGCATCATCTCTGTTCTTGTCTTTTTCCCCCCACTTTTGACATACCCCAAGAGCATCAGGCAGAGCTGAAATCCTCAGTTAATTCTGTGATCCACAACAGTGACGCTCCCAAAGTTTTATTAATAAAACCCCACTAAAATTACCTATTTTCAAGTTTATATATAACGGAAGCAGAGTTAGTGCTGGGTCCAGCCTGAGAGAAGATGCCACAACAAGTCAGAAAATAAAACTCAGCGTCTCTGCCCTGTGCACTGCACATCCCAAAGAGTCCAACTTCCAGCAGTTTTTCCTTCATTTTTTTCCAAGAACCCACCAGAGACTTTTTTAATTTGTTGCCTTAAAACATTCAAAATGATTAATCCCTCTTCAGATGCAGGAAGAATAAAGTTTCAGCTCCTGCTAGAACCTAGCCAGCAGAGCATTGCTGAGACCATTTATCCTCAATATTCCAGTCTAGGGGCCTGCTCCTTTTTTTGGGATGCACAAACTCGCTGCTGCTTTGTGTTTCCTCTGTGGGAACATGAATCAATGGAGCTGCAGTGGAACTTTACGAGCTCCTGGGGAGCCTGCAATGCTTTTGTGTCTGGGATCAAACCCCTCTTCTCTGTCAGCAAACGCTGAAATTGCTGGAGAAAACTCCAACAGAGCCATGCAGGAAGGAGTCAGAGCAGGGAATGGAATCCCACCTGCAGGCAGAGCTGGATATTTGGATATTCGTGGATGTTTGGAAATTGAACCTTTCAAAAACAAGTGTCTTCACAAGGATGGAGGATCCAAACGTTAAGGGATTAAAAAGAAAACGTTTTCTCTTCATGTTTGGGTTCGTGTGGTTTTCAGAGCTCAGACTGGGCACTGTTGGGAAATTATGGCTGATTTTAGGGTGCCTAAATGGTGTCAGATCCCAGAGCCCCTCAGCCAGCAGTTCCCCAGACTGGTGCAGCTGCAAAAGAAGTGACAAAGCAAGGACAGGAAGGTGAGGAATGAACTTCTGCCTTTCTCCATCGCTGTGAAGGATCTGGTGAGGGCCCACCCAATTGTCTGTGCATTTATTTCCCCCTCTCCACCAGCAGGGTTGTCTCACTGACCTCCCACAGTAAATTAATTAATTCATTACTTCGATTATTTTGATTTCTACTATCAATAATCACTTTGCAATACTCTATTGATGGGCTCTGCAGTGCCCAGTGATGGTGTTGCACTTGTGTCCCCTCTGGTTTCCCATTTTTCTCCCTCCCAAGGGCAAGAACCAGGCATGCAAAGGAATTCTAACTCCTAATCAGGGAACCATCAGCTTGATATTTCACTGTTATTTCTTGTATTAATTAGTATTTCAAATAAATTTATATTCCTTCAACTCAACAGGATTAAGGAAGTCAATCAGCATTTTGGCCGTGGCCAGGGAGGCATCCAGGGCTTTTTCCCAGTTTCTCTGACAGGTTTTGGGGCAGCTCTGGAGCAGGGACTGCTGGGCAGAGCCCTCCCACCCCAGAGCCTCATTAATTCCATGTTGGAGACACAACTCTCCTCTCAGCCACAGCAGTGGCAATGCTCTCACTGTTTTTCCTCATTTTGGAATCTCTTTGATCCACCACTGCCCTTGCAAGGTTGCTTGGGGGCAGATGATGAACTGGGCACCAACTGGCACCTAAAATCCCCTCTCTGCCCTCTAAAATCCCAATTAAACTCCAGCCCTGGAGGGTGCTGAGTGCTCTGGGGGATTCCTGTTTTCTTGCTCTTCCTTCAGCTCCAATGCTGGAGAAAACAAAACATTTCTTAAGATGAGGCCCTCCAAAATGTCTGTCTGAATTTTATCAAGCACGGGGTTTATAAATGATGAAACCACCAGGAAATGTAACAAATCTGCTTTATTGGCAAAACAAATTGACAGCAGGGCTGATGGGAAGGTTTCAGATGTTCCCCAGGCCTGACATCGTTCTCAGTGTCCTGAGTGAATTCCCCACCACGTGTAGAACTGTTCTTAGAAATGGGAGTTTGACTTTCATCAAGGGAAATGAAAGTCCCACCTCAGTGTGGATGCAAAGTCCAGAAACAATGAGCATTTTCTGGTTCTCTCTGGCTTTTTGGAACGTGATTTTTCCTTTCTGTGGGGGAACCCACTCAAACAATTTAAATCTGACCAGTGTCAGCTGTCACAATCAGGAGGAATTTCCATTTCTTGGCTCCAAGGCAGTGAAAATCCACCTGGACAGAGGATTTTCCCACTACAGAGGATGGTAAGGTTCTGTCCATCCCCTTCCAGCCCTGCTCTGGCTGGGCACGAGGGCCAGGGCTCTGTTTTTACCTTTTGGTTCTTGCAGGGGACCTCAGCTGATGCCTGAAGTTTTCTCTCCCCTGTATTGCAGGTCCTGTGCTGCCCAGGGGTGCAGCTCTGAGCTCACAGTCAGTGTCACTCAGCTCTGCACACAGCAGGGACACAAAACAAATCCTTTCCCAAAGGGACACCAAGGACAACTTTCAGCCCCAAAGCACAAACAAGGCTGGCTGGAGGGAGGAACAAGAAGGATGGGACCTCACAACCTGCAGCTGCCATTGGACAATTCAACCCCAAGGTGCAAATGGACCAAAACTCATCCAAGTGTCACACCTGGTGACCCTTTGTCCATTTGGGGACCATTTTGGGCCCACCTTGGGTGTAGCCCTGGCCAGGCTCTTGTCCTGCCCAAGGTGGATCCTGGAGGCCTTTGAATAAATCTCTGCTTTATTCTCCAGCTCTGTCCGATCCCTGCTCCAGCTCAGCCTTCCCAAGGCATCAACCCAAGGCCCTGAGTGACTCAGGAAATTTATTCCAAATCTGTTCCACCCTGGCCACGCTCCAAAGTGATCCAGGGCCGGCCTGGCCAGCAGGAACGGGTGGAAATCCACACAGGGACATTCCTCACATTCCGGGGCACGTGCTGCTCCCTGGAAAAAAAAAAAAAAAAACCAAAACTTTCCACTGCAAACAGGCACTGGGAGACTTTCCCTCCCCGGCTGTCCCAGTGCCACCAGAACTGCTGGAATTGGGAATATTGAGGTGCCAGGCCCTGTGAGCAGCTGGAGAAGCTGGATTTCTCTCACCTGGTTGGAACATGCGGAATTTAGAGGAGGCAGGCCATAATTAATTCCCTCATTATTGATGGTAGTAATCAAAGTAATCAAAGCAATCCATGAATTCATTCACTGTGGGAGGTCAGTGGGACAACCCTGCTGGTGGAGAGGAGGAAGTAAAGGGACAGGCAATTGGGTGACCCCTCACGAGACCCTTCACAATGATGGAGAAAGGCAGAAATTCATTCCTGTCCTTTGTGTTCATCCCCTGAATTGTTCCCTGTGCTGTCAGACCAAGGCTCACCCACCCGGAGCCCTTTTCCACACGGATCCCACCCCAGGGCTCAGCACGGGAGTGTTGGACAGATCCAGGTCCACTGCCCCCAGGAATTTTGGGGTCAGGTGCCTGCCAGAGACGCTGCCAATGTTAATTTATTTTAAATATTGATTTATTTTAAATATGATATATATATATATAAAATTTAAATACACCGCATTTATGCAGAGCTGTTTATGCACAGCCAGTGAAGGGGAGCACCAGGAGGGTTGAGCAGAGGAAAATTTGGCTGCTCAGGAGGGGTTTGTGTTTTAATTGCTGGGCTTTAATTCCCTCTTCAGCTGCTTCAAGGGGTGGGAGAGTGACAGAGCTGGGCTCTCTGTTGTGAAGGAGAAGCAGTTTGGAGCAAGGGAAAACACAGTTGGATCCAGAGAAAAGATCACCATGAGGATGTGAAACCCTCATTGATAAAGATATTCAAAATTCAATCAGCTGAGGCCCTGAGCATCGTGGGCTGGCTTTGAAGCTCCCTCTGCTTTTTGGTCTCTTCCAACCAAAATTTACCTGATGAATTAGCCTTTCATATTAATTATGATATGAAAAGAACCTGTGTTTTTACCCGATGAATCCACACCATGATCTGTGAACTCACAAAGCCATAACCTTCCTGTATTCAGAATTCTTTCCCTGACTCCAGAGGAACTTTCCAATGTGCCACGGCAGCTTCAAAAAGAGCATTTTATTGTGTGTCAGTCTCTGAAGCCTGAACGAATGCACTGCCCACGTTATTATTGATCTCTTCTGTGATTTCAATCCCTGCTGGCCCCATTTAATTGAACAATTTTGTGGTCACCTGGCACCCGGACATGTCAGCAATACTTCCCTGTAAATTTTATTCATGGAGCAGGGTCCCTTCCCTGTCCCTCCCTCACCCCTGGGTTAGCCAGATGACATTTATTAAACTCCACATTTGTTTCGTTCTCAGTGTGCACCTGCAGGTGCAGAAAGAGTTGTCAAAACACTTTTTTTTTTTTTTTTAATTTAATCAATGAAAACAGAGAATCAAGGTCACGTTCCCTCACGTGACCACAAATTCATTCATTGTTTTGGAGGGGATGGAAAGAGGTTGTGACAGGAAAAACATTTTTTAATCAGCAGTTCCTGTAAAAAGGTTCCATAGGGGCTGATCTTATCTCTTCTCTGTCGTCCTAAATAACCAAACAAATAACTTCTGAGTTTCAGCAGCATCCCCTCTGAATGTCCCCTCTGCCACATCTCACCAAACTGCCCAGGCATGCTGCAGCACTGGGGATGTCTCAACCACAATTTTTTGGTTTAGAATTATATATAGAAGTGGGGATTGATCAGGATGAGATCTGTGTTGGTTTGGTTGGGATCAGAATTGATTTTTATTCGTTTGGTTGAGATCAAAATCGAACTGTGTTGGTTTGGTTGGGATCAGAATTGGTCTGTGTAGGTTTGGTTGAGACCAGAATTGATCTGTGTTGGTTTGGTTGGAATCAGAACCGGTCTGTGTTGCTTTGGCAGCCAGGGTGGGGCAGACACAGCAGGGAAAACCTTGGGAAAAAGTGCAAACCCTGCCCGAGCCCAGCCAGGTCCTGAGGCGTCCTTTGGTTCGAACCAAAGAATGAAAACTTTGAATTTCACTTCCAGCACTGGAAATGAATATTCAGTTTGAAATGGGAGTTGGGCTGCTGGAGAGATCAATAATCCAGTGCAGAGCTCCCCAGGCTCAGCCCCAGGGATGTGTTAGTGCCAGGGGGACTCTTCCCCGACGTCCCGTTCCATGGGTGGCTTCCAGCAGGTGCCTGACCTGTCTGAAGAGCTGACATCCCTCAGCTTTTGGCATAAAAACCCCCCAAAACCCCCCAGTGTTAACTCCATCCCAACCTCATGCCCTGTTTGCAGCTTTTCCTGCACTTCCAGAGCTCCCGTGTGAGAGGAGCTCCTGGTGCACAGAGGAGGAATGGAGACGTGGAGGGCTGGATGTCCAAACCCTGCCGGTGTGCTCCGAATGCACCACGAGGGACAGCCCTCAGATGGGCAGCCAGTTTTCTTCTCCTCCTTCCTCTGCTGCAGTCCTCCTCCTGTTTGTTGGGTTCTCTGCACTGGCATCTTTCAGCTGCTTCCACGGGCCTCGAGCGTTTATTTTAAGAGAAATAAAAGTGCCTTGCCCGAGCTCACCCAGGGTGCCTGTGGCAGAGCCAGCAACCGAGCCCAGATCTTCAACATCTCAGGCCAGGCTTAACCACAAGGCCATTCTTCGTCTCACAAAGATGATTCCCCATCCCATAGGAAAAAAATATTCTAACGGGATCTGGAAGAAAAGAAGAAGAAGAAAAAAAATCCTATAAAAATACTTAAACCTGAACAAATATGTAATAATTGCTATTCAGGATCCATGCAGGGGCTAATGAAAGCCATACCCCGTAACCTTAATTTAAAACAAGCCCAATACTATTTTTAGGGTTTGGATGGGGGTTTATTGCTTCTATCAGCAGCGTGTTTGGCACCCAGTGCCACACAAAACTCTGCTGTTTCATCAAAGCCCTGGCAAAAAAAAAAAAAAAAAAAAAAAAATCAAAAAAACTCTGATTTTTGAACAGCTGCTTCATTTCCCTGATTAAAAATGCCCCCCTGGCGCTGCTGCTCCTGTTCCTGTCCCCTTGGAGAACAAGGGGGGCTGTGACACCCAGAGTGGGAGGCCAGTCCTTGCTGAGCTGAGCTCCCAGGCACGGTTTGGGATTAAGCTTTAATTCCGGAGATAAGAGTTATGCAATAAAGCAGAATATGAATCCCCAGGGCTGACCTTCCAGCCCAGGGGTGCAGCGCTGCTCCGAGAAACCCAACCTGAGCAAACCCTTCCCTCCCCTCAGGGATAATTTCCCTTTGCCTCCCGGTTTCTGGCTCGAGGTGTGCGGTGTGCAGGAGCTGAGTCAAGCTGGGGGTGTTGTTTGCACACGTGAGACAGTAAATGATGTTCTCTCCAGAGGAATTGAAAATAAAGGCACGTGGCAGCACAGCTCATCTGATATTTTTTTTTCCCCCTCCTTTTTTTATATTGTTTCTGCTACTCTAATTCCAGGATCTAGGAGAGGAACTAACCACAATAATACCGTTTTTTTACAAGATTTTAACTTAATTTTGGTTGGGGACAAGAAACTCAAATGTTTCTGGTAAACAAGAACAATGCAGGCTCTGTGAACTGAACTCAAAGGCTGAGCCCTGAAGAGCTGCAAAGCATCTTTTTGTCCTTGCATCCTAAAACCTCTTTCTTCAGAGAAAAAGGGTTAAAAGCAGCAAAAGAAAACAATGGAGGCATCAAAATAGCTCAGGCCAAGTGCAAAGCCGCATATTTCTGGTGTTTTTACCCCGTGTCTCAGCACCTGCCAGCCCAGTGTCTCCTTTTTCATTACCCCAGCAATAACAAACCCTGCAGCCCTCAATCCCCGCCCTGGCCCCGAGCCTTGGAGCAGATGTGGTGGGAGGCTTTGTAAAAATAGAGAATAAACAGCCATGGCACAGGCCAGGCTGGGCAGGGAAGAGCGGGAACCTGGGTTTGTCCTGCCCTGAAAACGGCAATTCCTCTTTAGCTTTGATGCTTTGTCTGTCGGTCTGTGAGCACAAATCACCCGAACTTCCCCTATGTCTCCTCTCAGAGAACTCCTCAGCCTCTTGCAGACTCGAGAATCCAGCCTGGGACAGAAATTCTGAATAGACATTAAGAATTCAAGAACTTCTGGGAAAAAAAAAAAAAAAAAAAGAAAAAAAACCCACAAAAAACCCCACCAAATAAACACCAAAACCAAAAAAACCACCAACAAACCCTTTTGCTGCTGGATTAATGCGATGTATAAACGTGTCCGGCTTTCTCAGCAGCGTTTTCCCACCTGTTGGCTGATGTTCTGTGACCCCGGACACAGCCTTGGAGGGTAAAAATGCTCAGATAAAATATCTGTGACTCAAACCTGCTCGTGTTGGGCTTAGTATCGATCACCTACAGCCCACAGAGTGCTGGGGAGGAGCAGAGCCTGACCCCAAAGCCCAAAGCAGCTCTGGGGCAGAGGATCAAAGTTCCACACGTGCTTTCAGGGCGCTCTGAAAACAAATTGACACCAGCGCATCCACCTGCAATTGGGCACTCAGCGGACAGTTTGTACTTTGCCTCCGAGAATTAGTCAGAGGAAGGAGAAATAAGCCCTGGAAAAGCAGAAGCTGCTGCCTGTCTCTGCCCCTTTATCTTGTTATGATATTCGTGTCCCGCCGTGCTTCCCTCTGCAAACCGCCGGGGCTGGGAGCGCCCGTCATCCTATCGGTTCACTTGGATTAATTATGCTCAATCAAAATGTTTCAAAAGAGGACAGAAATGTCTGCAGCAGTTAATCTCGGCCGTTGGGGTTGTCAGGGCATTGGCATTTTACACTTCAGTTCAATTACAAGACAAATCTGCTAATGGGACATAATCTTCCAGGGTAAACAAGGAAGCGGGGCGCTGATATTCTGGCAATTGATTTGTGCAGGGTAAATGGTGCAGAGTAAAAGCTTCGGGGAGCCACATGAATGAGAGCAGCCCTGAGCTGGTCTCCTCCTGCTTTCCCTTCCCTTCTTCCATGGAAAGGAAGAAGAAGAAGAAAAAAATCATTATGTGAAGTTTGTTTTTAATCGTTCTGCATCCAGGAGTCAGTGCTGGGCCAGAGGGACACTCCATCCCCAGCGGGGTCATCTCCCTTCTCTCCTTCTCTCCTTCTCGCCTTCTGTCCTTCTCCTTCTCTCCTTCTCCCTTCTCCCTCCTCCCTCCTCCCAGCCATGGGGAAGCAGGACAGGAGAGGGAACAATTCAAACATAAAACCCTTTGCTGCAAAGGGTGAGGCTGCAGAGTCCCTGTCCTGCACGGGGGGAGGCTGGAGACACCTGGGGCAGCTCAGCAGGGCTTGGCAGTGAGGGAACTGGGGTTGGGGGTGCTGATGGGAGACCCCCATGGGGCTGGGGATGGTCATGAGATGCCCCAATGGGGCTGGAGATGCTCATGAGATCATAATCAGACTGGGAATTCTCATGAGGGTCTTCCATGGGGCTGAGGGTGCTGATGAGAGACCCCAATGGGACTGGGGGTGCTGACAAGAGTCCTCCATGGGGCAGGGGATGCTCAGGAGAGTCTCCCACGGGGCTGGGGATGCTGGTGAGGGACCCCAACAAGGCTTGGGATGCTGATAAAAGTCCCCGTTGAGGTTGGGGGTGCTGATGAGAAACCCCAACAGGGCTGGGGGTGCTGACAAGGGTCCCCCACGGGGCTGGGGATGTCCTTGGGAGACCCACATGGGGCTGGGATGGTGATGGAAGACCCCAGTGGGGCTGGGGATGTTCATGAGAGACCATCATCAGACTGGGAATCCTCATGAGGGTCCCTCATGGGCCTGGGGGTGCTGACAAGGGTCCCCCATGGGGCTGGGCGTGCTGAGAAGAGACGTCACCTCCCCTGAGCAGTCCTGCCCCCAGCCCAGCTCTCCCCCAGCCACCAGCAGGGTCAGCAGGCTCGGGAGCTGTGTGAGCTGTGAGCCCTGAGCCTTCCCCTGACTAAAGCAACCTTTAAAGGTTTAATTAAAGCGACCGGGGAGTGATGCAATCGCCTTCCCACACGCGCTGCCTTTCCCCGGGGGGGCTGATGGGAGCCTGGCTGTGTAATTCCTGCACACTCATCACACTCACATCACACTCACATCACACCCTTGGCACACTCAGCGCACCCCCTGCAGCCCTGCCAGCCCGTTTCTGACGTTGTTTTATACTATAGCGACACAGACTTCGAGATTCAGAAGGCTGAAAATTATTTTTTTTTTATTTTTGAAATGTGTCTCTTTTTGTGCTGTTTTACACAGACCAATTGGATTGGTGAAACAAAAGCAAACTTCTTCAATCACATTGGTCAGACCAGAGGGACATCCAGAAGAAGTCCTTCCTAAAAAATAAAAATAAATAACAAAGTTACAGTTACCAAAACATTTCTTCTGTTTACAGAAAATTCTTTGAGAAAAGAATTTCAGAAAACAAAAACACCTCAAGCATAAAACTAAAGCTACACATTTCCCCGGCAGATGCAGGAGGAATCAACGTGGATCCTTGGTGATTGCTGCCCAGGGAGGTTATTTACAGCCTTGTAACCTGCCCGGTCACCAAAAACCTCCGACAGCCACTTGGACATGGTGTTTTCATTAAGCATTTATAGCAAAGCAACTGCGATTAAAGATTGATAGATCCTATTGCCTTACAGCACTACCCAGAGCAGGGATTGACCTTGGGTCAGCTTTCCTTTCTCTTTTCTTCTTTTCTGAGGACAATAATCAGCTGGAAGCGGCTATCAGTTGAAAGTGCTGCTTGTTCAGGGGTTTGTCCAAGTGCTTTTGGTGTTGATGGAGGCATTTTGTTTGGGACATGGTGTTGGTTGAAGGAGGAAGGGCCTGAAAATTAAACCACAAGCTGCAAGTTGGTTTGGGGAGACCTCCCAGGCTCGTTTCCACCCTTATTCAGTCCGTTCATGTGGAAAAGCACTTCAGACAGCTCACCTGAGAGAGGCTGGTGGGTGCTGAACCCTGGTTTCCCAAAATTCCTCCTCCCCAAAATACAACACCCATCCAGAGATGCCAGACTGTGCTTTCTGGGCTGTCTCCAAACACTCAGCTGAAGGGACTCCAGGGTTTGTTCTGTTCTGGAGGGACATCACACCTCATCCCAGGAATTGTTGAGCTCATTCATCCATCTCCAGTTGGGAAATTTCACAGGGAAGGGCGTTGAAAGCAAGGAGTGAGTTTGGAGATCCAAAACGGTCCTCTGAAATGACGGCATTGGAAGTCTCAAAAAGAACTTGTCATGGTTGGGAACATCCAGATTTTACAGAGCATTTGGAAATGACGCCGTGTACAAATTCCTTTTCTCAGAGTCCCCGTGGGATTAGGTTTTTTCCCCAAGACTTTGCAAGCACTTTAAGGAAAACAGAATTTGCCCTTTCTGCTACAAACTGGTCGGAGCCATCCAGGCCCAGCCCAGCCTGAACTCTTCTCTTTGGGGAGGAGGAGGGAAGGATGGACCCCGTTGTCTGCTACACCTTTAATTGCAAAATTAAAATCCTTAAAACTGCAAATCCTTAAAACTACACCTGGAAACTCCCATTTACTCATCAAGGGAGCAAACAGACTTCAAACCACTTCAGCACTTGAGAGGAGTCAGTGTTTCAGCATAACCATGTTTTGGCTCAAAGAAAAAAAATCCTCATCAATCCATGGATGTATTTTTCCCCGGATTTTTCAGCCCTGGAGTATTTTTTCCCCCTCTCTGGATGCCGTGAGCATGCTCAGGCTGTGCAGCACACCCACAAATGCTCGTTTTCAGAGGGTGGCTGATGATTTCCGGAGCGGTGACAGAAATGTGTGGGTCACAGATGAGCTTTGATGTATTTGATGAACTTCAGCACAGCTGGCACAAAGTTCCGCCTCTCCAAGCTTGGGGAGAGCAGGTTTTGCTGGAGCTGGGACGAGGTTCGGGATTGAGATTTCAGGTGGAAATTTTTGGGGGATTTGTGTGAGAAAGCTCCTGTGAATCTCATGTAAAAACTGCCCCCTCCCCATGAATATTAAACCCTCTGTGCAAAAAAAAAAAAAAAAAAAAAACCACTCGTCCTTCTCTCCACACCTGGATTTCCCAGGTTTTCAGGGCTCAGGGAGCTGAGTTGCTCAAACACAGCTCTGTCACACCCTCCCCAGACTGCAGCACCCACGTTTTGCCCACCACATTTCAGCACTGAGCATTTCCCTGCTCTTTGTGCCCGGGCTGCCTCTCCCCAGGGAGCAGCGATAACATTTTGACTTGTGACAGATGCTTCCTTCACAAGGATATTTTCCAGGCTGACTTTTCCCCTGCCACCTCATAAAAATAAGTTGGTTTTTCTTTTTCTTTTTTCATTTGAAACAAGTTGTTTGAACTGGTGGGGGCTGCTGGAGGCGGCTGGGGCATCCTTTGAAATATGTCTTGTGATTAAAAATGAAAAATAGAATTCCAAAGTAATTAACATGTGTGTTATTGGATGT
Organism: Chamaea fasciata; assembly: GCF_029207755.1. Lineage (NCBI taxonomy): Eukaryota > Metazoa > Chordata > Aves > Passeriformes > Sylviidae > Chamaea > Chamaea fasciata. Next base: position 4,089,383 of record NW_027094104.1, on the reverse strand, counting down.
ACACTGATGATTACATTATAGAACTGGTTATCAAAGGATTACAGTTAAGAGGTTTAATATTCTCCAGCTGATCCTGGAGCAAATTAATCTGCTCTGACCTTTACTGTTCTTCGTTATGTCACCAGAGTATCATTGGAGCTACATCATCCCTTACCCCTCTCAGGAAAGCTAAAAAAGGCAGGAATTTCAGAAATTTGGCTTTTAGGGGAAAGATTATCAGAGCAAAGCTTTGCTGGCTCATCGTAACTGATCGGCTGAGAGAAACTGATCTGAATGGCAAACATCGGGATCTCTGCAAAGATTGGTGTAAAAACAAAGGGAAAAATGTGAAGAAATCCATTCCCTGAACGAGGACTGGGTTCAGTGCAGGATAAAATGGGAGTTGTGGGTGCCGTGTTTTGTTTGAAGTGTCCTGTCCCTCCGAACAAAGCCAAATCTGAGGCCAGCCCTTGGAATCCATCGGGTTTAATCCCCCAACATCCAGATGAAACTCCCCCCAGTGAAGAATTTCTGCCCCCCAGTGCAATCTCCCAGCCATGAGGTCACTCCCAGCAAAGCCACACTCCTCCAATCCCACAGATTCCAGCTCCACAGATAAGGAGATCTGCACCACCACAGATTTCTGAGCTTTTTGTCTGACTCAGCAGACAACAAAAGGCTGAGCCAATTACGCCACTGACATCTGCTTTTTCTGTGCTTCTGCTCGTGTCCATGTAAAGGAATTTTCACAGCTCTCCTCTACTGCTGTCAGAAGAGCAAATGTGTCGTGGATCAGGGCTGGAAGGATGGATTTTCCTGCTGGAAGTGTGAAAAGGCACCAGTCAAACACAGGATTAAACACACCCTGACATGGACAGGCACCCCAGGGATCTGTAAAATCAGGAGAACATCCAAGAAAATCTCCTGGAAGCGGGGCCTGAGCCAGCTCTGAGAAATCCAAACTCTTTGTGGAGAAGTCACAGGTGCACAAACCCCAACCAGTTCCAAGAAGATGCAGGAGGAGGGAATTTTCTGCTTCATTCCCTCCATGGAATGTTGTATTTCCTTCTGTTCCTTCCTGGGCACTCCATCTCCTGATTAGGAATTTTTTGGGGATGGAAAAGCTGATTTTTGCAGAGGTTTTTGCATCTTCAGTCACTCAATTTAGGAACATTTAGTGCCATTCCAACCCTTCCCTGGAAACGGAAGGTCTTTAAAGAAAAATCCTTGTCCATCTGACACCGTTTTCACATTCCCATCTGGATTTTCCACCAGAGCAGCTCCTGCTTTTCCCTGCACCCAATTCCAGCGCTTCAGTTTTCCTCCTTGCTCTGGATTTGGATTTCATTAGCTAAAAGGACACAGCCTTTCCCTCTCAGAACAAACTGCTCCTCTGAATTTCTCATTCCTGAGGAAGGTAATATTCACGTTTCCTAGGAAACTTAGAGCGCAGCTCACTGCAAACATCATCTTGGCATATTTGAGGAATTAAGGCTTCTCCTCCATCACAGGGAAAAAAATAATAATAATGACATTTGTCAAATCTTTTTCTCTTCATGATCTTCCCAGAAAGGGAATTGGACTCTCATTGTTCCCTTGGATCTGCTGAACCCTCGATTTGATGTCATTGCAGATATTGTAATTCTAAATTATTGCAGATATTTTGATTTGAAATGGTTGCAGGTATTTGAATTTGAAATTATTGCAGGTATTGCAATTCAAAATTATTGCAAGTTTTTGAATTCAAAATTATTGCAGGTATTTGCATTTGAAATTATTGCAGGTAACTCGAAATTATTCCCTGCAGCAGAAAGCACCTTCCTGGTGGCACTGAGGAGTCGTGTCACCCCCAAGGCCCAGGAGGAATTTTTGCTGAAGTAGGGAAGGCAAAATGTCAGTATAATCCATCTCCTGATGAATATCCTTCCAAGGAAAACCTGAGTCTGGAGTTCAGGGCAGCACTCCTCAGCCTTTGCCTTCCCAGCTGGACGCTGGGTTTGGATGATCCAAAGGGAGCTCCTTTGGCCACTTGAGAGCTTCAAAAACTCTTCAGAGGGTGGTTTATGCCCCCAGCCTGAATGAAACATCCCTTTCTCTCCTAACTCACTCCAGATGGAAGCTGGAACCACCTTGGACACAACATCCAACTTTAAATATTTATTATTTAATATTTAATAAAACTCTCAAAGGGAGGTCACACGTAGGAGCCCAGCTCTCACAGACACGGATTTACAACCCAGAAATCCTGTCCATTTTCCCTTTTCTCCCTTTCTCCGTTTCCATGGGAGTTGTCAGTCCCGTTAAACCCAAGTTTGTGTTTCAAACGAGAGAATTCCCAGCGTTTATTCCAGCAGGGCATGGACACATGGAATAAGATGTGCACAACTCCAAAGGGGGGAGGCTGTGCTCTGTGAAAATCATGGGATTTGGAGAGATTCCCCAGTGTAGGATCCTCCAGTGGTGCAATAGTTGAGGAAATGAGGATTTTCTGCAGATCCCACTCTTGGTTTGTCCAAAAGGAATCAATTCCCGGGTTCCACCATGTTCCCATTCCCAGGTTCCACCATATTCCCATTCCCAAGTTCCACCAGGTTCCCATTCGCAGGTTCCACCATGTTTCCATTCCTCTTTGTGGAATGAAGAGGATAAAACCCCCCAGGCTGTCCTGAGGGATTCCGAGAGATTCAGGATGTGGGACAACCTCGGGGTCTTTACTGGCTCCACCAATCACAAAATCCTTGGAGTTCCTAAGGTACAAAATGAGAGCCACAACGGAATTTTCCACATTTTCTGCATCCCTTTCCCGTTTAGTTCATCCATTCATGGCTCTTTCCCCAAAATATCGCTGGAATTTCTGGAAGTGCTGATGCTTTACTCACATCCTGCTCTTTGCGGGAGCAGAATCACGGCTATGCAAAAATTTTAGTTGGGGGGAAAAAATCCCTTTTAATAGTTCTATCCAAAAAAAAAATAAAAAAGAGAGAGAAGGAAAAATTTGCTTTTTCTGGGATTATCCTCCTCCTGCTGAACACCAGACCCAGCAGAGCACTGGTCCCCAGTGCTCCCAGTGTCAGGCTCCAACTGGGAGCTGGGCTTTGCTCCTCTGGGCGCTGCCCACGCTCAGCAAAGTTAATTAATGACAACAGAATCTCCTGTGGACAATGGGGGCTCTGTTCCTGCAGATCCCGGGATAAATACTTTATTCCTGAAACCAGAGCTCCCAAAGTGATTTGCCTTACAGGAGTAACTTTCCCTTATAATTAATTGATTGATTACTTAGTTAATTACTCGGTGACATGACCGCTCAGGTGTTTTATGGTATTGGTGGGGTTGATAAGGATCTCATTGAGTGTTTGGAGCTGCTGGAATCCCTGCTCCAAATCCTGTTCATTTATTTGGATGGATTTTTTTCCCCCACTTTGGTCTGATCCTTCTTTTAGTCACAAATTTTGCACTCTGTAATTTTTTTTGGTGATGATTAACAAAAAAAAAGAAAAAAAGAAAATATTGAGTAAACCAGGTGAGTTTTGCAGGTTTTCCAGCATTTCCTTCCTTCCTTCCCTGTGGCTCCATCAGGATGGCTCCGGCTCCTCCTCCGGGGAAATTTAAGGTCTGAAAATTCTGTGAATGAATGAATTAATTGATGCTTGAAAGTTCTCATGAATAACTGTGCTCCATCTAGATGTTTGTTCATGCTGTCTAAATAAAAAATAGTTCATTATAGTACATAATTAACTCAAATTCTAGTGCAACATTTCTTAGAAAAATTGCGGGTATTAAGGCATTTTCTCCTAAAAAATGATTTGGGTTTGTTTTGCTTCTCGCTACCATTTCCATAGGAAAAATATCATTACAATAAACATTCAGCTCGTTAAAGTTTCAGTTCGGGTTTTGAGCAGGTTTCATTCCCTCTGAGCAGCTCGGGTTTTAATGATTCATTTCAGAGTAGCAATAGAACCTGCCCATTTGGAAGCAAAAATTCACCAAAATTGTGGTTTGAATTAACCTTCTTAACCAAATAAAAGAGCTTTTTGTCATGAATATCAACTACAGCACTACCAGAAATTGATTCATTCACCCAAATTTAAAACTCCATCCTTAAAAATGATTTTTTTTTTTTTAATTTCCATTAAAAGCAAGAATGGACTCAGCTCCCTTTTCTTTCATAGGAGCTGAACTAAAAGATGGCTTTTCTTCTTTTGCCCTGTAGGCTTCAATTAACTGTTACCTTCGTTTTTTTCCATGTCTGGCTCACAATTAAAACCAATGACAAATAACTCCTACAAAGTCCATTTCCCAAAGTCTGATCTCAGAGCGAATTTTTAAGGAATAATACGAAAATCCAGGAACCTTCAGGAATTTGAGCGTCAAACTTTTCAGGGCTTCCCTCTGGGTTTTCACAGAACATTTCACTTTTAAATAATCTCCACCTGGGATCACAACACAGAAGGACATGGAAAAAAGGAGCGGGTGGAAGAGCCAGGAAGGCGGGTTTGTTTCATGGATGAGCAGCTCTCATTTTCGTCCCTAAAATGAAATATAAACTTCTTGTATCTCTTTTCTTCCCTGCATTAAGTGCCCTGCATTCACCTGGCCACTCAATACCTTCGGTTTCATCTTTCCAACACAAAAGTCCTTTTTTTTTTTCCCCCTCCTCTTTTCTCTTCCTTCTCCTCCTATTCAACTCCAGCGGCGTTTGGGAGAGTGGAAAAATTAATTGATTTTCCCTAATGGTGTCCCAGTGAGCAGATCAGGTGAACTGTGGGCAGCAGCTGCACTTGAACTTGGGAGCGTGCAATTGAAAATTGGGCACTCATTGGGTTACTGCCCCTGAGCTGGAGATTGGCCCCCTCCCTGAGGTGCTTTAGAAAGAGAAGACTCATTAAAAAAAATCCAGAGAAATTCTAATATCCATGTGGATGTGAAGGAAAGGAGGACGGAGATCATCCTGATTTGTTTGAGAAATAATACAGAAGTTAGGACTTCTGGAAGTCTAGAAGAGTTTGGTTTAGAGATAATGAAATGTCATTTTTGGAACTTGGTGGTGTTAAACCCAACCTCAGTGTTCTGGAATTGTCTCAAGAACCAGAAAGTGAAACAGAAACATGGAGGAAAAAACATAAGTTTTAAATTACCGCAGAGCGATTAATCATCCAAAGCACCAGGAAAGTATCAAAGTATTAAGATGAAGAGCACTTGGAATAACATTTTTAATTTAAAAGATAATTTCACCCCAATGAGAACCTTGATTTTGTTTTCACCTTAAAGCTGACAGTGTGTGTGAATATTATCGTTTTGTTTTGGTTTGGTTTGTTTTGTTTCTTCTCATACCCCATGTTAAACTTGGGTCATTTCACTTCCAGGATCTGCTCAGATCCTCTTAGAAAACAACAAAAACCACATTTTAGGTGTTCCTAAAATAGAAAAGTGGAACCAGTGTTTGGCCCATTGGATTTTTCCATTTGAAATCATCGATATTTTGCAATCTGGATGAAGCTGGGGATGTTTGTACTCTGAAATGTCAGCCAGCATCTCCCAATTTCACATACTTGTCATCATTTTACAGCCCCAGGTTCACATTACAAACTGGCAGCGAAGCTTTTCAGGTCATCTAAATATTCTTCTTCTTCTCTTCTTTTTTTTTTTTTTTTTTCCTCCCCTCTCTCTGTCTCCTTTTACCTAAATTCTTAAATTTCAAAGGAAATCCAGAGAGAGATTGGGATTTCAGGGAAATGTTTCACCTTGGTGTTGCTCCTGGTATTCTAAGTCAGGCACAGCTCAGGAACCAGAGGGCACTGAGGGAGAAAAAAAGGCACAAAAATGATCTGAAAATCATGGAATGGTTTGGGTTGGAAGGGACCTTAAAGCCCATCCCTAAATCCATGGGCAGGGACACCTTCCACTATCCCAGGGTGCTCCAAGCTGGTCTTGGACATTCCAAGATTGATTCCAGCAGCCACAGATTCTCTGGGAATCTGGAATTCCAGTGCCCCACCATCCTCACAGATTCCCCTTCCCTGAACAGAGGGACACAGGGCTCAAGTTGTGGTTTAAACTCTGGAGTGAGGAGCAGCCAAGAAATTAGTCTGGAAAAGGTGGGAGAAAACCCTGCACGTGGTTCTCACGTGATCCTGTGTCCAAAGAAAAATCTCTTCTCCAAGAACTGGGAATTGCCTCCAAGGTCAAGGTTTTCTCTGTGTTTTGAAGATGTATTTTGTGGATGTCAGAGGGAGCCCTGTGCTCTGTCACAGTCCCAGCACCTCCCAGGGCAGGAGGAGCTCCCCTGACACTTGTGGAGCCCAAATGCACAAAAACCCTGCGCCCAGACCCTCCAAACATTTCAGAAGAGTTTTCTCTTCTGGAAAACACAGCCATGGGTTGGATTCCTGCATGAAAGCTCTTAAAATCAAACAGCGCCACAACCTAGAGCCCTACAAACCACTAATTCCATTTATTCCTCTCCTCCTGGAGCCTGCCTGCAAGGGCTGGAGGGGGAAAAAGAGGGACAATTCCTCGTGTTCCAAGTGCCCATGAGAGCACAGAGGAAAAAGCTACTGCAGGTCACCTCTCCTGTCCTCTGGCAGAGCAAATCCATTCTCCTTTCCCTATTTATTGCCTGATATAAAATATAAAAACTTTCCCTGCCCAAATCCTGAAGCTTTTGCTGCTCGGTGCTCCGAAAGTGAGAGGATTTATCCCTTGTACTGCCCTGGATTAGCAGGAAGAGCCACTCTGGATGTCCCTGGCACGGATGGACAGCAGAGTTTTTCCATCCACCAGCCAGGGGCAGAAAGAAGCGGCTTTAGTGAGCTTGGTTTGGGACAGCTCAGCTGTGCAGGGCTGCGGAAATCAGGTGGAATTCCTGCTTTTGTCAGACTGCCCGAGTGGAAGAGCTCACTCCTTGCTTTGAGCTTGGCTTCTGGAGGAATTTTTGGGCTCCAGTGACAAGCTGGCATTTCAATAATGCCAATTCTTCCCCAGCACTGCCCCTTGGGCAGAGCTGCACAGTCTTCATCGCTGTTCTTCCCCTTTTGTGGCCTGATTTCCTGGGGCAAGGAGTCAGCCCTGGAAACTCAGCCAGGCCTGGCTCATTCCAGGTGAGCACAGGGAGGAATTATCCTGGCAGGAGGAGGAAAAGGAGTGACAAAATCCCCACCTGTCCTCATCCCTGAGCAGCAATTCCCAGCTCATCCCTCCCTCTGCCTGCCCAGGGAATATTCAGCCTTTGAACAGAAGAACTCCACAGAAGGAATATTTTCAAAAGATTTCACAGCCAGGGATTCAGGATTAAACACAACATTTTCCTGCTTTTACCAGACAGAATTCCAGGAGAGACAGGAACACAGGGATGGGTTTTTACCTCAGAGGCACAGAGTAGTGTGAGTTAGACTAAGACTAACCAGACTAAAACAGTGATTTCTGTACGAGGATTTAAGGTCTCTCTAAATGAGGTAAAAACCCCATTTCCATACATCAAAGAAGGTGGAGTAGGAACCTTCATCCTCATAAAAATGGGATCAGGAAGATCCAGCTTTATCCAAGGTCAGAGTTTGTTACACCTTCAATTATTTTTAGGTTTCAAGAGAACCAGTTGCCACCTCCTGTGCATAATAAAAAGTCAGCTTAGGTATTAATATCAAGATAAAATCAGGTATAAACCAGGTTGGTTTTTTTTTTTCTTACAGAGACTCTTTCTGTGATGCCAGGAGTCTGATGTAAGAGGAAATGTAACTCAGGTGTAACCAAGGCAGTCAGTGCCATCCCAAGGGATCCAGGTGTGTTTATATCATTCCTCTCGGGCTGCAGATCCGCCCTGGAAGGAGTAAAACACAAATATTCCCAGAGAGGGAGAGATCCAAGGCTCAGTGTGGCTGAGAAAACTCTTTGCTAAGGGCCAGGGGCAGCAAGGAAAAGGGTTCACAAAATGGTTGAAATCCCACAAAAACCCGGATCTTTGGCATTGGGAATTATGCACAAACTTGATTCTTCCTCAAAGTACAAATATTATACAAATTAATGGATGATTAATCACCTGATGGGATAAACTCTTGGTAATGCCCAATTATGGCAAGAATATTGGTGAGTGTCTTAGGAACACTCACCTTTGGAAGTTTCCTCCCAAATTTGCCTGAAACCACGACACAGGGGAGCACAGCCCACAGCAAACCCTCTCCCTAAGCCCAGTGATTCATCCTTGGATCCCTGAGGATGTGGATTCACGGTGTCTTGGGTTGCAATGCAGGATGTAACCGAAAGTTTGTATTCTGTTGCCAGCTGTTCAAACCAGGTGGGGCAGTGTTCTTTATCCCTTCCAGGACCCATCCTCCCTCCAGGGGATCTCTGCTGTCCATGGGCCATCCAGGCTCACTGCAGGGCTGATACAATCCCATCATCCCATGGGGAGAGGCTCCACCCAGGGGGAGGAGCCCAGCATTCCCACCTGGATCAAACCTGGCATTCAGAACACCAGCACAGCCTGTGTGCACTGGATTCCCAGAGGAATATGGACCCATCCCAGCACCACTGGGCCCTTCTCCAGGATCATCTCTGCTCCAACAGAACCACATCTGCCACTGCAGGAGGACTGGATTGGGCTGACACCAACACCCTGACCAACAGGGGGTCAGGGCGTGTTCTGACTCTGTTTGTTTACTTTTTTGTACTACTGTATTTTAATTTTAATATTCCTACTAAAGAACTGTTGTTCCTATTCCCATATCTTTGCCTCAGAGCCCCTTAATTTCAAAATTACAATAATTTGGAGGGAGGGGGTTACGTTCTCCATTCCAAGGGAGGCTCCTGCCTTCCTTAGCAGACACCTGTCTTTTAAACCAAGGCAGTGAATGAGCCAGGACAAGATGTCCTGGCCGTGGAGCATCCCAGTGTTCCCAGTTTTTCAGTGGAAAGGGTCTCTGTGCTTTCCTGTCCCTACAGCCTGGAAGGGCCCCTTTGCTCCAGCTGCCTGAACTTTGGAGAGCAACTTTCCAAGCCTGAACTTCCTGCCTTGTGATTCCTGCAAACCCTTCCCAGCCATTCCAGCTGATCTTGCATGGACTGGGACAGCTCCAGAGGAGTTTGCAGCCACGGAGAGCAGAGTTTGGTGACTCCACCACTGCCAGGATCACCAGGATGGGCAATAAAACACAAAATCCTGCCCTAGGCTCCAGAGCAGGGTCTGGCTGCTTGCCCTTGTGCCTCTGAACTGCTTTTGGAATCCCTGCCCTGCCCCAAGTGAGGAAAATTATCCTAATTAGACACTTGGAAAGAGTTCCCAGTGAGCTGCTGGATCCCGATCCTTCCCTAGGTCACTGCAAAACAATTTCACACGAAATTCAGACTGCACAAAGCATCATGAGCTCACAGAAACTCTGACACAGCTTTGTGTGCTCCCCAGTCTAGGTCATGTTGGGGGCTGGATAAAAGGCAGATGAGGAACCTCCTGTTATTTTTGAAGTCATTCTTGTAGGTATTGTTTTCTCCTTCAGCTCACACCTGCACCCTGTGAACAACCAGAAGTAGATCTGCTCTTTTCTTTATTCCACTTTCAGATGATGATGAATTGAGCAGGTTCTGCCTGTCAGCTCTGTTTATTGAGATGGACCAAACCCAGAACGCAAACAAACCCAAACCAGAGGAAGTTCAGGGTTGCAGCCAGACCTTTTACCTGTTTTCCCTTTCAAATGACCCAAATCCAAATTTTAGGAACATTTCCATCAGGTTTTGATCTATTTTTAATTACTAAGACTCCCAGCCTCGTGCTCAGAAGGAGATAAAATACAGATATAAAGATCTGGCTGCTCCTCCACAATCTTTTTTCCAGAGTTGTGCAACCAAGGCAGTTTTTATGACCACGGTGGTGTAAATTAGCCAGAAACAGGCACAGGAAGAGGGATTTAGCACCAAGAAGATGGATTTAGTACCAGGAAGATGGATGTGACATGTTCAGTCATCATTTTCTGTCTCTGACCCATCCTGTGACTCTTTCCCAGTAACTTTGCCCCAGTCTCCAAGAGCAGAAATAGTGGGAATGTTTTTCCCTCATGGGCTGTCTCACGTTCTGGGACTTTTTTGCATCCCTCAACATATAGTTAGAATTCCAGTTCAGCACAACTGAGGGCACAAAATTGGAGAGCAAATGAAGATTGTTGGTCATGGTGATCCCTCTCTGAGGGCAACGGGGACAAAACGTGTAACTTCTGTCGGATATTTTTCCAGGGCTGTTAATGATTTTTGTGTCTTGAAGGTTGGATTTTCATCAAAATCTCAAAAAATAGAAAAGAAAATAGAAAAAAAATAGAAAAATAGAAAAATTCAGCATCATTTTTTTATTATTCGGTAACATTTGTTTTCTTGTGGCTAATGGCTGGTTTATTTTGCAGAAAACATGTCTAGCTTTGCTCTTAAGGACACTTTCAGTAAAAATCTCATGAAAAGGAGAAGAAAAACCTGTTCAACCTCTGAACTTGAGTCTTACCGCAGATTTAATCTTGATTTGAAATTAAATCTCAGATTTAATCTCTATTTGAAATTAATGTGAACAGCTTTGGGCTTGTGAAGGTTTGGAGTGCCCATCCCTGGAGGTGTCCGAGGAAGGGCTGGAGGTGGCACTCAGTGCCCTGGGCTGGGGACAAGGTGGGCATTGGGCACAGCTGGGACTCCATGGCCTTGGAGGGATTTTCCAGCCTCAGGGATTCTGGAATTCTGTGATCTCCACCCTGGAGAATCCCCAGACTGGATCCATGGCCTGGGTGTTGGTCTGATACTCATCCTACAGGACCCAACTTCACACTGGTCACCAGTGGCACCAAAACAAGGGGGGAGAAAGAACAAAACCCAAAAAGAACTGGATATTCCTTCTCTCCCCTCTCCCAATCCCAAGCTTGGCATTTTTCCAAGATCCAAACCCAAAAGGTGTGCTGGGCTGCAGATGACCTCACCTGCACAGGAAAATCCAGTTATCCAGCACTGCCTTTCACCTTTTCTTTCCCCAATAATTTAATCCATATGAAAAACAGCCATGCTCCAGGCACCAATGGGATGGGACTGGGGAAACGTGGAAAAAAATCACCTCTTACTCAGGTGCTGACTCTGATCAGCCAACAAACCGACCCAATTTCTGCCAGAGGTTACAGCTGCACACAAATTCAGGGTTAGTGTTTTCATGGTCGTGTTCCAGCTTTGTTATTCCCTTCTTTTTTGTCTAATATTCTGGTGTTTGAGGGAAAATTTTCAATTCCAACGGGGTAATAGGACTAAAAAGATAAATAAACTTAGCCCAGGACGACTCTTTTTACTCTCTGAAGGATGTTCTGGCTCCCAGTTTTGGGCAGGCTCCATCCCAGACCAGGCTGCTCCAACACCAGGGCCCTGCTGCCCTTTTGGGAAGTTTCTCTTGGTAACTGATTTGAGGAAAATCCTCTCTGCTCCCTGATTTTCCAACAGCATCACGAAGAGTTTGGGGACAATGACATCTTGCCTCTTTGAAAAAAAAAGAAGTTCCATGCTCAGAGGGAGACTTTTGGATCTTCTGGAGAAGTATTCCACCCAAAACCAGCTCTGGGTCACAACATCCACGATCACAGCAGTGACACAGAAAGCCAAAACCTCTCCCAGAAATCCCCTGAATCCAACCCACTCCACCTCAGGACTGAGAGCAGAGCTGGGCAGGAGAGGCTTTTATTCTAAATTCATCTCGGCCTGGATGTTTTGGTGAACTTGTCTGTTTTATAATAAATATTTTCCCCCTAAAATTATGGAATTGTCTGTTTCATTTCAAGCTCTTTCTTCACCCCAGGCTCCAGAAAGAGCAATGGTTTTTTAATGTGGAAATTTCTTGCACAGGTTCCTTCGTCCCGTGAGCCAAATCCCATTTTTCTGTTTCTTAAAGATTTATTTATTGATCCTTTCTTGGCCCACCTGATGAGTTACACAACCACATATCACAGAGGGGATGTAACCAGCAGTTTAAAAACCTTACAAAAAGGGCCTGGAAGCAGCCAAAGCAGCTTTATCAGCATCACTCTGATTTATTTAGCACAGCCAATGATTTACTGCAGCCTTTGGTTTATGCTCGAAGCATTTTTTCATTCTTTTTGTTCAGATTTTTTGCTTTTTTTTTCTTTTTATTCGGGTCTCTTCTGAGAAGTCGACACACGCAGCCACTATTGTTTTCTATTCTCATCTTTTCAAACTTTCAGGGTTTAAATCATCTCTAATAAATAAAAAAATCTTGCAGTTGAAACACGGGAAGGAAAGTTTTTTTTTTTCTTTCCAGCTACTCCTGACCATAAGGCACGTTAAAGGTTTGGGTTTTGGGTTGTTTTTTTTTTTTTTTTCTGCTTTCTGCTTCTGTTTGGTTTGCAATTAAGAAACTACTTGAATGAGAAAATAAATGTAAATATAAATATAGAAATGTAAATATATGTGCAAATATATAAATGTAAGCATAAATATAAATATATAATTATAATTATAAATGTAAATATATAAATATAAATATAAATATAAATATAAATATAAATATAAATATAAATATAAATATATATATATATATATATATATATATATATATATCTCCAATCCTGGATCCTTTATTACTTCCAAAGCCAAACTTCCTTGAAGTTCCTGACAGATCCCATCTTTTTTTTTCCCCCTTTGCACACTAAATTCCCAATCTCAGCTCAAGCTGGAAGCGCTGAACTGGCCGAAGGAACATTTTAACCCCCATGAGATCTCCAGTCAAATTTTGGCAGCCTGGGGAAACCTAAGCTCGAGATATTTCGGGAAGGTACCTAAATTAATTTTCTCATACCTCTGTCATCCATCAGTGGGACGGACTGTGAAGCTTTGTCCTTCATAAAGTCTTTGCCTGGGGCGATTCTGGGGAATTCCTTTGGTGTCATGGGGGAGCTGACCCTGCCAGCAGCTGCACAGATGGTGAAGGAGCAGATCCTCCTTTGCCTGGAAAAGCTGGAACTTTACCAACTTGTTTTTTATATTAGAGATCCTGTGATTTTGACAAATCCTCCTGTGAGGCAGGGAAGGGTGACTGGGCACGGTGGGGATCTGGTGATCCTGGAGGTCACAGCTTGGATCTGGTGATCCTGGAGGTCACAGCTTGAATCTGGTGATCCTGCAGGTCTTTTCCACCCTTCAATGGTTCTGTGAGGTTGGGTCAGGCCTGCCTGAGAGTTGGGAAATCAAATTTGAGAAGTGGGAATGATTTATCGAGAGCGTTGGCAAAGTCCAGGTGAGGACACAGAGCTCTGGGCTCCTCCTGCAGTGCCACAACCACCAGAGCCTCCTTCCCTGTCCTTTGTGAGCAAAAAGCTCCTGGGTCACCTCTCCTGGGGCAGATTTTCCACGGCTGTGACTTCTGGCGTTTTTAAAAATGCTCTCTTGTGCTGCCTCCACGAGGTTTTCCAAACAAGCCCACCCCATCACAAACCCCGTGCTCCTCACGGAGCATTTTGTGCTCCTGTGCAGGTTTCAGAGCCCTCTCAAAGATTAAATTCACCCCGTTGCCAAAATGCTTCCGAGTGCCAGGCATGGAGCGAGCAGTCTGCAGGGAGAAACTGCTCCATGCTCCTCAAGTGCAGCTCTAATCAATTTTCCAATTGATGAACGCTCTGGATAACTCCCACCCCTCCCATTCCCAAAGACATAAACAAGGCACAGACCATCCTGGGATGGAATCCCAACCAGAGCTCTGAAATCCAGCGCATTATCTCACGTTGAACACACTCCTGGAATTCCTCTGCTCTCTGTTTAATTGAAGTGTGACACACAAAGCAAAGGATGTTAATTGAATTTTATAGCTCCCAGTAGCTGCCAGGTTGTTGGAGGTGATTTTTGCTGAGGGGGAAATTTATCTTCTCAAGCTTTATTTCTTTTTGGGTTGGAAGCACTGAAGGAGCCCTCGCTCGGAGAGACACCACATTTATTTATTGGCTTTGCTGTCTTGCAGCTAATGGCTGGTTGATTTTGCAGAAAACATGTCTAGCTCTGCTCTTAACGACACTTTCAGTAAAAATCTCATAAAAAGGAGAAAAAAAGCCTGTTCAACCTCTGAACTTGAGCCTTATCTCAGATTTAATCTCGATTTGAAATGAGGGCTGACTCCTGACCTCTCTCATCTGAACCTCCCAGCACCTGCCAGAGCTCTTTGGTGAAACCCAGCTTTTATTTCTGCTTGTAACCAAGCCTGAATTTGATTTACAGTAATCCCTTCTAGGAAAGGCTGCTCTGAACTTGGGCTTGGCTGTGCCTGATCAATTAAGAGAGGAAAAGAGCTGATTAGAGCTCCTCTGATAGTGGGGCCTATCACAAACCACCCTGCATCGATTTGGGCTGCTCGGGAGGGCTTTTCTTACACGCTGGGTATTGATCAGCACCTACAAATGAAGACATTGGGGAAGTAATTGCTCCTCCTGCAAGGCCCTGCCATAAATTTAAAACGTGGCAGCACTGAAAGTGTGATCCTCAGTAAACACATTTCACTGCCCCGGAGGTTTGGGGCTTATCAAAAACACCTGGGCCTGGAAGTGCCATTTCACAGGTCCCTTTCTAATGTTTGTGTCACCAGCTTCAATCTCAGCTGGCAAAAAAGGTATTAAATTTAAAAAAAAAAAAAAAGGGGAGGGGGGGAATTCGGTGTTTTGAGGCAACTCTACTTATTTCCTTCCTGCCACTGTGGGGGGTAGCTCAGGCCCCAGTCTGTGCACTGGGAGATAAATTTCAAAACTGTTATACTCATTTCTAGATATAAGTACGTATTGATGTCCTCTCTAATTGTTTCAGTAATTTCTTGCAAACTCTCGAGGAGCAGCACCTCTTGGTTTCTTGTTGTTTGGTTAATTTGGGATCCACCAGCAAGGAAAAAAAAAAGGTCAAATATGGCACTGAAAACAGAGTTCATCATTTCTTGTGTGTCTCCATGTTTTCCGGGAAAAGACAGAAGATTCCTTCGCAGGTTGATTAGAGGAGCTAATTACATTTTTATTAATGGGCCTGCGAGGTTTTCTTAGTAGTGGAGTCGCCAGGCCTGCAGCAACCCAGGGCTGATTTTTGCTTCTTGTTGTGCTCTGAGGGTTGGTGTTCATCAGAGGGACAAGGTGAACTTCGTTAACGAAAGACTGGGGTCAGTATGGAACCTCTGGTTTAATTTTAACAGGATTTAACAGTAGTTAACAGAGCGTGGGGAGGAAAAGGAGAAAATTAAAAAGAAAAGGAGATGAAAGGGTGACACAGAATCTTAAAATCACTGAAGAGACCACGGGCAGGGATATCTTCAACTGTCCCAAGGTGCTCCAAGCTTCATCCAGCCTGGTCTTGGAGACTTCCAGGGATCCAGGGGCAGCCACAGCTTCCCTGGGAATCTGCCACGGCCTCCCCACTGATGCCTGAAGTTTTCTCTTCCCTGTATTCCAGGTCCTGTGCTGCCCAGGGGTGCAGCTCTGAGCTCACAGTCAGTGTCACTCAGCTCTGCACACAGCAGGGACACAAAACAAATCCTTTCCCAAAGGGACACCAAGGACAACTTTCAGCCCCAAAGCACAAACAAGGCTGGCTGGAGGGAGGAACAAGAAGGATGGGACCTCACAACCTGCAGCTGCCATTGGACAATTCAACCCCAAGGTGCAAATGGACCAAAACTCATCCAAGTGTCACACCTGGTGACCCTTTGTCCATTTGGGGACCATTTTGGGCCCACCTTGGGTGTAGCCCTGGCCAGGCTCTTGTCCTGCCCAAGGTGGATCCTGGAGGCCTTTGAATAAATCTCTGCTTTATTCTCCAGCTCTGTCCAGCCTCTGTTCCAGCTCAGCCTTCCCGAGGCATCACCACCCTCACTGGGATGAATTTCTTCCTAAAACCTTTGTCTGTGGAGCAGCAACCACAACATCTCCCAGTATCTCTGCTTCCAGAAAAGTTTCCAGAGCCCTGGGAATGTCCCTGATCCAGACCCAACCCTTGTCCTGTGAAGCCTCCTTGGTGACAGAGCCAGCAGCTGGCAGAGGTATAAAATTCAATTCACATCTTTTACATTGTGTGGGTTCAAACTGCATCCTCCTCATCCCCACGACAAGGAAATGGAGCTCCTTCAATCCCCAGCACACTCCTGCCTAATTGTGAGCGATCTGCTGAGGCCTCCAGGGAGAAACCTGGAATCGGAGGTTGCTCCTGGCCAGTGTTTGCATTAAAATCCACGCCAGTTCCCTGTATTTTATGCAGAAATCTCACTTGATGTGCTTGAAGAAGAAATCCACCCCTTTCTACACAGAACGTTTGTTTATTGATTATTTTACCACGCATTTGTTTGACGCCACAGTTCTGTCTTCCGCGGGAGGAAGAGGAAGAACAGAGGAAAAATGACACGTCGAGTCTGAGGGGAGAATTCCTGATTCTGCCTGGGAATGGGAGCTGAGCAAGCAGAAAACAAAACCTGCTCTGTAGAAACGCATCCCAGATGTAGTTCCAAGTTGTTAAACAGCAAAACTCTCTATGATTTGATAAAAACGATTTGATAAAAACAATTGGATAAGGAACCCTGTCTGTTGGCCGCAAGTTTCACTAACCCAGGGCCCTCATGAACAATTCCTATTTTTGAATTAATGAATAATGTGCACAGTGTTTGATAAGCTGCCTCCACCAAGCCATGCAAGCACAGAATGTACAATCCTAATTAGCTGCTTTGCCCAGCTACTTAAAATGTTTTGCCCATGCCAGCAAATGTAAATACACAATTAGGACGTGCTCAGTTAAAAGGCAAAGCAAGATAAAGTACAGCTATTATTAGCCAGAACAAAAATCTTCACGATCTTCATCACAGGGAGGGCTAATTAGGTTGGTAAAATGTGCAAATGAGCTCAGCTGATTGTTTAGGGCTTGGAAAGTCCAACACTGAGTGTGTTGAGGGTTGGGTTTGTGATTATTGGTTCTGGGAGCCGCTGTCTGTGAAAATAATCAGCATTAGGAGGTTGTATTAACAGGAATTAGGAAAGGAGTGACAGGAGATCTTCATGGCAGATGAACCCCAAAAATGTCAACTGTTTCAGCTGGTTTGTGTGGCTGGGTGTTTTTCTACTTATATTTGGGGAGGAAATAAAATTCAGCTCATTGTCAGCTTGGTTTAATGAATAAAGCTTGAGGGGAAAATGGAAAAAGCATTTTTTCTTTCTCTCTTTGGGCATTTGCCCATTCCCTATCTCAAAACCCTGGATTTCCCAGCGCTCCAGATTGTCTGGGATTAGGAAATGCTTCAAGAGTTAGAGGCAGAGAAGATAAAGAGGAACTTTCTTCCAGGGAATTTGAAGCATCCTGCTGTGGATGTTTTACTTTCAGGTTGGAGGTGATTCCCCTCAACCTGAAACACAAGGTCTGCTACAGCCGCCTGGCAAATTCTTTGCTGTCAAACACACATCTAATTAGAACTAATTAAAAGAGGGGCTCTTTAATTTCCACTGCAAAGGTTTCGGTGTTTATCCAAAGGCTGATTTTGCCAGCTCCAGTTGGTCCTGCTTCTCCCAGGAGTATGCACCCAAAATTTGTCCACCCGAATTCCTCAACTGAGGACGCACCGTGGACACCTGGCAGGGTTGGTCAGAGTGGAAGTGACACCAAAGCCACCACCAGAATCCTGATTCAAGGCCCTGCTGGTTCTCTAGTGGTGGCTTCGTGTAGCTTGGTGTCCTTTTGGGTCTGTCCCTGTGAGGGGCATCAGCAGCTAGGATTCCTGGAGGAATGAACAGGAATGTTGGGGGAATAAACAAGTGGAGGCAAAGCAGAGACCACCACTCACCCCCTCAGTGAAAGCACCTTTTAAAGCAAATTCCTATTTACAGCCGTGGCTTTGTTAAAGCTAGCTTTAATTGCATAAAATACTAATAAAGCTTTATTGGTGTTTATTAGTGTTACATCTCTCCCTCCCTCCCTTTCTTCACTCCTCATCTGAATTTTAATTGTGGTTTCTTTTGCACACCCCTCCAAATCCGAGGGGGTTCCAGCAAAGCCAGAGAGGAGCAATTGGTGCAGTTTGACCCGGGCCCAGATAGGCTGGGTTTGCCTCGTTAAGCGTGCCTGCAGGCTGATTAAAGCCGAGCCCATTCTTCTCATCTTACAGGCACTCGGTGTCTGTGGGATATGAGACACCAGAGAACGCCTCCTGTGCCCCTGATCCTTCAACTGCGTGTCAAAGCAGCCTGGCCGGAGTGAGGTTTCATCTTTCCCGAGGTGTTGCCAGGTGCTAATTAGCCTCGGGACCTTGTCAAAAGGGAGAAAGTGCAGGAAAAGATTTCAGTGGAGATCGGCTTCTTGCCCGCTGTGTACAACTCAGCCCTGCAGGAGTCTTGCCGAATGTATTCCCGTTTTGTGCTTCTTCCAGGGATGGACTCTGCACTTAACAGAAGTACCTGTTGCTGACCGAGTGGATATTTTCGCAGGCTGGATATCCACATTCCCCATCTAGAGCTGTCAGTAACATCCCCAAAGCAGAGAGCAGACAGAGCGATGTTTACATCCACACCCCCCCTTTTTTTCCTTTTTTTCCTTTTTTTCTTTTTTTTTTTTTTAGTTTGGCTCAGCTAAGGAAAACTTCCATCCTGGACCTAAAAACGGGTTTATTAGACCACTCTAAAACAATAAGGGAGCACAGCAAGTTCCCCAGTCCCAGGGGAAAGCGGGCAGGGCTGAACCAAGCCACAGGTCCTCGTGTCCTAGTCTCGATTCAATTCCCAGTGTCGTCATGGAAAGCAGTGGGAAGAGCCCTTGATTCCCCGATAGCCTCAGCCCTACGTGCTCCAGCCTTTCTAATAGAGGCCTTTGGGGAACTGCGTGTGGATTTGGCCCGGCCAGGCACCCCTTTTTTATTTCTTTTTTTCTGTTTCACTGCTCCACTGGCCGCGAGGGAAGGAAGTGGCGAGGGAGAGGGGTCGGTGCCCGGCCGCAGGGGCCCGGCCGCTCGCAGCATTCCCAGACTCCCGAGGATGCTCATAGCCTTGGCAGGCTGCTGGCTGCTGTGGGCTCACCTAAAAGTGCTTCTGGCTGCTGCCAAAGCCTTCCCAACATGCAGAGAGCCTCGTTTGTGGATAGCCGACCCTCCTTTCATCCCGTTTCCCGCTGCTCCGTTACCCCGTAACGGGAATCGCGTAATCACCGACAATTCCTTTTTTGGGGGGATTGCATCCAAAGCTTTTGGGCTTTTTCAGGTCATGTGTGCCAGACCTCAAAGTGACCTTAGCTAACAATCCCTTGTTTCTCTTCCTCTTTCGTGTACTTACTTTCCAGGATCGGTCTTTTTCCAACAATAATATTAATGTTGGCAGCCTGTCCCGCTCCGTTTTGCTCTGGTGTGTGTCTGGAGCAGAGAGGAGGAGGACAAAGCTCCCTGTCTTTAAAACTTTAATGCACTCCTCTTCCAGCCACACTTGGGGCCTTTTCTTTACATTTGTCGTATTCCTAAGCTGAAGATTGAAGGGTTTGTTGTGAGAGAATCCCGTGCCCAGCACCGGTGAGTGGTGCAGAATCCATCAGGGCTTTGCTGGGTTTGTTCCCATCACCTTCTGATATTCCCGACACAAAGGGCAATTCAGAACCGGGAGCATTAATACACAATCACTTTGTTTCAACTTTTTTTATTCATCCAGTGCATTCTGTGTTAAGAAAATAAATCACAAAAGAAGTCAAGTGCAGAATAATGCACAGACAGGGGAGCAGAGTGGGACAGAAATGGGAGGAGAGGCTGGCCCTGGAATGCTGTGCTCTGTTCTGATGGCTGCAGTCAAAACCAGCAGCTGGAAGTGACTGATTATAAAATTACAGCAAGAATTTAGATGGACCGGTTTAATAGCAGAGAGATATTCCTGCAGGAGTGAGGGAACCTTTTTATCACCTCAGAGCAAGGCTGGATGGATTTCCAGAGGATATTCCAGGCTCAAAGCCTGGACTCCATGAGCTGTGAATGGAGCACAGGGACCAAGCTAAGTGACACTTCACCTCTAACCTGAAACTTTCCTGAATCAGGAACAGAGAATTATTCCTTGAAATGAACAAGCTCCGAGCCATGATAGTTTTACAGCTCTGGCTGGACTGCAGGGTGGTTGTAACATTATTCCGATGTTTATTTCTAGTGAAAAGGGGCAGCTGAGCTCTGTTTGCACCCAGGGGTTCTATCAGTACCCTGCAGGGCAGGAGGGGCTGCTTTGTTCAGCAGGAATTTATTCAGTCATCCCTGGAGTGAAAAGGGAAAGGATGTGGGCTCTAAACCCCACTAGGGGAGAAGATTCTCTTTTCCCCGTCACCAAACCCTTCCAAACTTCCCTGGACACAATCACTGCTCCCCAGGAAGTGATGCCTTGGGAAGGCTGAGCTGGAACAGAGACTGGACAGAGCTGGAGAATAAAGCAGAGATTTATTCAAAGGCCTCCAGGATCCACCTTGGGCAGGACAAGAGCCTGGCCAGGGCTACACCCAAGGTGGGCCCAAAATGGTCCCCAAATGGACAAAGGGTCACCAGGTGTGACACTTGGATGAGTTTTGGTCCATTTGCACCTTGGGGTTGAATTGTCCAATGGCAGCTGCAGGTTGTGAGGTCCCATCCTTCTTGTTCCTCCCTCCAGCCAGCCTTGTTTGTGCTTTGGGGCTGAAAGTTGTCCTTGGTGTCCCTTTGGGAAAGGATTTGTTTTGTGTCCCTGCTGTGTGCAGAGCTGAGTGACACTGACTGTGAGCTCAGAGCTGCACCCCTGGGCAGCACAGGACCTGAAATACAGGGAAGAGAAAACCTCAGGCATCAGAAGGATGGGTCTCACCGTGCCCAGGATGGAGAACGCCGCTGTCACTTGTCACCGTCCCCGTTTTTTGGCGATTTAACAATAGGAACTGCTGGCGCTGGGCTGTGATGGCCGAGATAAGAGCGGGGCAGGGCAGCAGGGGCTGTTCCGATGTTCCGCTCGCAGAGAGCAGGGCAGGGCAGGAAGGGTGAGACGAGAAGCGTTAACGCTCCATCAGCTTATCTGACGGCTGGGACTGGGCTTTTCCTTGTCGTTTTTCCCGTGGACAAACACCGCTTTTCTTGCTCCTCCTCTCCCGGGAAGAGCTGATTGCCATCCTCCTTCCCTCCCTCCCTCCCCACCCAAACACCGCACCGTGCAGATGTTCCAGCTGCTGCTGCTTCCCTGGAGCCGTGAACACCAGCCCCGGGCTTCAACAGCATCATCCAGGCTCTGCAGCCCGAGTTTTGGGGAGAAATCACGCTCTTTGCCCATTTGGAGCTGTTTTTCCCATCACCTCAGCAAGCCTGAGCTATTTCCCCTGCCCGCGGTGCTCTGCTTTCTGATACTGCTGCACAATAAAGGGCCTTATCCAAGCCGTGTTTATTTATGACAGACTTTTATTTAGGGGGGAAAAAAAGAGATACTTTTTAGACAAAACAGATTTTAAGGGCAGTAAAACACTCGGTATCTTTCTGTCCAGAGGTTGCTGATGTTAAACAAATGAGGTTTTTTAGCTTTTCCTAGTGGCTGCCGTGTTCTGGGCTGCTGATGCCCTCCCAGTGCAAGGGATGCCTCACACTCAGCAGCAATTTCGGTTTGGCTGGGCCTTGAAATTAGTCCCTACCCTCGTGATGGAGCTGTCAGCATCTGCTGAAGGATCGTTTATTGTGCTGTCCCTTCCCATTCAGACAGGAAAGCCTCGCACAATAACTTCACCTCGAGGAGGAGGTCATGCCCAGAGTTCACCAAACACTGTCTGTACTCCTTTATTTATTGCTTAGCACCCCGATGCCCATCCCATAAGCCACAAAACAGGGGGAAGACAGTTAAAAATACTCTGCTTTGGCACATTCCCCCTGATCTGGCAGATTTGGGGTTGAGGCTTTTGGTTCATGTTGATGTGAAAAAGCAGGACAAAGCTCAGCTGGAGTTTCCCCGAGAGCCCCAAAGCAGAATCAGTGCAGGATTTACAGCTCTGCATCCAGCCCATAAATCAGGGAACTTTAAACCCAGCTCAGGTTTGCCAGGACAGCCCCAGAGTGCTCCACAGAGCCTTGTGCCCTACTCCTGCCCTGCCACTGATTTTCCACGTCCCATCCCTTTTGCCTCCACGGCCACCACCCCTCCTGTTTCCCTGTGTGTTGTCCCCAGCGTCCCCATGGCAGTGATGACCCTGCAGTTATCACTCGCAGCAAACGGTTCTTTCCCCTCCACATATTTTTATTTTTGAGTGTCAGATGTGGAAAAGCCAACAGGATGATCGCTCAGCATGTACCTTGTGCCTGCTGCCTGCTGGGAAGTCACAGCAGAAATGACAAATGGGAGAGGGAGGAATTCAGAAAACACCAAATGGCTCAAAAGGCAGCGAGGCAAACCAAGTCCAACCCTGCTGTGGTTTTGCTGGTCTTGATAGAGCTGCAAAACCAAGGGACAAATACTCAGATGTTCCACTGGTTTGTCAGCAGGCAATTGGTAAAAATCTTCTAGCACTTTTCCTTGAAGAATGATGATTATATTTTTTTTTTCTTGCCACAGAACTCCTGTGGGCACGACGAGGCGTTCCCCAAAGAGCACTGATGATCTCATCCCAGGAAACCTTTCTCCCAAGCAGGGCTCCCTCCTCACAGCACAACTGCTGGATCATTCTCCCTCTGCTCTGGCATCCACCAGGGTTTCCATGGGAAACATTTAACATTTTCTACCACACCTGCTCCATCCTGCCAAGGGGAGGATGTGCCACATGCCAGCACCACAGATGCCTGAAGTTTTCTCTTCCCTGTATTGCAGGTCCTGTGCTGCCCAGGGGTGCAGCTCTGAGCTCATAGTCAGTGTCACTCAGCTCTGCACACAGCAGGGACACAAAACAAATCCTTTCCCAAAGGGACACCAAGGACAACTTTCAGCCCCAAAGCACAAACAAGGCTGGCTGGAGGGAGGAACAAGAAGGATGGGACCTCACAACCTGCAGCTGCCATTGGACAATTCAACCCCAAGGTGCAAATGGACCAAAACTCATCCAAGTGTCACACCTGGTGACCCTTTGTCCATTTGGGGACCATTTTGGGCCCCCCTTGGGTGTAGCCCTGGCCAGGCTCTTGTCCTGCCCAAGGTGGATCCTGGAGGCCTTTGAATAAATCTCTGCTTTACTCTCCAGCTCTGTCCAATCCCTGTTCCAGCTCGGCCTTCCCAAGGCATCAACATACCAAGGATTTTCCCCAAGTGAGACATCCTGTGTCACAGGAGATGCTGGAAGAACCTCTTTCTCCTGCTAAGTGACCCTTCCATGATTCACAGGCTTCCATGGATGAGGGATTTGGAATCCATCTGTGTCCAGCGTGAGGATTCCCAACAGGGAGAGGGGAGATGGGACACTCAGAATTCCAGGTGCTCCACAGGGAGGTATTTGCTCATTTTTCCCCTGTATTCTGCTTGAAACAGCTTTTGAATACTTGCAGCAATATCTGACAGCCACCGGAGGGGATTCAACTCCTGGAGTGATGCCAGATCCCAGAATTATCAGAATTCTTTGTGTACACTGTGTCCTTAGAAAAGCTGTAAGACCACAGGGATGGTTTTCCTGTTGTAAATTCAGACCTAATCACATTTTTCCAAATTTGGAGTGGCCACAAAAGGCAAAAAATAGAAAGATATAAACTTGAAAAATGAACTGTATTAAAAAAAAATAAGAAGGATGCAGAAGTGTGAGAGAAAAAAAAATAATGTTTAAAGAAAAAAATAATGTTTAAAGGAAAAATATGGTAAAAGGAATAATAATATTTCAAGGAAAAATGGTAAAAGGGTGGGATACTGGTGGTCCAGAGCAGGATCAAAGGATTTAACCACATCGTCACAATCAGTGAATTGTAATACTTGAATTTTCACCTCATCTTAAAGCTGCCTCTGGTTTCAGTCACCATCCACCAGAAATACCCTGGAATTAAATCTCTGGTGGCATTTTCAGTAGCAGAAACACTTCCCTCTGAAATTAGCTCTTTCCTCTCCTCCAAGAGCTGCTCTGGTGAGGCCTCTGATCCCATTCAGAGGGAGACACAAGGTTTATCCCCGTGTTCACTGCTGTCAGTGGGATCTGCAGCTCCTGCCTTCATCCCAATTAATTTTGTCTCCCAGTGTTTACCCAGCTTTGTGCTGCAGGCACGGGAAGGTTCCACAGTCCCTGCTTGGGGCAGTGTAATTTCATGTCCTTGTGAACCCTTGGAAGGTACAGCGAGATCCCTGGAGCACAGAGCACTCCCTGAACCACTTGTGAGGATCATGATCCCTCGTTTGCCCTGCCCCGTAGTTTCAGCTTGCATTCCAAGCATGGTTTTATGCAGGACTCCGGAATTTCTCATTAACTGGGGTACAACCATTTCTAGGAGTTTCTGAGGCATTTTGCAGATATTTGCAGCTGGGGCATGTGGCAAAAAAAGGGGTTGAAGGGAGACATAATTGATGTGAACTCAGCAACACCCATTCATCAAAGGATAATTGTGCTAATTAAAACTTTAGCCGTAAGTCATGTCCATCCCACAGATGGAGGCCCCATGCCGAGTGTCCAAGGCCAGGCTGGACAGGGTTTGGAGCCACCTGGGATGCTGGAAGTTGTCCCTGTGGAACTGGGTAATCTGTAAAATCCCTTCCCACCTAAAGCACTGCACAATCCTCTCTCCTTATCCGCACAGATACTCATATTTGAACCAACAGCTCCTCACCTTCAGCCTGAGTGGTGAAACAGAACAAACCCCACAAGAAAACCCATTCCCATCCTTCAGTTTTGAAGCAGAGCAGCTTCCAGGAGGACTCAAATGGCAAAGTTGTTTTCTCCTTGAGGAGGGAGGAGGTGAAACTTATCCCCTGTGCAGCTGCCTCAGTCATTCCCCTGCAGGCACGTTCACCTGGCTGCTGCAGCAGCTCAGAGCTGGCACTGCCCCCCTGGCACAGCCTGGGCTGAATCTGAGCTCAGCTCAGGGGGTACCAGCCCCTCCCGGGCTCCTCTTGGGAAAGGGATCGATGCCTCAGCCCTAAAGAAAAGAATCTGAATCACAAACAGTGGTTGCTGGAGGGAGGGCTTTACAAAGCGCTTGCTGTTTCTAATTTTGATGAGGAAACGGGCAATTGCTGCCTTAAAAATTTATACATCACGTAGTTTCAAACCGTCTTTGTTTCGCATCAACATCTTGCTACTTGTGGCAGAGGTTGGTGGACATGTTCCCTGACAGCAGTGCCATATTGGCCAAGAGGGGTTTGATTGCTGCTCCAGCCTTCTCCTCAGGCGGGTTGGGCTGCTCCGTAGTCAGGTAATAAAATCATCTGCTCAATTAAGCTTCAAAACGTACATTTGAGTGGGTCAGTGTCCATTTTATAGCAGCTTCACCTCAGCCATCCAGAGAGGCAGCTAAAACCAGGTTTGGCCAGCGCTAAACCACCACGCGCCAGCCGACTTCAGCAGAGGGAGCCTGGAATTTTGATGTGTGTGTCCCTAGGCTTTGGCTGAGGCCCAGCTCTACCTGCTCCCCAAAAGGGCTGGGTGGGTCAGGGTGTGCTCAGGTTTGGGGTCCGAGTCACCCCCACACCTCTCCAGGTCAAAATTTCTGAGGTAAAATACGATCTGTAGGCTGGGCTTAAATGGCTGTGCAGATATCTGGGCACCAGCCTGTCTAGATTTTGCCCCAGAAGGTTGAACTCATCCCTATCTCAGTTTACTATGGACTTTCCTTTGTGTGATCTGCAGTTACAGCACCCTGGGGAGTTGGGGCTGACCCCCACTGGACACTGAGCACCAAACCCTGCAGTCAGATTTTCCTTAAGGGATGTCCCAAAGCCACTGCTCCTTTCCAAAGGGAATTGTAGGCTTAAATCCCAATTATCTGAATGAACTCGCTGGTCTCACAGCCGAGCAGAAACTCCACCACTTTTACCTGTGCCCTTGGCCCAAACTCATGAAAAATCTCTTCCTTGGATGCTGATGTCTCATCAAAGGAATTCTTCAGTGACTGTCGTGCCTTCCACCCTGCAGAGGTCCAGTCTGGAGAGTGACAAGGAAAGCTTTATTCCCTGAAATCTGTGAGGTTTGAAGGCAGGGAACTAAAAGGCAAAGGGGTGTCTCCCACAGTGCCGTGATCCTGTGGGCTGGACCTTCCTAAATTTTTAATATTCTTTGGAAAACTTCACCGTGTGTCACTTTGACATCTCCATGGCTTTATCAGACTTTGGAAGCAAAGGGAGAGTCACCAGTGGTGGGACAGGGACACCCGGATGGACAAAGGGCTTGTGCCAAAGCCCAGCTCAGCCATCCCTGCTAATCCAGCCTGCCCGGGGCAGAAGGAATTAATTACAAAGCTTGGGAAGAAAAGTCAATAACAGGATTGAAACGTTCCCACAGGTTTCTCTTCAATGACAGGATTGAAACATTCCCACAGATTTCTCTTGAATGAGATCTCCAGGATAACTTGTGCCGGTGGTGAAATGCGCTGCCAGGTGAGATTTTATCACTAATTAGGGCTGCCCAGGCTTCATCCAGCTCTTGGGAAGCTCCATGAGGTCATGGATGAACGGGCTCCAAGGGGAAAAAAAAGGCAATACAGATGATTTTCTCCAACAGATTCACTGTGATAAGCACATTCCAGTGATTCAGTGCAGAGCAAGGAGGTGCTGGATTTTTCACATCCGTGAAAAAATCATGTAGCATAGAAAAATCCAATAATGCCTGTTTTTTTTCCTTTTTTTTTTTTTTTCTCCACTGATTGTATTTAAAATGAAATACAACGAATGGGAAATCTGTGGACTTTACTGTACATTACCCAAAAAGTGCTCTGCCCATGAGGTCACACTTCGTAGTGTGACGGGAAATTAAAAAAAAAAAAAGCATAAAATTGCTTCCAGCCAGTTCTGAGGGAGGTCCTGAGTGACCAAATCCCCTGTCCTTTGAAACCAATCCAGATCACGCTGGCTGGGTCCTGATTAAGTGTGGAATTTGTTTTTCCCATCATGTGAGAGGGAGAAGACGTCCCATCCAAGGAGGGCGATGTCAGCTCGGACGCAAACGCGCTCGGCACAAGGAGAGGGCTCGGCAACATGAGAACTTTCTGCACTGCCTCGTGCACAAAAAACCCTCTTGGAAGGACTCAGAACAAACCGAGAGCTCACTGGAAACGTCTCCCTTGTTTGTTTTGGCTCCCAGAGCTTTTCTAAGGGTAATTACCAGCAGTTGAGAAATGGACAAGGGCTAAAGAATCCTCGTGGTTCGTGCTCAGGGGCGGCGGCTCGGGAGACCTGGGTTGATTTCTAACCTCTGTCACGGTGTCACTGCAGGAAAAAAGAGATTTCATTCGGCTGCAGGTCGATTTGTACAATCTGGGATGAGGCTGCCCTGCCTGAGCAGCTCCTGGCACTGAGGTGGACCCCCCGTGTCCCGCTGATTTAATGGAATTCGGGCAGATATATAGAATTATACATCCATTTTTAAGGGTCTCTGGTGCTTATATATAAATATGATCATTAAATATAAATAGATATAATATAAACATAAAAATGTTATAAATATTATATATATAAATATATATATAAATATAAATATATAAACCTCTATTAACATCACCATGCTGCTTCAGAATGGGGAAGACCCCCCATTGCTGCACACAGCTGCACACCCCTTGACGCCAGGGGACAGGGATGGATTTGTGCCCTGCAAGGACCAACCAACATCTTCATTAAGATCCCTGTTTGCTGGGCAGTGACAAATGTTGCCCTCAGAACACGGTGATTAAGGTTTAATTTTATTCTGGATTACGGGCAGCTCCGCTCGCAGAGCAGCCAAGGTTGGGCACATGTCGCCTGGAAATGAACGTCCCTCCCCAAAGTGCTTAAGCAGCTTTGGATAAGAAATGATGGTTTGGGGAAGATTAGGAGCGTAAAAAAGATCTCCAGGCTAAGAGGACGTTCAGAGAAAGTGCCATCGTGGGCTCAGGAAGAAATGCTGAGGATCTGAGGCTTCTGAATGGCCTGGGAGAAGTGGAGGGAGCTGGTGGGAAAAGGGAAAAGGTGGTGGGTTCACAGACAGGTGAAGACAGCCCAATTTATGGGGGTGTGTTCTTATAAATCATCAGCAGGGAAATTTCCAGGCTTCAATCTGCTCTGACAACCAAATCAGCATTTCTGGAGGTTCTATGATGGGGCAGCCACCAGGAGCATCACTGGAGATGGAGTTTGGGTGTCATCAATAAAATCTGTCTTGCCCAGCCCAAGAGCTGAGTTTGGGAGATGGGCAGAGGGCTGGAGGAGAAGCAGAGGGAAAGGAAGAGCAGCTTCCCAGGGTTAGGATGCAAATATTTGTCCTGATATGCAGTTCCCTGCTCCTGCAGATGCTCTCTCCTCTGCTTTTCCTCACAGGTCCAGGTTTATTCTGCCAGGGAACGGTGTTTAAATACAAGCAGTGATGATTATTTGTTCTCAAACACATATGTTCTTCCCTCCCCTGGGAGCAGGGGGAGGAGGACAGCGATGAGAGACGGCGAATGTTTCACCCTCGCTGCAGTGACAGCTTTGATTTGTGAAACAGCTTGGAATAAAACGCCGGTCATTTTTCATGGAAAAACCAGTGGACATAATTTTTTTTGTGTGTCTGAAAGAGAACGGCAGAGAGCTGAAATGCCTGGATACACCATTGTGTGAGTGCCAAAATCCCGGATGGATAGAAAACTCCGTGTTTTCAACCCAGAGAAATAACATTACAATCATCCCTGGTTAAGCAGATTCTGCTTGTTTATTGTTTCCCAGTATCTGCAGCTCTGCTCATCAATTTTTCACATTATTCCTTGGCTGTTTCCTCCTGTTCTGTCTCTTTGCTGGTTTGATGTTCTGTTCTCTGGAGATTCCTTCCATAAATTTTTATTCTTTCCTCCGAGAAATCTTTTTTTTTATGATTCCCAATAGGAGCTGGGACTGCGATATGGTGGAGGGAGAGGAGCAAGCTGGCCAGTGGAAACTCCTTTAACTTAATGCCATGGAAAAACCCCTCTGGCTCCCTGTCAGCCAAAGAAGGTCAAGCACAGTCCGAGCTGCAGCTCTGCCAATGGAGCCTAAATCCAGTATTTAACATCGATCTCCAGCTTCATAAACACCACCCTGACAGTGCTGACAGCAGCCCTGACATCAGCGTGATGACACAGGGCACAAACATGACTTCACACTGCCAGCTCTGCTCCCAGCCAGCACCAGGACAGCGCTGGGAAAGGCCTTTTGTTTAATTAGTTACTGCTAATGAGGTTTGCTTGGAGGATGAGGTGGGATTGAGGGGAGCAGAGCTGGGCTGGCTCAGTGCGTGGGGCAGGGGGTGTTTGGCATTGGTGGGGCAGGGGTTTAAAGCACGGGGTTAAAGCAACAGTTTAAAGCAGGGGGGCTTAAAGCAGGGGATTAAAGCAGGGGTTTAAAACAGGGGGGTTAAAGCCAGGGGTTAAAGCCAGGGGTTAAAGCAGGGGGTTAAAGCAGGGGGTTAAAACAGGGGGTTAAGGCAGAGGGGTTTAAAGCAGATCTTGGACTCACCTTGGCTGGGGGAGGAAGATTTCCAGGTACATCCAACACCAGCCCATCACCCAGGTGGTTGGAGCTGGAGCTGGAGCTGATCTTCAGCTTTGGAGGAGGGTTTTTGGAGATTCATCTTCAAAGAGATTTGTGGAGATTCATCTTCAGCCTTGAGGGAGATTTTTGGAAATCTGTCTGTCTGTGATCTGGATGAGCCCAACACTACACAGGGGAATAGGAAGGTTCCCAAGGAGCAGAGTTGGAACCTTGGTGCAGCAATCACATGGAAAACCAGACTCAGACATTCCCAAAATTGCTGGGCACATCCAACACCAGCCCATCACTCAGGTAAATGAACCAAAATCTTCAGCTCTGGGAGCTGATCTTCAGCTTCTGAGGAAATTTTTGGCGATCCTTTTTGTGTTTTAGAGGACTTTTACAGAGATTTATCTTCAACTTGGAAGGAGATTTTGGGAATTCATCTGTGACCTGGCCAAGCCCAACCCTACACAGGGGAAGGTTCCCAAGGAGCAGAGTTAGAACCCTGGTGCTGCAATCACGTGGAAGACCAGACTCAGACATTCCCAAAATTGCTGGGCACATCCCTCTGAAGAATGATGGGCGTGGGGTGTGCTGCCATCCCTGCCCTGCCATTGCTGACCCCGTGGATGTCCTGCGTGAATTGAATTAAAATCTAGAACCACTGCCATTAAATCACCTAAAGCCCAACAGAAATATTTAGGAAAAGGGAATGTTCCAAGTGACCACAGTGGGATTCAGGAAAATGGTTACCAAGAATTCACGTGGTAACTCCTGTTTTAATTAAATGAAGGGTGCAGGAAGAGAATTATTCAGATTTGACAAAATTACTTTTCACCTGCCCCAATGATCCATGAATTCATTGCATCCATGAAAATCTGTGCCCACAGAACGAGGCAATAAAAGCCAATCCAATGGGAACAGCCTGAGCCAGAACTTGGGATTGTGTAAATAAAGCACTGGGGCGACATCACTGGGGCAGAAGGGATTTATCCCAGCTGAGGATCTGGCCCATAAAGTGGGAAGAACTCTTTCTGCCCTGTGATTTATGCTCTCCAGTTATTGACTGCTCCCAAATAAGCCTCTGTTATAAACAACCCAGGCAGCAAAGAAGGCAATTGTGCCTTAATGAGCCCGTGGTTCAAAGCACTGCCCTGCTGCACTGACCCTCCTATAGATCAGAAAGTCTCCTTGATTTAATTACCTTACAGAACCCCAGACTAGACAGCTCCAAACCTCATTTATGCCCTGATCTTGCTATTTTTTTTGATTTTGGTGCGCTTTATAGTGATTTACAATTCAGCCAAGGGACTCTTCAGGCAGCCAAGGAGAATTGTTTGGAGGGGTTTGTGTGCAATTACATTTTTCTGAAGGAAAGGAAAGGAAAAGGGGGGGAAAAAAGCACATTTTGAGACTCAAAGGTCTCGTCTCCTTTCCCAAGCACAAATAATAATCAGTTCTGCCTTTTTAAGTGTAAAGGACTAGAAACTTCAAGGGTAGAATTAAGGGAATTCAAACCCACTGCACGCACTGGAAATGTTCCCATTTGGAGGTCCCCAATCCAGTGGTGCACGCAGCTTTCAGCAGATATTACAGGATTGTTCCACCAGGATTATCTCAGCTGCCAGGGTATTTATTTTCCCCTTCCAATCTGTGGCACAGAACAGTGGAAATAATACAATGTTCCCTCGCACTCACCAACACCTTGTCCCTCCTGCCTCAGGACGAGCCTCTCATTACATGAGCCTCAAGATATCCTCAAAAATTAATCCAAAACTAATCAAATGACCCAGATGACGTCTTCATTTCTTCTGAAGCAGCGCTGAACTGCAACCAGAGGTGCAGCAAGAGGCCCTGGCTACTCTCTGCTGCTCCCTCCATGGGATTCCATCCCTCATTCCTTCCATCGTTCATCCCTCATTCCATCCTCCTTTCCTTCCGTGCGATTCTACCTCCCTATTGGCAGGGAGGGATGGGAGATAAAATCGTGGATTGAAATCATAGAATCATGGAGCAGTTCAGGTTGGAAAGGACTGGAAAGCCCATCCAGCCCCACCCCTGCCATGGGCAGGGAACACCTTCCACTCTCTCAGGATGCTCCAAGCCTGGCCTTGGACGTTCCAGGGATCCAGGAGCAGCCACGGCTTCTTGGGAAGTTTTACTGCAGTGAGCACCAGTGTTGGTCATGGATCCTGCTGAGGGGTGGTTGGGGTCAAAAAAGGGACCAGGGCTGGCTCCTCCAGGCTGGAGGTTGTGCCTGGGTTGAGCTGAGACTTTGCACCCACCTGGCCCAGGACAGAGCAGCTCCGGCACCCCCAGTGCTGTCAGATGTCAGAGCAGCTCCACAGTTTGGTGATGCCTTAAGATCTAGTTTCCATATTTGCAGATCCTGTGCAGCCCAGGGGTGCAGCCCTGAGCTCACAGTCAGTGTCACTCAGCTCTGCACACAGCAGGGACACAAAACAAATCCTTTCCCAAAGGGACACCAAGGACAACTTTCAGCCCCAAAGCACAAACAAGGCTGGCTGGAGGGAGGAACAAGAAGGATGGGACCTCACAACCTGCAGCTGCCATTGGACAATTCAACCCCAAGGTGCAAATGGACCAAAACTCATCCAAGTGTCACACCTGGTGACCCTTTGTCCATTTGGGGACCATTTTGGGCCCAGCTTGGGTGTAGCCCTGGCCAGGCTCTTGTCCTGCCCAAGGTGGATCCTGGAGGCCTTTGAATAAATCTCTGCTTTATTCTCCAGCTCTGTCCAGTCTCTGTTCCAGCTCAGCCTTCCCAAGGCATCATTGGTGATTGTGTTTCACTCTCCACATTCTTGTTTTGTGACAGAATTGGATCACTAAAACTGCCACATTATTCCCTGTCTTCCCCTCCCTCCCCCCTTGATTAGCAGAGACACTTATTGCAGCTTTAATAGGGAGAAACAAGTTCCCTCTCTCCTTTTCCAGCCCTAAAAATACAAGAGTGTGTTTTCCAGAGGAGCTGGTGATTGAGGTTTAAATGTTCAACCAGAATACATTAAAATGCTCTAAGAATCAAGGAGAAAAAGGGAGCCCTGATACCCAGAGGAAAGTGGGGTGCTTGAGCTGAGTTACAGCCCTGTAATTATTGGTGCTGTCAGAGCTTAAAATCTACAACATTATTTTTAGGCCCCCGTCCAATCCACAAAAAGATCTCTAAAATAATTGCAAAAGGACCTCACTTGAAGACTGTTTGTTTTGGAAAAATAGAAATCTTTGCTCCATTTCAGCATATTTCAGCTTGGAGAGCAGTCATATTTTATTTGTGTTGAAAGAAGGCAGGGGCTTATTCAATATTAATAAATGGTTTTCAGCATGGGTTAAAGCTCTTTTCTTATTCCACCCTGCAACCCTGCCCAGGAGACTCCACTCCTGGGGGAGAAGAGATTTCTGCTGAAGGGACTTGAAATTAAAGGGAAATGGTATTCACAATGTATAAATCTGCCCAAATCGAGATGTTTTCTGCTCGATATTCTGCTACGTTTTGCTCATTGCTGCTAATTAGTGGTGTGAGCCAATTAAGAGCAGTATGTTAATAGGACACCTGGCAGGGCAGTGTGCTGCTGGCCAGCACAAAGGGACCTGACCCATTCCTGGTCCAGGCTCTTGCTTTGGAGCCCTGTGAGCCCCAGGCAGACCATGGGAGTTGTGCCAAAGTCACTCCGTGACATTAAAGACTCAAAATCCAACTGTCTGTGGCCAGAGACAAGAAGGGGATGGAAAAGAGGGACCAGGAGAGAAAGAAAAAGGAAAGAAACAGATCCCAAATTAGGGGGATGCATTTAAATGAATGAGATTTAAGGTCCCTTCCACCCCAAACCTTTCCGTGATTCTCCGGGTTTCCCTGAGGAGGTTTGCAGCCTGCAGATGATACAAGGGATTGAATTTTGGCTACTCCTGAGGATGCACAGACCCAAAAAATAAAAACCACTTAAAAAAAGCCCCATTTTCTGCCTTCTTGTTGTTTTCTTCCTTTGCTTTGTTCAGTGGAAGGAAGGAGAAAAGGGAAAACGTTTGAAGTCCTGGTGGCAGTGGCCGTGGCTCAGCTCCGGCACAACCCTCCAGGCTGCTCCTGCCCCTCTGGCTCCCTGGGTTTGTGCAGAGCTGTCCCAGCAGCCCTGGGCCACCTTTCACAGAATCACTGAATTTCTAGGTTGGAAAAGACCTTCAAGATCATCGAGTCCAACCCAGCCCCAACACCTCAACTAAACCACAGCATCAAGTGCCACATCCAGTCTCTTTTTAAACACATCCAGGGATGGTGACTCCACCACCTCCCCGGGCAGACTATTCCAGTATTTAATCGCTCTTTCAGTGAAAAACTTCTTCCTAATATTCAGGCCACCCCTGGGAGCAGCACAGCCCGGCCAGGTGCTCAGCCCCATCCCAGGGCTGCACTGGAGCGGGATCCTGCAGCACAGGCGGAACCACCAGGGGTTTAGGAACCAAAACCCAGCAGGGCAGAGAGCTCAGCTCTGACCTTCACAGACTCCTCTGACCCCCGGGGTGCTGCTGGTTGTGGTCACCAAAGGCCCTGCACCCTTCGGGGTGGCGTTTAAATCATTCAGGGACCCACTGAGGGGCTGGCACCTGCAGAACCAGCAGCTGCACAAGGCCCAGGGACAAAACCCCTGAAGAAAAACAGCTCTTCGTGAGAAAAACGACACCAATGATAACAGCAGGGAGCCGAAATGGCTGCAGGGGGTCCTGGCCATTGTCTGCCCGGATCTGACCGGAATTGGGGCCCTGAGTGCCTCGAGGGGACAGGTTTGGAGCACAGGTGTCAGCAGCTCCCTGTCCCTCTGCAGAGGGATTTGCACCTCCCCTGCCGGCACCGCTCCCACCCGCGCTATGCCACTGGAACGACCCTAAAACCCAACTGAATCTGATTTTTTCACACCACAGGCGGGCCAGAAGGAGCGAAACCCATGGTGATGGACACTATCGACCACGTGCCCGGGGTTTTTGATTAATTGCAAACCAACAGGGGCCAGCAGAGTTTCAGAAAGTCACATCAGTTTCGGTGTTGTTGCTTTAAACATTAACCAAGCCCTGCTGCAGAACCCAGAGATGCTGAGGGGAGAAAGCTCCTTTCCCTCGGTTTTTTACCTCTTTTTTTTTTTTTTAAGTGCTGCATTTCAGGGCTCCCGAGTGCCGGGGACTCCTCTGCAGGCAGCAGCTGAGCGGGGCTGTTTATTTATACGAGTCAACCAGAGCCACACAAAAGGTTATGGCCACGGGCCAAATGTCTTTGACATCATAGCCTGTCATTAATGGCATAAATCCTCCGTGATTTCATTTCCCACTGAGCCAACCAGCATCTCTCCCAGATTATTTCAAAGGGAAAAAAAGTCTAAACATTTACCTTCAAACCCCAAACAGATCGTATCATTCCATTCTGCCTGCCCGATCTTAAATATATTCTCTTGCACATGGCGTTTTTATGGCAGGTTGTGACCACTCCTGGAGCTCGTTTCAGGAGGAGATGGGCTCAGAGGGAGAAATTTTCCTGTTGTTCCCTAAAGGGACAAACGAAAAAAAAATGACATTTCATTCAGCAAAACCTTTTCTAACCACTGCACTTTGCTGTTTTAATGTACTTTTTGTCCCCCAGATCTCTGTCTGAAAGACAGAAATATCTAAAAGCTTGTTCTCTGTGCCACAGCCTCTTCAGTGCGAGAATATTTAAATGTGGACAGGCTGGAAAAGTTTTCCTTCACACCATTTTTGTCCCCCTTTTTTCCATCATATCCACAATATGCACATGGTTGCGTGGAAAACATGAGGAATTCGCTCTGAACATGAAAGGTCTGGATATACCTGTAATACCTGAATATTTTCATTTAAATCCTTTGGGGTTTCAAGTCTTCCTGACCTTCTGCTGATGACCAATGCGCTGCTTGATAAAAAGCCAGGTGGAAAATAATTGATAATAACATTGGATCATTTTTGACCGGTCATTGGCCTAAAATGCCCAGGAAAAAGTTTTCCAAACCAGGGCTGGCACTAAACCTGCTGGGATAAACCAGGAATTCTACATTTAAATGCAAAAGCAGGCAGTCAGAGAGTTGGGTTTGACCTCACTTTTGGGAATATTTGCTGAAATGGCTCCAGACTGAGATGAAAAGAGCCTGACAGGACTCCTGCCCCCAGGAGCAAATGTCCATAAAGTCAGGGAAGCTCCCACTCATCAGCTGCCCTGCGAGGAGGAGTTAATTACCCGCAATTACAGGTGAGTCCTGTCATCCAAATGAACTCAAAGAAAGCAAATTCAGGCTCAGCCCGAGCCCGGGTCGGGTCTGGGCACACAGGGCACTGTTAGGGGTGGTTTGGTGCCTCCTGATGCTGCCCCAAACTCCTGGAGCTGCCTTTGCTCAGCCCCTGCAGGCTCCCAGGGAAAGGGGATCCCCTGGAGCATCCACGGAGCCAGGGAGGATCCCCAGGCTGAAAGGAGGAATGTGAATTTCCCCAGCGCAGGAAAGAACCCTCAGGGGCTCCAGAGAGAGAAGCAAAGTCCCCCCAGGCTCTGGTGAGAGGAGAAAGGACAGAGCTGGAGCTGGACAAGACAGCGCAAAGCCTGAGCCAGCGGCACTCCTGTCTCCATCCCACCTCCACCCCACACCCAAAGCCCTCACCGCCACCGAAGGACAGCAGCAGGACCTCCAGCATCCCTGAGGAAATAAAACATTGGCCGTTTCCCCATTTATTTTTTGGAGCAGTGTGGAACCTCAGGAGGCACCGGCGAGCAAGGGCTGTGTCAGAGCTCTCCTTCCAGAGCCACAGCTAAAATACTCCTGCACAGCACCAGTAGCTTCATCCCTGTGACTAACACATCCCAAAGGTGCCATAACGTGCACGGAGGCAGGGAATTCTGGGGTGCTGGAAGGAGTGCAGCCAGAGGAGGAGCTGCAGGGGAGAGGCTCTGAGGAAAGGCGGCCAGTTATTTTTTTTTTCCACCATTTATCATCCAACTTTTTACTCCGCTCCTCCAAGTGCGGAGATGAAAAAAGTCCCACGGCTCCAGCACGGGCTGAGCCAGCCAAGAAAAAGAAAAGCAGCTCGCTCTGCTCCCCAGGGCACAGATTCTGCCTCTCAGCTGAGGCTTTTTGATAGGTGCAGGAGACAGGGCTGCAGGGAAGGAATGTGGTCATCTCCTAGCAGAGACAAAATCTGCCCTGCTGGAACGGGCTGAGCGCGTCTGGTGCTGGGGGCAGGCAGGGGTTTGGGTGGGATTTGGCTGGGTTTTGGCACAAATCACTCAGTGGTGTGGGGTTTCTGGCACAAATCACACGGTGCAGGGCTCCTGGCTGGGTAACTCGCGGACTCTCACAGCACTGCTGGAAATGGTCACGGGATGGTTTGGGTTGGAAGGGACATTAAAGATGATCTTGTTTCACCTCCTGCCGTGGGCAGGGACACCTTCCATTGTCCCAGGCTGCTCCCAGCCCCCTCCAGCCTGGCCTTGGACACTTCCAGGGATCCAGGGGCAGCCACAGCTTCTCTGGGCACCCTGTCCTTCACCTCCTTCACAGAGAACAATTCCTTCCCAATCTCCCATCCAGCCCTGCCCTCTGGCAGTTTGAAGCCATTCCCTGTGTCCTGTCCCTCCATCCCTTGCCCAAGTCCCTCTCCAGCTCTCCTGGAGCCCCTTTAGGCTCTGGAATGCTGCAATAAAATCACCCAGGAGCTGTCTCCAGGCTGAGCAATCCCAGCTCTCAGCCTTTCCCCACAGGAGAGGTTCTCCACCCCTCTGATCATCTCTGTGCCTGCTCTGGGCTCTCTCCATGTCCTCCCTGTGCTGGGGGCAGAGCAGGAGGGCGATGAGCAGCAGGAGGCAGATCCCAAATTCTCTGGTCATGGACATTCCCAGGGCTTAGAGCTCCTTGGATGATGACCTGAGTGTCAGCAAAACTCCATGAGCCTTTAGAGTAGATAAAATCACCTGTAAAAACACTGGGAAGGCTCCTCTTGACCAGCCACCCAGCACCATCCAAACCAATCTTTGATCAAACTCCATGTGCTTGCTCAGGTGCTTTTTGGCAAAAAGCTTTCCCACGAATTTCAATTCTCAAGCAAATCTTTTCAATCTTTTTGCCTTTATATTTTCCCAAATTTGTTTAGGGACTGGCTAAGTATAAGGCACTAACCTGTCCATTTTACATTCAACTTTACAAATTTGGATATCTTGTCTCTCTTATCAAATTTGGATATCTCATTCTTTTTAACACAATGGACCCTACGCTTTTGCCTTGGAAATTCTCCACAAATCCATTTCCCACAGCTGGTGAGAGCAGAGCCCTGAGCAGGAGGAAGGCTCCGTGGGAAGGCCACTGGGGATGACAGAGCTCTCATTACCCACACAGAAAGCTCCAGCTCTGCCTCAGCCAGAGCTGTCACAACACGCTGAGCTCCAGGGACTCCTGGGGGAGCTGGGCTGACAGATCTCATCCTGATCCACACGGATTCACGAATCTCGCACAGTCTTTGTGTCCAGAGGTTCTGAAGGTGTTTAGTCAGTGCATACCTGGAGTTAATTCGACAGAAAATCTGTCAGATACAATGCCGTGGGACAGGTGGTGCCTTTTGGGCTAGCTGAAAACAGAGGGTGGACAGAATTAAGGGAATAAAAAGCAGTTGTGTTTATTGAAGGGCTTCAGGTACATTTAGGGCAGGTGAAGCCCACCCAAAATGGACAACAGGTCACGGGTTTCACACTTGGATAACTTTGGTCCATTTGCAGATTGGGGGTTAATCCTCCAGTTACAGCTTCAGGTAATGAAGTCATTTACCCCAAGTTTGCTGCCCCCAACTCACTTTTCTTCCCATCCCTGGGGGCCTGAGGCAGTGAGGTGTCCTCGATCCCCAGGCCTGGAGGGGAATTGTTGTGTCTGCCCAAAACGGGGAGGCGGCAGCTCACACTGTGTGTGGAGTTTAGAGTTCTACAGGATTACAAATAGATGAGAAATATAAAAGCTAAAATCCTGAAGGCATCACAGGCCCTGCAATCTGTAAAACCCCCAGGGCAGGGCCTGCAGCAGGAATTTCATCACAGCACTTAATGAGCCATCAATAAATGCCAACACACCCCAAGTGGACGGGAATGTTCCAGCTCTGAAGGTAAATACCGAAGCCAGCAGGGTCCTGAGATCACAGCCTGCTGCCACTGCCGGGAGGGAGGGATGGGAAGGGCAGAAATGAACTCCAGAGGCTGGGAGAAAGCCTGGGAGAATTGGAGACAAATGCTCTAATAGAGCTCCAGTATTGGCTCTAATTAGGATAAATCAGGGCTTCCCTAATTGCTTTTAATCCTTTGGTTTCTTGCTGACAGGAGTGACCATGCCCAGGATGTGGAGAAGAGCCATGGCGAGATCCACATCCTCTATATCCCACTGCCACTGCCAGAGCCCCATTCCCACAGGCTGGTGGAAGGTACATAAATACATAAATAAATACATAAATGAATAAATACATAAATAAATTAAAAAAATGAAAAAATAGACCTGCTTTTTTATTCCTTCAATTTTGTCTGGCTTCTGTTCTTAGCTAGCCCAAAAGGCATCACCTGTCCCATAGCATTGTGTCTGACAGATTTTCTGTTGAATTAACTCATGGAATGGAGGCCAAGGACCCCGTGACCCCCATGACCCCCCAGTCTCCACCAGCACAGCCTCTGCAAGGCAAAAATTGGGACATTCTGCCTTCTCCCATGGAATTATTTGCTTCCCTTCTCCAGCCATGCCACACCAATCCCCCCAAATCCTGCAGATTCCTTCAAATTATAATTTTGAAATGCAGCTAGTGCATTTGAGCTGCTCCAAACTTCTGTTCACTTTATTTTGCCTTTAAAGATTTCCTTCTCTTTTTTTCCAGTTAGCTGAGGGGTTTTTATTAGAGCACAGGCATCTCTTGCCTTCTGCAGGAGGGTTCTCCTCTGTTTCCATCCCGAAGGAATCCCGAGTCACCTGCAGCAACCAAAGCTCTCTTGCTTTAGGTGTAAACAGAGAAAAAAAAAACAACTTTTGATCTCCTTCTGCCTTTCCAGGAAAAGTGAAGGCAGTGCAAGTATCAACGCGGGAAAAAAAAAAAAAAAAAAAAAAAAAAAAAAAAAAAAAAAAAAAAAAAAAGGTTTTTTTTTAGGCTGACTTGAATCCTGTGAGTGCACGGGAAGGATCCCCCAGAAATAAACCAGGGAACTGCTTTTCTCAAAGGTGACATCCATCCCTGCAGCATGCAACAGCCGCTGCCCTGTTTCAGAACATTAAAAGACTTCAAAAGGAGTCTAGAGGAGCTAAAACGAAGTCTAGTCTGGAGCTAAAGCAGAGTCGTTTCTCTGTGCCCCGCGGTGAGATGCAGCCCGTGCTGCTCAGCTGCACAAATCCATCCTCTCCCATTCCACAGCAATTAAATCCCACTAACGACTTCAGTGGATCCTGGAGCTGGAGAGTCCAGGGCAGCACCAGCAGCCGGCTCCTTCTCCAAGCTCCACAATCAGGAGATTTCTGGGGTGGTGGCCTCAAAGTGCTCTGGTTTGGTGTGTTCTTTATTTAGAGCCGCTGCTGGAGTTCCCAGTGAGCCCCGGGCCCAGCCAGGAGGCACCCTGCATGCCTAATTAACCAGCTGATTTGCATATCAAATGGACTTCGTGCACCGCAGGATATTTCTACCAAATTTTTACAGGATAACTTGATAAAAAATGAGTTAAATAAAAAATCCTGGAAAGCAAAAGCCTACAAACTTCCCCCCTCTGCTTCCCAGGAAACCAACACATCTCGGGCAGAGGAGGGAGCAGGATTTACCTGATTTACCTCAGGAGGGAGCAGGATTTACCTGATTTACCTCCCTCCTGCTGCTGGATGCAAGGAATAAGCAGAATCAGGCCGGGTGTGGTCGCATGAGACCTAAAACTTAGCTTTGATCTTGGTTCCTGAGTTATCCTGAAATCTGGATTTCCAGAGTGGAAATGCCTGGGGGACGGAGGAGAGGATCCAAGCCCATCCTGACTCAGCTTCCCACCCAGAGGGATCCAGCAGGGATGTCAATTTAATGGATTTAATGAATATGTCATTTGTACAAGTCTCACTGGAGATTTTTTAAAATCAAATCTGCTGTGGGTTGAAATCCAAGCCAGTGAGGAAGGGAAAGGCAAGGGCAGCATTTTTATTTTTAAAGGATAACATAAAATGCACAAATTGCTGGAACAGGTGTGTTTGTCCTGACCACCCAAAACCCCTAGCTGCATTTTTTTAGCATGTGACACCCTGGATTTGCATATTC
Organism: Chamaea fasciata; assembly: GCF_029207755.1. Taxonomy (NCBI): domain Eukaryota; kingdom Metazoa; phylum Chordata; class Aves; order Passeriformes; family Sylviidae; genus Chamaea; species Chamaea fasciata. The sequence continues at coordinate 4,048,557 of NW_027094104.1, read as the reverse complement.
AAACAAGCTGGAAACATCAGGGTTGGATTATAATCTGTATTTTATTGAAAAGTTTGGAAGGAGAAAATATGTATATATCTTTTCAAGACTCATACTTAATTTTTATATTCCTGACTTTTCTATAGCTTTATTTGCGACTTTTCTATGATTTTATTCCTGGCTTTTCTATAATTTTATTCTTGACTTTTCCATAGTTTTCATTGCTTTCCCTTTTCTCTCCTGTTTGAGAAAACTGGCAAAAGAGGCGCCAGTTAATTCAGACAGAGATTTTGCAGTGCAGGAGCACCCAGCAGCATCACTGCCTGTGTCCTGCAATCTCCCTATGTTCTCTGTTGCATTTTTTCCCCTCTGCCTGGCTCAGGGCAGCACATCTGGAGCATCTTCCAGCTGGGCTGGGTGCAGAGAAGAAGGAAAAATTCCGTTTATTGCCCTGCTGGCCACTCAAATCAGTTGTTTAATTGGTTGAATTGTTGAATTGGTGCTGACTGCACTCAGAGGAAGAGAGGCACTGACAGGAGAGGGTGCTGATGATTTAGGGAAGGGACAGAGCAGCAGGGGAGTGGTCCCTGTCGCTGTCCCTGTCCCTACAGGGAACCCAATTGCAACCTCCCCACGTTCTCTGTTGCATTTTTTCCCCTCTGCCTGGCTCAGGGCAGCACATCTGAAGCACCTTCCAGCTGGGCTGGGTGCAGAGAAGAAGGAAAAATTCAATTATTGCCCTGCTGGCCACCCAAAATCGGCTGTTGGGTCGGTTGAATTGTTGAATTGGTGCTGACTGCACCGGGGCAGAGGAGGGGAGGCACTGACAGGAGAGGGTGCTGATGATTTAGGGAAGGGACAGAGCTGCAGGGATGGTCCCTGTCGCTGTCCGCGCAGGGATCCAGGGCAGGGCACTGAGCAGCTGTGCCCGATGATGCCTTTCAGCAGCCGCAGCAGTAGCAGGGAGAAGAAGCAGATGCGGGCAGTGGCAGCTAATCTGTGCCTGGAAATCCCAGCCCTGTAATTATGATGATGAGCTTTGCGAGAGACCATCCGCTTTGGAAAGTAAATTTGAATGGATGAGCCGAGTGCCCCGCTCGGCGGGGTCAGGGCTGCAGCCCGGGCAGGGTTAAATGGAATTACAGGCTGAGGGGAAAAAAAAAAAAAAAAAGGTTGGGAAATCAGCAGAGGGGTCAAACCTGCATTGAAATGTCCCTCCCAGGCGGGGCAGTTTGATCTCGGCTGGATCAGCTGAGTCACGCTTGTGCAGCCTCAGTGTCTGCCCTGCGAGGCTACAAAAAATCAGGATTTCACGGCTCCTTGTGGCTCCTGGAGGCTGCCCTGCCCTGTCCCTGTGCTGGTGACACGGGGATCGGGGAAATGAGGGATGGAGATTACACCCAGCCCGGCTGGAACTCGGTAAGGAGATGTTCCAGGCAGACACGAAACGCGGGGATTGCAAGATGACTTTTCCTGCTTAATTTTTTAATCCCTTCCCAAATCTTGCAGCGTACTTGCTGATGCTCTGGGTGCTTTCATCCCCCCCCTTTCCCTGCTTTGGAGCTTTTCTTGCATTTCCACTGGGAGGCAAGGAAGGAGCCGGGGCTCTGCAGTCCCAGGTGTGACCTCGGGAAAGGTCCCGAACTGGCCCGGGGCAGGTTTTCCTCCGGCACAAGTCTGGTTTGTGTTCTCCCCTGGGAAATAAGGACGGGATCGCCTTTCCTCCTGCCTTTTGTCGAGGCAGAGAACGAGCTGTCTGTTCCTCCAGGGCTCCAAACAAATACATCTCAATATCCCCCTCCAGACCCATCTCCTCCCCCTCCTTTACACACGGGCTGCACACACCGAGCTCATCCTCAAATTAATTTTTTTTAATTATTTATTTAGAAATAATAAAATAAGACATAATATATAAAAATCTGTACAATCCACAATTTGTGCAGTACATTAGGAAGACCTCGATACAAAAAGGCTGCAAACAGGAAAATAGTCATGGACAACTTGTCAGATGCCGAGATTGTTCGTCTTTACAAGAGCTGCAGGCCGAAAAAAAAAAGTCCTTTACAAAATCAGCTTCTGATGGGCTGTGGGGTGGCAGCTATGCAGCACCTTCTACTTCACAATGTGGTGAGCAGCCAGAATTAAAGACATTACAGTACTTCTCGGTTTTACCTTGTAATCCATCGCGAAAAAAAAGAAAACCTAAGAGAACCAATTAAATATCACAACCCTTTGCCTTTTTTCTTTCCGAGGGCTTCCGCTAGCACAGAAGTGTTTCACGGCTGGGAAAGGGTAATTAAAGCCAGCTAATGAGGGAGGATTCCTACCCTGGCCACTTAACCCAGGACAACTCGCACGGAAGAAACTGGAGGGAGGGAAACATCCCCACCAGCCTCTGCTCCTGTCACTGTACACAGAATTATGGGTCAGACAATGTGTCTCATTCAAGTATTTTCAGGGAAGGGCAGAAATAACATATTCCCCCCCAGCCCCTAAGCAAAAGACAGGATAAAAAAGCTTCCGTGCCAGCCCGGGCCAGCCAATTTATCCTGGATAAAGAGGCTGAACCGAGGCCTGGGGGAGGCTCTGGGTAGAGCTCCGTCAGTTTAAAGTTTAAAGCTTAAAGTTTAAAGTTTAAAGTCAGCACGAGCCTGGCCCAGGATCAATGGGAACTGAAGGAAAGCTGTCAGTCACTGTCTAGTCCTTAAAAATATAATTTTTTTAATGATTCCTCCAATTTGCTGCTAAGAAAGCCAGAATTGATGGCAAAAAGGGGAAGGGGACCTCGCAGGGCTCTTCCCAGCAGCTTCCCAGAGCCAGGGCTGAAATATGGGATTCCCCGGGCAAAGACAAAGGGTTGTGAGAGAAAGAACAGGCAGAGATTAGCGATGGATTACACCTCGACACACCCCCCTCGACACGGCTCTGGGAGCTCTGCAAGAAACGCCAGTAACTAGAACGTGTTCTCAAATGAAAAGTCCATGCTTCAAAAATAAATAAAGAGAAGTTCAGAGCATTAGGAATCCTATAAGGCTTGCAAGTAATTTACTAAAAATCGTGCTAACCTGTAGCATCTAGTCCTAGAGAGCCGAGACTGCTGAGCTGAATTGATACTTTTTTTTTTTGTGGCCTTTTCGTTGTCTTCTCCTTGTCCTCCTTTACAGACTTCTATTTACATTTGGCTTTAAATATGAAAATACTTGATAAACTTTATAAAATGTACAATTTTTAAAAATATTTCTGAAAAACCGACTTGAAAAACAAAACAAAACAAACAAACAAGAAGAAGAAGAAGAAAAACAAACCCAAAACTTCTGCACCAGAAATGTTAAAGGGGATTTTTTTTTTTAAACTCTCTGGATTTCTTGTGTGTCAAAGAAATGAGACGAATCCTGCATTTTCCATCCCCCCCTGTCTCTCATCTCTCCCTCAAAATATCTCAAGTATCATTTAGTGGGAGTGCTGTGCACCTGGGGGATGCTGATCTGAGACCAGGTCCCCTCTCTGCTGCTCAGCCTCCCTTTCCCCGTTGTGTTTTTGTGCCCCCTCTGTGTCACTGAATACTCTTTGGTTTCGTTTTCCTCCTTTTGCAAGAGCATCACCATTAGCAGCACTAGCAGCACCCCGTTGTCTCCACCACTGCTGACCCAGAAACTGTGACCAGACCTCCTTTAAATGCCCACCCTTCCCTTCCTTTTCCATCCTCCCGTCCCAGTAACAGCCCTCAGGACGTGCACTTCATCCTCTGCCCTCTCCAGGAGCCAAATCTGTGTTTCCAACATGGAATTCCCCCGGTTTCCAACCCTTTGTGGATAGCATCTTATCAGAAACCAGTTCATTGCAGGCATTTCTCCCAGGCAGGGCTGGCAGAGGCCCTCACAGACATCCACGTGCAGAAGACACCAGACCTAGAACAAGCTGTTTTTTAATGGCATACTGTGATCCAATACTGCAAGAGTCATTGAGATTGCCATCCCCAGAGCCCCCGGGGAGCAGGGGCCAAGCACAGCCTTGCTGTCTCCTCGAGCTTAGAGGCACAGAGAATTTAAAGCCTTCTGGGTGAAGGAGCCAAAACGCCACCAGAGCTCTGCTGAAGGTGACAAAACCCGCCTGGTGACCAGTGATGGGTGAATGTCACCCCTGGCTGGGGGTTTGCCGGGGAGGGAGGCAGGAGGTGAACCTCCCTTTGCAGCCTCATCCTCCCCAAAGAATCCCCCTCTCCACGAGGTGGGAATAATCCACCTTCCTCACAGCCCAGCCCTGCCCTGCCGAAAAGAAGCATTTTGCACATCCCTCCGCCACTCCCAAGTGCTGTGCTGCCGAGGCCCTTTCCTCCTCTTCCTTCCTCCTCAAAAAACTCCTCCCGGGGACTTCTCTGCTGCTTGGCTCACCCGTGGCCAAACTCCAGCAGGCTCTGGGATCAGCCAGAAGCTCCACAGCGTGTCCATGGCACAGTTTCAGGGAAAGCTCCTCTGCTCGGAGCTCAGGAGCTGGGGCAGGCCAGGGAGGACATGCAGGTGATGCTGGTTTGCTTCCCACAACAGCTTTTTTTCCCCTCCAAGAAAAGAGGGATTTTATTCCCCCCACGGAAGAACGGGGGGAAAGAGGAGGAGGCCCAGCCCGCTTTAGATCTGAGCCTTAAGCCTTTAGAATAAGGTGCAAAATAAAGGTCTTAAAAGAAAAGAAAAAAGAAAAAAGAAAAAAAAAAGAAAAAAGTCAAACCCGAAAAAGTGTCTCAGGTTTGAATTTTTTTGTTTTGTTTAAAGCAGCCTGTTCCTTTTTTTTTTCCTTTTTTTTTTTTGTTTTTTTGTTTTTTTGTTTTTAAATAAACTCCACTGTGCAAAACTGTGCATTTTCTTTGGTATCCACTTAGGTAGTTTGAACTTAGTACTTTTTTCTTATGTATACATATCTTTAGTCTCGTTTTTCCTTTAGACAGAGAATTAAATTCTCCCCCCAAAAAAATCATAATTTTGCTGGAGGCTACTGATTGGCCTGATATTACATAATGCCCCTTATGTAATTGGAAAGAGAGAAATTGATTCTAGCTATCAACTACTGGCCTCAAAAGGAGTTTAAACTTTCTGGCAACATTGGCCTCTCTGAACTGATCACGAGCTTTTCAACCCAAAAAGTTCAACACTGACTTTTTTTTTTTCTTTTTAAATTACACAAGAGAAAATAAAAACTACACTGCAACAAAAATAACCATTTGTGTTCATGTAGTTAGCAGCAGCTTTTTAAAAAATAATTATAATAATAATAATAAGGCAGATTCTTGCCTTTGTTATGCCATTAAAAACATTCTTGTTCCCTAGAGAGAAGCATTCTGGAAAAAGTTGAAAAAAAAAATAATAATAACCCAACCAAAGCTTGCCTGCAAGTTCAAGTTTTGTAAAAAAATATATACATAATTTATTCTACAACATATGTGCCTTCTGTTCATACTTAGACGTGTTTAGTGCTTTGTGTTTAGAGTTCATTTCCTGTCGTCCCTCCTTTGAGGACAGCCCTAAAACCAGCCTGGGTTCCTCGGGTCTGCTGCCTTCACACCACTCTTCCACAGTACCGTAGTCTGCAAACTCTTCTGGGCCAACTTCTCAGGTCAACGAGCCCTTGCCCGACGGACACGGTGGGGATTTTGCCTTCCAGCCCCGCGGGAGAGGCAGGGCCCGCCAGTCATATCTCCGACTCCCGCCGCAGCGGCCGCGGCTCCAGGGGCACCCCCGCCTGGTTGTGGTGCTCCATGTCCGGGTGGGTGTCCGTGCTCATGCTCTCGGGCACCCCCGTGTCGATCTCATCCTCCTCCTTGCTGCTGAGGGCCACCTCGTTCTCGTAGCAGAAGGAGTTGGCGTTGGAGAGGATGTACTTCTTCTCCGCTAAGTCCCTGGCACTGCAGATGGGTGTGTTGGGCACTTCGTACGTTTTGTGGAACCTCGAGTAGTCCACCTTGTAGTAGTTCTTCTCCTCGAAGAGCACGGGCTCGTAGCGGTGGCCCCAGAGGATCTCGTTGGCCAGATATGAGCTGCGGCACTGGGTGGTCATGGCTGTGGCCTCCACCATGCCCTCCAAGATGACCACAATCTCAAAGTCGGCATTGTCCATGTCCTGCTTGCTCAGGTCGTACAAAGGGCTGTCCTCGTCGATCTCGTGCACGATTGTAATGGGGGACACCAGGAAGATGCGGTCGATGCCGCTGTCAAAGCCCACGTTGATGTCGATTTGATCCAGGGGGATGTACTCCCCTTCCGACGTGATCCTGGATTTCAGGAGCTGTGCCCGCACGTGAGCCTCCACCAAGTGGCTTTTCCTCAGGTTCCCCACGCGCCACATCAGGCACAGCTTCCCGTCCCTCATGGCCACCACGGCATTGTGGCTGAAGACCAGGGTTTCGTTCCTCTTTTTTGGCTTAGCCATCTTTGCCATGACGGCGCCAATGATGAAGGCATCGATGATGCAGCCCACTATGGACTGGAAAACCACCATGAACACGGCGATGGGACACTCATCGGTGACACACCTGAAGCCGTAGCCGATCGTGGTCTGGGTCTCGATGGAGAACAGGAAGGCTGCGGTGAAGCTGCTCACCTGTGACACGCAAGGCTTGCTGTTCTCCTGGTTCTCCAGATCCCCGTGCAACAGCGCGATCAACCAAAACACACAGCCAAAAAAAAGCCAGGAGAGGATGAAAGTCAGACAGAAGATCACCAGCATCCACCTCCAGCGGATGTCCACGCACGTGGTGAAGATGTCGGCCAGGTAGCGCTGCCCCTTCTCACCCACGTTGATGAACTGGACATTGCAGTGCCCGTCCTTCTTGACGAAGCGGCTCCGGCACTGCTGCCGGGTGTGGACCTTGCCCTTGCCGTTGCCGAAGCCGTTGGCCACGGCCATGGTGGACAGCTTCATGCCGTCCTCCTCCGAAGACACGATGCTGTAGCGGTTGGTCCGCACGCTGCCCATCACTACTGCCGGGGACTGAGGTGCTTCTGCTTTAGAAAACAGTCTGAGTTTCTGCAAAACCCTTTGGAGAAACAGTTTTGAAAGTTCTACAGGAACACACACACGCGGAAAAGCCGGGCGGAGGCCGGAGTCCCCAGGAGCCCTCGGATCAACCAAGGACAGTCTGCTGGCATGCAGGGTGAGCTCAGCAAGCCACCGTCATAGAGAGGGCATGGTCTGCAAGAGAAACAGAAATGGCACTTTAGATCCTGGAGGAAAAGCACGAGGGATCAAGGAAAACGACACCTGTGGACCTGCAGGAAGTTCCCTCTTTCTTAAACGACGTTTTCAGCAACGCTCAGCATTCCCAGCTGTGCAGGGACAGGGGTCACACATGGTTACCGCGAGGAAGGAATTGCCCTTCCCGAAGGAAAGCACTGAAGGGGATCGTGTCACAGCAGCCTGAGAAATATTCACTTTAAAGCTGGGCACGCAAAGGATCGCTCTGCTATTTATAACTGCGATTTCTGCTTATTTTCAAACAAACAATTCCCGTTAACATCCTTCTGTTCAAACACAAATACTGAAGTGGTTTGCAGCGACTTATGATGTGTCTCGTGGGCTGTCTGACCCATGACAAAGCAGGGGGTGAGCAAAGGGGAAGGTGGAGATGGGGAATAAACTTGGGAAGCGCAGATAGCGGTGATTCCATGAAATTAAAGCACATGCAATCGTTTTAATGAAGCCAAAAGAAGGAGTTGTGTATTCTCAGCAAATTTCAAGAAAAAGGGCTGCAGTAGCTTCTCTGTAACTCCACAAACTCACCAGGATCTCTGTAGTTTTCATGCTCGAGTCTGGCCTAAGTTGTACAAAACAATTAAACCTTTTAAACCTCCCAAAAATTAAACCCTTTAAACCTTTTCGCTCCTGCTAAAGGCACCAGTAAAACGTAGCAGAGTCAGCTGAGTGCCTTCCTAACACCTTCAGGAGTGAGCCCCAGCACTTTCCCCTCAGGACCCCCTTCCATCCCCAGCGGGGACGGTCCCCGGGGTCCCATGGGTCTGAAATATCACCAACCAAGACTCAGCAGAAAGGCTACAAACCCTTCTTCCTGAGGGGAAAAGCCACCAAAAACTTGTTTCAGGGAGGTCTGGCTTAGACCCAGGTCTAGCTTTTAACAAGTGCGTCACCCATTAAGTCATGTACTGCATATCAGGAAATGGAATTGAAATACTGCAGAGGAGAAAGGATGCATTAAAGCAACTGCTCCAGCCACACATGGCCCACGGAGGGAATAAAGCTCAGCCCGGCTGGAGAGGAATGTCTGCTGCCCCTTCGGCACGGCACAGGAGCCTCCAGAACCATTTACAGTAGCAGGGGATTAAATAACGGCGCTCTTCCTAAATTAATGTTATCAAAACTCATCTGAGTTTGTCCAAAAGCCAACAAAACTGCAAACCCCTGCCCGGCAGGACCTCTGCTCTTCCTCTGACTGGAGCCTGACAACAGCTGGAGATAAGATGTTATCTCCTTTCCCACCAGCAGCCCCCAAAGCCCTGCTGAGGTGCTCCAAAGACTTGAGCGATTTCAAACAACTCCTCAAGCCCTCCCACATCCTTCAGGCCACAGTTACACAGGCTTGAGCTCAGCAAACACTTGTTAGGAAAAGAGCAGGTGACAAACAGCAACATCATCAGCTTCAGTGCAGGCTGCTTTTCCCTCCAGGATCTCCTCGGGGTTTACTTTCACCTCCTCTTTTCCCCTCGCTCCTGTTTGTTGTGCAAGAATGTGTCCCGAAGCCTCCTTGCCAAGATTAGTCATCTGTGACTTCAGCTCAGACAAGACATTTTGGCAGCTCCTGGCGGGCTCCGCAATGCCCCTTTGAGTGCAGCTCTCAGCACTGAACGCTTCTGGTGGAGCTGACCTCGTACTTACTCTGGACACTTTTTCTTACTTTTACAGCTTGTCTTGCCTCCGCTGTGTAAGGATCCGCTCTTTCTCCCTCTTACACCTTTTTGTTCCCAGAGTTTCTCATTCCCGTCAGGATATTGTGCTCAAAAATACAAAAGAATTCTTTTAACGCTCACTTAAATGATTTGTTTTGGCCAAAACCCCGCTTTTATTAGAAACCTGAACATGGCAGGGAAGTGAAATTACTGTTAATACATCCCACATTAAAACAAAAACAAAACCAAAACAAAAAAGTCCCACCACAACTTCTTGAAAAGCCATTGCACTGCCCTGCAAATCGATCACTTTCACAAACCACATCCTATAATCACAGTCATGTTTGGCTTCCACAGTCAAAGCCTGTTTTGTTCCAAGCTGATGGAAATACACAGCCCAGGAGACAGTTTATCCTGGAGATTGGTTTTTTTCCCTTTTCTTTCCTGGATTTTAGAGGAAAACTTTTGGTGGAGGGAAAGACAAGCTGTAGCATTTGAAGTGTCTGAATAAGCAGCTTCTCCCACCAAAGTCTTGACCTGAGAACACTTGTTTGAATTCCACAAATCCCTGAAATCCTAATGCCAGCGTCGTGTGGCTGCATTTAGAAGTTTGGGACCTGAATTTGTCATATTCCTCCCCTGGAGGACGTGAATTTGTCATATTCTTCCCCTGGAGGACTCTCTCTTCCCTCCTGTCCCTTGCCCAGATCTCTCCTTGCTGGCTGTGCTGTGGGAGTGGAGCTGCACCCCTTTGGTACCCAGGACCCCAAAAACTTTGGGGTGAGCCTGGGGGCAGCTTTTGCAGCCTGCTGAAAGTTCCCAGCACAAAGCTCTGGCACTCTCCAGGGCAGCAGAGCTCTCTGCCTGCTTTTCCAGCACAAACTGCCTCTCTTCCTGCGAGTGCTAGGAGCAGGGTGGGAGGGGTGGGATGGGAGCAGGAGAAGCACAGGGGTCAGCCAGAGGGGCTGATCTCACTCCTGCTGTTGGAAATACAGGTCCTGTGGAATGCCCTGTGCATCCACTGGCTGCCCCAGCACCTGCTCCGTGCTTACCCTGATCCTCACGACCACTTCCACCAGAAGTTCCCAAAAAAACCCCAGGAACAAAGCAAAGTAAAGCTGCTCCTTATTGTGCCAATCCACCTGCTGCTCAAAGGCTGGACAATGCTGCTGCCTCTCCCTCCAGCCCAGTATCAGCTGCTGGTGGCACCAAAAATTCCAGGCTGGTGTGGGAGCAGCCCTGCAATCCTCACTGGGCAAAGGGAGCCAGCCCAGTACCACCCACCCACCCCAGTATCTGCCTGACTGGGCCCAGTGTGGCCAGACACGCACAGAGCTGTACATTCAGTCACCACCAGCTGTGTGATGATGATTATTATCATTATTATCATTAATCCAGGTGGCCTTTCCTCCTGGAAGGGAATACAAGCAACGTAGTTTGGAATTACCAGAAGTGGCAAGGACATGGGATTACTGGGAAGGGATGGGATGGGAGAGCCTGGCTGGCTCTGCTGCGAGGGGATGTTTGGAGGAGGGAGAAAAACGGGGCTGTGCTGCCTCTGCAGCATTTCTGAGCCGGCGTTTGGGGGAATGCCACGATGAGCAGCCCAAACCTTCACTTCGCCCCGAGCATCCCCCTCCAGACCTTGCTCACACCGCAAGGCACGGCAGGAGGGGAATTGATGCCAAGGTTAAAGGTTGAGGGATAACTCTGGAGTGCAGAGGAACAAGGGAGGGATAGAGAGGAGCAGCAGGGAGCGCTTGGAGCGGTTATTCCCCGGCTGACGCCACCGAGCCCTGCGGAGCCAGCCGGGCACATGTTGCCAAGAGAGCACCAGCACCACCTCAGCCAAGCGCCCTCCCCGCTGCCCTCGGAGAGCAGAACAAAGCAGCTCCTCGCCCCGGCCAAGCCTGCTCCCACATTCCTGCTCCCTCGCTGCCGGGCACGGCCACCCCTGTAACCTTTTCTCCTTAAAAGTCATTCCCCAGGGCTCCTCCGCCGCTCCGGGCACGACTCAAGTTACACGGAGTGGCGAGCTGCCTTCGGGAGAAGGATCTGACCTTCAGGGACAGGCGGGGGGGGAGGGAGAAAAAAATTCAAAAAGAGCACATGATGCGGGGAAATGGGTGCGAAGAAATAGGAGAAAGGGAAGGACAAGTGGCGCTCGCATCTGCTGTCCTGCCAAGGAGACGGGCTCGGGTGTATTTGTAGCTGGTGACAAAATAACTCCCGAGCGGAGCAGCCATCACCAGGGGGTGTACGCGGCGCACCGGCTGCGAGGGATGGAAAAGCAAACAAGTGTAAAGGTAAGGCTGAGCCACGGAGACAAGTGCGGGCAGCCTGCGGGGTGGGGACGGAGCTGCGGGGACAGAGCTGCGGGGACAGAGCCGTGGGTCCCCAGCGTCCCCCGCCCCGCTCACCGCCCCCCCAAATCCATCTGCCTTTGCTTATCAGTATTTTTTCCTTTCACTGTCATGAGCTAAGCTGAAACAATACAGCTCTTCGCTGCCTTCCCAGATGCTTTTTTTCTTTTTTTTTTTTTTTTTTTTCCCTGCTTCCCATTATTTTGGCAGGACGCTCGAAAACGTAGAAGCCCTCCCGTTTGCATCGTGCCGATGAATGAAGCTACAGGTTCATTTCACAGCCCTCTGGACCATCCCGGAGCCTCAAACCCGTGCATCCGAGTGCCGAGACTCGCCGCTCCTGCCCTGTCTCCGCGCAGGAGACAACGGGCGAGGAGAAGGCGAAGGGATGGAGCGGTGCGCTTTGTGCCACACGGAGTTGTCATGCGAACTTGCAGCCCTTCCCCAGGATAAAATATCCCGAGGGGGGGAAGAAAAAAAAGCGGGGGGAGCAGCTGGTGCATGGAAAGTTATGAGCACAAACAGATGCTGGAAGCAGATGCTCGGGCGCTCCAGCCATACCTATCGAATTATTTTAGGCGCTGAGAATAGCTCCGTGAGAAACGGCAGGAGCTCGCCCTCCTTCTCCAAGCCGGAGGCGGCGGACGTTTTATCGCGGGCGGGTATCGCGACAGCGCGCGTGCCGCGCATCGATCGCCTCCGCTCCTCGGGGAGGCGGGGAGACACGGGGGGAAGGAGGCGATCCTTACCTGCGGCGGCCGCGAGGGAGGTGCCGGTGCGGAGAAGGGGTAAGATCCGTGGCGAGGCCGTGCCCGGTGCCCGCTCCGCTCGCACTGCGCTCCCGCCCGCCCGCGGCCCCTTTTTGCGGGCGGCCATGGCACCTTTAATACGGCCCCGCCGGACACGCCCCGCGCGCGCCCGCGGCCAATCACGAAACGGGGCGTGGCCCGGTGGGCGGGGCCTCGGAGGGAGCGGGCAGCGAGAGCGGCGGGGCCGGAGCGGAGCAGGGATGGAGCCGGGATGGAACCGGGAATGGAGCGGGGATGGGGCGGGGATGGAGCGGGGATGGAGCGGGGATGGAGCGGGGATGGAGCCGGGAATGGAGCCGGGAATGGAGCGGGGATGGAGCGGGGATGCTCCGGGAATGAAGCGGGAACGCTCCAGGAACGCTCCGGGAACGGAGCGGGGATGAAGCGGGAAAGGAGCGGGGATGGAGCGGGGATGCTCCGGAGCGGCGCACGGAGCCCGGGTTCCCGCTGCCGGGGAGGGGCCCGGGAGAAGGCGCTGGGTCCCCCGGTCCCCGCTGCGGAGCCTCCTCATGTTGCCGGTGCGGAGGATCCCGGGAGAAGACGCCGGGTCCCTGGATCCCGGGATGCCCCGTGCAGAGGGTCCCCGGTGCGGAGGGTCCCCGAGTTCTCGGTGCGGAAAGTCCCTGGGTCTCCCTACAGAGGATCCCGGGAGAAGGCACCGGGTCCCCGGGTCCCCTCTGCGGAGGGTCCCGGGAGAAGTCGCCAGGTGCCCGGGTCCGCGGTGCAGAGGATCCCCGGGTGCCCGCTGCAGACGGTGCCAGGAGAAGGCACCGGGTCCCTGTTGCGGAGGGTCCCCGGCTCCTCGGGGACTCGGTGCCGAGGGTCCCGGGACAAGGAGCCGAGTCCCTGGATCCCCGTGCGGAGGGTCCCCAGGAGAAGACGCCGGGATCCCCGATGCAGAGGGAGCCAGGAGAAGGCGCCAGCTCCGCGGGTTCCCGGTGCGGAGACTCCCGGGAGAAGCCGCGGTGCGGAACGGGGCCGGCCGCGCTCTCTGGGCTCTGCGGGGCGGCAGCGCCGGTGCGGTTTCGTTCCCCGGCTCCGGGACGCTCCGGCTGAGCCCGCGGGCACCCGGCACCTGCCGCCGGCATCCCCTCACCCTCCCTCGGCAGCGATAAAAGCTTTTGCGGGACTTCACCGGGAGTTTGGGATGGTCCCGGGTGCGAGCTGGCTGCCCGCTCGCTCCCAAATTTTGGGCTGATGTCCGAGGCCCAGGGCAGTGAGAAAAACTACAGGAGACAGAAAAGTTTCTTTCCTTTTGTTCCTTTCTTTATTTCAGTGAAGGGAAATGCTAATGTGCAGGGTGTCCCATCCCAAACTCCCGAGCCTAGCAGGCACGAGAAGCCAGGCAAACACAACACCGCCCCTAAAACCGAGAATCCTTCTCTTTAACTAAGTGAAACATCCCTTTCCAAAACAAGAGCTTTGATCCCCGCTCTAAGATCTTTTGGAGCAAGGCTGGAAGCGAGGGAAAGACGAGCCTGGCTGCAGTGCGTGGGATCCACAGCTTTGTTCCCTGAGTCACCTGTGGCAGCTCGGTCAGGCTGGCCAGGGTTGAAATATGCAGAAATCCACATGGTTTTTTAACAGCTTGTCCTCCCTACAGTGGACGTAGCCTAAGACAAAGAAAATTAGGATGAAATGCCTGGCCGGGAGCCTCGCAGGAACAAAAACAGCCTTGTAAGCACAGGCTGAAGTTTGCCAAGCTCCGGCTCCACTGGGCAGTGCAGGGGTGTTGGGTTCCAGGGCAGGTGTCCGCAGCAGGACACTGTCCCTGCCCTCGGGAAGGGACAACAGCTGAGATCCACGGGGGAGCCCGTGGTGTGCTGGAAAAACAAGGTGACTGCTGAATGCAGGGGGAGCAGAGCACCCCAGGCTTCAGGAATTGCCACAAACACCTTGAATTGCACCCAGCACTGCCACGGCAGCCCCTGGAACACCCAAAAATGAGCGCTGGGGATGCTCCCGGGAAAGGCAGCAGGAATCAGCAGCAGGGCAGCCTGGAGCTGCTGAGGGACAGACAGACTGCTCCAGGCGGCTCGGCCTCCAGAGAGCTTCTTACAATGTCCAGAGCAGGCTGTAAATATGATTCCTTACTTTCCACAGCAATGCCAGTGCCTGCAGTCACTCCTCGTTGCTTAAACTCTCCTCATCCTCCTCCTCATTTCTTTGCTAAGTTTCCAAGTCTGCCATGAGTTGTCTTTAAACACTCGGTGGAAAAGCTTTGCCCAAACGCTCCCTCCCGGCACAGAGGCTCCAGAAACAGCCTCCCCGTGCTGCTGCTGCTCCATCCCACCAACTGCCCTGCCTGGCACCAGCGGTGTTTGCTGAGTTCCCCGGATCCCCAGTGAGGAAGTGCCGCATTGTTGCAGCAATAAACACAACGGCCGAGGGCAGTCGGTTCACAAGCGCCACGTTTGCGGCGTGCAGGAGGCGCAGAATTTACGTGGTGGGGAGGGGGAAGCAGAGACAAGTGCTTCTGTTGGTTGGGCAATCTGGGCGAGTTGGGCAATCACGCTGTGTGTGTGCTGTTCTTGGGTGGTTCTCTTCGTTTGCAAGGGGAAGAGAAGTCCCAAACTGAAGTCCCAAACTGAAGTCCCAAACTTACAGATCTGGGGAGCAAAATCTATAATGGGGGATGGCTGCAATTAGTTTATCCATTTAGTGAGAGGAAGAGAATTAAATCCGCAGGATTTGAAAAGCACAGTTCGGGTACCTGTATCAGAGAAAAAATATCCCTCGTGTTTCTCTTTGTGCACCTCCCGTGAGCTGCTAAAATCGCAACGATTTGAGGCACCTTGAAGCATTTGCCCATCTACGTCTCAGTGAAATGAAGAGCTGTGATCCACTCCTGCAAAGAGATGCTCTGCTGAGGGGTGGGTGCAGCAATTCCCTGTGCAAAACCTCCAAGATTTTCCAGACTGCAGCCCGGCTTTGGAGCCTCTTACTCAGCCTTTACTCATGCGAGGCGGCTGATAAAAAATGCAGCCCTACTACAGATTTATCTGCTCGGATGAGTAAGGCTTACTCAGCCATTCAGCACTTCACACGAGGCAGGGGAGAGCAGATACATCACCGGTGTTTCTTTCACAGCTTTCCCAAAGTCGGGGCAGCTGTGCCCAGAAAGCTTTCCTTCGAATGAAATATCGATTCTGAACCCATTGCACGGATAATGAAAACCATAACGGAGCCGCCTGCGTGGGCTCCAGCGAGAGGAGCCCTTCCAAACTTCCAAACAGGGAAGCTGAAGTTACAAGAAAAAAGTTTCTAAAAAACCCTTTCCTGTTGCAACAAGCCAGGACAAAGAGGGTGAGACAGCTGAAAACTTAACCCTCAGTGCCGAGCGAGGGGCTCATTTTCCTTCTCTCCCTGAATGGTTTTCCAACCTGACGTGGCCTTGCCTCGGAAATCTCTCACTGAGATACTAGAAAAGTGACCTGAAATGGTCGTGGGCTGAGAGGTTTTCAAGGCAAAACCCTTTATCTGCAGGAAAAAAATGGTACCGAGGCAGAGGAAGGGCTCTGGGGAGGAAGAACATTCGATAATTTCTCTCCCCTTTTTCTGTCACAGTTGTCCCCTCAGTTGTCACCACAGCCACCCTTGTCCCTCAGCTTGCAGATTCCCCCTGGAGGGAAATTTGGGAGTTATGTTGCAGGCCCAGGCCTTGGATCAGAGGCTTCAGCCCCCGTCTCACTCCACAGGAGACGTTATTAAATTGCTTTTTCTGTCTTGGCGCTGAAAGGACCTAATTATCAGATTGCATTAGTCCTCATCTCTTCAAGTGGCCAAATCTGCTTTGGTTCTCAAGGATTTTATTGCCAGCTGAAAATGGCTTAATTGTATCGTACTTGCAAAGAAAACACGGGCTGGGGGAATCAAAGCTTTCCACAAGAGGAGAAGAAATGCCATAAATAACACGCTGGGCTTTTTCGTTTTTTTAGGTCTCGCCACTTCCATGCATGTAAACTGGCATGAGTTTGCCTTTCTTCCCTGACCATGAAGTCAACTGGAAAAAATTCCTCAGGAAAAGGTGGTTTCCCCATTCCCAGTAACCCCCTGGGGTTTAGGCATTAACTGGATCTTTAACAGCTCTGGGATCTCCAAGGGAAAATTATCCCACGTTGGTGACAGAGGGAATGGGGAGACCCAATGAAAACTCCACAGAGAGAAGCTTGCGTGTTTGATGAGACTTGGGAGAGCAAAGAAATAGATTTGCAAGCAAGTGGGAGCTACAGACGTGCGGTTCTGCTTGATAAAAATGGGTTTGTCCATGGGAGGGATGAAATTGGACAGAGGAAATTGAATTTGGGCTTTATGTACCTGAGAAGAGTGGAACTCACACTCCCCAACCACAGTTGTTTTCTTAACTGTGTATTTTGCTTCCCAACTCTTCATTTAAGATTTCAGGCTGCCTTAGTTAGGCTTACCCTAAAGGCAAATCACCAGCCAGTCACTGTATTTTGGAAAAAAAATAAATATATTTTCAGTCCTTGCTGCTGCAGGATGTGGATGTGGGGGGGCAAGGTGAAGAAATCTTGAAATACTAAATTCCAAACAGAAATCCACTTCTAGCAGGAGCTGTATCTGACTCCCAATCCAACAGCAAACCACAAATTCTGCCAAGGAAAGCTCCTTCCCGAAGCTCTATTCCATGTGGCTTGGTGCTCACCGAATTAAGGCGCCGAATTTAAAGCCTCTCTAGTTCCCAGCTGAACTTTCAGACCCAATAAAATGTGGTGTTGGGACAGAGGGAGCTCTGAGCTCTCCGTGCAGGGTCAAAGGCCTTCAAACGATCAGGAAATGTTCCTCTGATATTTAACCTACACCTGGCACATTCCATGTTTTCTCCAAGCAGGCAGGTCCAGCACCACTCAGGGACCAGGACTGTGGAAAATCTCCCAGAAGTGCAGTAAATGGAAAGGACATCTGGCATTGTTTGTGACACAGCGATATTCCATATTCCTCCTTCTCAAGCCACCAGCCAGCTTGGGGCACTTGGTGCTCAAAGACAGCAGTGGGGAGGAGTTCTCAGATTAATGGGAAGGAGTCTTCAGATTAACGAGGAAGAATTTTCAGATTAACAGGGAAGAATTTTCAAATTAATGGAAAGGAATTTTCAGATTAATGGGAAAGAATTTTCAAATTAACGGGAAAGAATTTTCAGATCAATGAGGAAGAATTAGTGTGAGTGATCAAAGTGACCATACAACGACGTATTCCTAAAGCTAACATATTCCTATTAATCTCCCAGGTATCTGCTGATCTCTCCCACAGCTGCCATTCTTTGGATATCTCCAGGGAAAGGGAGTTAATAAAACTTGCCAGAGCAGTGAGAACATGCCCGTGGAGCTGCCATGGGGATGTTGACAATTCCTGGAAGGAAAAGGGTTAAGTGCCAGCAGCTCACACACACACACAAGTGTGGGACTGCACTTTCATTCCCTCCCTCACAGCTCCAGCTGTTCAGTGCCAGCTTTTCCAAAACTGGGATGGGCTCCTGCTCAGCTGAGCATGGCAGGGTGAGGAGATCTCGGTTTGAAAACCTCTGGCTGTGGATCTTGTCCCCAAGCAGAAGGCTCTCAAGGACATCCGTGGGTTTTTTAGTGGTTCCCTGCTGTGGGCAGGCATAGGATCAGAGTGATAAAATTCCAGAATTTGGGTTGGAAGGGACCTGAAACTCCATCCCAACCCCTGCCATGGGCAGGGACACCTTCCACTGTCCCAGGCTGCTCCAAGCCCCAGTGTCCAACCTGGCCTGGGACACTTCCAGGGATCCAGGGGCAGCCACAACTTTTCTGGAATTCTCTGGGAATTCCATCCCAGCCCCTCCCCACCCTCACAGGGAAGGATTTTTTTTCCCATTTTCCCATCCAGCTCTGCCCTGTCTCAGTTTTATTCCATTGCCCTTGCTCTGTCCCTCCATCCCTTGCCCAAAGTCTCTCTCCATCTTTCCTGTAGCTCCTTCAGGCCTTCCAAGGCCACCACGAGGTCACCATGAAGCTTCACCTCTCCAGGCTGGACAATCCCAACTCTCCCATCTTTTCCAACCCCAATTATTCTCTTTCAGGAGAAAAGCCAGAGAGGATCGGGATTGTTCAGCCAAGCCACCTGCTCGCTCCAAAGCCCTCGTGGTGCTCAGACAACTTTCCAGCTTCCCCTGCAGAGCCCAGCAGGCTCAGAGAGAGGGGCTGGGCTGTTTTTCTAATTACACCAAGCAAGGATGAAAGCAGAGACCTGCCAGTGCCACCACGGGCAGAGACGTGGAAAACTTCCAATGGGAAAAGGGAGTGGCGAGAAGGAACAAGAGCTCGATTGCAGCAGAAAGAGCTGGAAACTTTCTGTCTTTTCTGAGCAAAACCATTGCAGATCACCTGCCTTTCCTGCATCTCTCTGCTGACCCGTTTGTGTTCACACCTGGGGCAGCTTCACGTCCCCAGGGCAGGTTTGGTGGTGCCTGAGAGGGAGCTGCTGTGGGGTGTGTGGGCACAGGATGGATCCTGCCCCCAGCAGTGCCCAGGGAGCCTCTGGCAAATCCCGCATGGTTCTGCTGCATTTCTGCTGCCTAGCATTTAATTTATTACCTATCAGGGGATCCACTCCAGTGAAAACTGCACTTATAAACCTGAGAGCATCTGATTTCTGCTAACGCCACGTAAATGACTGTTCCCTTCTCTTTCTCACACTTTTTATCCCAGTAGATTAGCTGAGATCAAATGCCCTCAGTGTTTCCTATCACTTTGTACCAGAGCCTCAGAATCCGCCTGGAGTCTGTGGCCACAACATAAATGACAATATCAGAGTTTATTTTCTCCACTGGAAAGCAAATAAACTGTGCTAAAAACAGAGGGTTAGATCACTGGCCATTGTGGAAGGAAAACCACGGCAGAAAACAAGCCGGAGTTTCCTGAGGAGGCAGCACTGGGGTTTGTACATCCAGTGGGAACTTCCACCCCCATGGCAGAGCAGGAGACCCTCCCTGAGAGGGGACGGGGCAGGTTTGGGTGTGTTTGTGCTGCATCCTGCCCATCAGCAACGACTGGATTTCTCCACCAGCTGCACCAGGGATGGAGATGCTGGAGCTGGTGGGGAGCAGTCACAGCTTTTTTGGGGTGGGAGCCTCTAGCCCTTCCCGAGGTTTCAGAGCATCTTTTGCCCCCTTTTCCTGCCCTTCCCTGCTCGGGAAGCTGAGGAGATCCTGGCCAAGACACCCAGAGCTGCTCCCTGGCACAGGTGGAGCTCAACCCTTCCCAGAACTCCTGCAGGGCCAGGAAAGGGGAGCACAAATTAAATCAGCTGGCACCTCCCGGAATGTCCCTCCAAAGTAAAACTGACCAGATGAGTACAACCAAACCCAGCTCAGAAGTGTTGCTGAAACTTCCTGAGATTGTTTTGGGCTGATTACTTGGAGCAGCCCTCCAAGGCCCACCCGTTAAAACACCTCTGCCACTTGAAAAATCTGTCGTCAGAGGGGAAATTCTCCTCAGCAAGTGAACGCCACGGCTTCCTTTCCCCTGCTATCACCATCTTGAGACGTTTATTTACTTTTCTGGTGCCATTTTGTGCCTCCAGGCCCAGGGGAAGGATTCCCCACCCAGCCCTGGGCATCCTGTGCTGGAATCTGGGCCAAACTGAATGTCCTGTGCTCTGGTCCAGGTGCCAGGAGGGGAAGGATGGTGGCAGGAGGAGCCTCTCCCCTGGTTTGCACTGGGAAAGGCTGTGCCTCATGAGCCATGAGTTTCTTTGTAATCTCCCTAATTCTTCAGGAGTTGGCTTTGATCCCCTGGTATTATTTGAGCTGATGCCCAAACCCTCTTAAAGAACCTTGTGACAGGGACTGGAGGGGGAAAGGTTGTGCTTTTTCCCATCAGATGTTGAGCAATCAGCCTGGAAAGCTGATGAATGTCAGAGCTGGTGACAGTGAGAGCTGGTGGCATCGTGGTGCTGTGGTGGTATCACAGATCCCAGGATTCCTATGGTTCCTCAGGGCTGGAATTGCTCCCCACAGGCGGGGTGGGAGCTGCAGGAGCATCCTGGGTCCCTTCCCTGATCACTTCCCTGAATCCTTTTCCTGGATCCCTCCTCTGGATCCCTTCCCCAGATGCTTTCCCTGGTTCCCTTCCCTGGTTCCCTTCCCTGAATCCTTTCCCTGGATCCCTCCTCTGGATCCCTCCCCTGGATCTCTCCCCTGGATCCCTCCCCTGGATCCCTCCCCTGGATCCCTCCCTGCCTGCCCTCTGGGCTGGCATCCAATATTTTGGGCAGGTGTCCAGAGTCCCACCGTGGGTCTGTGGCTCCAAAGAAGCCAAGGCTGTTCCAAGGAGTTCCCATCCCTCCTCAGAGGCCTCGGAGCACAAACCTCTCCTCAGAGCTGTGCTCTGGTAGATATTTCACTTTAATCCCAGCACTTTTGGGGGGGCCAAATGCCTCCTGAGGTCACCTGTGACAGGCAGAGGGGACACCCGGCAGCCAGGCTGGGACTGTCTTGATGCGACAAAGGGCAGGGATCACGTGTGGGGACAATCAGAGGCACAGGAGACAAAGAGAGAAACAGAATGAGCAGGGGATGGTCACGGTGACAGTACTGGAAGGTGCTCGTGCTCTCTGCCACCAAAGGTGACATAAAAAATCCTGTGCAGAACAGCCTGGAGCAGGCAACAACGGGCTGCTTTTGTTCCTCTCGCTTGGTGGGGTGACTCCAGAGCTCAGGACCAAGTGCCAGCAATGCCCATCAATTCTGGCTCTTTTTGTTAAAAAAAAAAACCCCACACACAAAACCCCACTAATCCATCCTGCAGCTTTCCAGAAGTCCCAGTTCCCCCAGCAGCTCAGCTTTCCTTCACCCCCACCTGTGCTGCTGATGCCAGGGCTCCAGGGGAGGCAGGATGGGTGCACAGGGCAGGATTTCACACTGCAGGCTGCACAGAGCTCTTTGCGTTATTCACACTCCTCAAGCCCTGGCAAATTGCTTCTCCTCTGACTGTACTCCGGCGTAATTTTTTCAAGCTGAAGAAGTGTCTGTTCTGAATCTTCATCTGAAATGGCAAATTGACTTTGAATCTTTTTGGAAGGCCCAGAAAGGAGTGAAAGGGTTCCAAGCATCTTTGTGCTGTTGTGGTGCCTGGAAGTGGCTCCTCTCACAGGGGAGCAAAGAGAAGAAGCAGATCTGGGTGAGTAATTTAATCCGCATCAGGTAATTCACTGCGAGGCAACACCTCAGCCCGGGATGATTTGGTTCCCAGCACAAAACATCCCTGACCCGGCTCTCCTCTGCCCTCAGCTGTGCTTCAGACAGCTCAGGGAAGGAGAAGGCTCCCCCAGGAGCAAATCCTCCAGTCAAAGCCGTGACTTCCTTTGCTCAAATAAGGCCCAGAGGGCTGGGGCAGGGCCTGGATCCTCCCTTGATGTGGGGAGGCTGTTCCAGGGCTTTCAGCATCTCAGGTGAAATTAGCACAGCACTGATTACCCCGGACCAAACACATAGCTGGGGAAAGTGCAGCTATTCCAGAGGGGCGAAACTGGAGCTGGAATTGGCAGGGACCATCCCCTTTTATCAGTGGGAGGACAGGGATGGGAGCTGCTTCAGCCCCATTTGTGCAGATCTATTCATACGTGACACCTCCCTGCCGGAGCTGCTCTCCCCAAATCCTGAGCATTGCTGTCACCGGAGCTTTTCTAAACCATTCTCCCACATTTTTGGTCCGTAGCAAAGAATTCTGTGGATTTAGGACTTCTGTACCAGCAGGGTTTGGTGCTGTGTGGGATTCTAACGAACCACACCTGACTGCTTCACCTGGGACTTCTCCAAAAAGGAGGATAAAACGTGAAGAAAGACAAAAAACCACCTTCCAACAGAGTGGTTGCTGGTGGGAAAAGGCACCGCTGGAGAGAAGTTTAATCAGTGCAGTGACGAATTGCCATAAAACGCTTCCCAAATTTCATTTCCCACTTCACATCCCACCACAGCTCTCTCTGGAAAGCCTCCCGTGGAATTGGTGGGGTCACATTTACTTCCCATGAGTAAGGGCAGGGGAGGTTTCCCCTCGGAGACACTCCCTGGGCCCTTTCTGATCTTCCACTCGGAGATCTGAAAGCTTTGATGTACAATTCCAATTGTTCCTGCCCCGCTCAGAGCGTGGCTACCCCAGCGAGGCCAAAATCCCTGCTGGAGACACCCAACAGAGCTGTTGCACCGAGCCCCAGCGCAGAGCAGGGACTGGGGCAGCCCCCTCCCCGCTGCTGCTGCTGCTGCTCTGCCCCGCGGTCACCCAGAGGCCACCCGCTCCTTTTGGCACCTGGGCCAAGCAGGGATCGTGACAGCCCAAAAATAGTCCCCTCCCCTGTCAGGCAGGGCTGGGAGACACCCTGTGATCAAAGATGAGGAGCGAATTCACTGCCCAGTAGTCGCAGCAGAGCAGCTGCCTGACACTTGTGGAGCTTCCTAGAGCCCGCGGAGAGGATGTGAAGGAGGAGGATGACATGGAGGGCTCAGCAGATGTTCCATTGGAGCTGCTCCCGTGCGTGAGAGAACGCACGGAGCCGCTCGACGGAAAATGTGCATCCAGAAGTGGACATGGCACTGGAGAATGAGATAATTATTAAGGCATTTCTATTCTGGAGCTTTTCTGCGCGGAGTTTTTTTTTTACGCAATAATAAACGTTCGGGTTGCCTCTCTACACGCACACACGTTCCCTGGCCCAAACAAACAGGCGGCTCTCGGTCACTGATACGTCCCCAAGTCTGTCCCTTTGGCCACAAATAGCTCATTGCCCTATTTGAAAGGTTCCTGGTGGAGGGCAGCCAGGTTTGCCCGGCTATATTTACCTAAGCTGGCAAATCGGGCCGCCTCCCTCCCGGCCCTGCTGCTAAATATACAGGGGAACGATACAAAATAAACCAGCAAACACCGCATCAGCTCGATAACAAAACGAGTCCTGACGCTGCCGAATCCGAGACCTGCGCCCAGATTTCCTGGGGGCGGTCAGGAAATACTGGGAATATTGGGAATTCACCGGCAACAGGTTGTCTGGTTATAACCCCGCTTGTTCGGGGTGACATCTGGGGACGGGTCCCGTCCCGGGCGGTGCAGAGCGGCCCCCGAGGGGCTGCTGGAGCCGGGCGCAGGCGGCGGGGCCCGAGCGCGGCGCGTCCTCGGCGCCGCTGTCGCCGCTGTCGCCGCTGTCGCCGCAGATGCTCCGGGGACCGCTCGGAGCCCGCCGCAGCTCCGGGAGCTGCCGCCAGGTGGCGGCCGAGGGACCGGGATCGGGATCGGGATCGGGATCGGGATCGGGATCGGGATCGGGATCGGGATCGGGATCGGGATCGGGATCGGGATCAGATCAGGGATGGGGATCGGGATGGGGATCGGGATCAGGACAGGGAT
This sequence comes from Chamaea fasciata, assembly GCF_029207755.1. Classification (NCBI taxonomy): domain Eukaryota; kingdom Metazoa; phylum Chordata; class Aves; order Passeriformes; family Sylviidae; genus Chamaea; species Chamaea fasciata. Next base: position 4,025,140 of record NW_027094104.1, on the reverse strand, counting down.
GGGGATGGGGACCGGGATGGGGACCAGGATCGGGATCAGATTGATTGGGATGGGGATTGGGACAGGGATGGGGATCATATTGATTGGGATCAGGATCGGATTGATGAGGATCAGGTTAGGGACAGGGATGGGGATCGGGATTGGAAACAGGATCGGGATTGATCGGGATCGGGATCGGGATCGGGATGGGGACTGGATTAACTGGGATGGGGATTGGGGATCAGGATCGGGATCAGATTGATTGGCATGGGGATCGGGACAGGGATGGGGATCATATTGATTTGGATCAGGATCGGATTGATGAGGATCAGGTTTGGGACAGGGATGGGGATCGGGACTGGAATCAGGATGGGGATTGATCAGGATCGGGATCGGATTAAATGGGATGGGGACTGGGGATCAGCATCAGGATGGGGATCAGGACAGGGAGGGGGATCAGGATCAGGACAGGGATGGGGATAGGGATTGGATTGATTTGGATCAGGATCAGGACTGGGATCAGGATCAGGACAGAGATAGAGATGGGGATGGGGGTAGGGATAGGGATAGGGAAAAGGGATAGGGATAGGGATAGGGATAGGGATAGGGATAGGGATAGGGATAGGGATAGGGATAGGGATAGGGATAGGGATAGGGATAGGGATAGGGATAGGGATAGGGATAGGGATAGGATTAATCAGGACCAGGATGGGGATCAGGATCAGGATGAGGATTGGGATCGAGTTTGGGATTGGTCCAGACTGTAAAGGGTGATGGCAAAAAATAGAGTGGCTTGTTACATGGGAAGACAGTGATAGGAGAAGGGGTAATGGTTTTAAACTGAAATGGGGGAGATTTAGATGAGATACCTGGGAGAAACTACCCAATGAAGTGTCCAAGGCCAGGCTGGAGCAGGCTGCACTGTGGAAGGTGTCCCTGCCCATGGCAGGGGTGGCACTGGATGAGCTTCGAGCTCCCTTCCGTCCCAAACCATTCCATCACACACCTGGGTGGGAAACTCTAGTGCGTTTTTGGCAGTCCGAGGAAAGTTTGCGTTGCTTGGCCTGAAGAAACCATTGAGAGGCGTCGATGTCAGGGCTCCAAACCCTGCTGGCCCCCCAAAAACAGCACAAGCCCCAAGCAACACTGCCCAACCTCACACTGCTCACTGCTCGTCCCCAGCCACTCCCCAGCCACCAGGACTGACCCCACAAAACACCATAAATCCCGGAAGCAGCTCCTGCACTGGGATTTTTAAGCCCTGTGAAAACACCGATCCACAATTTTCAGCCCAGATGAAAACTTCCAACTTCTTCTTTCAGCCTGATTATGTCACACTTCCCCTTGTCTGCCTGGAAGTGACTCTGTTGTCAGAGGCTTCTTCCTTTTCCCTGCTCTGGGCCTTTCCTCCCCACCACAGACACGATCTCCTCCTGTTTGCAGGTTCCCACCTCCAACCAGCAAAGACTGAAGGGATAAAAAAAGCTTACAAGCAATATCCCCCCCCCCCCCCCAACTTTTCTGATGCCCTGGAAGGTACCTGTTATTTCCTGAAGTGAGCTCAGACCTCCTGCACAGCGTGTGAGAAATGAGGGATAAACAAGGGGATAATGTCCTGTCCCACATCTGAAACCCAACTTCACAAGAACTATGCACTAAATGACACATGATAACGGGGCAGGAGATGCCAGCAGCCCTAATGAATGGTGGTGAGCGAGGCTGGAAAAATAAATGATATAATAAACCCTTGTTACATCCCCTTTGACAGAAATGAATCTTGACCCGGAACAACGGTGCTGCTTTCCAAGGGAAAATAACCAGGGTGAAGATTTAATCATGAGTCAGGAGGCCAGTGCAGGGTGGTTTGTGTTTGCTCTTTGTTGTTCAGAATTTGGCTTCAGCTGGTAAATTTTGTGGAAAAGTCGGGGATGGGGCAAGCAACTTTCACACAGAAATTCCAATTCCTGCCTCTCAGTGGTGGCTGGGAAGGAGCTGCTGAACCTCAGCTTCAGGAATTGGCAGTTGGAAGCCCCAAGGAGACATGCAAGGCTCTGGAAGAGCAGGAGGATCCTGTTGTTTCACCACAAAATATATCCAGGTTCTTCCCTTTGGCCTGGAGGGAATTTTGCTCCAATTAATTGGGAATGACTGGAGGCTCAGGTCTGTGCTCCTGCTGGGCGATGCACGTGTTGTCATTTTGGTTGGGTTTCTGGGAGTCTTGTTTGCTTTTTTATTGCTCGGCTCTGCAGTGGGGATGGAAAAAAATTCCCTGGGAAATCCTCATTGAGAAAGAGCAGATGGGCAAGGAAAAGTCCCCCTCTCGTTCATCCTACTTATCCTATTTATCCTGTTTTTTCCAGTGTCCTGAGGAACCTTTCCTAGGTCCTTTCCTAGGGAGGAAGGATTAAGAACTGGCTGTACCTAGAGCACAGGGTATAAAATAAATTTATTTTGTATTATTGTTATCATATTTTATGTTACTATATTTATAAAATAAATATAAATTTATTTTATCCCTCCCCTAAATATAAACCTGGACAGGAGAAAGTTCCAGGGAGAGCTCAGAGCCCCTTCCAGGGCCTGAGGGGGCTCCAGGAGAGCTGGAGAAGGACTGGGGACAAGGGATAGAGGGACACAAGACACAGGGAATGGCTTCCCACTGCCAGAGGGCAGGGATGGATGAAAAATCAGGAAGAAATTATTCCCTGTGAAGGTGGTGAGGTCCTGGCACAGGCTGCCCAGAGAAACTGGATATAGAAGATTAAAACTCGTAGCTGAAGAGAAGAAAAGCCCAATGCACTCTCACAAGGTGTGTGGCAGAGGAATGTTCTTTATTTTGATGTCTATATTCATAGAAAAAAAAAAGAAGAAGAACTGCATGCTTTGTTGCTCATCATTATTACAGACAGTGTTTGTACTGGGATAAATGAAATTAAAATAGCAAAGAGAAAACAGCCAGGCTGGTTGAGGGCAGTGGCTCCCCAGCATCCTGTCTCCAGCACAGGCTGGGATCAGAGGCTGGAGATAAAAGTAGAAGAAAATATAAAGTAGCTCTTTATGAATTAACGCGCCCAGGAGAGAAGCTGACCCAGGCACACCTTACCAGCCATACCTGTGTATTTGTATTTATTATTTGTATCTCTCTGTGCCAAAATAGGCAGGACAAATCCCTAAATCCGATTCCTTTCACTTCCAGCAGAGCCATTCCAAAGGAAATTTTTTTCCCAGAGGCTCACAGGGAAGAGAACTTGGGGAGGGAAAGGCAGCTGAGCTCCCCCAGCTTCACAGGGGGAGCTGCCTTGACACCCAGCACCTGGAATTGGCACCTTGGGAAGGAACGTGGGGATTTTGGTCACTCATCCCACCAGCACCTCACCTTTACTCCGAGATGAAGCAAACACCGTGGGTGAGCCCTTGCAAAGCCAGCAGTGTCCATGTGGGACACTCCCCGTGGGTGGAAATCAGGGGATCACAGAGCAGAATGTCGCGGCGGGCAGTGGCGGTCAGTGCCACCATGTCCCCAGAGGAGTGTCCTGAAAAGGACACAGCTGGTGACACAGGCACATCTGCAACAGCTCAGGGATTTCAGCTCAGCCTAGGGAGTGATTTCAGCTCAGCCCAGTGATTTCAGCTCAGTTGTGAGCTGAGCCTTCAGGGCGACGTGAAAGGAGAGACGGGGTCTTTGTCTGGAGGTTCCCTGCAGCCTTTACTCCGCTGCTCCCTCAAATGGATCCAGGGAAGAAGAACCAGGCAACCAGAGAGAGTGGAGACTTACTTGGGCATGCCAGGGGGCGGGGCTACACAACTTGGCCAATCGGGTGGAGGATTGAGAAATGAACCAATCAGGGGAAGGATTGAAAACGGACCAATCAGGTAGGGTAAAAACGAGAAATGAAGGATAGAAGGAGGGATAGAAAAATGGGCCAATCAGGTAGGGTAAAAAGGAAGGAAGTAGGGAAAGGACCAATGAGGTATAAGGAATTAACATGTTAACCACAAAGCCTCATGGGAGGAGGACATTTCCTTGCCCTGAGGGCAGAGCAGTCTCCTGGGATCTCTCCCTCAGGGGAACCACCAAATATTTGAAGCCTGAGGGTTGTTTTCTCTCCAAGGGAGAGCATTTACACTATTGGCACACCAGTGTCCACAGGAGGAAGGCTTGGGAAGTTCCAGGCTGGCTTTTCTGTCTCATGTCTGTCTCTCTTTCCTTCTCCATCCGGTTTTCCAGAGCCACCACAGAGGTTACAAATTCTCATCTCTGTCACTCTCACCCTCATTAAGTGTTCCTAATTATTTTCCCTTCCTTTTCCCCCAGTTTAATCCCATCTTTTCCTGTCTCATTCTCTCCCAGCCCCAGATTTCTCCCCTTCCCAGATGCAGTTCCTGTGGTTGAGAGCTCTTTGCCTCCCAATCCTTTTTAGGGCTGAAACACCGTGAGCCATCTCCCTCCTTCCTCGCTGACAGCTTTTCCACATCTTCTGATTCCCTTCCAATTCCTCCACATCTTTCCCAAAAAGTGGTGCCCAGCATGAAATAAAAGCATCCCAGTCAGGATCTGAGGGCAGTGGAAGGGTTAATTCCCATGTCTGGAAGGTGATATTCTATTTTATTCAATCCCAATGGTGGTTTTTTCCAACACCACAGAAGCACTGAGACCCTTCCACATTTTCCTACATTTTCCTACATTCCTTGCCATTTTTTTCTAGACTATTTCCCCCATGTCTGCCAGTGTTTAAATCCAGGACACAAGGAGATGGTTTTTACTGCACTTATAAGTGGTTGGTGCTGATGAATCAGCACATAAAATAGGCTAATTAATGAGTTTGGAAATAACTAACACCTCCCAGGCTTCAGTTTTACCCAAAGGGGTCATGTTTATCCAGAGACAAGTGCTAGCAAAAGAGAAATACATTAAAATAATCCAGCAATCCTACTACGACGTGGAGTAAATAGCAGGGGGAAAAAAAAAAAAACCCAGCACTTAGCAGGCTATTTTTTTCTTCATTAAACGTGATGAGCTCATAAAAACCCAATTAATTAGTCAGAATGATGTGAATGACTCGTCAGACCTAATTTTAGCAGCCTAAAGTTAGCCAGCATTTCCACAGCAGTCGTTTCATCTCCTTCTGCAATAAACGGAGAGGGATGAACATTTCCAGGATAAACTTATCCTGCTGCCCTCAGCTCCCTAAAAACCTGAGCAAGGTGGGGTGAACTCTCCTGCGGAGACAGCAGAGTTCCAGTAAGCACAGAGGGCAGGCAAACACTGGATTTCTTTGCTGCTAAGGTCATTTGAGATCAGCCCCTTGAACTGCGATGTGATTATTTTACATTTGCAGGGTAATTAAACACAACTCAAACGAGCTGCAATCATCAGGGGCAAAAGCATGATGAGGCATTGCTCACTAAATAATTACAGAGATGCGCAGAGCACGGAATTTGCACGTCACAGACACCTTTAGAGCATCAATGTTTTCCTTTTTTTTCCGAGTTGGAGCTGACAGAGGAGTTGCTGGATTTCTCCATGAAGGATCATTTTTGCACAGCCGTCTCAGACAAGCATTTTTCATTTTGATAAAATCACCCTGTTTGTTCTCCAGATCGATCTTTGTCTTTGCAAGGAAGCGCAGCACGCTAAAAAGAAGAGTGAAGTGAAATGAAAGAGGATTTGATATAAACTATTGCACAGCTCACTCCAGACATGATCTCCTCTAGGCTCAACCTGATTTGGCTGATTTAAAACTGGAGGTCTTGTTTTGATTTGTTTTTTACCTCCTGTATTTCTCCAGCTGCTGAGGCAGCAGCACTTCAGGGCATGGCTCATGACTGGGGAGTGAAAGCTCTCCAGCATCCCACTATGGATCCCATAGGACTGGGCAGGGTGTGAACAGGTGTCCAAAGCCACCCAGGAACACTGGGGTCAGTTATTCCTTTGTCTTACAAAGAACAGACCCACAGATCCCCCAGAGGACCTCCGGGATGAGGCTGCATTTGAGGAATCATCTGTTGGGATAATGGAGCTTCAGAGCCTCCTGGAGGGACTGGGAATGGGCTTTCCAAACCAACGAGGCAGCTTTGCCACCCCGACCCAGAGGGCACAGGGCATGGTCTGTGTGCCCTGCCGAGGTCATGCTGGGTCTGTGGGCATGGCCAACCCTGATCCCTGCAGGGGAAAGAAGTTCTCACAGGGTTTGCTCAAGTGCAGGGGTTCTCAGGGCATCCCAAGTGGAAGCTGCTCCCTTGTGCCCACAGCAACCAGTGCAGAGCTGCCCCTGGCAGCCCAGCAGGGTGTGACAGTGTGGGACAGTGCTTGACAGTGTGGGCACGCGGTCTGGAATACAAATACTGCTGCACATTGTCCATTGTTTGTATTCGAGGAGCTACAAGGGGACAATTTGTTTGGAGAGGTTTTAACGGCAGGAAAAGTCAGATCTGGGACTCTATGGAGAGCCTGCTCAAGGTCACGGCTGCTTTCCTGTAGGAATCCTCTCCAGGAGGCTGGCTGGAAGTTGTCACAGGCTCCTCAGGATCCTCACAACTGGTGACGAGGGCGACAGCGCTGAAGGACTTTTGGTTGGGCTTGATTTCCAGGGCAGACTTCTCCGCTTGCTTCTCCCGCGTCTTCTCGGCGCGGCTCCACTCCTGCTCCTTCCTGTCCAGCTGCATGGCGCTGCAGTGAGGGGCGTACACCTCCGTGGTCTCCTCGAACTGCAGGCAGTCCACCTTGTAGTACTTCTTCTTGACGTGCAGGACATCGTTGAACCTGTGGCCCCACAGGATCTCCCTGGGGACGTAGGAGCTCCGAGACTGGTGGGAAGTCCCCGTGGAGTCACCCGTGTAGACAAACGTCACCAAGATCTCAAAGTTGTCTTTGGCCAGGGCTTTGCGGTCCAGGCCGTACAAGGGGCTGTCGCTGTCGATCTCATGGACCACGGTGACAGGTGTGACCAGTATGATCTGGTCGTTGAGCAGCTTCAGGTCCCGGTACTCCATGGTCATCCTGCCCTCCTTGTCCTCCTTGTAGCGCAGCAGCTGGGCCCGCACCGAGCCCTCCACCATGTGGTTGGGCCGGAAGTCCCCGATGCGCCACATCAGGCAGAACTTGCCATCCCTCAGCCCCACCACGGCGTAGTAGCTGAAGCGGATGGTCTGGGCCCTCTTGCGGGCCGTGGCCATCTTGGCCAAGGCCGCCCCGATGATGAAGGTGTCGATGATGCAGCTCAGCACCGACTGCAGGATCACCATGAGGATGGCCAGCGAGCACTCCTCGGTCACGCAGCGGTACCCGTACCCGATGGTGGTCTGGGTCTCCAGGGAGAACAGGAAGGCTCCCGTGAAGCTGTGCACGTTGGCCACACACGGTGTGATCTCCTCGTCGCCGAACAGGTCCCCGTGCTGGACAGCGATCAGCCAGAACACCAGGCCGAAAAACAGCCACGACAGCACATAGGACAGTGAGAAAATCACAAACATGTGGCGCCACTTGATGTCCACCAGAGTGGTGAAAATGTCCACCACGTAGCTCTCCCACTCCCCGAAGATGTGCTTGAAGTAGACGTTGCAGCTGCCATCCTTGTGGAGAAATCTCCTCTGCAGCTTTTTCACCTCCTTCTCCGGGCTCTCCCGGCAGGTGCCGCGGTAACTGACCTTGTTCCCCTGGATATTCACAGGCCTGTAGCAGCCACTTTGGTCATTCACCTTCCTCATCTCTGCCTCAGCTTACAGAAGGTCCCAGGAGTTGTTTTCTTTGCTCATTGGAAATCTGCGAAATAAAGGAGAAAGCCTGTTTTTATTTGAATTTCCAAATCTGCCCCCATTTACTCCATGGGTAATTTTTGGAAGGGTGAAGGCTGTGACATCCGTTACACTACTTTGCCCAAAAGCAGGCCTGGAAATATGAGACAGCTACAAATTCAACCAGTTAGAAACATACTTAACCCTAAAATTTGGTCTGTAGATGAAAAGAGAAATCTAACCTTTGTGGTGACTCTATTGTGAGCAATTCCTTTAATGATCCCATGACGCAACACTACAAGCAGGATGAGCTCCCCCGAGCAGTCACAAATGGCACAAAACACTTAAATTTGGCCAAATATTGGAGGTAATTAATTACTTTTTGCAATTTTCCTCATTTTCCTCCATTAGGGAAAAAGAAAAAAAAGGAAAACCCCCTTATTTAGAGGTAAACCTTCAGTCACGTGGGCAGGGAAATACAGTGCTGGTGCGTTTTAACCAAAAACTGTATCAAACACACAATCATCCATCATTATTTATGTTCCAGCATTGCCCAGAAAAACCTGCTCTTGTGAAGTGAACTTGACTGAGATGGTGCTACAGAGACATGTTTGTTCAATTTGGAGAAAATTATTTACATTTCAAATGAAAAAAAGAAACCCCTCTGAGGTCCTGGAAAGCCTCTGAAATCTTTCCCTAAGGCAAACAAACAAACAAAAAAATATCCGGCTGCCAAAAATGATTAAATCTTGATTAATGAGTCTGAAACAAACATGGAGGGTGTTAATGGAAGTTGTGGGTGACACAAATTTAGGAAGTGATGCGGATTAGGACATTCCTCTGTCAGAGCAGAGAAGAACCGAGCAGTGCCAGTCCTGGGCCATATTTAGTGACCAAGAACAAGGATTATGTTAGAAATTGAGACCTCATCACCTGGAATCCAATAAAAAGCATGTCATTTAAAAAGGCAAATCCTTTTCCTGCAGGCCTCCAGTTCATTCCGCGACATCCCAACCATTAACACACAAACCAGTCAGAAAAATTCCAATTTTTTGCTAATTTCATGCTTCTAACTGACACTCCTAACGGGGGAAAAAAAACCCCAAAAAACCCAAAAAAACCAACCCTAATATCTTTGTGGGAAACCTGTCATTATTCTTCCAGAAACTGCAAGTTTTTGATGGAAAAATGACAAGCTCTTTTCCCATTTTTAAGCTGGTTTCAGAGTTCGGATGTAGGTTTTCAACGGAGCCAAGAAATCCATGGAAAATGAATTTAAGAAAAGTGAATTTCAGAAAAACCAACTTCCCGAGGGGAATTCTTTTCCTCAGGTCTTCATTCACTTTGCCTGAGCAGAAATGACTGCACACACTTCCAGGCAGAGGAGAGTCAGGCCCATGGAGTGTAAAATATATAGGATGGACTGGATTAACAGCCCAAGAACTCTCCCTCATCCAAGGAACAATGACAAGCATGCAGAGACATTCATCCAAAAACACTTAAAAGCCAAACATAGTTTCCATTTCTTTTTTTTTTCTCTCTTTTTTTTCCCCCTTTTTTTTTTTTTTCCAGTCCAGAAATGAATGTGACATATGGTGTCGTAGCCTCAGAATGTGGCCTTCATTAAAAAACACAACATTAATGTTTCCAAAAATACTTCTTGGAATAGGGTCTTTGGAAACATTCATATGACTTGCTTTACTCAGAGTTTTAAACAAACACTGCAGCTTGGTCTATTGAAGACACTTGACCCAAGATTTTCAAAGTCGTGTTTAACAACAAACAAAAACTGGAAACTGTTGAGGGTTGGGGTTTTTTCTGTGTTTTGGGTTTTTTTTAAGGGCCTCATAATGTGAGGTGTTAAAATGAAGTGAACTGTAATCAGAAGCCAATACGATCATAAATAAAAAGAGCCAGTGTGATCTTAAATAAAAACATTTGTAGGGTTTTGTGTTGAGGGGCTGCTCCAACCTCTGCTCCCTGACAAGGACAGGAACCAGGGAATGCTGGAGCTGTTCCAGGGGAGGTTTAGATTGGATTTTGGGAAAAGTTCTTCCCCCAGAGGAATGGGCACAGCCTCGAGGCTGCCAGAGCTCCAGGAGAGTTTGGACAACGCTCCCAGGGTGGGATTGTTGGGGTGTAAGGGCCAGGAGCTGGACTGGATCACCCTTCATCCCTCCCAGCTCAATATTCCATGATTCCACCGCTTGTCTTACTGACTGCTCCAAACCCGAGATCCTTGAAAACACTCCCAAACATCCCAGGACTCCCAAATGGACTCCATGAACCAAAGGCTCCTGAGTGGGTCCCGCTCTCTGCTGTCACCATGAGAAAATCTTCACATTTCCAAAACTGTGTTTCACTGGCACCACCTTCAGATTTTGGTGGGAAGAACCTTGGATGGACACACAACAATGCAGTAAAGGTCACTCTGATTTCCTGCTCATCTGCCACAACCAGGAGACGACTTTGGCGTGGAGGTGACTGGTTTTGGGAACTCTGACTCTGCACAGGGCTTCTCCTAAGTACAAGCTGTCATTTTAGAAATGCTCCCGTGGATGTCCGAGATGAGTTTTGGGCTGGGATACGAAGCCATGGAACAGGTTGGGATTTCCCAAAACAATCCAAAGTATGTCAGCAATAAAAAAGGAACGTGATGCAGAGCTCCCAAAACCAAAACCAAATATCCAGCCCTGGAGCTGGATGGAGCAAAAAAGAACCAGTGCAGCGCAGGTCTGCCAGACAAGGATTGCTCCCAGGACCTGAGTTAAGCTTCCTTGGCTTTGTTAAAACTTGGATTTCTCAGAGGCATTTGGCATTGCACAGTGGGGACTGCCCCAGGTGAGATAAAGCCCCAAACTGCACAGTGGGGACTGCCCCAGGTGAGATAAAATCCCAAATTTCACACAGCAGACTGCCCCAGGTGACCCAAAATATCTGGACACAATCTCCTCAGCCACTCCAAAGCATCGAAAATCGTTGCCCAGTATTTTGGTTGTGCTTAAACACAATCCAAACCTGCACTTTTCAAGGCCACCTCCTCAAGTCTCTGGAGTGCAATAACAACCAAAACAATTGATAATCATGCATCACGATTAATAACTCTGTGACACTGATGTGGCTCAGAACATTCAGGCCCGCAGACCCACCCTGCAGGGTTCCTGGATCCTGTAAATCAGGATTAGGATCTGTCCCTCGTTCCTGGGGACACCATGGAGCAGACACGTGATTTCCCTGTTCCAGACGAGTGCAGGGAGTTTGGGAGCCCAGAGGTTTCTCCCTCCCTCTGACTTCTGCAGAACCCTCAGGAGAATCTGATCATCACCAAATTATTACCGAAGGCCACGGAGTCCCAGCCAGACTGATGAACCTTCAACCTCACTCGCAGTCATTTCAAAAGCCTGATTTTTCAAACTGGAAACATTTGACACATCCCTAAGAAAGCCCCGCGATTCCCTGAGAGCTCCTGTTACCTGGTAAAGATTAACAAAAGGGGCTGGGGGAGGATTTAAAAACATTCTCTGCTCACTAAAACTCGGGGATCTGTTGTTGCAAATGACTCTCAGATGTTGCCAGGAAGCATTTTCACCTTCCTCTAACACTGACACAGAAACCCTCCCCGTTTTCTGTCTTGCTTTTACTTTCTCTGGGTTTTTTTCCTGGATTTCTGGGCATGTTTGTGCACATCATGAGCCTCCCCTTGCATTGCAGCACGGCTGAAGTTCACAGGAATTTTGCTCTCCGTTCTTACAAATGTATTTCCCCCTTTCAAATGGAAGCTTGTCAGAGATAAAAAGAAAGCAGCAAAGCCAGGCAGGGTGGTAGGAAGGCAGAAACAGAGAAATATCAAAAGGTTTATTTAGATTAAATGGCAGAGAGTTGTTCTAGATCATAAATGTATCAGAGTTCAGAAACCAGAATAATACTTAATTATGTAAGCCCAGGCCAGGATTTTACTGTGTTGGATCCTGAAATGCTCAGGGAGATACAGAACTGCTCCAAAGCTCTGTGTTCAGGGGCCTCCACGCTGAACCCCCAAACTGGTATTCTTTAAAACTTTTCTCCCCAGTCAGATACGGGAGGAAATTCCTGTATTCCGAAGGTCATGAAGGAGAGCAGTGGCAGAACCAGGGACCAACCCAGCGCCTGCTTTTACCCAGTGAAGAGCTGCCACAAAGCAAACACCGGCAGGAGCAGATTTTCTTATCACAATTATATTTTGATGTAGTTCCTCTTGAGCAGAGCAGCTGTGCCAGAACAACTCCTGATTGTCAGCTCGCTCAGAACAGTCACTTCAAAGCCTCGAGCATCAGGCTGAGCCTTTTACTGGACGTAATTGCCAGTTTAATCCCGATATTTGGAGTTCAGGGCTCAGTGTTTTGTGAGGATAATCCCTCTTGCACCGTAACCTAATACCTAACAAATTGCTGCTACACCCCTTTTATGACTCCCTTTTCCCATTGTGTAAACAATAGGGGTGGATTTTTGTTCGGTGACAAACTTCACTCAACAGCCTGTTTGTAAAACATTAAGCAAAACAATGTGAAGATCTGGGTTCCAGGATAACTCCGCTCTGAGATCAAATCAGAAAGAAAACAACCCCAAACCTCCAAAAGAAATTGGGCGCTCCCTCTCACCCCCCCACACAGAAGTGGTGTCTCTGTCTCTCTCCAGTGTTGCTTTAGTAATCACCTCAGTTTCCTGCTTCATTTTGGAAATGATCTGAAAGGTTTCCAGTTTTAGTCATTGTTGTGTAACCCTGGAAGGGTTTCAGCCCAGAGACCAGAAATGCGACAAGTCAGAACCTCGGGAGCTGCTTCGGGATTGGCTCCAACGCTTGTTCCTTAAAAAAAAAAATCTCCACCACCCACAAAACCTAAATAAATCTCTTGTAGGACAGCATTAAGGCTCTTCCTTCTTTCTTTCCTTCCTTCCTCTCACTCTTTTTGTTGCAAAAGGGCTTCTCCTGGTACTCACAGCCAGTCCTTCTGCTTCTGATGTGTCCTTCCACTATCCCAGGCTGCTCCAAGTTCAACCTGGCCTTGGACAATTCCAGGGATCCAGGGGCAGCCACAGCTGCTCTGGGCACCCTGTGCCAGGGCCTCCCCACCCTCACAGGCAGGAATTCCATCCCAAAATCCCAGCTAACCCTGCCCTCTGCCAGGCTAAACCAACATATTTAATGTTTTTTAGCTCAGATCCCCACAGGTCACTGAAGGGCAGCTCTGCAGGGGGAAAGGGAACACAAAATCCCCTAAACTGACCCCAGAGCCAGATCTGGGGGAGCAGGGGTGTACGAGAGGGGTTCCCATGTCAGGGCATGACCAGGAGCACCCCAGCTGTGCTGCCTTCACAGCTGGAGCCCGTCCCAATGGGAGCTTCACCCCCACACCCACAGTGACACCTTGGATGCCACCGGAGTGAACTTTTTAAAAGGCTCAAATTTCCCTTGAAAAGCAAAAATTTCGTTCTTCCCATCCCTTCAGCTGAGGCAAGTGCGTGCTGCAGGTCACCAAGGGCTGCAGCACACAGCTCTGCAGACATCGCCTTGCAGCTGACTCCCGGCCCCTCCCAGCATTTTTTTGTACAGAACCTTTTCAGCAGCAGAAGAAAGTATTGCAAGTAAAAATAAATAAATAAATAAATAAAATAAGATAAGATATATTATAATGTGTATTAATATTTATATATTTATTATATAAATAATATATCTATTAATACTGTATATATTATTTGAAAGTAAAAGAAATAAAACACTGGATGATCTTTAGGGTCCCTTCCGACCCAAACCATTCTCATTCTAACACACCAAGCAAAATATGACTTTTTTCTTAGACTCCTCATCCAATGCCTCCATACAGACAGAGACCTAAAGTACCAATATCAAAGTGCTAATTGAGCATTTTAGGGACCGGACGTAGACACCAAAGAGCAGCAGAGCTTTGCAGAGATTTTTGAGTCGCTCAGTGGTGCCGTGATCCCCGCTGGAACAACTCACAGCAACAGAGATATTGGCATTTAATTTGTCTAAGTGAAAGCAGATCTGCTTACAACAAAACCAATTAAAAAAAATAAAAATGAAGATGTTTGGCCCCTTAAAGTCAGAGAGGACAGACTGGAAGCTGCTCCTTGCTGAAGGCTGGTTCCCCATTTTGGAGCCACAGGACGGGTTCAAAGGGAAGCAAGTCCTGCTTCTCCCACTCAGAGCAATTCCCAAAATCCATAGAAAGCTGTGAGTGTCTATTTGAATTTATTTGCACTGTGTGCACTGCAGGGCTTCAGCCAGGAGCCAGCACTGGAAACACTGAAATACCAGGAGAAATGGAAAGTGCTGGCAACTGGAAGCTCTTGATCTGGGGCCTCGCTGCCATTCTTTGTCCCAGACACTTTGGCAGGGGGGAAACCTAAAACTGTTCCTTTGGGGAGTCTCTTCCTCTCCCCAACCCTCAGCTCCAGCAGCTCCTGCAGGGAGGGGACGGGACCCAGCAGGTCAGTCAAATAACTTGGTGTTTTAATCTTGCTTTAATGCCGCATACACTGTTTCATTATGGGATTAATTCTCACAGTTCTCTGATATGGCAATTTGTTTGGCTCAAATATTCCTGATGTCTGTTGTCTCAAATAGCAATTCAAGACTTTCCACTAATAAGGAAAAGTGGTTTTTTTTTTTAATGTTTTATTTTTCTGCTTGTGTTTAGGCAGAAAAATATTTTGCAAAAGATAGGAATAAAGCTGCAGATGACCAGCCTGTTTTATTTTCACTGACATCACACTCAGTCTTTCAAAACAAAGTCGTCTGTTGCATAGGATGTGCAACAAGTGGAGATTCATTTTACATATTTAGCAAATATCCACATTCTTGCTGTCAAAGTGTCTCTCATGGGGCACTGGCTGGGGGCCCCAGTCTGCCCCAGTGCAGCTGAACCTGAAGTGGGACTGAACTGGGATGGCCCAGCAGGGAAACAGAGTGAGCAGGAACGCGGGAGCCAAGGCTCAGCCTCTATCCCACACTGGAATGGGGCAGCCGGACCCCCCAGGGGTCACTGTCCTCCCTCCTCCTGCCTGGAAATTCCTGGTCCTGGATCCCTTCCCATCAGCTGAGAGCATTTTGATCCTCAGCTGACAGGACCGAAGAGTCTCCATTTCTACTCAAGCTCCTGCAGTTTCAATTCCTAAAGCTGTGACAGCTGGGACACGTCCTAGAGCTGAAAACCATGGAATAGTTTGGGTTGGAAAGGACTTGAGAGATCATCTTCCAACCCCCTGCCGAGGGCAGGGACACCTCCCACTGCACCAGGGTGCTCCTGCCCCATCCAACCTGGCCCCAGACACTTCCAGGGATCCAGGGGCAGCCACTCAGAGATGGAACAGCTGAAAAAAAAGTATTTTCCATCCAGGCTTCTCACTTTGGAAATCAGTAACCAACCTACTCCTTAATTCAGCAGGCCCCTGGGCTTGAATGCAAATTAGCTGTGAGGCAATCAAATACCAGCGCCAGCACTAATTGGCATTTCCTCCTCCCCTGACTCACGGGTGTCTGTCCTGCTGATGCCTTCGGTTTTCTCTTCCCAGTATTCCAGGTCCTGTGCTGCCCAGGGGTGCAGCTCTGAGCTCACAGTCAGTGTCACTCAGCTCTGCACACAGCAGGGACACAAAACAAATCCTTTCCCAAAGGGACACCAAGGACAACTTTCAGCCCCAAAGCACAAACAAGGCTGGCTGGAGGGAGGAACAAGAAGGATGGGACCTCACAACCTGCAGCTGCCATTGGACAATTCAACCCCAAGGTGCAAATGGACCAAAACTCATCCAAGTGTCACACCTGGTGACCCTTTGTCCATTTGGGGACCATTTTGGGCCCACCTTGGGTGTAGCCCTGGCCAGGCTCTTGTCCTGCCCAAGGTGGATCCTGGAGGCCTTTGAATAAATCTCTGCTTTATTCTCCAGCTCTGTCCAGCCTCTGCTCCAGCTCAGCCTTCCCAAGGCATCGCTGATGCCCAGGGAAGTTTCATTCCCACCCTTCTGCAGATTCCACCTCACGCTTCATGTCATGGATTTCCCGCAGCCTTCAGAGACCGAGCAGAATTCCTCGAGGAGCTTTTCGTCCCCTGGCCCTTGTTGGCCAGGAGCAGGAGAACAGTTTGTTGCAGCTCTGAATAGCCATGATGTAATTAATGAATTAATGTAATCAACAGTAGGTGAGTGGCAGGGCAGGAACAATGACAGAATGAGATCAGAGAGTGCTGAGCACTCATTTCACAGAGCCAACACCCTCAGCTCCGTTATTCACTGCTCTGCCCCTTCCCAAAGCACAGCAGGTTATTAATAATCTGGGAATCTGGGGGCAGGCAGGAGCTGATATTCCAAAAGGGTTCTTCCAGGCTCGGGGACAACTTCCTTAACGTCACCCCGTGCAGCTCAGCTTCCTGAGGCAGGCAGCAGCTCCTGTCCTTCCTGTTTGCTGCACAACAGGAGAGGCCACGGGACAGCACGGCCTGGAGACACTGTACTGCCAGCTGGGACCCCTATCCAGGGATATTCCAGCATTCCTGCCTCCCTTATGCAGGGATATTCCAGTATTCTTGTGGCCCTTGTTCAGGATATTCCAATATTCCCATTCCCCATATTCAGGGATATTCCAGTATTCCTGTGTCCCTTATCCAGGGATATTCCAGTATTCGTATGCCAGGGATATTCCAACTTTCCTGTGCCCCTTATTCATGTCTGTGGATGTGAGGAATGTATGTATCTAGAAGTTGCCTTTAATAAAAAACATTAAACGTTGGGGCTGTTTGAAAGGGGATTTTTGCCTCCCTGTGACTTGCACAGAGGCTGATTTGTGCCCCTCGAAGCCCAGGGCTGGAAATCTGTGTTTTGCCCTTTGTTTGGAAGATTTTCCCCCAGCACTGCCTAGTGAAGGAGCTCCTGGATGGGAACTGAGCCCATTCCAAGCTGTTTGCCGTGGAGCTGCTCAGCCAGCCGTGTTTTTCCTGTTTTACTTCTCCAGGCAAACAGTGTGAAGGAGCGAGCAGATCTTATCAGAGCCCGTGTTAACAAAAAGACATCAAATAAAAACCTGCTACATTGCAAATGTCAACACTCCACACACACACAAAAATGATATCTAAACTGCAGTAGGGTTGATTTTATTGCCAAAGCAATTCCCAAAGATTGTTTTGAGAGACAACTTTTGTGTTTGGCCTCACAGGTGCCGTGGGCCCGTGAAATGAATGTCTCTCTCATTTATTCCACATTACAGGGCTGCTGTCACCAGGGACAAGAGCGTGGCTGAAGAGAATTTCACCCTCTGGTTTGAAATTTACTGTCACTGCCCCCTGATTCACTCCAGACTAGTTGGGAGTTGGATAAATGATGGGTCACCCAAATTAAATTAAATTCAGGAGTGATGTACACAGCCTCAGTGGGAGATTTATCCTATTTTGTGTGCTGTATTTTTCCTGGGTCGTTTTCACTCCTGTCTTCACTGAATAAAATGGAATTACAGCATCACTTGCTCCTGCTCAGAGCCAGAGTCCTTCCAGAGCCACACAAATCCAAAGGTGATTAACGAAACCCCAAATCACTGCCAAGGCCTGCCCAGCCCCAAATCACGAGCTCAGGCTGGTGGCATTCCTCCCCTGGAACATTCCTAAGGTGCCAAGCTCTGTCACCGCGGGATGAGAGAGATCTTTGGGAAGGGAAGTCTTTGAAGGACACAAAGTGGTGCTACCCACAGAAAAAAAAAACAACAACAACAACAACAACAACAAAAAAAACCCAAAAATAAAAACAAAACCAAAAAAACCAAAACAAAACAAACAAAAAGCAAAACAAAATACAAACAAACACAAAAAAACCCAAAAACAAACTAAAACAAAAAACCACAATCCAAAACCAACCAACCAAAACAAAACAAAACCACAAACAAACAAAAAAACCCCATCACTCGGGTTTCTTATTTTGGGAGCAACTGCAAGGCTGATCACGGGAGGGAAGGAAAGTGAGGACTGAGGAGAATGAAAAAAGCGACCTGAGATGTGCTGGAACAACGCCAGGAGTGCTGGAACAAAGGGAAAGCGATCTGAGAGCAATAATGGCCCCGAACATCCTGAGGATGAGCTGGTGCCTTTTCAGGCTACCTAAAAACAGAGATCAGATAAAATTAAGGGAATAAAAAGCAGTTGTGTTTATTGAAGGGCCTTCAGGTACATTTAGGGCAGGTGAAGCCCACCCAAAATGGACAACAGGTCACGGGTTTTCACACTTGGATAACTTTGGTCCATTTGCAGATTGGGGGTTAATCCTCCAGTTACAGCTTCAGGTAATGAAGTCATTTACCCCAGGTTTGCTGCCCCCAACTCACTTTTGTTCCCATCCCTGGGGGCCTGAGGCAGTGAGGTGTCCTCGATCCCCAGGCCTGGAGGGGAATTGTTGTGTCTGCCCAAAACGGGGTGTTAGCACCTCACACTGTGTGTGGAGTTGAGAGTTCCACACTAAAAATCTGCAGGAGTACAAATAGATGAGAAATACAAAAGTCAAAATCCTAAAGGGATCAGAACCTCCAGCCCAGCCCAGTGCTGCAGGGATGGAGCGATGTCCATGCTGCCAAAGCCACCCAGGACTCTGTTCCTGGTGTCTGTAGGAGCTGCCAGGGGCTCCAGCTGATGCCAGAAGTTTTCTCTTCCCAGTATTTCAGGTCATGTGCTGCCCAGGGGTGCAGCTCTGAGCTCACAGTCAGTGTCACTCAGCTCTGCACACAGCAGGGACACAAAACAAATCCTTTCCCAAAGGGACACCAAGGACAACTTTCAGCCCCAAAGCACAAACAAGGCTGGCTGGAGGGAGGAACAAGAAGGATGGGACCTCACAACCTGCAGCTGCCATTGGACAATTCAACCCCAAGGTGCAAATGGACCAAAACTCATCCAAGTGTCACACCTGGTGACCCTTTGTCCATTTGGGGACCATTTTGGGCCCCCCTTGGGTGTAGCCCTGGCCAGGCTCTTGTCCTGCCCAAGGTGGATCCTGGAGGCCTTTGAATAAATCTCTGCTTTATTCTCCAGCTCTGTTCAGCCTCTGCTCCAGCTCAGCCCTCTCAAGGCATCACAGCCACACCATGATGTGCTGATAATTATGATCTTATGCCATCGATTTGCTCTCGGGAAGTTTTTCCAGTCAGGCTCGGGGATCTCTTTGTTCTGCTGTGCAAAACCCGGCTTTGAGGTCACTCCTCGCCTTCCCACCCTTGGTTGTTTATGGATGCAAAGCTCCGAGCCTATTTCCCACTGAGGAAGACAAGAACCAGGTTGTGTCATTGTCTGGCTCAATTGTTCTCCAGGACTGATTCCAAGGAGAGGAACAGCTCACCAGCTCTGGGCTTTGATTGTTGTAAAAGCCTCCTATCAACAATGAAAGGATGTGCAGGGTACTAGCCGTGTGACTGAGAAAAAAAAAATAAATCTGCTTTTCAAATTAAAAAATGAATGGGAACCACCTCCATTGATTCAAAAGGAAAATTGGTTAAAGGTTCAAGGGTCACCTACCTAAAATGAGTGCTACTGGTTATTTCTGATGCCACCAAAACAGGATTTCTATGTATGACAGAGGTCTGTAGGGACATCCCAAGGGATGCCAACCTGTCTGTGCTTTTGGTTTAGGGTAGAGGGACAGATTTTGGCATCCTAGCCTGAATTTCCTTAAAGCTGCAGGCAGCACATTCTCCTGTCCCGGTCCTGGGCATTGTATCCGTTTGGAAAGAATTCTGGGATCTTCCAGAATAAAAGGATCCTTATGACAGGAGCTGGAAAGACACGCAGGCAGGAGGGATGAAATATTCCCCCTCCACACCAAACAGGGAACCTTTTCTTCCAGTGCTGCTTTAGGACCTGCCCCTGCAAGGTCTTGTCTGTCAGCAAATGCAATCAGGTTTAAGAGCCTGAATTACCATCCTGGAAATCGCTGGGAATTGTTTTGGCCATGTAAAACCCGGCTAGTGCAGAAGTTCTCCAGCGGAACCCTGCAGAGAGGAGCCTTTGGTCTCTCAGAACCATTCCTGGTGTCCAGGACTCTCATTAGGGCTCTGTGCAGGGAGCTTAGGCTTCACTCTCCTGGAAGATATTCCTCCCAACCCCCTGGGACACACGGGCTCCGGTTGGTTTGGAGAACAAAACGATGAACGGCATTTCCCCGAGTTTTTTCCACCGAGCAGGTTTCAGCCGAGGTCTGTCACAAGCTGAAGGATTTGCAGGGATCGTGTCAGTCTGATGTCACAGTGGCAATAAATCCCATTGTACTGGATTGCATTCTGCCCATTAAAGCGCTCTGGCCCATTGTCATCCGAGTGGAACCGCATTCCACCGGCTGCTCAAAAGGTTCTGATTTCACTCCCGATTGTTGCCAGGGCAACTGCACCTCCATCCAAAACTGTCTCACCAATCACTGAACTCCATTGGAGCAGACTGGAGATAAAGCAAGGCACTGATTACTTATTCCCACTGAAAAAGTCCAAATAAAACCTTTCCGAGGCCTGAACAACAGAAACTGCCAGGAATTGCTGGAGGTTTTTAGCATGAGGCACCAATTGCCTCATTTCTTTGTGGAGTAACTGGTTGTGGTGACAAAATACCATGAAAAGATTAATATTCCGAGTCTATCCAGAGCAAGAGTGCACTGGAGATCTCACCACAGGCCGCTCCTGGAAAGAGTCCTCATTTAGTTGTGGAAAACTGAGAGCATTTTCATGAGCAGTCAAACAGCTGGTGAAGACTTGTGAGTGGAAATAGAAATATTTCAATTTCCCCGCTGAGATTTCTGGTGGAAAGTGGCCTGTGTTTTATGGCCTCCACTTTTATTAAGTGAACATCATCTCCGTGGCTCAGATTTGTCCTCGTCTATCTTTGAGTGGGACAAAGCCAGGTAGGAAATTGCTCTTTCTCCCAGGGCTGCTGGGGATCAGCATTTCCTGGAGAGCAAAAGGGGCCATTTGGCCATCCAAAATCGGCTCTGTAAAGTCAGGGGTGAGCAGGGCCAGCTGATGCAGGTTCTGCCACTCCAAAACAGTGCCCTGCTGCTGCTGAGCACAAAATTTGGGGCCAATTTGCAACCAGTTTGTCAGAGAATATTTTAAAAGGAACTGGAGATGCTTTGCGAAGTTGTCTCAGGAATGGAGATGCCTTTATTAAACATGGAAATTTTTCCAGCTGTTTTCCAGTAAAATTTTCCTCTTTTATCTGGGTCAGGCCTTTCACACAGTTCTGTGAGCCCGTCTTGGTTTTCCCTTGAAGAAAACTTGTCTGAGAAAATGGTTGTTCACCACAATTACACCTTTTTTTTCAGTTTGTTTGCCAGGCTGTTGATTTTTATCAAAAGCCACTCCTTAGATCTCCTCTGAGAAGTGCTGACCCACTCTCCTGTACCACGACAGCAAGGAGAACCCCAAAATTCAGTGGTTCCTCAGGTGAACTTTTCCACAGGAAATTAAGGGTTGAAACCCTCTCCAATCTCCCAATTCTCCAGCCCACAACGTTACCACAAAGAGCAGCTGAGGAGCTGAAGATTAGCGTCCCCTGGATGCAGCCTCAGACCATGAATTTATCTGCTTTAAAAAGGGGAACCAGTGATGGAATCACGACTGAAAAACAAGAAATGAACAGTCCCCTGTGAAATGCAGCACGGCCACTTCTTGAGCTCCAGCTCTGCCTCCTGCCAGACAGGACAGACAAGTCCTCTTCTACAACTGGAGATGAGAAGGTGAAGAATCAAATCGAGCCCTTATCCTGGTTTAAAAGCCGGCAGCAACGTGAGGTGCTGTCTGCTGGTTGGGCTCGTCTGTATTTATCCCGCAGCGCTTTAATTGCACAATGAATTACTGGAAAGGGGTGTTCTGTTACCAAACCTTCTCACCAAAAGCTGGGGGTGAGAACATTGGGCAAGAAAGGTGACTAATAACAGAAACAGAGGCAGAGCATCAGCCTCTCTCCAGAATCCCAGTCACGCCAGGGAACACTGAGGTGAGGGAGCAGCATCCTGGTGAAAAACCCAAACCCCTCTAGAACACACCCTATAAACTCAAATTAAATCCATCTAAGAGAAAATACTTTAAGATAAAGTGTTTATATATCTTCTTTAAGATAAAAAGATGTCACGCTATTCATTCAAGCCTCTCATTAGAGCACCGTTGTTAAATATGCTAATTTACTAGGTCCATACAATTGTATGTGCAGTCTACCATGTATGTGCATTTCAGCATATCCCACCTTAACAAATTGCTGCACCATAAAAATCCCCATCAAATACCGAAATAAAAGCCTTTTGTCCCTTAACCGTGTCTAGCTCTTCATTTCAAACCTGAGGTGAGGGAGCAGCGTCCTGGGGAAAGGCAGGAACTTTCTCAGAGTGAAGCGTTTTCCACCTGACCTTTCCACGGGCTGTTCGGAACCTCTGCTGGCAGAGGGGCGGCCCCGAGTTCAACCTTTTTTGTCTGAGAACGAGCCCTTTGCTGAAGTTTTAGCTCTTTAGGAGAAACTCCCCGAACAAATGACCGAGGTACAGAAATCCCGGGGAGGACCTGGCTGGCAATTCCCACGCTTGTAGCACAGAGTTGTTGCCACGCTAATGAAGCCCATCTAAAATATGGATTGGCCGGGTATTATTACCTGCATTTAGCGAGTTTGCAGCTGGTTAACTCTGATTGATCAGCTGACATTTGCCGGGCTCTGCCGAACCATCCATCAACAAGCGCTGCAATAATCCTGGTTTGGTCAGTAATGGATCGGCTGTCCCAGCTCTGCGGGGCTCGGCTGATTTAGAGCACCGATCTCGTTATCTCAACTGCTTTCACACCTTTTCCAGAGCAGGAATTAGGAGAGTGCACCTCAGTGTTTGCTCTGGCTTCAGAAAAGCCCGGAGATATCGTGGAGTGTGGAGAGGAAGAGAGAAGAGAAGAGAAGAGAAGAGAAGAGAAGAGAAGAGAAGAGAAGAGAAGAGAAGAGAAGAGAAGAGAAGAGAAGAGAAGAGAAGAGAAGAGAAGAGAAGAGAAGAGAAGAGAAGAGCTGTGAGGTTCATTAGTGAAGTTTGCAGATCAGGAAAGTTGATTTTCCTCCTTTCCTTCTTTCAGTGACTAATTTCTGTTACTGTAACACGGAGTAAAGTTTATTTCCACCAAAACTTAAATACTCACTTCCTCTTCTCCACCCACTACGTTCACTTCCCTCTCCATTCCAGCTCTGGCAAGAAAGCTCACAACAGTACTACAGAAAACACTCTAAAATAAGGGTTTTTTTCTGTTTATTGAATGTTTATAATCACACTCTGCATCACCATCCCCACAGGGAATGAGTCAGGGCTCCCAGGAGAGCACGATCCCAGAAGAAAGGAAAATGATGGAACACCAGGACTCGGCAAAGGTTTTTACCTGCACAGAGGAGCCCTCACAGCCCGGATCCCTCTGGATTTCCAGGCCTGTGGTGGCCACCACCTGGAAAAGAGCTTTGATCCACAGCACAGGCACGAGGATTTGAGGAAGTTTGACAACAGGGAAGATGCAGAAGGCAAGAGTGTGTAAGGAAGGCCCTGGCAAAGGAATTCCAAGCCTTCCAGTGACAGCTGCATTGTCCCACTGCCGCCTTTCAGCTCGCTCTGTGTGCCAGGGGAGCTGCTCTGGACAGGTGAGGGATGAAAACTCCAAAGAGACAGCGAGGAGAGGAAACCCTGTCCCCTCCCTGCCTCTGCTGAGGCCTTCCCACACCCTCAGCCTGCTCAGAAACGTGTCACAGGGTTTTCAGGACAGCTTCAAACGTTTGCACAGGGTTTAGAACGATGGCAATAGAGGGATTTCTGAGGGGGGTGAGCAGGATTCTTGCTTTGTCACCTTTTCTTTTGTGGATTTTCATGGCATAGCAGCAAAACCTTTCAGCAGGCTCCTGGCACAGGCACAATTGTGCACGGGTCCGGGGTCACACACAGACAACTCAGACCCAACAAATTGTCCATTCCTGTTCCTCAGCCTTGGGACAACTCCTCCAGCTGTCCCAACAAACCCCGAGCAGGCTCCCGGGGCAGAGCCGTCCCTCTGACTCATCCCAAACACCATTTCTCACACTCTGCAGCACTCAGTGTCCTCGGGCTGAGCTGTGCCTGCGCTGCTCTGCCCTCCTGGCCCAGGAATCCCAGGGAACCCTCAGGAATCTCTCAGAGGGTGCTGAGTTCCTCCGGGAGCGGACAGGGAGAACAGAAAGGAGCCAAAGTGGGTCATGCCCATGGTCAGGGTGGTCTCACAGCCCATCCCCACCAGGGGACCACGCCAGGTGCTCCGGGAGAAGGTGACAGAGCCACCAGGAGCCCAGCCAGGTGCTCCAGGAGAAGGTGGAAGAGCCACCAGGAGCCCAGCCAGGTGCTCCAGGAGAAGGTGACAGGGAATCCCAACCAGGTGCTCCGGGAGAAGGTGACAAGGCCACCAGGAGCCCAGCCGGGTGTTCCAGGAGGTGACAGAGGCACCAGGAGCCCAGCCGGGTGCTCCAGGAGAAGATGACAGGGCCACCAGGAGCCCAGCCAGGTGTTCCAGGAGAAGGTGACAGGGGAGCCCAGCCAGGTGCTCCGGGAGAAGGTGACAGAACCCTGCTCTCGGCAGCTCCGGGAGGATTTCCCTCCTCCCTGACAAAGTTCTCACCCTGATCTGCGGTAATTAGAGCCCGGCTCAGCCCTGCAATTACCCAGCTTAGCACCCTCCCTGAAACATGGGCTCGAACAAGCTCTGCCTCTCTTTAATATTCAAATGAACATGGATTCCAGGCGCACAAACCGTGTTTCCAAACAGCAACTAACAGAGCTGGCAGGTTTGCTCTCCGAACACCCCTCCAGCTGAGCCAGGAGCAGTTTATTCCCGCCCGGGGTGTTTAGTTAGTTTAGAGCTCTCTAAGGCAACAGAATCTCTGTTTACGTGTACAAACACGGGGGACAGGCGTAATTAAGGAAGCGAGAAATGGGCTTTACCTTAATGTCCTGCTGAGGTTTGAAAGAATCTCTGCTTCACTCCCTCCTTTCTTTTGCTCTGTCTCTCTCCCTCTCTTCTTGCATGGCTGGACTGACAGGTTGGCAGAGCTGAGAACGACAGGTTGGGTTTGTTTTTTTTAGACACAACTCCTCCCCCTCTCAAAGAGGAGGGAAAAAAAAAAAAAAAAAGGCAAGACTGTTTGGGAAAAGTTCACAGAAAATCCCGTCCTTTCAGCACATTCGAGCTGGTGGGAAAAATGCTACTTTGGGGAGCCCAGCAGTTTCCCAATTGTTTTTCTCAAAAAAAGGTTCAAGGTCTGCTTTGCAATGAGCGTGAAGCAACCAACGGATTTACACCGGGAACCGACTTGACCCCAAACCTTCCCCATTTCCCTGATAACTGATCCAGAGGTAATTGCAGCCCCCTCAGTGCAGCCTTGACGAGAGGGCTGCTGAAAAAGTGGAAAGGGCCTTTTGCCGGCAGCACAGATGGCTTTGGGCCTTGGATTTTATCCTGGCAGCCCAACACCAGCCTGTGCAATAAATGTCACCGAGACATGGCTGAAGACCTAATTGTTTTAAAATAACCTGCCCTGACAGCAGGTTATTTTCAATTCCTGCTTCACTGCATGCTCTGAATTGGTTGCATAGAGACCAGCTCAGCATCTGTCCCTGTCACCTGAGAGGGGAGAGGACCCCAGAGAGCTGGGGCAGGTTTTTAACAGGTCACAGCGACCACAAAAATGAGGTCAGTGTAAAAATCTGCCACTTGCACAGGCCCTTCCAGGTGTTCTGGCTGAGATGGACAAAACGCATCCCTGGGAATGCTCTGCTGCAGTGTAGAACCGAGATGCAGACACTGATTTTACCCCGGGTTCATCAGTAAATTCTTAATTAGGGCTGTGTCAAACTAATTGCTGCTGCCGCCTGTGCCCTCCTGGGCTTTGCTCCTGGCAGCCCATGGCACAAGGATCTGCTAAAAAATGCCAGGAAAGAGCAGCCAGGAGGTTGGTGGCCCGTGATGAAACAATTTCCACCCTCCCACTCCCTTGCCATCCCCTAAGAAACCAACAATCAGCCTCTTTGAGCCTCTAAAGCTTTTTTAAGTTGGCAGTTTGGGCACAAATCTGCCATTTCCAGGGCTGTTCTCTGCAGAGCCGCTGCCTGTTCCTTCCCCAGCAAGCAGAAAAACAAACATACGGCACGCTAATGACTGTCATCTGCATAAATTTGCATGGCAGACTCCTCGAGTAGAGCCCCATCTCCTCTTGGTCAGGTTTGCACCTGGGTTGGAGCAATGAGGATCCGGAAATTTCCTTTACCTGCCTCGCTGGTGCTGGTGTCGCTCTGTGCTGAGCGCCAGCAGCTCTGAGAAGCCAAAAGGGTCCCAAAAGTTTTGGGGAAAAAAATTAAAAACAAACAAACAAAAAAAAACACTCAAAACCCCCACAGAAAAAACGACAAAAAACCCCAAACCAAACCAAACAAACAAAAAACCCCACACAAAATCCACACAAACAAACAAACAAAAACAAGTTAAAAAACCTCCAAAAAAACCCAAATTTAAGCCAGTGTAATTTAACATTACAGCGAGCTTGATTAGAGGTGAAACCAGCGTGACATCATATCCAAAAATGTCTCGCTGCACTTCTTGCCAACTCAGCTTTATCTCCTGCACCAGGGGAGGGCCACATCCATCTACTCCACCTATTCCATCATCTCTTCCATCTATTCCAGGGCTGATTTCCACCCCTCCTGCCTCCCGCATTCTCACCCTGCCCCTTTCAGCAGGCGGCTGCTCTCGATTGCGCTCAGCTCCCCACTTCAGATCGACGGGGAGATAAGGCAGAAAGCTCCGGAATCCTCCCTGCCAGTGGAACAAGTTCCCCGAATCCAGACAAAAACCGGGCAAAGTTCAGCGGATCGTGGCTGGAGGCACCGCTGCCTGCCGAGGGAAGCCAGGAACTGCTCTTCAGGCTGCAGCACGGTCACAGGCTGCAGCTTTCTGCCTGAATTCCCAGTGCAGATACACGGGGATAAGAATTCTGCAGCTTTCTGCCTGAATTCCCAGTGTAGATGCACAAGGATAAGAATTCAGCAGATTTCTGCCCAAATTTCCAGTGCAGATACACGAGGATAAGAATCGAGCATCCTTCTGCCTGAATTCCCAGTGTAGATGCACAAGGATAAGAATTCAGCAGATTTCTGCCCAAATTTCCAGTGCAGATACACGAGGATAAGAATCCAGCATCCTTCTGCCTGAATTCCCAGTGTAGATGCACAAGGATAAGAATTCAGCAGCATTAAGCACAGGCCAGGGTCAGCACTGCTGTTCCAAAGGTGGATTTCCCAGCAGAGATCCATCCTTTGCCCCCGATTTGGATTTCTCTCAGTCCTCCCCCCTCAGTGTTACGATCCAGACTCTTCAAAAGATTTGCAGCTTGAAGAATCTTCAAGATCTTTTAGCAAAGGGGTTTATTCTTTTTGTTGGTTCAGGTCACTTGCCCTGGCACCAAGAAATCACCACAAAAATGCTCTTGCTTTACCTCTGGCATTTTCATCCCACATGGGAATCCTGGAGAGGGAGAGAAGCAGAACAGCATCACAAGGAGAGGGAAATCTCCCATCTCCAGATGCAGCTTCCAGCACAACCCCTGTCCAGCCCTGGAGTGGGACGGGTTTTTGTCAAGGCTGTGTCTGCTCAGGGTGAATTAAAGCCAAGAGCCCTCAGTTCTCAGCAAACACAGTTGCTATAAGAACTTAAAAACAGTCAATAAATGCTCTTCAATTAAGCACCGCAGTGAGGTCGTGTTTCTTGTTTTTCCTGTTTCACCAGCAAGTCTCGAGACAGCCTCATAATGAACCCTGGGAGCACAGCTCCTTACAGCATCAGAAAAGTTGCAAAATTGCACCCAACTTTGGGTTGTTATGTTCTGGTAGTTACACTCCCTAAAGGGAAAAAAAAAAAATCAAAGAGGAAGGAACATGTCTCAAAATGTAGGAACTTAATCCCAAATGCTTCGATGCCAATGACAAGATTCCCATGGTTTCAGGGGGTTGTGGATCAATACTAATGTGTGGGAAAATTAAATTACTCAAAAGGCTGTTTGCAAATAGACGGCGATAGAAAAAACAGCGAAACAAATAACAAAGGCGATAAAAAAGTCAGCTCATGTACTGGCCCAAACATGGAAAAGATGAGAATGGGACATGTTTTGGTGGTTATCTGGTGGACTATGGGGTAAACAAATCCTTTTTTTTCCTGTTACGTGCTGTAGCAACTGTAATTTTTTTCACCATACATGATCCCTTGCTTAGCGAAACTTATTCCACATGTGATCAAGGGGCAAAGAGATGTTTGCAAGTAGATGAAAATGGAAAAATAGCGAAACAAATAACAAAGGGAATAAAAAAGTCAGCTCATGTACTGGTCCAAACGTGGAAAAACTGAGAATGGGACATGTTTTAGTGGCTGCCTGGTGGAATATGGGTTAAATTAATGGGTTTTTTCCTCTTATGTGCTGTAGCAACTCTGACCTTTTCACCATGCATGATTCCTTGCTCAGTGCAGTTTATTCCACATGTGATCCAGGGGATGCAGGTGGTAGCCAGCCCTACTGATCCAGAATTGGCTACCGAAGGACAGAAAATTATGTCACTGCAAATAATTGCAAAGCCAAAAAAGACCCGGGAACAAAAATTAAGTCAATGATAACTGAGGTTTGTAAAGACAATTACTGAGCAAATAAGAAGAGGAGGGACTGAATGGAATGAGGATGAGGGGTCTTCCCAAACAAACTGTGGGGCTGATGGTAGATAAGGCCAGATATGGAGAGGTGAAAGAAGCAGTGGGGGGAAGCATAAATTCCATAGGAATTCCACTAATTGACACAGGTTGTTACCCACTCAGGACTGTGCTGCATCCCTGGATTTGGATAAGAAGAACAGATACACAAGGAAAAAGGGGGGGGGGGGGGGGGGTGCACATTAGGAGGGGATATTGGGTATTTTGGGGAGTCTGTACCTCTCAAATACCTCAGCCCATGGGGGAAGAGAGAGGGAAATTGGGATAAAAAGGAGGCTGCATCCTCTAAAAATCTTGAGAGATCCCATAGGGAACTCTCTCTTTATTCAAATAAAATTGCAGGACTCCTCTGTCTCCCTTTTGGACAAAAACCTCTGGTGGTTGTGGATTAATTTTCCTGACACTAAGAGAAATCCCATATTTTCACATCAGACTGGCATTTCCCACTGATTTCCAAGTGTTTCTGTGTTCCCTGATTCCCTGTCCTGCCCTGGAAACCTGCAGACTTCCCTTGTCCCCACAGGTTCCTCCAGCTGAGCAGACACTGGAGCCATCCATGTATGGCAAAGGGAGAAAGGGGAAAAATCCCATTTCAATCCCCAGCTTTTATCCTCTGAGAGTGTGGATCCCTCCACCCGCCCTGCAGCGGCCACTGATCCAAATCCACCACCTCAAACATGTGCAGGACCCTTCCTGCAACCTGGCTGAGGCTGCTGCTCTAAATTTCCACCCATTCCAAGCTCAAACTCTCTTTTAATTCCATAAAAACTGCAGGTGCTGAGTGTTTGATCGGGCAGGGAGGAGGTCCCTGCAGAGAGGAGCAGCTCATGGGACCTTCAGTGCTTACCGAGTGGTGTTCCCATGAAAAATCAGCACAAAAGTCCCTTTGTGGGGGCACAGAACAGCCCTGGGGGTGTCCCAGAGCCTCTGGCACACCTGAGAGGTTGTTCAGGGTGTTGGCAATGACAGGAGGGCTCCAGCCCCGTTCCACGTGCACAGGGACTGAATAATTCACCAAGAAATCAGCTGGCCAGTGTGGAAATAATTTGAAATTAACTGAGCCCTTAGGTATTACATTAACTGGATCTCCAGGGAAGGATGTGGATTACTGCAGCTGAATGGAGCCCTTATTTATCAGATGGGAAAGGTTAATGTCATTTCCTTTCCTCTCCTCCATGGTTTTCCTCACCACATCCCCGTTCCTGGTGAGCTCGAGGTGCAGACAGTGTAGGAACATGTGCTTGACTGCTTAAATCACCAGAGCTGTTACTCGGGGCAGGGAAGGGGGTAAGGAATTAAGATTTCTGCTGGTTTCCTGGGGAGAATTACAGCTCTAGGAAACATAAAACACCGAGGAAAGGAAATGGGTTGTGGAGCACCTGGGCTTTGATTTGACATCCAAGAGTCCTGACTCAGGGAGGGAATTTGTGCATTCTCATCTACTGTGGTGCCTAATAGGAACCAGGATCAAACTAATCTAATATTCTTATTCCATACTTCATAAAGCAAGAGTGCATTGTCAAAGGTCATTTTTTTTTACTCCTTAATGAAGTTTGAATACAGTTAAATTAAGTTCTACTAATAAAAGTCTGTGCTTTTTTTTCTAATTTTCCTCTGGAGTCTCAAGAGCTGTTGACCTCAAGATAAATACCAGAGCAGTTCAGCTATCTATTATGTGCTCTGCTAATGATGTCAACAAGTTAATTCTAATGTCAACTGAGGAGAAAATTTCCATGTCAGGACTTAGCTTGGGCTGAGAGGAAGCAAAAAGCTCTTTTTGTGGTAAAAACTCAAGACCCCCAGGTTGATTTCCTTGTCTCTGGCACAGGATATCCTTGGATAAGCCATGTAGGGATATTCCCCTTCTGCAGTAACCAAGGTGGACCTAAACCCCACCGAATTCAGGAGGAGGACAAATGTTTCTGACCATTTGGGAATGTCAGGATTCCAGGTGCTGGCTCCCCGTCTGCCCATGAAGAAGGATGAGCGTGGCATCGGGGTTTGGTGCTGACCACAGCTCTTCCTCCCCCCAAGGTCTGCAGGTGCTCTCTGGGCATCTCCTGCTCATTTCTGCCTGCCTTGCCAGGGGGCAGAGGTGCTTTGAGCTCCTCCTGTTTCCAAAGCCATCGGCTTCTAATTCCATTCCTTCATTCCAGCTAGGCTCCGTTGGAATTCTGGAAACTCAGATTTTGAGATTTTGGTATATAGTAATATATATGAAGAAATATGGAGGATTTCAGGTGTTGTCTAAGACCTTCTTTTTCCTTCTTTTTCATCGTTTCGGGTGGTTTTTCCTTATTGGGTGAAAGGGTCCACATTGCAGACCTTGGATGGTCAATTATTGGGTTAAGAGTATAAATAATATAAGTGTCATCTCGTTATTGGGTAATTATCACTTAAAGGACCTTGGAAAGAGTTAGAGGCATCCATTTTGCCATTGCTACCTTGTTAGCTGGAACTCACAGCCCGTGAAAACGTACTTGAGATAAGAATTAATAAACATCTGAGTCCGAAGAAGAAAACAGCATTCTGTGCATTAATCCCAGCTCTAACATGAAGAAAAGATTATGAGAATCCTCACAAGGCCACATAAAAATGCACCTGGATGCAGCTGCTGCTCTCTCTGACTACACAAGGTGTGAAATTACCTCCCAGTTTCCAGCTCCAGCAAGTTGGACAAACCTCAGGCTCCTTTCCTCTCTCCCTACCCACGGAAAGAAACCCGGACTGGAGGGACAGCGAGGGCCAGGACTCCTGGGTGATTCTGAGGTCGCCTTTCCAGCCCCAGCTTTCCATCCCTGACCCGAGTCTGTGGCTTTACCTTACCTTGCAGAGGTGCCATGAGGACAAAAAAAATCCATATTTCAGGGCACGGCAGCGGGGCTGGCTAATTCCAGCCCCGAAGGGAACGGGGACAGAGATGCCCATTGACTCATGTGGGATTTACAATGAGCCCTTATCCATTTTACATTGGTCCCGAGCAGCCATCTGAGGATAGCAGGGGCTGACTATTAATTCCTCTGCGGGTAAACAATCAGCATCCCGGTCAGAACGGAGTAAATTAATGGAGGTAGCCAAGGCAACCCCAGCGTGGCTCCTGAGTTGGCTTCATGGGCTATTTGCAGCCTATGAAAAGGGCTGAGTGCATCTGCTCCCATTTATTTTTATTTTATTCTTCTTTTTTTTTTTTTTTTCTTTTTTTTTTCTTTTTTTTCTGCTGGTCCATAAAAGAAAAGCTTTCCTGGACAACCAGGCAGCGAGGACAAAGCAAATAGCCTTTCCCAGAAAGCCAACCTTGACTTTGTTATAATTGCTGTGTAAATATAATCCCACTCATCAATTAAATGCTGCTCTCCAGGGCTGGAACATTATCCATGTTCATGGGGATGGAATCCCTGTCAGTTCGCTCTGCTAACTCCGTATTCATGGGCATTAGCCTTGGGAGGGAGAATGTGATTGCCTGAATAAATTCAGCCGCCACCTCCAGCACCCCTGGATCAGCTGGCGAGCGTCAGGATGGCTGGAAGAGGGGCTCAGAAACAGGTTTCCATGGAAATCCTAAATATTCAGCCCTCAGCAGGGGGATTCAGGTGGGATGTTTGACAAACAGAAATAGCCCAGCCCTTGCCAACCTCAGAGCTGACCCCTTGGTCATACAGGTGTTACTGAGGAACAGAAAGTTGGGTTTTTTTCCAAAGCGTTCGAGTAAGAAAAATTCTGAATTTTCACCGACATTCCTAATTCCAGGCCCTGTGTTCCTTGCAGATCTCTCCCAGAACCTGCCCCACTGCCTGTGCACAGCCTCTCCAGTGGGGTTACATTATTTTTGAGCCGTCTGGATGCAGCCAGTCCCACAGGCCAGAGGGCAATTGCTAATGGGCTGTGCCCACGGAGCTGTAGGTGCTCAGGTCACCCTTGCCCTGGGGGTGAGCTGTGCTCCTGTCCCTGCCCAGCCCGGGGCCAGCCAGCACCTGACCCCTCTGTTTATGGCCCTTGTTCTGTGTGACTGAACATTCTGTATAATTCAGACCGGCTCCGTGGCTCTGCTGTTTCCCCGGCACGGTTGCAGACTTTACAACCCCGAATACAACCCGAGAATGGATTTCCCTCCGGGGCAGGATCCAGCAGCTGTTCAACAACAGCAGTTTAGCACCAGGAATAACGTGTGTCCCACCTCGTTAGCCCGAGGCAGTCCAGGCTGGAGTGGAATTCCTGGCCCCAGCACTGGGGGCACGAAGCACTGCTGGTGTTTAAAATCTCAGTGTTCTTGGCAGGAGAGGAGAAACTGAGCTCTGTGGAACACACTGGAGGTTGTCTGTGGACATTGGGGTGCTGGAGTGACCCCAAAGAAGAACAGTTGAGGTAGGGAAGGGTCTGGAGAGCCAAGAGGGGCTGAGGGGGCTCAGTCTGGAGCTCAGAGGGGACCTCCTTGCTCTCCACAATTCCCTGACAGGAGCGTGGACAGAGCTGGGCTCTGTCTCTTCTCCCAGGTAACAGGTGATAGGACAAAAGGAACAGTCTTGGGTTGTACCAGTGGTGGTTTAGGTTGGACATCTGCGAATTTCTTCCCAGAAAAGGCTGCCCAGGGCAGTGGTGGAGTCCCCATTCCAGGAGGGATTTAAATGTGGTGTAGATGTGGCACTTGGGGAGATGGGGCAGTGGATTTGACCACTTTGGGTCCATGGTTGGACTCAGTGAGTTCAGAGGTCTTTTCCAACCTCAACGCCTCTGTAATTCCACCCTAAAACCAGCTTGGGGCAGGAATCTTGTATTGAACAACTTTTCTTCCAGAAAGCCCCGTTGGAGCACTTGGACACTGCTTCCCTTTGTGGAAAATGACTGGAAAATAGGAGGCAGGAGAGGGGGTGGGGGTCAGGTGGGGGTGTAGACGAGATGGGCATGGGATGGACACCATGGGACAGGGATGGGACAGGAATGGAACACGGGTGGGACACGGGGTGGGACAGGGATGGGACACGGGTGGGACACGGGGTGGGACAGGGATGGGACACGGGATGGGACAGGGATGGGACAGGGATGGGACACGGGATGGGACACGGGATGGGACAGGGATGGGACAGGGATGGGACATGGGATGGGACACAGGCAGGACATGGGATGGGACAGGGATGGGGCAGGGATGGGACAGGGATGGGACAGGGATGGGACACGGATGGGACAGGGATGGGACAGGGATGGGACAGGGATGGGACAGGGATGGGACAGGGATGGGACACGGCCGGCCACGGGGCGGGCGCGGCGCGGTCCGGCGCTATCCCTTCAGCACCACGGCGGCTCCCGGGCCCCGAGCGGGAGCGGCTCCGGCAGCGCCGAAGGGAAACCCCCGACATCCCCCGGCCCCAGCGGGGTGAGCTCAATCCTCCGCCGCGCACCGCGAAATGAAAAAAAATAAAAAAATAAAAAAAAAAAAAAAAAGGGAAAGAAAATGCCCTTCTGGCGGTTTAGGTTTCATATGGGTTTTTGCTGGAAAACAAATTAACCTAAGAGGATTTGGGGAATTCGAGCCGGGAACAAAAGACAAGGTGGAAGTGTCTGAGTTTTGAAAATGTGCCCAAGGCCCCGACTGGCAAATCCTTTCTCTGAATGCTCTTGCTAAGCCCTTTCATCAGCACGGAAAGAATACAGAGAAAAGGTGCTTTTTTTTTTTCTTTTTTTCTGCAGAAAAGATTACCTGGAAATTATTTTCAGTAAAATATTGGTTGAGCTTTCTGCTCTTCTCAGAATGTTTCTGTTCATAGAATTCTATCAGAAGAAAACATAGCAGCCACTAAATCTGTGGATCTGATCTGGTAGTTTATTAAAACCATCATTTGGTTTAATGATGGTTGGGATTAATTTGTCCAAGACATATCTCTCGAGCATTAATAATTAATTTCGGGCTGAGACTGTTTCATAGAAACATGGAATGGTTTGAACTTTTTTAAAGTTCATCCCATGGAGAGAGGGAATTTCTAAACACTGGTGGAAAAGTTTGCCTAAAGGGCTGGATTTCTCTTCCTCCAATTTACTGTCATTTACTTTTACTTTACTTTTGGCAACTTTCAAGTCTTTGTGCTGAACAAAGCGAAGAATTGTGCAGAGTAGATTAAGAATTAAAAAAAAAAATCTCCATCAAGAAGGGCTGAGAAACAGGAGCAGGAAAATGTTCTTGCCAGACAAAGCACCCTCACACCATGTGCACAAAACCTTGACATTTCATGTACTCCAACCCCATTTTTGTGCACTTTAAAAATCCTAATTTTTAGATCTCCAAACGATATTCCAGTGATAGGCCAGTGTTGTGTATTCTGTGCCCTGCAGTGGCTTTCGAATCTTATCTGCATCGACAGTTCGCATTTTATTTATTTTGCGTTGCAAAATACAAGAATAATTTAATGCCTTGTTGGTTTCGTGATGGGATCTGATCTGGCTTATCAAAGGAAGTGCTGTAAAAGGCTCAGGTGCCCTTCCTGAGGTTGGGTTAACCTTCCTGGTTAACCCAACAAACACCCAGGTGTTCTCAGCCACAGCCTGGCCTTGCTTCCATGGCCACAAACACAGAGACACAGCTCAGACTGCACAATCCCTCCCTAAATACTCCCAGTTTTCCTGCTTTCCACCGCCCCGGGGCTGTCTTGGGTGTCTCACCCTGGGATGGAGCTGGGAGTGTTCCTTGCTCTGGGATTCCTGCAGGGGTTTTTTGGCAGAGCTGGGAGCTCCCTTGCAGCTTGGATCCTTGCAGCATCCACCCAACTCAGCGGGAATTTCCTCAAAAAAAAAGAAGGAAAAACTTCCCACTGGGGTGATATTTTCCAGCTCCTGTCCACAACCCCGCCTTTCCTTGCTCTTTGTTTTAAAGCGTTTATCACTTTTTCTAAATCACTAAAAACAAAAACCTGCAAAAGGCCACGTCTGGCCTCAGGAATCACGATGAAGATGGGGAAAAAAACCCTCCTGGAGCAGAACAAAAAGGGCCTGAGCAGCTCTGAGCAGAGGCTGCCACATGCCAGCCCTCATGCCCAAAATAAATCTGCATTTGGTAGTGAGCTCTAAGTCCTTAAGCACATTGTAGAAATGGGGAAAATCCTCTTTGGGAATTTACCGACTTAAAAAAATGAAAAGCAACATAATTCCATTTATTTTAACATCATTAGCTGCTGAGAAAGAAACCCTGATCATATCATGGGATGGATTTCTGTTATTATCTGTGAGTTTTAAGACTTGATTGCTGGCACACAAAGGAGTCTTGTGCTGGGAAGTTTTGTGGGGAATAAGAAGCTGGAGTGAGGAATAAAAACCAGTTTCTACTTTGCACTTTTTGTCCCAAGAAAGTTTAAGATGTTTATTTTCAGGATAATGGCACCAAGCTTGGATGGGGAAGTGGTGCTGGAAAATGAGGTTTTTCTGCTCTCTGTTCCTGTGTCCATGAAGGAAAATAAGGAGAAATCCAATGTGTTCTATCATTCAATATCAGCACCATGGTTTGGGGACTGGCTTCCCAAAGAAACAACCCCAGAAAATCCCAAAACTCACCTAAACCCCAACCAACACATGAACCAAAACCCCTCCAAAGCTCCAGGTCCTGTTGGACTGGGAATTTCACTGCTGGCTCCCACACCAGCAGAGCCAGAAATTAACTCAGGCACAAGGACTTTGTCTGCTTTTAATATGAGCAAAACAGAATTCAGCCACTTCTCCTTTCCCTCCTCTTTCTCCAGAAGATCCCTGTGGGAAGCTCCTTTTCCACTTTGTTTTTTCCTTAACCAGTTCAGCTCCTGAAGCTGGGATGAGGCAGCCGAGGGATTGTGCAGGGGAAAGCCATGAAGCTGTCCCTGTTCCCTCCCTGAGGTGTGTTTGCCCTCCCCAGCAGGCAGAGTGTCCTCTCCCGAGGATCCCAGTTCTCCCTGCTCCATTGGCTCCCTGGCTCCCTGACAAAATCTGCATCTTCAAAGCTCTCCTGGCCCTTTTGATGCCATCATCTGTATTTGCATTTTGTGGCACCCAGAACCAGCCAGGCAAATTCCTTTAAAGTCCAATTTATGCTTTGTAGAATTGCCAGATTGGGGCGGCGGGAGGGAAAAACCACTCAGGAAATGGAGAAATCTCTGGACTCTTAACAAACATTAAACTCCTGATAAAAAACGATGACAAATTCATCCTCTGCTGACCCAGGTCACCTTTGAACAGACACAGGGTTCTTATTCACTTTGCCAATTCCCCCGTTTTTTCAGAGGCCAGGTTTGTGTTTTGTTCTGTTTTTCTTTGCTTGTTTATCTCTTAATCTGTGGGCAAATGGCAGCATCTGAATCTGGCCATTGTAGGAAGGGGTTCAAAGCTTCTCACTTCATTCATAGCCAAGCTTTCCATTTCCTCAACTCAGGCAACTCTTCATTCATTTTTTTTCTGTGTTATGATTTAGATTTTTGGGGTCACTTGGACCTGGACTGACAATATTCCAATAAACACTCATTTATACCTCCAATATTCCCATTCACTCCAGGATTGTTCAGTGGGGGAGGAATGACTGGACCTCTCCAGATGTGGTGGAAGGTCTGGAAATATCCATTGGCCGTATTGTTATCCCTTGCCAGTGATCCCCTAAATCAACAGCTGGACACGGAATATCAGAGTTTTCTTCAGCAGGCAGAGGGCAGAGAGGAGAATTCACCCAGGCCACCCTCAAGGACGAGCAGGGGCTGAGCTGTTGGGGATCACACCTGTGCTACAGGATTTCCTCACGGAGCAAAAAGGAATTCAGAGCAGCTGGAGACAGGGAAGATTCAGTTCTTTCACCAACTTGATTTTGATTGGTTTGATTTTTCAAACCCCATTTCTATTAAAATATTTTTGTTTTCAAAACCACGTAATACTTGTCTAATACACAACACAATGATCAGCTACTTTCTGGATGTCTGAAAGTACCTGCTTAAACTTTCACTCCCAATCATCATTCTGATTTTCTTCCTTGCTCCACCTCGGCTAAAGTTCCATTCCATTCTTTTTCATGTCAATTTATCTCACAACAAATAAAAAAAAATATGTATTTGAGCAAGTGAATCCCTCCCTCTGCAGATCAGTTTTGAGCGACCACATAGTACACGTATGAAATATTATTTAAAAACAAATATTCACCATTTAGAAACAAATACTCAAGATGTAAAAACAAGTGTTCCCACCGCGTTGACACAGCAACCAGAACAAACGAGATGAGCGTCCCTGTCCTTTTCTGTGCTGTGCTGAGGGAAACCCCAGCAAGAAGTTTTCTTCTAGAATTCCCTTCACCCAAGAGCAGAGAGAAAAAAAATCAAAGGTGCAGGATGAATGTAAATGGTTCAGCAGGACTGAGTGAACTCAGAGAAAGGACTGATATAAATGTAGATTTTCCCTAGTGTGTCTCCACAGGGAGAAAAGGACACAAACCTTCACAGACTTGAGCACAAAACATGAAAATATAAAAATTATTTGCAGAGAAGAAAAAAAACCAAAACAAACCAGTTACAGAGACAAGGCTGCTGGTGCGGAGAAAAACAGCGGTGGAAAAGAGTGTACCAGGGAATAAATAAATAAATCCTCTTATTTCTCTAAATTCTCTAAAGTGCATACTCTTTAACCATGGATACAGACACTTCAGTTTGGGTCAAATTAGGATGAAATCAGCTGGGTTCATGCAGTGACTTAATTAAAAAAGCCTCAATCAAGCCAAGCTGGCTGCTGCCAGGTTGTTCTGCCCCAGCAGAAGAGCAGAGCCCAGGAATGTGCAGCTTTCCCCCGTGCAGGAATGGGAAGGACACGAAAGGAGCTTTACCTTTGCTCAGGCTGCCACCAGGAAGTTCTTTGAAGTCCGCTCTGTGTCTGCAGCTCTGCAGCTGGGCACAAAAACAGGGGCTGGGTTAATAATAAAGGCAGGCACGAGCTGAGAGCTCCAGAGGCTCGGGTTAAACATTGACCCTGGTTCTTGGGGCTGAGCTCGGAGGGTCTGCCCGGCTCCATCCTGGGGAAGGGAACACCCAGCCTGGTCCTCAGCAGCCTCTGCCCAGCTGGGACACCCAGGGCAGGGACCTGGGGCCACCCTGCACGTCCAGGTGAGCCTTTCAAAGGCAAGGAGCAGGAAATTCCCCCGGGCAATAAAAGCCCTTCATCACTCAAATGGTTCTGCAAATATTTGCCCACGAGATTGGGTTTGGAGTCAGCCACTGAAAGACAACTTCAGAATAAACATGTTCAGATTTACAGTAGAGTCTATTTTATTTTTTTTTCCCTGTAAGAAGTCTTTTGTTTCTAGATTAGCACGTGGCTGAGGTGAGCACTTCCAGCCTACACAAGAAGTGCAATCTCATTTTCTGGTGAAGTCACAGGCCATGTCTTTTTTTGTGCTGATGGGA
Organism: Chamaea fasciata; assembly: GCF_029207755.1. NCBI lineage: Eukaryota > Metazoa > Chordata > Aves > Passeriformes > Sylviidae > Chamaea > Chamaea fasciata. The sequence continues at coordinate 3,986,251 of NW_027094104.1, read as the reverse complement.
TTTGCCTCAGCAAGAATTATGGAATTCGCTTCAACCAAGAGCAGAGAGAAAAAACAAAAAAAATCAAAGGTGCAGGATGAATTGAAGTGGTACAGCAGGACTGGGTGAGCTCAGTGCAAGGACTGGTGTAAATATACAGCTTCCCAGAGCCCTTCCTCTTCCCAGGGAGGAAAAGATACCAGGGAAAAGGTGAGGGTGGAGCACAACCCCCATCCCTCCACGGGAGCTCTGCAGCATCAGAACCTTTCAGAATTGTTCCAGCTCCTGATTTTCCCTTTTCACATCATGTCCAGCCTGTTTATTGAAGATTAATTCAATTCAATTTAATTACTGCAGGCTCTTGAAGATGAATTTAACCCATTTGGATTTCTGGGTATGGTTCCTGCAATCCCTGCACAGGGACCACATCTGAGCTTGGGTATGAAATGAGAAGAGAACCCCAAATCTAAAGGAGTGAACAGGAATGAGCTGGCCCAAGGTGAAATGTGTCTAAATCCAAGGTGGGTTTGTATTCAGATTTAAAAAAAAAAAGGCAGCTTTGACTCTTCTAATGCTGGCTCGGCTCTCCAGCACTGCCCTGACCCAGGAGAGAGGAGCACAACTCCCCAGCTCAGGGCAACATGCCCTTTTCTCTCTGCTCTGGTGCCCCTCTGGGTGCTGTGAGGTGACACCAGTCCCTGCCTGGGCATTTCCACAGCCCCAGCTACCCTGGAAATCCAGCCCCACTTTGGTAGTTCTGTAATACAAATTAATAACAATAACTAGACTTGACTGCTTGACAAAAAGCAAATAGTTCGGAAAAAGCTGTCTTAAATCTTTCTATCCCACTTCCCCAGACCAAAAAAAAAAAATCCCCAAATGTTATTTCTTTTGGCAGCTGAAACCTAATCCTACCTTGGTTAACATAACAGAGAGAACAGGAAGCGCTGTGAAGGAATTTTTCATTCCCTGGGACGTCTTTGATCCCTCTCCCCTCCCTTTTCCTATCAGGTAATTTTCAAATCTCGACGTTTCCAGTTAGTCTACGGATCTTCTTGTTTTGTCTACTCCGGGCAAGCCTTATTTAACTTCCATTTCAGGGATGAAAAACTGCCCTGCATTGAGGCTTTGCTGTTGTGTAAGCCGGAACCTGAGAACTCCAGAATCCAGGAGGGAATCCGACTAAAATTCACAACTTTTTTTTTTTTGGGGGGGGGGTGGGGTGGAAAACCAATCATGGCTTTGTTTAGCACAGGCAAGGGCTATTCAAACATTACAAAAACCCTAAACAAACCCTTGAAGCATTTTCTCCTGCAGCCTCCAGTTTTTGTCACTCATTTCGACCTCCTGACATACAGAGGGAACATTTTTTCACCGTCTTGATTTCTGCCCACCTAAAGTTTGCAAAGCTCCAAACAAATCAATGGTTTAATTAATTAATGGATTAATATTTGGGTCGTACCCTTACTCTAGTCCCATGTGGAATGCCAGGCTGCATCTCTGCTTTGGGCAATAAAACAAGACGTAATTCAAATGTTGATGGTTCTGGAAGGGCTTAATTACCACAGAGCAGCCTCCTGCTCGTAGCCAAGACAAGTCTGGAGCACTCCAAAACAGGAGAGGACATAAAAACCATAAAAATGCCACCAAGAGCATCTCAGGGCAGATAACAGAACAGCCCCTCTGCCTGCAGAGGGATAAAACTCAAAAATCACATCTAAACACATTGAAAATAATGCAATATTTCTATGGAAATGAGAATATTTGCACCTTTATTTATACTTTTTGTACTCTGCGTCCACACTTTTGCTGTTGCAGTTTCACTTATCCCACAGATCTCAGTGAGATACAATTTCATTCTCAACTCCTCTCTTTTTTTCACGTTAAAGGGTTTGTTTGCCACCACCTTAGAATGATTCTCTCCCGTTCCAGTTCTCTCCCTGGGTTTTTAAGGCAAAGGGAGATCAGAAAAAGGATGTGGCAGCCTTTAGTTGCTTTGAAGTGAAGGGATAAGCTTGGAGAACATGATCACTCCCACCCTTTGTGTCCCAGCACCTCCAGGACAGCCAGATCCTCCTGGAGCACAGCACCACTGTCCTGCAGCTCCCAGTGTTCCGTGGGATCTTCCAAACATCCTTCTGTGATTCTGGGATTTCAGACAGCACAACTGACAGGAAAAAGAATTTCACAAAGTCATCGGGAAAAACAAACAAACAAACAAACAAACAAACAAAGGTTGGTGTGACTCTGCAGATACTGAGACTTAAATGATTTTTTATTTCCAATTTAATCCCCGTGTTTTCTTATGGAAACAGTTTGTTTTGGGGTGAGAGTTCTTCATTAAATAATAATAATAAAAAGGAACAATTAATGGAATGAAACTGGAATGCCAAGGATTTGCATTGTCAGATCCTTTTTTGCTGCTCCTCCAGTGTCCCTAACGAGCTGTAGGCCGGTGTTTTCCTGCCTGTGTGCCTTCCTGGCTTTCAAAGGGCCAGGAGAGGAATTGTTATTTGGAAAAGCAGCACAATAAAGTTTTATTAGACAGAGCAGGCTGGTTCTGTCCCGGGCTGGCCCAATGGCAGCGTTGGGTGGAGGAAGCCCCAGGCCAAACACAATAAGGAGAGAAGCTCTGGAATGTGACATTGGCATTTGTCTCCAGTGGATTCCTCACCTTGGGAGGAAGATTTCACCCCGCAGGAAACTCTTTCTTCTCCTTCATTGACAGCTGTAAAATAAGAGGATTGTTCATCCATCAGGATTCATAAACAGCTCGGAGCCCACCAAGGGCCCCTGGGCTGCCCAGGAGAGCTGCCCTGGGCTCTGGCCTGCAGTTTCTGATGCTTTGCTGAAACTTCCAAACATCCTGAGAGATGTGACCCCTCTCATTTCCCTCTGCACACTCTTGCAGCCTGAGAAATAGTTTGAAAAGCTTTCCCTGTTAAATACGAAATACTCTCATCCCTTTGTAAATAGTTGTTGAGATGTTTCCTTTCCTTTCCCTTTCACCTGCCTGATTTTAATTTTTCCAGTTCTTTGGAAATATCAAGTGGGTGGAAAATGTTATAAATTAGTAAATTCCTTTCCTGTACAGAGTCAAAAAAGGAGCCCGGGGTCAGCTCCAAGTTTCACACAACTGTGGCCAAGCCTGGTGCTCTCCCTCATCTAAAAATGCAAATTCTATTTACCTGCCGTGAAGAGGTAACATTTAGTAGCCAAATTCCTTTTTATGAGTCTTCATAAATGCTGTTTGCGCAACACATCACCATCATCAGATTTTCTTAGTTGGGCCTGTAATGAGATCTGGTAAATTGACTGTTATCTAAAGGGTTTATTTTTATTAAACAAGTAAATAGCACAGACCAGCCATTTTCCTGTGACCAGGCTGCCACCTCTACACAAGCTTTTTTTTTTTTTTTTTTTTTTCTTTCAAAAGTCCACTTTTGGTGCCTTTCTCCATAGGGAATTCTGGCTCTGTGCAAGGAGTTCAGTCACCTTTCCCAAGAGAAAACTTAGGTGAGACCACAAAAATCCACATTTTTCAGGGATATCTGACCCAGTTTATCCCCAGGTCAGGCTTGATGCCCATAGGTTTCACAAAAACAGTTCATTGGGACTTCTTCAGACCTTTGAGAGGAGGATACAAAACCCCAAACCGGTGTCACTGAATGAATGCGCAAGAATTTCCTTAATAAGCTGGTTTTAAAATTTAACACCACTTTAGTCATTGCATTGCTAATAAAAGTAATTAAAAGCTACACAAAATATTGTCTGAAGGGTGTATTTATAACATTTAATTTATAGTAACTGCTGCTTTAGTGGAGTCGTGACTGACAAACCGGAAAAATTCTGGTTTTCATTATTCTTGGGAACTCAGCAATCCCAACCCAACAGTTTTCCTTATCTCGACACACCTCCAGGGCTGTAAAAACTGACATGGGGGTGGGGAAAACCATTTTCTCGTGAACTGGAGGAGATTATTCACCTGGATTCTGGGAATACAGGTGACCTGCACTTTCCCGTGGAGATCACACACCCCATTTTGTGCACGTTCCCCACAGGTTTCAGGGCTCTTGCCCAGGAGGGTCGTTTTCGACTCAAGACTGAGCTAGGCCAAAACCACAGCTCCCAAAACCTCTTCAGCTTTCCCAAAACATAGCTCCTGATGGGAATTCAACATCTGTCTCCACGATGAGCTGAGCCAAAGCCTGACCTCCACCAGGGTGAACTTGGGGAAAGTTCCGTTTCCTGCTCGGGGCTGGGTTTGCTCCCTCCAGAGGAGCCATCCCAGGAAATCCCTGGGGGTGTTGATAAACCCACAAATAATTCTTCTAGGTGTTCTCTCTCCAGGCTGTTTGGTGCCAAAATGTTGTATCCAGCTCCCTCCAGATGATATCTATTTAGTGAGCAGCAAAGTGTGTGCGGGGGCCTGGTGCACCTAAAGGGATTAACAGCAGTGGAAAGTATTTGAGGAATTGCAGGTGAGGCATTTCACTGCGCCCAGGGGGATTTCTGACCTGCTTCTCATAATGAAGACGGTGTTTTCACAAGGTCACCGGCAGCATTCAAACCTGTCCCGAGAAATGCAGCCAGCAAAGAGCTGGGATCCAGGAAAGGAACAATAGGAATAATATCACTGTATCCCTCACCCTGTGGAGAAAGCAGGCTGGGTCTCCAGCTGCAAATATCCAAGGGACGATGGAGGATCACAGGGATGCTGCAGCCCCAGCAGATCCCAAACCTTTCCTTCAGGGTGCTGAGGTGGGAAGGTTCTCCAGAAAAATTCACATTTGTCTTGCATGGTGTGTGTGATTTTAGAAATGTTTGAACGGGCAGAACCGCTGGGCTGCTCAGCATCTTTCTGTTCCTCAGCCACAGCAGAGAGCAGTGCCCTGCAGACAAGGAAAAGTTCTACCAACCACAGAGAAGTGAACAAATAGAGATGAGACAAGGCAGTGAGTTCCTCTGTTGGCAAATCATTTAATTGTTACAAAGATTTCAATCTCCCATAATCACAGGCACGAGTAGGCAAACACTGTGCAGTGTGACCTCCCCAAGCCCAGAAACAGGAATTCTGTGTGCCGCTAATTAACTGTTTAAGTACCCTGAGGTGGATGAAATTACTAATTATCCAGGAACGAGGGGATCACCTCCATGATTTGCTGCTCTAGAGCTAAACTCTTGTTCTGGGGAGTGAGGGGCACTGCATCCCACGAGAGCAGGAGAAGGGAGTGCAGAGCATTCCCTGGCTTTTACCCCGTTCCTGATCCTGGTGTGTAGGAATGGGGTAAAAATCTGGCCTGTCATTTCTTCTAAGTGCAGCTAACAGGTAATCTGTGAGTTCCCACATGAAGCTGTTTTGAGAATGAGAAATTCCTTTAACACAACACAATCTATTCTGAAGGTAGAAAACAAATGCACCTGTAATAACGAGGGATTTGTCCCATGAGAATCAGTAAAGAAAATACGTAAACAACCCAAGAACAGATAGATTTGATAGACAAGTGAAATGTCTTTTACTTCTCTTTAACAAGAAAGCTATTAATCAATTAGCAGTTACCCTCGAGATTTGTAAAAACTGCATGGAAGACAACGTGCAGCCGTAATAAAAAGAAGCCTTCTGAACTTTCACTGTGTCTCTCTGTGCGTTGTGACCATCCTCACAACGACACTGGTGGAGCTGCATTAGTGACACCCAGCCAATCACCCCCAGGTCAGCCAGGCACTGCCATTTCCATCCCATAATTGCACAAGGAGACACCCCGGGCCGTGCTTTTCCAGGGGATTATTACACTCCACTGAAAGCTGGAGTCGCTTGGCCTTTGGCCTCCCAGAACCACCCAAAGCTCTCAATAATCCCTGGGGCTCTGCTCCCTGTGGTGTCTTTCTCTGACAAATGGAAAACACATTTTCACTTCAAACTAATCCCCATTAAACGGCGCTGAGACCAGGCAAACCCTTGAGCTGATCCTAATAAAATAAAATTCAAAAAAAAGAGAGAACATATTTAGAAACAAATTAGCCTTGTGAGTGAGGCACTGCAGGATCATTCAGTGAAACCACCAGTGGGCAGACGGGATGTGCTGCTCCCAGAGCCTTCCTGGGCCTCAGGGACACCAGGAAAGCCAAGCACAGCAGTGGCCTGGGCTCCCCACAACCAGCTCAGGTCACGGTGTAAATTGGGGTGGGGGCTTCCCAGTGCTGGGAAACGACACGGCACTGTGGGGTCTGGGGAAAGAGGGGAATTCTGAACAGGCTGCTCCAGGGAAGGGAGATCTGCGTGGCTCTCCTGGGTGCTGTGAGGGGTACCCAGCATGGGAAGGACGTGGGGGTGTTGGAGAAACTCCAACAGAGGAGGCAGCAGGATGATCGGAGGGATGGAGGAAGGCTGAGAGAATTGGGGTTGTCCAGCCTGGAGAAGAGAAGCTTTGGGGTGACCTCACTGTGGCCTTGCAGTGCCTGAAGGAGCTACAGGAAAGATGGAGAGACTCTGGACAAGGGATGGAGGGACAGGACACAGGGAATGGCTTCAAAGTGACAGATGACAGGGCTAGATGGGATTTCAGGATGGAATTCCTCCCTGTGAGGGTGGGCAGGCCCTGGCACAGGTGCCCAGAGCAGCTGTGGCTGCTGCTGGATCCCTGGTATGTCCAAGGCCTGTTCAGCCTGGGATAGTGGAAGGTGTCCCTGCCCACAGGGGTGGAATGAGACAGGCTTTAAGGTCCCTTCCAACCCAAACCATTCCATGATGCCATGACCTAGCCAAGTGTGTGCTGTGATTTACTGAGCCACTGAGGTGTGCATTCCGAGCGAGAGCCTCACCTTTGGGGTTTTTGTTAGTGAAGCGCAAGGAATTGATTTTTCCAGCGTGATCCATTGAGCCCTTTCATCTCAATACCATTTATCCTGGGCTGCCTTCACTATTGCATCAGTGCTGCCCCAACAGACCCCCTGTGTGCCAGGCCTGGAATCCAGCCCCCAGCAGCACCCACTGCTCCGCAAAGGTGAAGCATTCCTGGGCAGCACCTTTTAAAATGCGGATTTCTTATCTTCTTTTCTGTTGCCAGAGCCAGGATTAAACACTCGAGGGATGCAGTTTGTGTTCAGACTCAGATGTTTATTAATTCTTGTCTATGTCACAGTCTCCCAAGCTGTGAGTTCTAGCTAACAAAGCAGAAAATGGCTCTGTCTCTATAACTCTTTCCAAGGTCTTTTAGGTGTGAATTGTCCAATTAAGAAATGACACCTAAATTATTTTTATTTTAACCCAATAACCAACCCCCCCTGGCTCGCAATGCGGATTTTTCTACCCAATTACAAAACCCCACCCAGACCCGTGAAGGAGAAGGTGTAAAAGGACTCGGCCTCTGCCCTGAATCCCCCATCTTGCTTTCTCGATATATTACTGTATTCTAAACCCTTAAACTCTGAGTTTTCCACCCTGTGACATCGCACACTTCTATTCAAACCCCACACCCACAATCCCAGTGCTGTCACTCAATTTTGGGAGCCTCTTCCACGGCCTCAGGTCAATGCAGTGATTGCTTGGGGGTCAGTGCCTGTCAGCACAGAAAGCCTGAAATTCTCAGTGCCCAGGGCTCCAACAGCCAACGTGTCTCTGTTCCCCAGGGAATAACCCGTTTCTCCCTGATCCATGCACTCAGGGAGCGTTTTTGGATCTGTGTCTCCAGCTGTGGCACTTGGAACGCGGAGCAGAGCTCTCCTTCCTCGCCAGACATTGTTTTGAACATCACTTGTGAGGGCCGGGGTTTGTTTGGGGCTGGCCTCTTTTTCCTGTTGCTGTTTTTGGGAGAGAAAGGGCTGTGCATGGAAAATGGCTTGGTGAGCTCTCTGTTCTGCTCCCTCCGGTGCTTGTTTTTAATTCTCCATTCTCCGCTCCAGGCACTGGTTACATCCAGAGATCATTTAGGATGTGCGAATGTCTTAACAGCCCATTCCAAAGCCCACTGAGGCTTTCTCTTCCCTTCAGTCGACTTTGATTGGGCCACAAGTAAACAACCAGGAAATCTGAGTTGTTTTAACCTTTGTTCTACCTTTCTCCTTTCCTGCACTGACTTCGTTACTTCATTTGTTACCTCACACCTATTTAAAGATAAAACCTCTTTCAGTTAAGAGTCATGCCTTGAATTTTTCTCTTTTTAACTTTCACCGATTTTGATTTATTAGTTCCAACCACCTTCAACGGCTCAGATTTGTTGAGTAAGTGCAAATGCTGGCAGAGTTAATTTTTGTCCCCACGCCTTTGCAGGAAACAGGAATGTGGAGGATAAATCTCTCCGGGGCTGGGTTTTATTTCCCCTGGCTCAGGAGATCCACATTCCCCCTGTTATTCCTGCCTCAGGATGGAGGAGGGCAGGGCTGTGCTCGAGGAGGGGCTGTGCTCTCGTTTTTGAGGAGGTGAGGAACAACTTCCCCCTCCTTTGATCCATGGAAGAGGTTTGGGAGGGCTCCTGCAGGTGAATTTTCCACCTGGCCGTGGGTGTCCACCTCCATTCCCGTCCCTTCCCTGCCCATTCCTGCTGTTCCACTGGGCAGCACTTCCCAGGATGGTGCCATGAGGTGCTCAGGGAGCAGCAACTGGATAAAAAGGGTCAAAAAATGCCAACTTCAGTCTGCCTCACCTGCCCTGCTCACCACGAGCCACACTCAGCTTTGTACTTTCTGTCCCTCTGCACAGGGAACCTTTCCACTCATCCAAACACTGGCTTGCATTGTCCCACATATTTTAGAAATTCGGTGCCAGACATTTGACAGTGTCTTCATTCATGCTGCAAATAGGAACACGGATTTCGGTGTGTCATGTTACCTGCAGGCCCTGCTGGGCCTTCCCGGGGGCAAAGAAGAGAACTTTTATTCTTCTAGGCAATCCTTGCTGGAAAACAGAAAAAGTTTCCAGCCCCCAAAAGTCTGTGAGGGTCACAGGCTTTGCTTTGCAGTGGATAAATTCAGATCAGACTCAGTGCTACACCCTGCAGCTACACTGGGGCCACTTTACTTGGGATTTAATGGCTTTTATGATGGTCTTAGTTGGCCTGAACAGAAATAGTTAGCAAATAGTAGTTAAAATTCAAACAGCCATTAAAGTCTGGTCCTGACAAGATGCAACTACTCTGTTACTAATGGACTTTTCCCCACAAGGACACATTTGTTAGAGGAAAATGTTTGAAATATTTGGCCGGTTGACAGTGGAAAAAAAAATGAAAAAAAAAAGGAGAGAGCAAATTCTAAAGTTCTGAGGGAGCTGTGGTGGCAGGATCAGGCTGCACACATCAGCAAGATCCCTGCTCAGGACAGGCAGCAGTGCCCCTGGGAACGTTTTCCATGAGTTGTCTTTATTTAAACAGACCTGCACTCACACATCCCCGTTGGCTGGTGGGGAACACTCAGAGGAAAAGCTGCTGGGAGTCCCAGGAATAAAGTTTGACCACTCATTCAGTCAAATAAAGCCTCTCGTTGCTGCTGGAGCCTGAAGCAGCTCAGCACTGCTCTGGCACAGCAAATTATCCATTTTGGGAGGAGAAATCAAGTAAGAAACACTCAGGGGCTTATAATCCAGGTGTCTAGAGGTGCAAACACCGTACCCAGAATTTGGGGCAAGATCTGGGAGGTTTGGCATCAATTCATGGAGGCAGAAACACCTGCACAAACTGCAGTCTGTAGGTAAAGATAATTTTGGTTTAGGAACCAAATTTATCTCCATTTAGGAACGCTGAAGCTGGAGACAAGTGGGTATTTTCCATCAGAACAGAGCTGATTTTTGGTTTTACACTGGATTTCCTCCCGTGCAAAGGTCTGGAACACAAACTCCCCTGAATGGATCAGCACCTGGAGTCCTCCAATGGATGAGCAAAAGGGTTTCATGAATTCTCACTATTCGCCAACACAGAGACACATCCTAGAGGTGACAACACCCAGAATTTTCCATGTGACACATCCAGACATTCAGATGTTCCAGCTCGTCCAGGAGTTTCCTTGGGTTAAGTGTAGGAAGGGCTGGAGGCAAAGGTGTGTTTTGTACTCCATGATATCACCTTGCTCACACCAGTTAAAAGTGTAAATAATAGAAACAGCTTCTTTTAAAACTGCAATTAAAAAACAGGGAAAAAAAACCCCAACAAAACACCTCAGAGTAATTAAAGCTAATTTTGTTTCTAATTAGATGCGGGCGCTAGAAACCACTCCAGAGCTGCTCTTGGCGTGGTGTTTGCAAGTTCTCTTTACCAAATGAGCTCTTGGGGTGACAAGTGGGGATCTAAGGAGCCTCCTGAGCCTGCTCTGCCCCTGTAACAAAAGAACTCCCAATGCCTGTGATTTGTTGATATTTTTAATGAAGTTTTTTACTCATTGTTCCTGCTCCAGTTCATCTCTCCAGATATCCACACCTGGATTTTTTTTTCCTGCCATTCAATTTCAGTTTCACCCTCTCAGCAGCTGCCTGCACCTGATCTCAGTGTGTCATTTACAGGCTCATTCCCAAATTGCCCAGAGTTTTAGAGCAAAACCCAAAGTTCCTCATCCTTCCTCTCCCATTGCATCCACATCCCAGAAATCCCAAAGGAATCTGAACACCTTTCCAAATGAGAACCTGTTGGTACCTGCTCTGTATTTCAAATATTAGCGCCTACATTTTGGCCAGGTTGAATGTGATTTGAAGCTCATTAGGCAAATTAACATCAGTATTAATGAGAGCAGATCTCCCTGGACCGCCAACCTTAGCACCCACTTGCTTATTTCTTAATTTTACTGTATTTCTTTATGGATTTATTTTCACTCAACAAGGACATTGTGCACACTCTTGCAGCCTAATGAATAGTTTGAAAAGCTTTCCCTGTTAAATACTAAATACCCTCATCCCTTTACAAATGGTTGTTGAGATGTTTCCTTTCCCTTTCACCTGCCTGATTTTAATTTTTCCAGTTCTTTGGAAATATCAAGTGGGTGGAAAATGTTATAAATTAGTAAATTCCTCTCCTGTACAGAGTCAAAAAAGGAGCCCGGGGTCAGCTCCAGGTTTCACACAACTGTGGCCAAGCCTGGTGCTCTCCCTCATCTAAAAATGCAAATTCTATTTACCTGCCGTGAAGAGGTAACATTTAGTAGCCAAATTCCTTTTTATGAGTCTTCATAAATGCTGTCTGCGCAACACATCACCATCATCAGATTTTCTTAGCTGGGCCTGTAATGAGATCCGGTAAATTGGCTGTTATCTAAAGGGTTTATTTTTATTAAACAAGTAAATAGCACAGACCAGCTATTAATGTAACAACATTAAAAAAAGATGTAAAGAAAAACTTGATCCCATGAATCAAGGCCACTTTTTTTTCTATTCTGCTCCGTGCTTGCCCACACTGCATCCATCTAAGTCCTGAGTGATAACAAAAACATCTGGAATGGCTTTCTGCCTTTCATTTCACGGCAGCTGGAGGCTGACAGATAAAACTCAGCCCTGTCAGACCACACTCAGCCTTTGTGTTTCCCCCCGCCCCAGAATAAAAAAAATCTCATTTTGAACTTCCCCGTGACGAGGTGGACGTTTTTAAGGAGGGGGAGAAACCTTCATTCGCACCTATAAAAGCTGCAGCTGTTTTCCTGTTTTTATAGAAAGCAGCGGGCAGATTTGCCGTAAAAGAGCCCGGGCTCTGCTGTTCACCTTGAGGGGTGATGTCAGAGCCATAAATAACGCCACGGCAACACCGGGATGTCCTTAAAGGCCCATTAAGAGTGATGTGAAAAGGAAGTGGGGAGCAGAGAAACGAGCCTGCTCTGCGCAGCAGGCACATGCTAAACATCGCTGTAATAAAGGAGGCAAGAAATAGCAGGGGAAAAGGAAAAAAAAAAAGAAAAAAAGAAAAAGAGGGAAGGAAATAACAGAATTTCTTCTTTGGAAGTCAGTTGTGTGTTCTGACGCTCGGCTAAGGAGGATTTCAAAAGTATCAATGATTGAAGAGTTACTGATGCATCCACTTTTTAGTGCCAGTTTCATGTTTGGTGCTCCACTCCACCGAGTAAAAAGAGTTATGCAGAACATCAAATTAATTCTTACATTTGAAAAGAAAAAGTCATTGTCTCAGCTAGAAAGAGTAACTTATAGTAGTACAACAGTAATAATTTCCTGTCTGGGAATATTTCCTCTGATAGAGTCTAGAGCTGGATTAATCTTTTTCCTCTGTTCATAACCACATCTTCCTCTTTTCCTTTTTTTTTTTTTATCTTTTATATTCTGATCGTGTAGCAAAAATTCTTGCTATTGCCATTTCTGCCCTGACACTGTGTGTTATTAAATTTCCATCTCACTGCCATTACTCAGTCCCTTGGGACTGCTGGGTTCTTCCCCTTTGGTATTTCCCTCCTTCAACATCTGTGTTTCAACCCTGACTTTGCAAGAAGTTCAGCATCATTAATGAAAATTTTAAAATCAGTTTAGGTTGAGGATTGATCCCAAGGAGATGCATAGGTGCATTCTTTGCTCATGTGTTCCCTTTGATTAAAACACCCTTTCCTTCCACACCTTCCACTAGGCTGGATCATTAGTTTAATGAATATCCTGGATTTTTAGGTTAAAGAATATCCTGGATCTTTGGTTTAATGAATATCTCTGCATGTGGTAGTTCAGGTAAATTTGCCTCCCCTATCTGGGGAAGCTCAGTAAACACTTACCAGTAAACAGGTTCACAATTAACCACAGGTGACCTTGGGAAAACCTTCTCTGACTCTGATCCCTTCTCTTGGACAAGCCTCAGTGCCTGGCAGTGACACCCCAACGAAATATTCCGTGTGCTCCACGTGCTCCTCTCAGCTCCTGGTGCAGATTTCCAGGATAACAGGATTAACTCTTTTGCCTGCCCTGTCCCACCACTTCCACTGATGCCTTCAGGATTTTAGCTTTTATGGTTTTCATCCATTTGTACTCCTGCAGTTCTTTAGTGTGGAACTCTAAACCCCACACACAGTGTGAGCTGCTGCTTCCCCATTTTGGGCAGACACAACAATTCCCCTCCAGACCTGGGGATCGAGGACACCTCACTGCCTCAGGCCCCCAGGGATGGGAACAAAAGTGAGTTGGGGGCAGCAAACTTGGGGCAAATGACTTCATTACCTGAAGCTGTAACTGGAGGATTAACCCCCAATCTGCAAATGGACCAGACTTATCAAAGTCTGAAAACCCGTGACCTGTTGTCCATTTTGGGTGGGCTTCACCTGCCCTAAATGTACCTGAAGGCCCTTCAATAAACACAACTGCTTTTTATTCCCTTAATTTTTTCTGCCCTCTGTTTTTGAGTGACTCCAAAAGGCATCACCCCCACCCAGGATGGCTGGAGCTGCTCTGCCTCCACCTCCCTCCCTTCGCCAGCCCTGGATCTGCAGCTCTGGCAGGATCTGGCTCCTTGGAGAAGCACAAAAGAGAAAGCAGCAGGGAGGGGAGAGGGTAAAAAGCCGAGCCCCTGTTCCTAAAAAACCAGCAGCGTAGTCAGAGGAGGTGAGCTCTGTGGACATGGCTTCCAAATGGCATCATCAGCTCATTTTTGTGGTTTTGACTCAAAAACCCTCGCCGTGGCTCTCTGAGCAGAACAGCTGTCTACCAAATGCTCCAAACTCCTCCGAAGAGCTTCCCAAGAGCACCCATCCGAAGGGAAAGGAAGGGAAGGGAAGGGCTGTGCTGGCAGCGGGAGCAGCAGGATTTTATGACATGTCATTCTCTGCTCTGTCCTCGCTCAACCTCGCATTGTTTCCCAGGCAGGGCAGAACTTCTGCATTCGTTGTTGGGGAAAACTTGAGGGCTCCAGGAATTGTCCTTTGCTTGTGTAACCTCGGCCTCAGCTGCATCCCACTCCTTTAACACCAACAGTGACACTGCTCTCCTCCAAGGAAATGAGGGAAAAGAGTGCCCGGGGCAAAAGGGAGAGACATGCTCAGAGCTGGTTTGGCGTTTTTTGTTCCAGAGCTGTCACAAACTTTTTAGCGAGGAGAATAAAGGAGAAGCTGCACCCCGAAGTTTTCTGCCACCTGAAAATCATCTTCTCTGGTGGTTTCAGAGCAGAAGTTTGCTCCAGGTTTCCCATGATGACCAAGCTGCTGGTTAATGACAGGCGTGTTCAGAACTGAGCATTTCCTTCCTTCTCACCGTCCCACCGGGGGTTTTGTGAGCCAAAAAGATACTCAGGTAATCAGAACTCATGGAGCAATCTGCTGCCAGCCAAAAGCACCAACACTCTGCTGATTTCCGCAAGTTGTTTCCATGGAAATGGGGCCTTTCCATGCCAGGAGCAGCTCAGCAGAGGAGGGGAGCAAAGGGGACACTCACCTGTGTTCAGTTTTTGGCATCGGGAGTGCAAAGGCCTTGCAGGAACGTGGACCTCGGGATGTTCACTTTGGATGGGATCAGCTCTCCTGCTTTTGTTTGGTTCACAGTCTACTGGCCTTTAAGGATTTGGGGTTTTCTGCCAGGCACAAATGGAAAAAATGGCCTCTTCCTCTGGGAGAGGGAGCCAAAATCTCTACGGGTAAAAATAGTGGTTTGTTTATTTAAATCTCATCTCTGTCAAAACAACAGGATGATCTTATACTTGTAACTGACACTTGTTCATGAGAGAAAGTGCTCCCAGAAAAGCTGGAAAGCTGGTGCAGTGCTCCTTTCCAGCAGACATCCCACCAGTCTGGAAATCTGGGAATCTCTGCTCTCCTCTTACCTCCTGAGATCCCACCGTGACACCAGGCTCAGCAGGGGATCTGCTCCTACAGGACAATTCCTGTTTCTCCAGGCAAACCCCACCAGGTCTTTACAAACAGCCATGGGAAGGCAGATTTAAGTTACATAAGTGGGATGATTTTTATTTTTTTTCCAAGTCTAAATTAATCAGTGGTCAGCTCAACCCATGTGTGACACGAGGAGCTCCAGCAAGCTTAAAAAATCATGCCAATATTCTATTTCCAGAGACTCATTATGCACATATCATTTTCTTAATCCACTAAATCTGTGATGACAATGATCTCTTATCCTTTTATTTGTACAAGGCAGAAGAGTCCTTATTCATCCCAGCAGCTTAAAGGCACTGGATGATAATAATAGCAGTAGTAATTTGTGCCTCATAGTAATGAATTTCATGGGTTGCTTTGTTTTCCAAAAGCTGCCTTTTCCCCTCGCTGGCTTTTGCTGCCATGAAGTTTGTGGCAGGCTTATTATTTTAATATTATCACTTGGGGTGAGTAGGAGCTAAGTTTGGTGCATTCAACACTTCCAGAAGGCTCTGACTTCGCTGCCAAAAATCCTGCGTGGATCCGAGAGAGACAAAGGCCATGGAGCGGGAGGATCTGCAATTCGAAGTGACTTTTCTCTGCGGGATAGCTGTGAAATGTTTGTTTGCAGATGCAGATGCAGTGGCCAGCTTGTTTGTTCACAGCTTTCTCAGAGTATAAAGCCATTTATATTGTGACCCACGGATCTGATGAGCTGCAAAACGCAGACAAGGGAATTCTGCCCAGTAATTGGTGTATTAATTCAGTAACTTACGTTTTAACTTCGCTTCAGAAACCCAGGCAAGAGTCATTTTCCTTCAGAAATACAGGAAACACTGGATTTAGAGATACATTTAATACTAATTTATTTCACACTATTCACAGCTATTCATACAGGCTGTGTAAGTGCTAAAAAAGTATTTCCTGAGATCCTTGGTTGTGACAAATGTTTCCAGTTCTTGTCATTTGATCAGCACTTTAATAACCCCCTAGATAAACCGGTGATGTAATGAATGAGCTCATGCACTTACTCGAGCTGAATATAAAAATCAAATGAAAATTTTGTAGGACGGGGAGGTTCTTGGTGGAGAATTGCAGACAGCACTTCAGCCTTTCCTCAGAGAGCTGCCACATAAACTTCTGCTGGAAGGAAACATTTCAGTGCTGGAAGGCAAACTGGGATTCCTGGTAATCCACTGCTGGTGTGTTTGTTCACCTCTGCTCTTGTCTCCTTCCCCAAGGTGGGGAGGGAGATAAGCACCAGTTGTTTTTCCACTCAGAGCTGCTGCCTTGGCTGCCCTTGAGCTCAGCGGCCCTCATGGATATTCCAGATCCGTGTGGGATCCAAGGGACACCTGCCCAGGTCTCTGAGGAGGTCTATGAGCCCCTCTGATGCCTGAAGTTTCATCTTCCCTGTATTCCAGGTCCTGTGCTGCCCAGGGCTGCAGCTCTGAGCTCACAGTCAGTGTCACTCAGCTCTGCACACAGCAGGGACACAAAACAAATCCTTTCCCAAATGGACACCAAGGACAACTTTCAGCCCCAAAGCACAAACAAGGCTGGCTGGAGGGAGGAACAAGAAGGATGGGACCTCACAACCTGCAGCTGCCATTGGACAATTCAACCCCAAGGTGCAAATGGACCAAAACTCATCCAAGTGTCACACCTGGTGACCCTTTGTCCATTTGGGGACCATTTTGGGCCCACCTTGGATGTAGCCCTGGCCAGGCTCTTGTCCTGCCCAAGGTGGATCCTGGAGGCCTTTGAATAAATCTCTGCTTTATTCTCCAGCTCTGTCCAGCCTCTCTCCCAGCTCAGGCCACCCAAGGCATCACCTCCAGCCCCTCCTTGCTCATCACCCTCAGCCTTCCTCCCCCATCTGATCCATCCTTTCTCTCAGCAGGGACTTTATAGGAAGGTGACTCTGGGAAGTGTCATTGGGAAGGGTAACTGGGGATTATGATGTGTCCCTAACACGATTTGACAGCCTGGGCCACCTTCCTGGCCCTGCAGAAAATACATGCTCCTGTTTTCCCTCCCCTTGCCTAAATCCTGCTTTTCTGAGCCTCGTTCTCCATGGTGGGGGCTCTTTTTATCCAGATCAGTGTAGACTAAGCAGGATTATAAAACCAGATTTATCCCAGGCCATAATACTGTAGTTGCAAGGAGCACTTTCCAGTGGCTGTGAGGTGCTTAATCTTTTAGATTAACTGGAAATATCTATGGCTTTAAACCACGGGTTTGCGTCACGTCCTGAAAGCCGCTTTATGGTGGGAAACATTAGAACAGTGATTAAAAAATTGTCTCTCCCGGTGGATTCTGCACAAAAACTTGGGGAGGGAAGCAGCAGTTCCTGACAGCTGAGTCCACCTTTGTCCTGCCAAGTAGCCACGACTCCTTGTGTGGTGGAAGCAGCAGCATCTCCATGAATGATGGAACATTTCCTGGAGATGTGGGAAGGGAGAAGGGAAACACCAGGACATGCCCTGGTGACATGGGACAACACTTCCCTGACCACTGCCCAGCTGCCTCGTTGGCCCTCTAGAGCCAAATATTAGCCAGAAAATCAAAAAGCACCTAAATAAAGCAGGTATGGAGCAGCAGTAAGAGCTTCACTGCAGGGCCCCCCCTTTCCCTTCCTCCTCTGCTGACATCCACATCCTCCCACCTTCTCCCGTCCTGTTCCATTTGCAGAGACTCCTGACTGCAGCCCATCCTGAGACACATCAGGTCACAGCAAGAGATGTGGGTGGGATTTAAACTGCGGGAACACCCTGATGCCTGAAGTTTTCTCTTCCCTGTATTTCAGGTCCTGCGCTGCCCAGGGGTGCAGCTCTGAGCTCACAGTCAGTGTCACTCAGCTCTGCACACAGCAGGGACACAAAACAAATCCTTTCCCAAAGGGACACCAAGGACAACTTTCAGCCCCAAAGCACAAACAAGGCTGGCTGGAGGGAGGAACAAGAAGGATGGGACCTCACAACCTGCAGCTGCCATTGGACAATTCAACCCCAAGGTGCAAATGGACCAAAACTCATCCAAGTGTCACACCTGGTGACCCTTTGTCCGTTTGGGGACCATTTTGGGCCCACCTTGGGTGTAGCCCTGGCCAGGCTCTTGTCCTGCCCAAGGTGGATCCTGGAGGCCTTTGAATAAATCTCTGCTTTATTCTCCAGCTCTGTCCAGTCTCTGTTCCAGCTCAGCCTTCCCAAGGCATCAGCACATTCCAAGGAGCCCACCTGGAGCTGGAGAGCCCTGTGGGACATCCTGAGGCTCATGCCCTGGTCTGGAATGGGTTTTCCACCTCCAAACATATTCTCTTCTCCCTGCAGACTGTTGGGAAAGAGGCAACAGGGCATCTTCTCTGCCTGCCAGATGCCTGCACAGGGCTTGGAATTGTTGTCAATTAATGAAGTCACCCAGAAGCTCCTGGGGCCTTTTATTGCCTGTTCAGCCACTGAGATCATCGGGACAGCAGCAAAATCTCCGTCCAGGTGGGAGAGGCTGGGAGTGCTTCTCCTGGTGATAATATTCTAAAAAAGGAAACAACCAGGAGAAAAACACTTCTATAAATTTGTTTAGAGAACATCCAGTGACCGTGAGCCCTGCTATAAATATCCCAGGCTATAGGTTTCAGGGATTCTTTACCGGATTGGGGCCGTGCCTTGTCACAGACCTTGGTAACAGGAGCCTCATGATGGTTGTGATAAACTGTTTTTATTCCTTATCTCCCTCTCTTCCCTCCTTCCTTCTAGTTCCACGAGGCTTCTTAGCCGTAATGTTTATTCCTCACCTCATGGAAAATTTTTGACCGAGAAAAAGATCACTTCAGTTGGAAAACCAAAAATGTCCAGCCAAAACCAACGTTTTCATTGTTTGGCTGAAAATGAGAGGTTTGCCATTTTAAGCTTAAAGTTTTTGGTTTGGAGCCAAAATAGTTTTGCTTTTTGCCCAAAGTCTGCAGTAAAAATTCCCAATTTTTCAGGGAGGCAGACACTTGTTTTTACATCAACAAGGGAAATGTTAAAAACCTGAGTGCTCACCAGAAGTTGTTTAGACAAAAGCAGCTCTAGACAAAAGTCCTTTTTTCCTTTAAATAGTGAATGAAACACGTTCCAGATCTTCTCCCTGTTACATGGACGTGGCAGAGCTGCTGGAGACCCTGTGCCAAAAGGATCCATGATTGGAACAGAGGTGACTCCACGTGATTGCCGTGTTTGATGACAGCTGGGGCAGTCCCCACGCTGTCCTTGTCCCCGGCGTGGCAAATGCCAGCCCCAGCTCTGTGAGGAGCAGCGTGGACAGGAAGCCTGGAGCTGTGTGGTGGCTGCAGCCCCAGAGCTTTGAGAACAACCCCACAAACTCTGGGGGTTTTTTTGTGGGGGGACACCCCTGCTCACAGCCATGGATTTCCATTCCATTGGGGAGTGGGATTTTCCTTGTTGCCGTTCCTGAAGTGACTCCTAAGCCCCAAGAAAGAATAAAGCAGGTGAAAGCTGTTTTATTTCTGACACCATATCAAGCATTCCTATAATTCACATCAGTGAAACTGTCTGGGGTATCCAGGGGCGCCCTTGCCTGTTGCCTTTCCACACACATCTGTTTCCAAGGGTTTGCTGTTTTCTGGGAGGGCTGAAGCAACATTTAAACCCCTGATTTTAACTGCAGAGGTGAAGAGAGGAGTGTCACTGCTCCAGGTGTCTTGTGGACACCTTGGTGCACAACTCCAGGCTCAACAAATGCCAACAGAATCACTTTGAAGTGAAGAACAGAAAAAAGAGGCAGGAACTGTGAATTTTAAGGAATTGGAAGAGTTGGGCAGCCCATAAGTGACGATTATTAAATCACTTTTCAGTAAACCAGGCTATTGTTTGATTTCAGCTGGCAGAAGGACACAGGAGTCACCAGGATGGCAGAGCCATGGCATTTGAAGTGAACATTCCGAGTGAACATTCCAAGTGAGCATTCCAAGTGAGCATTCCAAATGAACATTCCAAACGAACATTCCAGGGTTCTGGAACCTTTGCTGCTCCTCTGTGACAGGGGGAACTCGGTGATGTTTTTTATCCCATGAGATCTATGTGGAAAGGACCAAGCCAAGGAGGAATTACCCACCATGGGTGATCTCCAAAAGGATCCTGAGCCTAGTGAATGCCCTGGTGGGAATCTGGTGGATCATGGCAAGAATCTAAAAATGGCAGTTTTGCCTGCCCTGGATTTGGCTGCTTTTTGAGTGGGTGCCTTTATTTTGCTGCTCGTGTTTGTTCTCTTGAACTTCAGACACATTTCAGCCACACTTTTCTCGGGAAATTACCACATGGAAAGTTGGTATTTTCCAACGATTTCCACGGAACGGTTTCCAACTGGATGGAGATCCTGTGCAACCCTAGACCAAGAAATGACAAAGCCTTCATTTTCTTACCAAGGGACTTGTGTTTGTTACAGGTCTGGGGTTGTGATTTTTGTGTTTCCACTGCATCAAACCCCAGGGTGTTGTGCTTGGCTGGGGCTGGGGGTGAACAGTTCAGCAGGGGAGGGACCAGAACACGTCCACCAAAAAAACTGACTTTGATACGTGAGGGTGCCTGAGTCATTCTCAAGTGCCACCACAAAAATCTACTGACACGAGCATCAGAGTGATTGCAAAGCTGTGAACTTCATCCTCAGGCATTTCTGGGGGCTTGGGGTGAACTGGAGATGAAAAACAGCGTGATGTGGATTTGATACCAGCACCTGGTCGGATGGAAGGTGTCCCTGCCCACGGCTGGGGTTGGGATGAGGTGAGTCTTAAGATGGCTTTTCAACCCAATTCTGCCATTCTGTGACTCCATGAGTGCCCATTTAAACTTCAGGCTCGGTGTTTCGGTGGATAATTTTCAGGATCAGCTTTGGTCTGTTGGAGAGAGTCCAGAGAAGCATCTCCCAGCTGATTTGGGGTGTGCAACTCTGCTCCTGTGTGGAGGAGAGGCTGAGACAATTGGGGTTGAAGCTTTGGGGTGACCTCGTTGTGGCCTTGCCAGAAGAGAGCAGAAAAGATGGAGAGGGAGCATTTACCAGACCATGGCAGGACAGGGCAAGGGGGAATGGCTTCACACTGACAGAGAGTGGGTTTAGATTAAACATTAGCAAGAAATTCTTCCCTGGGAGGGTGAGGAGGGGCTGGGATGGAATTCCCAGAGAAGCTGGGGCTGCTCCTGGATCCCTGGAATGTCCAAGGCCAGGCTGGATGTGGCTCTGAGCACCCTGGGAGAGTGGAAGGTGTCCCTGCCCATGGCTGGGGTGGAACTAGATGAGCTTCCAGGCCCCTTCCAACCCAAACCATCCCATGACTCTGTAATTCTATGATTCCGTGATTTTATTCCTTTTCTTTACCCTACTGCCACACTTTCCAAGTTGCCTGTAAATTAATATCACAATAATTAATAAATATATCCTGCCGTTTGAGGAAATATCATCACTGGGATCAGATAAAAGAATGGGAATAATCAATAACTGCCTCCTGGTATGAACAGTAGTTTCGTTTACTTTATTCGAAGTACCTTTACTGGGCACTCTGGCACAGAGGAGCTTGAAATAGGAAATTTTTTATCCCAGAAAAATTGGTTTAGACATTGTTAGGTTGGGGGTAATTTTTTTCCTTTATCCCTCTGTTCTTTTCACTGCCATGTACTTCTCAATGAAGAAATTTTATCCCTGCATTCCATATTAAGAAAAGGGGGAAAAAATAATCAATCTGTGGGTTCTCTTTTGTAGAAAGTTCTGGTTTCCTACATGACTTTTCTGTGGAATTTGTTTGGGAAAAATGCAGAGTGCACCAAAATGAGGAAATGACAGGGTTTGATATTTATCAAAGCCTTTTCCCCCGTCATCAAACTGTCAGCAAATGTCCTGGAGCGGAGCAGCTGCACAAACCCAAGTGGGAAACACAACTGATCCCTTGGGAAGGTTCTTCTCTGCAGAACTCAGCCCAGGAATCTGGGACACCCCCAGGATCTGGGACTTTCTGCTTCCAGGATGATTTCAGGTGAGGTCCATGAGTTTGTGCATGAGCACACAGCAGTGAGGGCTCAATAGTGGAGTGAATGTCATAGAGATCCCACCAGAAAATGAAAGTTAACTCCATCCTGCCACCTGAATACCCTGTGGGGTGGATACCTCTAAATGAAGCTAATTAATGGCTAATTGTCACTAATGAGTGGTCTGTTTGTGCCAATCTCTGTGGAACAGGATGAGTCTCATTTTCTGCGGGACTTTTCTGCGACTTTTTGAGAAGCCCCTTTTCAATGAGAGCTTTGCTCATCTTAAATGTAACATCTTAAATATTGTTAGTTTTATCTTTTTTTCTTTTTCTTTTTTTATCTTAAAAAACCCCCTGAAAACTCAGTTTGACTCTGTACTTTAGGGCAATGCAATCACGACGTTAACAAGAAAATTAACCTCCTGGCTCACCTGTATATGTATTTCTTTCTTTCTTTCTTTCTTTCTTTCTTTCTTTCTTTCTTTCTTTCTTTCTTTCTTTCTTTCTTTCTTTCTTTCTTTCTTTCTTTCTTTCTTTCTTTCTTTCTTTCTTTCTTTCTTTCTTTCTTTCTTTCTTTCTTTCTTTCTTTCTTTCTTTCTTTCTTTCTTTCTTTCTTTCTTTCTTTCTTTCTTTCTTTCTTTCTTTCTTTCTTTCTTTCTTTCTTCCTTTCTTCCTTTCTTCCTTTCTTCCTTTCTTTCTTTCTTCCTTTCTTCCTTCCTTCCTTTCTTCCTTCCTTCCTTCCTTCCTTCCTTCCTTCCTTCCTTCCTTCCTTCCTTCCTTCCTTCCTTCCTTCCTTCCTTCCTTCCTTCCTTCCTTCCTTCCTTCCTTCCTTCCTTCCTTCCTTCCTTCCTTCCTTCCTTCCTTCCTTCCTTCCTTCCTTCCTTCCTTCCTTCCTTCCTTCCTTCCTTCCTTCCTTCCTTCCCCCCATGGACAATATTGAGTATTCCATGTTTTTCCCTCCTTGCTGTGGGTGAAAACCAGAAGGGATATAAACCAACACAGGCCTCACTCTACTTCCACTTCTACCAGTGAAGATCACCTATTGAATTTAGCATTTTTCATCAATTTTCCTGAGTCAGAAGCATTTCCGATTCTCCTTTATCCCACGGATCAAATGGGGTTTTATGTGTCTGACTCCCGGGGTGATAATAGCAGGGAATAGTTTTACTGCACACATAGAACTTTTCCCGAGGCCAAGAAAAGCAGCCACAGCTTTTCATCCACTCCCAGCAAAAATTAAGCAGGATTTAAAAAAAAAATAAATCCAATTGATGGGGACAGAAAGCGGTGGGAGAAGAGAAGCCGAAGTATGAAAATTAACAACGTGAAGTACACAAAAATCACCCTGAGTAGTTTGTCCTCTATTTCAAACGTTTCTAAACTCTTTCAAATTACACATTGAGCTAAATGATCATATTTTCAGGCCTCCCCCACCCCCTACAGCTACACGAGATGAAAATCAAAGGGGGAAAAACAGAAATAGGAATGTTTGATCTGCCTGTTGCTCTTGCTGACTTTTCCAAGGGCAGTTTCCTGGCTGCAGGGTGGAACAGCAGCAAAGTTGTTCCTGAGGGCATCCTTATCCAGGAGAGCTCATCATCCCGACCTTAATTATGGGAATGGGGGATCTTCCATCAGCACAGGAACTGTCCTGAAAAAAAACAAACCCAAACATCCCTGGCAATGCCCAAAGTCAGGTTGGACAGGGCTTGGAGCACCCTGGGATAGTGGGAGGTGTCCCTGCTATGGCAGGGGTTGGAACCAGATGATATTTAAATCCCTTCCCACCCAAAGCATTCCAGGATTCTATGAAAATGAGCCTTATTCTGGAAAAGAGAGGAGAACAAAAAGCAGATTTGGGTGAAGGAAAGACCAGGAAGATCCCCCTTGGAGCAGCATGCCCAGACACCTGAAGTGTTTTGTGGGATTCAAGCTGTGAAGGAAATCTAAATTGAAGCTCATCTATTTCCCTGAGAACTTGGTTCAGAAGGAAAATGGGTTTTCAGCAGCATTCCACGTTTCCACGCACGCAGACAAGGAGGAGGATTCTGTAATTTATCTCCCTGCCCTTTTCTGCAGAGCTGTTTAATCACAGAAAGCAGCAGGTTGCTCATCCCACTTTGCACCTGGTAAATCAACGCTGGCCTTTCCTTCTTGTCTCCTCCCTCACGTGCCTGGGGTGGCCTCCAGGAGTCTTTTTTTAAGGAATAGTCCCTATTTTCCAACAATGTGGAGAATTGAAAGGAAAAAAGGAAGATCCCACCGTGTTTGGAAACACAATCTGTGTGGTTCCGAGCGCTGAGAGCCACCAACACATTAAGGTTTATGGACAATAATTAAAGCCCCAGGACACAATCACTCCCTTGCTGGCTCCCTTAGCAGTTATTAAATAGATGTCATTAAAGAGCATTTATGCAATAGAAGTTATTAAGTAGAATGATGGAAAATCACAGTTAGCTCCAGGTAAAGCCACACCAAGCTCAACTTTCTATTGAACAGGTTGGTGGAAAGGATTGGGCATCGAGTCTGGATGATCCTGAGGCTGGGGAGGGAAAATGGGCACCGGAAGGGAAGGAAACAGCAGCATCCACTTCTGTGGGTGTGAACAAATGTCAGAATTTTGGGGCTCCACGAAAAGAGAGAAGATTCTCCCTGTTCAGGAGGCAAAATGCAGGCAGCAGCAAGGGAGAGAAATTCAAGAGGTGAACCCATGCAAAGCTGTCCTTAATCCCACTGAGGATCCCTAGAAGGCTGGAAATCTCAGTACAAAAAGAACGGAGCTCCTCAGTGTCCTGCCTGTTGAACTTCCACGGGAAACTCCAGAGTTTTGTTGTTGATTCCAGGAGCTCTGTTTAAATTTGAAGACGTGGCAATATTTTAATCCCCCTCCTCAATAGACTTTGTGACTGCTCATGGCAGGTGTTTCCCAGCTCTGGCAGAGGGCTGGGGATGAATTTTCAGCCTGATTGTGCCCTTCCAAAAGGAAGTCAGTGGTGGACCAGGAAGGTGCATGGGTGAATTAGTGACTCCTGCTAAAACACTGGGATTTGTTGGTGCTGCTCAATGGCCCCAGGAAGATGTCACGGATCAAAACATCGCCTTCCTCTGTGCTTATCTCCCCTAAAATGTGTTCTCCAAGTTTCCTGAGGGGCACAGATGATCAAGTGGCATTTATAAGCCTATAGGAAGACACGCCATGCACACACAGATGGGATTTTTGTAAGGTTGTGTGTTCAAAAGAAAGTAAACTCGCTGGTTTACATAAGCCTGCCTCTTCCTTAAAGGCTGAGCTATTTTAACAGTGCATTCCACCAAAATGAATAATATTTGGCTTTTGGAGGCAGATTTTTCTGTGGTTACAACCTCTTTTGCACATCATAAATGTCCAACCCCATCCCCTTGCTTTTCTTTGATTAAAAAGAGCAACAACTAACCTTTAAAAATACCGTATTTGTCATGGGCTCGCTTGGGTTGCAGCTGGTGTGATTTATGTGTCTGTCTTCGGAGCAAAGACACTCATTGAGGAAAATTAACAAGGGTTTAACACCGCAGGAATGAAGATTTGGGGTCACCTCAGGTGGTTCTGCAGAGGATGGGGTCTCCTTATGTTGAGGTGGGTCACGAGTCCAAGGTTGGAACTGGAGAACCTCCAGCACTTGCAGGTGACCCGTGGATGCCACAGGGAGCTGAGGTGACAGCAGAGCCCTTCTGGGAGTGCCACTGTCCTGTTCTGTCCCAGGATGGGCAAAGCCAGATCCCTAAATCCCCAATCCTCCCAGATTTTACAGATTTGTGGTTCCAGGCTCCCTCTTGTCCCAGCCTGGCTGGGCATCAGCACCTTCCCTTCCCTTCTTCCACCAGATCCTGCTCCCCGTTCCACCACCCTCAATCACCTGCAACACTGGGAAACAAACAGGTAGCACTCAAAGGATCTGCCCTGGCATAAATAAATTTTACCCCCAGTTCCACCACCTGGAATCACCAGTGGATCCTGCAGCACTGGAAAACAAACTTGCAGCACTCAGAGAATCTGCCCTGGCATAAATAACTTTGTCCCTGACTTCACAGTGACAACTTTCAGCTGGCACAGATCTCTCCAGACCTGGAGGTGTCCCCTCCTTATACAAGCAAGAGATCGGATCCAAAACGAGCAGGATTTTTTGGAAGGAGGGGAAAACTATTTGAGGAGGGAGTAAACGGCTCTGCATCGTTCCAACTGCTCAAAAAAAATTTTTGTTTTGCCAAGGGAACAGGAGAAAGCTGTTAAAAAAAGATTTTAATTTTGAGTCGCTTTCGGCTTTCCCTGTAAGAAAACAAGGAAGGAGCAAACACAATGGCTAAAGAACATGAAAAGATCCCAAAGGTTAAGAATGCTCCAAGAAAAATACGCTCTCAGTCTTCAATAGAAACATTATTTGCACCACTCGTGGGGCTGGTGCTGGCTGCACGGGGCAGCAAAGGCTCTGTGATTTCCCAGGGCTCCGGGGCAGGGGCAGAGCTCTGTGCCCAGGCGGTGCTTTGGGCCGTTCCCCCACCACAAAGGCTGTGTTTGCACAGCTCATTTGCAGGGTGAGTGAGCAGGCTCAAGTGGCAAATTGGATATTGATAACTTCCAGAAGCCTCGTTCCGCCCGCTGTCTGAAGCGTCGGCAAACACTCGCCGCGGAAAAGTTCCCTTGGCTGGCACGGGAGCGTGGCTCCAAATGAATTAACCTCCAAACCTGATATTGAAGGACGTTTTATTGGTCTGATGTCTCTCCAAGTCTTGCCAGAGCCGTCATGTCAAAGAGCTGTGGACTGGGTTATAATAAAGAGACGCTGTTTGGAATTGTTTCCTCTCGGCATTGTCATGGATGGGGAGAGTGGAAAAGCACTTTCCAGAGCTCTGATCCATCCCCCTCACTGCTCAATTCCCACCTGGAGCTCCCCAGGGAGGGGAAACCTCGGGGTGCAGTGTGGGAAGGGCACCTGGGGACATCCCTGGCATGGAGCAGAGCCAGCACAGGCGCATCCAGCTCTCTCCACACTGGAATTTTGTCATTTTTAACAAGGGGGAGAAGCTTTTCCTTGCTTTGCTTCTCTGTTTTGCTGTTGGTTTGTGTCATGTTTTTATTAATTAAGGATGGGATTTTTTTTTCTTTTTTTTTAATGATCCAAGTTTAGACTTATTTTGCATAAATATTGGCAGAACAACTTCTATGGGAGAATGAAAACAAAGGTTTTCGTGATCAGCACATGATTGCACTTAGGCAGAGTATCAGTTAAATCAGTCTTGAAATTATAACGTTTCAGCTGCTGGTACTTTTCATATTAAAAATCAAATTTAATTTTCCAGTTTTGCAGAAACAAAAATTCCAACCGTTTGTTGCTTTCCACCACCAGGAGGGAAAAAAAAAAGGGGGGGGTGAAAATAGAATGAATCCAGCCTAATCCTCCAAAATAAATCTCTGCAGAGGCTGTTTCTGTCTGTGAGGGGTCACTGCAGATTTTTCAGCCATCCTTGGGTGGCACCTCCCAGGTAGAAGTGGGTTCTTCACTCATGGTCTCAGTGGGGACAAACCTGGCCTCAAACTTCCAAATTCTGGGATTTACCCTGAAATTACGGCTGCATAACCCAGGTCAGAAAATTCCATTTATCCTGGGAAATGTGCAGATGCTCCTCATTCCCTGTCAGTCACCGGATGTGAGGAAGGATTTTGGGAAGCAGCATCCTCAGCTCAGGAGCTGAGCCATTCCTGACCGTGTGTGGCAACATTTTTCAATGCTTGGTTTAGTTCCATCCAGGCTACAAACCAGAGAACCAAACCCAAAACACAGAAGGAAAAAAAAAATTAAAAAAAAAATAAAAAGAAAGGAAAATGTCCTTTCTGATTTTCAACATAAAGCTAGGATTACCACCAAAGAACAATAAAAATTCCTTTATTACCACCAACAGGAAGAGCAAAGAGAAAAATAAACCACAGAAAATCTTTGTTATAATTTTTCCATAACAAATAAGGTCTTTTCTGGTCATGTTTGGCTTTTTTTTTTTTCCTTCTCCTTAAAATTGTATCTGTTTAGGAAAAAAATTTTAAAAAATCTCGTTTAGAATAAAAACAAAACTGCAGAGGAAAAAGCAGAGCTCTTATTAAAGAGTTTGACATCACAACCCATCTATTAAATAGCAGGATTCTTAAAGGAAAGTCCTTTCCAAATAAAAGAGAGGAAATGAAAGGTTCTATGAGTTCCCAAGCCCATTGTTGATGCTGTAGAGCACAGAAAACTTCCACTATCCATGGTCAAGGAAGTCCTGTAGG
Source organism: Chamaea fasciata (assembly GCF_029207755.1). NCBI lineage: Eukaryota > Metazoa > Chordata > Aves > Passeriformes > Sylviidae > Chamaea > Chamaea fasciata. Next base: position 3,958,205 of record NW_027094104.1, on the reverse strand, counting down.
AACAGGAACCAGCTCTGGAGGTTCCCACAGGGAGAAGATCCTTGAGAAATACAGCTGGGACTTGTCCTGGTGTTCCTTTATTCCTCACACTTTTTGGTTTGTTTTTTTTTTTTTTTTTTTTTTGCAGTTTAATTGAGGCGGGAGGATTCGGGGAGATAAATGGTCAGAGGGGAGGGAAATGTGCAGTTCCCCTGACTGGCAGGAGGGGTGGATCCGTGTCCCTCAGTGTCCTGCTGTCCCTGCTCCACCCCAGCTGATCCCACTAGGAGCTCAGCTCATTGTGAGGGGACGTGAGCTTATCTCCAGGAGGTATTTTTTATGTTCCCCTGGCTCTGGGGGCTGCTTTGGGTTTGTTTTCCATGGGTTTCTGAGCCACAAGGCTCTTTTTTCATCCCAAAGCCTGGCACACTTTGTTCCTGCTCCTTTTTGCCGTGTGGATCCATCCGAGGCTGATTAGGGGTGATAAGGGGTGGCAGTGAGTTATTGCCCAGCCAGACTGAAAAGCCAAACCAGGCAGTTTTGACATAAAACAGTCACAGAAGTCGCTTTTTTCCCCTTATCTGGCCCTGCTCTGGATAGCAGAGGCAGCCTGGAACAAAGGCTTTTGTCCCTCATTAATCTGCAGTGAGAAGGAGCAGGGACTGACCCTCCCATCCATGCCTGAGGTTTTCTCTTCCCTGTATTCCAGGTCCTGTGCTGCCCAGGGCTGCAGCTCTGAGCTCACAGTCAGTGTCACTCAGCTCTGCACACAGCAGGGACACAAAACAAATCCTTTCCCAAAGGGACACCAAGGACAACTTTCAGCCCCAAAGCACAAACAAGGCTGGCTGGAGGGAGGAACAAGAAGGATGGGACCTCACAACCTGCAGCTGCCATTGGACAATTCAACCCCAAGGTGCAAATGGACCAAAACTCATCCAAGTGTCACACCTGGTGACCCTTTGTCCATTTGGGGACCATTTTGGGCCCCCCTTGGGTGTAGCCCTGGCCAGGCTCTTGTCCTGCCCAAGGTGGATCCTGGAGGCCTTTGAATAAATCTCTGCTTTATTCTCCAGCTCTGTCCAGCCGCTGTTCCAGCTCAGCCTTCCCGAGGCATCACCATCAAAGGGGTTTGTCCTCTCTGACCCTCTGCCATGGGGTGGCAGGAGGAGCTGCTGACCGCAGCATGCCCAGACCAGTGCCTGGGCACATCCCAAAGGAGCAGCAGGAAGGCTCTGCTGGGATTCCCCCTTCAGCAAACAAGGGATGCTTTTCCCAAGGGAACATTGAGGGTGGAACAAGGAGCAAACTTCTCATCGAGTTTTAATCACAGAATCCCAGAATGATTTGGGCTGGAAGGGACCTTAAAAATCATCCAGTTCCACAAGCAGTGACACCTTCCACTGTCCCAGGGTGCTCCAGGCCCCAGTGTCCAACCTGGCTTGGACATTCCAGGGATCCAGGGGCAGCCACAGCTTCTCTGGGCACCCTGTGCCAGGGCCTCCCACCCTCACAGGGAACAATTCATTCCCAATATCCCATCCATCCCTGCCTTCTGGCAGTTTAAAGTGAACTTTATTGGAATAATTTCCAGGTTTTTTAATAAAATTCCTAAAATTATAAATAAACCTTATCGTGCTGACAAGACCCTCCTCATCCTGATATATCCTTATTTTCCTTCCTTGTTTCTCCTCAGCTCCTTCTCACATCCATGTCCCTCTCGCTCTCCCTCATCACTTTGCTGGGAAATTATGGCCAGAATTGAGCAGAATGGTGAAACAGAACTGTTTGTTGGGGTCAGACCCCAATTCCCTCTCAAAAGATAATTTGGGATCACATGGACACGAAATCCAAGGAAAGCCTGAGATTTCCTGCTCTGGCTCTGCACAGAGTTCAGAACTGGGGGTGTTTGTGCAGCACCAAAGGAACAAAGTCCTTTTGGCCTCCTCTGTTGAATTGCACCCCCTGCTCCTGCTCATTTCACAGCCAAAGGGGTCAGAGCTTCTCCTTTTATTTGAACACTGATGTCTGAACCCAGAAATCATCATCCAACCAATCCAGAAAAAAAAAAAAGTAAGAATACTCTATTTCCATCCACATTTTTCCAGATGTAAATACTCCTTTAATTTAGTACAAAATTATTGTGCTGTAAATTCTTTTATAACATTGCTAGGTTTCATTTTTGGTTTTGTTTTTCATTTTCTGATGTCTTTTGTGGATTTGGGATACAAACAAATGACAGGGTAATAACAATGACTTGAACCAGCTTCTGAAAGATGGGTTTCTGTTGGGGTTTGGGTTTTTTTACCTCCTTGCACCACTGGTTTTTTCCTCTCTGGCTTCTTCATCTTGGACTTTCTCAGGAGGGCAGCATATTTCGGGATTAGGATTCCCATGGTCAAAATCTTTCCTGAGGTCCCTTTGTAGAAATACTCGAGTGTCCCTCCAGAGGAATTCTGCAATGTGGTTTGGGAAGATCTTTGCGATTAAATGATGCCACATCTCAGGTGGAATTTAGAGGAGGAAGATGGCCCAGAAGAAAAAGATCCAAACACTAAGGAGTTATTCAGAGGACAGAGATCTCCAGAGGGAATAAAGTTGGATATTTTTCTGTAAAAGTGCTGCTGATACAAACGTAGATCTAAGAACTCTACAGTAAAAAAAAAAAAAGAAAAAAGAAAAAAGAGAAAATCGATGCACAAAGAGATTTTAGTGGAAGGGAGCTTGAGGTCAGGCAGGGCTGGGAAGGGCCAGGCCAGCAGGGAGTGCGGCCCAGGATTTGAGCTGCGTTATTGATGGTGACGGGATAAAGGAGCAGAACAGCTCCATGACTGGGGGTCACCTTCCCATGTTCTCTGATACAGAACACAAACCCCACACTCAATAACCCAACACCTCAAACACCCATTTTCTGCTCCACAGGAGGTGTTGTAGCGCCAGAGGACGAGGCAGAGGTTTCCCTCAGGTCCATCCCACCCTGAGCTTCCCTCTGTCCATCCCTCTGTCCATGGAACACGAAACCATCCAGAAATCCATTCTGATTCATCCTTTCCCAAATCACTTTCTTTCGAGTGGAAAGTACCTCTTGTTTTCTTTATTTTCTTTTTTTTTCTTCTTCTTTTTTTTTTTTTTTTTTTTTTTCTGGTTTCCATGGCCATAATTTAATTCTTCATTTTAACCAACTTGCTATGTCCTTTCTCCTTGATAACTCCCGAGCTCAAATGTAAAAAATGTATTATTACAAGAGACAATTACGGGGTTCAAAGCATTCTGCAGCATTCCATGCTCCCAGCTTCTGGTACTGATATAAGGAGAGGAATATTTGTGGTTTTTTGACTTGCATGAAGTGGAAGGGTTCCAAGAGCTGGTGGTAAAAGGCCTAATGAAAGTCTGCCTTCATCAGACACAACAAAGCTCCTGCATCCTGGGAGGTTTAACTCTTTCTATGGACGGGATGCCCAGGCCCCGGCACTCCACACAAACAACCCTTGACCTTGTAAACTCAACCGCTTCGTGTTCAGTCAAAAAACAACAGCAGCAAAAGAGTTCAAAACAGAAAGAACTCAGTGTTTGTTTGGCTTAATTTCTTTTTTCTTTTCCTTGTTTTTTAAACTGCGTGTGTCTGGAAGTTGAAGGTTTGCAGCTCCCCAAGTTTATTTGGACTGAAGACGTGTCTCACACCTTCGGGACGCAGTGGGAGAGCAGAAAATGATGGAAATGGGGGCTGCTCTGAAGGACACCCAGTGGCTGCACAAACATCTGACTGCTGCAGAGCAGGAGGTTCTCCTCTGCTGAACCTTCTGTTTGTCATTTATTTTTCCATTTCATAAATACCCGATTGGAAACTTCTCCTTGGAAGGCAGAGGGAAATCTTGTGGATTGTAAACACGGAGGAGAAGAGGAATTGTTTAGGATGGTGAAAAGGGTATAAGGACTCAAAGCATAACGTTAAGTAGAGGAAAGTTTAGGCTGGATAAACTTCCAAGTGCTGAAATCTTATTAGGCTGTGGAAAATTCTTCCAAAGGATGTGGGAGAAGCTCCACTCTTGGAGCAGTTTGCCATTAGATTGGACAAAGCACTAAAAATAAACCTTGAACAATCTTACCCCAGGAAAGGAGGCGAAGTGAAGAGGCCAAAATCGATGTATCCAACACATCCTTTGATTTCCTGGACCATGAATCTGTCCATGCCCAGAGAGGGAGAGCATCCATGGGATTTGTGTGGCTGAAGGTGGATTCACCACCAGGCTGGGCTCAGCTCTGGGACCTGCTGCAGAGAAACCTGTGCTGGAGAGAAAGCAGAAGGTGTCAGGGTCTCCCATCCCAGCAAGGAACAGCAATCCTAAACCAGGAAAATGGAAAATAAATGCAGAAATTTGAACTGTTTCGCTGCCCAGAGGACAATTCATACTTTGGGGTTCAGAGATCCTTCATGGGGTAGCCTGGGACAGGGCACAAGGAACGTTTCAGACCATCAAGAAGGATTAAAAAGCAGTCTGACACAGCTGAGCCCAAACACAAAGATGTTTTACCCCCAAAATCTGCCACCTGTCCCCACAGGACCTGTCCAGGTTCAGCACCAGCTGCGATTCCCACAAGCAGCCACTGTGGATCTGCTGTGTCACTCCAAAATGATTCCGAGTGCCTCACATCAGATGATCCAATGTTCAGCAGGGAATTCCAGTTTTAAATATCCGTGGGTTTAATAGCAGGCTGATAAAATTATGGTCAGTGGGGAGAACAATGAGGCGATGCAAGCTGTTAACTCCGTTTTCGTAGTAAACACAAAGAAGATCCAACAGGATTTACGACTGTAATGATTCTCCAGGAAGATTTTAATCTTCTTTAATCCTGGATACTAATCCTCTTGCTACCTTTTCCCTTCTCTTTATGGATGATCTAAAAGCAAATTCTGGGTTTCTTTTAAAAAATCCGTTCATGATGGTGTTGACCCAAAGCTCCTGAAGAGACAAGAAATCTTCCCAATGATTTTCTTGGGGCATTGGATTTTATCAGACCAGATAAATTTGTTCCAGAAACACCAAATTTCTGAACACTGTGCTCTGGGGAGTCGTTAGGAGTCTTCAAATTCTGATCTGAGTTGCTGAACTCTGCCTGGTCACATGGTGGGGTTTTCAGTCCTGGCTGGAGGCATTTGGGAGCACATCTGGTGCAAATATGCCCTGGTGGAGCCCAAAATTTCACTTTCTGTAAATACTTCTCTGTGTGATTCCAAAATTCACTTTCCACAATGTTTTTGGCTGGTAAAACCTGATAACTCCAAAGTTCTTCGAAAGCAGAGACAAAGAGATGAGAACGTGGCCAAAGGGACTTTATTGCAAATGTGGATGAATCCAACATTGGTTAAAGCACAATGTAAACTGCTGTAAACTGAATTTTTGTAGACTGGAGAAGTTGCTCAGATCTTGACCTGGTGGAAGACAGAGGGAAACCTCGTGGGTTTAAGTGAAAAGAAACTCAACTGTCACTGCTCCACACATGGAAATATGGAATACTTACTTGTAATAGAACAAACCCATGGTGTACATGTGGATAATTGGTGGGTTTTGCTGGAAATGCTCCTCTGGTTCAGAGGGCAACAGAATCCATGAGCCATGGAGCTGATCCAACCAGGGGAACTAAATCCACCTCCTAAACACGTCTAAAAGTCATTATTTTTCAGAGTGGCAGACTGGCAAGGACTTCTTGCCTATTTCCTGCCTAAAATCCTCCTCTTCCCCCCCCCCCCCGAAAGAATTGATGGATAACAAAATTAATTTGAATTCTCTCCTCACTAATTTTTTCCCCTAGTTGTTGCAATTTGAATGTTTTTCCGGAACTTTGGTAGGTTTAGAGGCAGAAATGGCATTTCTAGGCTCCAGCCTCAGTGGGAAGGGCCACTTCATCCCCACCTTTCCCTGGCCAATCCCAAGCCTTGGATAAAAGATCCAAAGTGCTACAAGTCTTCTTCCAGAGTGACCACAACAAATCCTGATGCAGCCACGGGATGGGTTTGGCCAGGGGGGTTTCACTGCTGCCAAATTCGCAGCAAAATCCTTTAATTCCTCTGAACATGCAGGAACACTTTGGATCCTTGACTTTGGGACCAAAAATAAGGGGATTACTTTTGTCTTTTCCTAATTGTTGCTTATAACAACAGATTTCTCACCTTTATCCCCCTTTCTCTACCACATCTCTACGCTGTTCCTTTTCTTTTTGTTCCGTTTTTCCACCAAACCATTCTCCCTTCCCAGCTTTGTCCTACACCTTCCCCTTAAAACTACTCCAGATCTTTTTCCTTCTCCCACTGTTATGAATCCTCAAGGGCCGCAAGAATTTTCCATTTTCCTGCCCGAAACTCTTCGTATATCTCTCCCCACCTCGTTACAATAAAATAATTCTTCCACTTCGCTGTCACCTCAATTTAGCTCTCTCACCCTCCACTCCCTCTTTTTCCCCTGGTTTAAAGACCGACCAGCATTTCCTGAATTGGAAAAGCCACAATAATATTTTTTTTCCATTGAAAATATGACAAGTACAGTATTTCCATTGAACATACCACAAGAACAGTGTTTCCATTGAATGTACCACAAGGACGGTGCTTTTGAGGTATCTAAATGCTGAGATGAACTCATAATGTTCGTCTTGGACTCGTTAAAGCAAAGCCCCTTCTCTCCTCAAAAAAAAAAAAAAAAGTTTCCTCAGACAGAGAAAGAATTTTTATTCACACGTTTCAAAAAAGAAAAAAAAAATACAATAAAAACAAGACCTAGACTGAGCCAGGACAATTTTGCACTTGCTTTGTGAGTAAAATATAAATAGGTTTTAGCAAGTAAAAAAAAATCCATTAAAAATGCTTAGAGTGGTTGAACAGCTGGAAAAGCAACTTTTTTTCTTTTTTTTTTTCTTTTTTTTTTTTCTTTTTTTTTTTTTTGATAACATTTAAAGCTGCTTAGCAGCTGGGGAAAAAATCGCCTGTAAAAACACTTAACATTTACAGCCACTCAGTGGCTGGAAAAGCAACTTGTTATAAAATTGATTTAACATCTCAGTGGCTGGAAAAGACATCCCCACACATCCATCGAGCTGCAGTGTTTTACACTGCTATTTATGGCTATTTAGACACAGATAAGGCTATAAATAGACAAACTGGGCATTTCTGCTGATGCCATTGTGGCAGGGAAACATTTCCATGCAGATCATTCGCCGTTTTATTTGATTTTCTGGGAGTTTTCGACTAAGCCCTTTAAATTCCCAGCAGTCTGGAGTCTGGCGGGCCGGGATGCTCAGCCCCCAGGAAGGCTGTAAATCACTTTAGTTACAGAGCACTTTATGAAATAATAACTGAGCTCTGTGTTTGATGGGCTCCAGCGAAGCTCTGGCTGAGGCAGCAGAAACCAGGCTGCTGCCCCAAAAAACCTTCGTAATCTGGGGCGCAAAAATGGGGATGTCTCCATCAGGAGCTAGAGAGGTGACAGGAACCTGCCAGCCCCAAAATCCCAAAACCAGAGGGGTGTGAAAAGCCAATCGGAGCAGTAATTAAGGCCATTTGTCTCTGTCTGAGATTAGAGCTTTTTTAAAACGCTGATTTAAAACGTGAGTCATGTAAGAGCCCTCCAGCAGCCTCGGGCAGGGGTGCTGCCCTGCATCCAGAGGTGTGGGCGGGCCCTGCATCCTGCCCTGCATCCAGATGTGCAGGTGGGCCCTGCATCCTGCCCTGCACCCAGCTGTGCAGTGCTGACAGAGGGGATGCACTGGCACATTCCTGCTCAGCCCCGCTCAAAGTCTCCAAAACTGGGACTAAAGTTGCTGCCTAAATACTCTCAGCCTTCCTGACCCCCTTCCTGGGTGGGAGCCTGCTGCGTGTGGGCACCCGCCGGAATTCGCTGCTGAAATGACCTTAATAATGCCACCGAGCTGATGACTTTGTTCAATTCCTGGAGGCAGGGATTTCCCCAGGCCCCGGGGAGGAGTCAGGGCTCTCTGTGACTGTCCCTCACTTTCACCTCCCTCTGATCTTCTATTTCATCCTTCCCAGCGTTTCTCTCTCTGTGACAAAATGTGCCGGAAGCATCCGTGGCGCTTGAAAGATGCCATAAAACCCTCGAGGCAGTTGTTGCACCGCAACAACAACTCGGGGCAATTAAACCTTTCATATGCTGCGTGTTTGACAGGTGAGGGGCAATCCAGGCAAACCAAGAAGCCTCGTTAAGCCCAGGGATCCAACCTGGCTCCCCAGGGGCTGCCCACAGCTCCGGCCGAGCCCCCTTGGGAAGAGCACCGAGTCTCCTGGAGCAGAAGCAGCTCCTCACATTTTATTTCCAAGCAAGGATGTCCTGTCTGGCTGGATTGTGGCTGTGGACCCAGTTGAAGAGGGGGAGGGAATCTTGCCATGGTTGGGTGTCGCTTTCCAAAGTCCCAAACTTCTCCTGAAGTCAGGGGCAGAGCCCAAAGTGCTGCTCCAGCTGGGTTTGGTGCCAACTTTTGGAGCTCAGATGAGAAGTTGGATGACTCTGCCGGTAACTGCAGATAATGAGGCAATGTTCCCAAAGTATCTGAGGCTGGGATCTTTGAAGTGTAACCGCTTTGTGGCCAAATCCTTGTGAAAGTGGAAAAAATAATAATTACCTATGAGTATGTGAAGACGTATATTCCTCAAGGACAGACAGGAATTGTTCGGTGTCGTCCGGGTGAAGGGAGGAGGTGCAAAAAGAAGATTTTCAGCAGAGTTTTCCTGCCAGGGAGAGCTATTAGGCACTGGAATTATTTCCTCAAGGAGAGCAGAGGAAGGCGATTCCTTCAGACATTTAATAATAGCTTGGGCAAAGAATTAGGAAATATAAAGAAGCAGCCTGTACTGGCAGGTAATTGAGCTAATCAGGACTAAGTGGGACTCAGAATTTATTTTTTCTTAGGATCATTTAAAGTCAGCTGTAATAGATATTTCATTAATTCATTGCCCTTTTCATTGCAGTCCAACACCCAGGAGGAAGGCAGAAGTTAATATTAAGAAAACACCAACAGAGTCAGTGCTGGGAACACTGGGGAGAGGCGGTGCCAGCGAGAAGAGATTTCGTGGGCACTCATCAGACACAAAAATGAGTTCTCAAACAGGCCACAAAAGCCAGTGGGGAAGAGAAGGGGTGGAACGAGCCAAGGTCTGATCTGGAAAATAAAAAAATGAAAAGCGAGGATGAAGAACCAGGGGATTGGACAAGATGGGATGGGCTGGGAGGGGGTCCTGGAGAGCCTCTGTCTTGGCAACAGCCATGGAAAATCAAAGTGCAGAATAAAGAAGTGCTGTAAGAACAGCCTGTGATCGAATACCAGACTGGCTAATTTGTATTTCAGGGCCTCGAGGAGAGGATGCTGCAGTCTGTGCCTCTGGACCTTCCACACATTTGGTGTTCCTGGACAAAGAGCCAGCACTAAATCAGGGGCATCCGGCTCAGACTTGAACTGGGGTGTTAAGGCTGAGCAGCATCAGACTGAGGAGCTAAATTTGGGAAGAGGCAGACACTTCAGAGCCCTGTGGTGTCTGGATCACCCAGAGGACGCCTAAGCCAGGTACTTTTTTTCTCTCACTGTTCATCCTGAACAGCACAGTAGGTGCCAGGTTTTATCCTTTTATCCTTTCTCCTTGTTCTGCGTTTAAAAATGAGCATTTAGAACATGCTGTAATTATTCCATATGGGATTATTTACCAGTTACATCCATTGCTGGGCATGTCCTGCATGCTGGGACAGGAGGGGACACAGCCTGGGCCATCCCATCAGCTCCCTGAGTGACCAAAGATGCCAAGTGCATCAGGAACACTCCCCCTGTGTCCCTGTTTTCCCAGGACATGTGGTCCCTCCTGCATCCAGGTGGGATAAAAGTTGTTCCTAAAACAAAGCTGAAAAGAAAGAAGGGAAGAGAAAATCCTCACGCGACCCTCAGAATAAAATCCTCACCCGTCAATTCCGTCAGAGCTGACTAGATGCAGATGAGGTTTATCACATTTTTAACAACCTTAATGGCATTTCAGATTGTCTCGGGGTCTGATGCAGCAATCCGTGCACACTGTGGACAATAATTACTCCCTGTTGGAGTTCCATGGAGGCCATAAGTGTTTATCAGGACATGGAAAATTGTTCATCAGTATGTGGAAAATTGGTGCATTTGTCCCAGAGATGTCAGAGCCAGATTTTTATGTACTCAGTGATGGCAACGGGTGGAGAGTCACCCTTTTCATCACTTTTTGATGCTGCTACCCCTAGACCGGAGCCACGAATCAGAATCCAGCCCTCAATTGGTGCAATTGCTCTGTAACCTGCCCCGAGAAGTCACCAGTACAAATCCAAGCCGCCCTAAAAGCCGCTCAGAAATCCAGGTTATTCCCTACATGTTTGCACAGCGACCGCAGCCATTGATTTATCCCTTATTAGGAGCTGATATCACCGCTGGATTTAAATCACGGCTATATTAACATCCATCAGCAAGCTGACCTAGAAACTTATTTATTTAAGAACACCAGTGGTCTGAGGAAAAGCCAAAAACAAAAACAAGTACAATGGGGTTTGGATCTGGACAATGCTTGGGAACCGTATTGGCAGCCACCAAGTTGGAATATTTGATCTTCACAGCTTGACGTCAAGAATGGCTTTTAAGTCTCCTGGCTGGTAAATACATCTGGCTCATGCCTTGTTTAACATTTGAGGTGCTTATAGATATTGTGGTTTCAAAGTTGATCAAACATGCAGGGCATTATTTGTAGGAAAAACATTTACCTTACTGGAGAGGTTTGACTTATACCGAGGGCTCAAATGATTTCCCGTCTGCTTTAATGTGTGGAGGAAAGTGGAATTTGCTTTGGGAAGCAAAGAAAAAGGCGGTTCAACACATCCTGCCGTGCCCAGTGTGGCTCGGGATTGCCTGTAAGAATGCTCAGCATCATTTATTTTGTGAGATAAAACTTGCTCAGAAAGTCAGAGCAATTTAATGTTGCAGAGTGAAGGAAAATGAAAATGAACAGAGGTTCAGAAGCTGGATGATGAAAGTTGTGGATGTCCTTTGAGTTGTTCCTGTCAATGGAAAAATAAAATGAAAGGGAGAAGGGGTGAGAAGGTACAGAGGGAAAGAGGGAAGGAGGAGAGGAGAACAGAGAAATGAAACACAGTCTTGGTTCTTGAATCTTGGTTAAAAAGTGCACTCAAGGTTTAGCATTAAAGAGTTTGGGGAAGGAAGAAAGAAAGGTCCTGGTGAGGGGAGCTGCTGTGAAGTGAAGGAATGAAGGAACTGGAGGGGCTGTGTGTCCACATCAAGCCTTGGGTCCCAGTGGGACACCATGAAGGTCTCCTCGTTTTGCTATCTCCATCCAGAGGTGTTTCACCTCAGCAGAAGGACCAATGTTTGAAAATATTTGCTCTGACCTCAGCACAGCAGCAGGAATTACAGAGGACTGAAGGACTAACAGCAAGAAGGGAAGGGAAAAGGACTGACTCTCATCCTGAAAACCACCAAAACCCAAAGGAGCAGTATCCGTGGTGGGATCCCCTCCAAAGAGCAGCACAGCACCTCTCAAGCTCTTTCATTTCCACCTCTCTGTGGTGTGTGACCCATGAAATGTCTTCAGGTTTGTCTGACAATGAGTAAGGATGAGCAGGGATGGTGGGACCAGAGGTTCACCCTGATGAACCCAAATCCTGGTGTTTGCTGCCTCTCTGGGCGGAAGCATCCCTTAGAAGTCACCCCAGGAAGAACCACTCAATTGCCATCAGGAAAATGCTATTTTTTCCCTCCAGACTTCACGATTTTTCAATTTCTTCAATCCTTCAGGAGAAAAGAGAGGTCTGAGTGTTGAGTGAGAGGGCAGCTGGCCTGTGTGGGTTCAGCTCTGTGCTGATGCTGCTGTTCTCAGTCACGACTCAGATTAAGATATCTATCTGTCCACTCAGCTTCAAAATACTCCAAAAGCCTTTTCCTGGAAAGAGCTGATTTTTGAAGTCAACCAGTGCAATCTGTGCGTGGCCACTTCTCTGATGACAGCAGACATCAGATCTTCATCAGCCACTCAAAGGATTTGCACAAGAGCAGCAAGAGGTGAGATGTTCTCACTGACTCTGATGAAGGATGTTGTGCAAGAGCCGAAAATCCCCAGGGAACAGACACAGAAGGAAATCCCCAGCAGGGGAGAAGCCTCAGCTGGCACTCACACTTGTATCAGCTGTCAAAGGAACCAAAAATCCATCAAAACTCAGGCTTTTTGGGAAAACCTTTCCCTTCTAACTTCCAGAGTGTGGGATTTATGTGGGAACTGCAGCGTGCTTCATTTCAAACCTTGGTTTCCAGCAGAGGGGATGTGGAAGCCCTGCAGACTCAGAAGTGAGAAAGCAAATTTAAAAAAGCCCTGATTCTGATATGTTTTTACTGAAAATAATGATGTTTTAAACTCCATTTGCCGGAGCTTTGGGCATTGACTCAGGGCTCCTGAAAGCCTGGGACAGGCAGAAGCCGAGGCAATCTCGTAAGGGAAGGGGATTGTTACCATAGGAGCTGAATAACTCCTGATTGGCACTGGGACTGCAGAAATCTCACATACCAGGAGCTACTGCTGAGAAAATTTATGGACTCTTAGGAATCACAGATCCATTCGAGAATCCGACAATTTGTAGACAACTGTCGAACAAAAAGATAAAAAAATTTTTAAAAACTGCAAAAATCTGAGTCCAAAGTCTCCAGATCAGCAAAGGATATGCACAAAATTCCCTTTCATGTTATTATTGGACTGGGCCAGACGTCCAGACACACCGAGTTACTCAAGCTCGCTGTCAGCTCCTCCATAAATTTATATGGAATTTCAGGGCTACCTCAGAGGGGCAATATTGGCTTAAGGTGTTTCCATTTCAGAGCCTTGTCCCACAGCAGACTGGTATAATTTTTTTTTTTTTTCCCCAGTTTTGAGCTTTCTGAATGACTTTAGCTTCCCAAATCTTTATTGGCCACATATTCCTCTCCCAGCCCGCTCCAGCTCCACATTGCTGAGATCCAGAGCCCGGCTGTTAAGTCAGACTTAACACCAGTCTGCTGTCAGTGGATGCTACTGTGCTATTTATAAACCCTCTGCTGCACACAGGTATTTATGGCACTGAGTAGGGTCAGGAAGAAAAAAAAAAGAAAAAAAAAAAAAAAAAGAAAAAAAAAGTTCACTCCATTTTTATTAGCCCAATTCACAGCCAACCATATGGCCACAAACTGGGAGCCGCCAGCTCAGACAACTGGAGCAGCAGCGCTCCCTGAATCCTGCAAAATCCATTAGGTCGTGTTAAATATGGGGATATTTATCTCTGTCCTAAGAGAGGGGTGTCAGATATTTAATAAATGATAACGAGTTCCTCCCGGAGCCCCCTGTGTTGGCCTTGCCCCTGATCCCAAGCCAGAACAGAAGGTCCTTTGCTGCCTGTGCCTCCCGAGGAGCTGCTGCCACTTCCCTGCCATTGGACTCTTCCCCAAAAAGGGTTTGTTTGCTGGAATAAATCATCCTGATGGAGATACACAGTCCTGAGTGGAACAGGAAGGACGTGCAGCTGTGCCTGCAAGTGCTGCTGGAGGGGAGATGACTCCCCTAAGCCCCCTGCTAACCATGGGATGTATTTTAGAGATTATTTCACGTCTCTGTGTTGTTGGGTGGTTTATTTCTCCTGTGGGCAGTTCTTGAAGGTAATTTGAAAACAAAGAAGTTTCTTTTAGATTTGTTAGCACAGAGGGTTTAGCCACCCACGCAGATAATACTGTGCACAACCAACAGGAGCTCAGACATTCCAGGTCCCAGCAAACCCCGCATCTCCCAAGGGCCTGTCCCACAACTTCGGGTGGAAGGTGCCCCAAAAGCTCTGACAAAGCCCATCCAGCTTTGTGGAGATCCCAGAGGGGAGGCAGCCCCGTGAGTGTTATCCCAGGAACCTCCTGGCACGTCTCTGGAGCTCAGGCATTCCAAGGTGCCCACAAACATCCTCCTCCCGGGGCTGCCCTGGGTCCCTGCCCAGCGCTGAGCCCTGCAGGCACTCCTGGCATGGATGTTGCCTCCTCATTGTGGCTTTCCCAAGGTCATTCCCATTCTTTTCCCATCAGTTCCCTATCTCTGCGATAAAGGTTCCTCAGGGCGATCTCCCCCAGAGCCTGAGCGAGGTTTAATTAATAATCCTGCCCTCGGAGGGAGTAACAAAGAGGCGGAAGGGCTGGGGGAGGGAGCAGCCTGGAGCAGCAGTGGTAGGAAACACATGGTCACGGAGCTGAGCCACGGGCAGAAATTCCCATCAGGGAACAATGCTGCACCAGCTGGGACAGGAGAAGGTGACCTCAGGGCTTCGCCTCTCCATCGCCTCCAGCCCATTGTTCTATTGTGTCTTTCGAAGGGAGTTCAAGGGAATAAACAGCATTTTCCAAGCTGGCTTCGCCTCCGCGATGGTTTTCTCTCCTGCTGGATTTGTGTGAGGGAAGGAATCCAGCGTTGATGCACTCAGCACCTGCCAGGGTGCAGGTTCAGCCTGGGTGTTCAGAGAGGTCCTTGCCCTGTCCCCAGGTGTCCTGGTGTCCTGTGCTGGGAGGAGACAGGAGTGAGCCAACCCCAGTGAAAGGAAGGATTCTGTTCCCAAAGGCTCCCCAGGGATCTTCAGCCCCAACACCCCAAACGAGGGCGGTGACTGAGAGTGCAGCTCCTCCTCTGCACCACAGCCCTGGCTGAGGCACCCTCAGGGCCTGCTGGTGCTGGGAATGAGCCCAGGGATGGTGAGGAACCATTGTGGTCCTTCCCTACTTATCCCTGGAGTGATTCATCCCCACACAGCCCAGTCCCAAAGTTCCCTAATTATACTCCAGCTTTTAATCTCCCTCGGGGCTGCTGTTTTTGTACCTCCTTTTCTGCTGGCTTTTCAGAACTCCAGAAACAAACCAGCACTGCAGGAACCTGGTGCAGAGAAATCCTTTGTCATCCGCAGCATCATGGAGCAGCATCTTGGGATGAGAGCTGGGAATGAAAATGGAGCACAGGGAAGCCACCAAGGCTCAGTGACAGCAGAGGTTGCAAGGACTTGAACCCCAAGTCATCCTGGAGGACTCAGCAGCTTATTTTAAACATGTTATTTATCCCACATCCCTGTGATGTTATTAATTCCCAAACCATAAACACAAATTTTATGGACGCCACCTCCATTGGCAGAGTGCAACAAAAGACAATTCGGCAACTGAGAATAATTAAAATATGGATGTGGAAAGGACCTTGTCTCCTGAAAAAAGGCAACAGCGGGAACCAGGAAACATGAAAGTGATCGGCAAGGAGGGAGAGTGGAAGTGGGGAGGCCCGGGAGCACGGAAGTGAGGGGAAGGAGAAAATGGGAGCTGGTCAGAGCAGCGTTAGCTGAGCCTTTCCAAGCAAAGGTTCTGCCAGCCAAAACAGCAGCAAGTCTGAAATTGGTTAGGGATTGTTTATTTATTCATACCACAGGATGTAAACTAATATAGCTCAATTCCCCCGGGAAAATAAAACCTTTTTTTTTTTTTCAGTACGTTCAAGAATACATTCATCCCTCTTTCCCCTGCTTTATGAAGTTTGAGAGGCTCCAAAGAACCATGAAAAAGTCATTACAGAATTCCTGCCTCTTCAAGGATGAGGAACAAGTTGTCAAATGGAAGAGTGAGTGGTTGGTACCTTTGATATCCAGTTGTAAGACATGGATGATGCCTCATGGTTCGTGTACAGGAATGACTTTTCCACTCTGAACCACTTAATTTATTTAAGGGTTTGCCGGGCAGTAGATGTGGCTGATATTTATCTGAAATTAATCCCCCTGGGCAGCAGGTTCTGCACTCTCAGGTTGAAATGCAGTTTTAGCAGGAGTTAACTGGAGAATGAATATTTACCTCCTTGGCTGCAGTTTGGAAGTGTTGAAGGTTTTCCCTCCTCTGACACAAAACAAAAATGAAAACAAACTCCCAAACTGCTCACTTAGGATAATCTGAATGGAACTTCATAGAAAATACAAATCCTTGAGCAGAAAATATCGCAGGACCTACCTGCTGCTGTAAAACAAAAGTGAAAACAAAAAGCTCCCAAATCACTCACTTAGGATAATCTGAATGGAATTTTAGAGAAAATACAAATCCTTGAGCAGAAAATATCCCAGGATCTGCAGCTGAAAAACAAGGTCTGCAGGGTTGTGGAGGATAAACTCCCCCACAAGCTGGGCATTCCTCTGACCCTGCATTCCCAACCAAAAGAAAACCTAAAAAAACCCCTACATTTAATTGACCAAAACTCCTGATTGTCTTTTCAGACACCCTCCTCGGTGTGGTTGGAGATCAGAACCCTTTTGGAAAGCAACTTGACATTTCATAGCTCAGATATTTCCTCCATCGCTCTTGACTCTCGGGCCTCAATTATTTCCACCAGGAGAGCGTTTGCCAAGCGGATGAAATTGGAAGCCGGGTGGATGTTATAAAACCCAGGTAGCTGCGGCCCCTGTGCGTGATGCTGCCTCGTGTGTTTTCTTCATTTGACTTCTCCTGCCTCGTTCCAAGGCTGAGCATGGCACGGGCTGTGCTCCGCAGGGAACGCGGCTCCCTCGGCGTCTCCTGTGCTCCTGCACACATGTGGCCAGGTATTGGCTGGGGCTTGGTGCCTGAGCTGGAAAATTTCTTATGGTTTTTGCAGGGACAAATTATCCTTCCCGGTTGTGGAGGGAGAGGAGGGGAACCATCCTGTCCTTCAACAGTTTTTGATGGAAATTGCGTTCCCGTGCCAAACGATGGCTGAAAACATTTTTTTTTAAAGGACATTTATGGGGAAAGTGTTGCAATTCTCTGGCTTTTTTTGCGCCCGGTTTGGTTCTGCGTGGGGATGGAAAATGGTAAACTTTGAATTGACTGCAGCCACCCTGTTTTACAGCTTAGAAAAACACCTCGTGCTGTCCCACCTACGGGACACGACTGCACCGACAGAACTGGAGCTGCGGGAGCTCAGGAAGCTGAGAATTTGGCTCTGGTGGTGGTGCTCAAATATGATAGACTCTAAATTTACACTCTGAGGGGATCTTTATTTCTACCAGTGCTGAGCCTGGGACTGAGGGGGACGAGGAATCATCTGGAGAGAAGGAAAAACCAGCTGGACCCTCCTCTAACTCTCAAAACAGGAGGTAACACAGGATCCGCTTCTCAGAGCAGCAGCGCTGTGCTGTCCCCACCCCCTGACCGTGCCAAACTGATCCCTAAATATAAAATGTAGCTCTAAATTCATTGCAGTGGGTATCTAAGAAGCCAGTGGCATTCACTGGTTGTGTGGTTCCCACCAGGAGTGGGGTGAGGATATCTAGTGACAAAGCTCAGCCCTCTGTCCCAGGGATCCGAGACCTCCTGTTGCTGTGCATCCCACCCAAAATCAGCTGGAATAACAAGCTGCAGATGCCCTGCAGCAACTGTGATTTGTTTCGGTCTGGCAGAGCTGATTACAGGATTGATGGGCCCAGGGAGGAGCGGGATCTGTCCTCTCTCCTGGGGGACTCCAGCCAAAGGCACAAGGAGTGATTTGTCTCTGCCAGCACTCGAAACTCGAGGACGTTTCTGTAGGAAGTGACAGTGGCAAAACATCCTCTGGAGCATGTAAACAGTTTTTCCTTATTCAGGATGGTCAAAATAAAGAGGGAGCTGTGTAAACATCTCCGGGCTGTCCCTGCTCCTCTCTCACTCTGAGCTGTGGAGCAGAAAGCTCTGCTCGGGAGCCAGAACATGCTGCAGCTTCCTCCTGATCCACGATCCAGCACAAATACAAAACCAAATCATGTTTCCACGTAATCAATCCATGTTCTTAGAGAGGAAAAGAGCCCTTAGCAGCCGAGCAGGAGACCTTGGAGTATAATAGAGCTGTCCAAGTGCACAGGTGTGCCAAAGTGCTTCACCAACAGTGTGTGAGAAAGTATTCACATTGTTCCCAAACCATGGGAAAAACATATCCTGTTCCCATTTCTGGAGCGTGCCATTGCTGAGGCTCTGTGTATTCTGTGTTGTCTCCTTGCAGCCATCCCTGCCTGGAGATGAACTTTCCCTGATTTCCGAGCATTGTGCCGTGCTCAGCCCAGCACAGGTGTCCTCGTCCTGCTCCAACAGGGGACCACGGCTGTGCCAACCACAGCACTGGGCTCCTTCTTTTGGGCTGGCCTGGATCTGGGAAAATAGAGGAAGAGGCTTTTTTTTTGCTGCTGTTGAACTCTTCCCTGTCCCTTTCCCACGTGGATGCTTTGATGTGTGGATTTCTCCGAGCTGCAGAGAGAATGAAGATCTTCAGGTAGGGAGAGAGGGAATGAGAAAGACCGGCATAAACTCTGGTCATAGGAAACTTGGATGTTGTGGCCACATTTAAGTGAACAACATCACGAGGGAAACGGAGGAGTGACTGTGGAGGAGAATGACAGACATTTATTGTTTAATCGTCCTGAAGTGCTTTTATATTTTTGGCTGAAGTGAGAGTGTATCAACAATTTCCACTTGAAATGTTTTGGAGATACAAGTGGCTTTCCTTTTCATCAAGAAAAGACTCGTGCAACTCTTTTGATTCAAGGCGCCTCCTAAAAGAACAGCCACCAGGAAGCAAAATATGTTTTTACTCTCAGGACGTTAAAAATCGCTTAAATTTGACAGTTCAACCAGAGTGTGGGATGGACAACTCCCTCCTTCGCGCAGAGGACATCGGAACAGCAGAGAGGAGATTCCACCTCTCAAAATACCCAGGAGCTTTCTGACAGTCCAAGATGTGCCTTTCTTGATAAGAATAATAAATTGAGAGCAAAAGTACTGAAAGCAGCATTTGAGTTTGAACACGTGACCTGCCTGAGCTGTGTTTACAGAAGGTTTAGCTTCAGCTCAATTCGCTGAGAGCTTCCAGCTCCTGAATTTCCCATAAGGAAAGCGAGGATACACCAGACAGGCAAAAAACCTGGAGTGTTCCCAGTCTGCTTCCAGAATTGCTAAGGCGGCATCTGAGCATGACAGGACCAGCCAGCAGAACTGATGGGAGCTGTGCTGGCTCTGAGCTCAGGGCTCTTTGCTGTGGCATCACCCAGATCCCATGGGAAGTTTCCTCTCAGCTGGAGGGCAGGGTCAGAGGCCAGGTGACATCCTCAGCAGCGTGGGGACAGATCCAGCACAGGGAGGTGAGCACCAGAGTGTCCTGGCAGGAGTTTTGATGGACTGCTGTGAGATGTGACAGCAGATTTATCGTAACCCGAGCCCCAGGTGGGGCCGGCAGAGAGTGGCTCTCCCTTCCTGCCTGGGGAAAAGCTTCTCCCAGCACTCAGCAGCCAGTCCTGGCCTGACTCAGGTTTCACCACGCAGATACTGAAGGCACAACAAGTTGCAGAGCAGGCAGAGTTTACTGGAAGTTAAGGACACTCAGGTCATTAATTAAGTCCCACCAATGCCAGAACTTCCTTGATTTTACAGAGACTGCAGAAATATTGTAGCAATTAAAACCTGGGTATGAATTAGAGCTCTTTCTGCAGAGCTGCTGGGGCAGCTGGTGACATTACGGCTGATCCAAGGGGCATTTCTGCATCACAGGAATATTTTCCAGACACTGTGATTTCCACTCCAAACCAATAATTCTTTTCCTTTTGGTCATTCACTTCCAGTGATCCAACTGGGAATGTGTAATGATACAGAAACAGAAACCCGAAAAAATCAAACAAAAATCTCTCATCTGGGCTGCCAATTTGCAAACTACCATCCCAAAATCCTGAAGAGGAGCTGACCCTGGACAGTGGGGTGATCATGGTAACCACCACCACCACTGAACCCCAGCATGGTTTGGGTTGGAAAGGACCTTAAAGATCCTCTCATTCCAAGCCCCTGCCTTGGGACACCTTCCACTGCCCCAGGCTGCTCCAAGCCCCGTTCAACCCGGCCCTGGACACTTCCAGGAATGTTTTATTTTTCAGGACAGCTCTGCAGATGGAAGATCCCCCATTGCCAGGCTTGACCCCTGAATAAACCCAGGCTTAGGAAAGCGGCTTTTTTTGCAAGGACAGTTGTTACAAACACAGCTCAGAACAGAGGGCTCAGTGTCCCCTCAGAGCAGAGCTCAAACCCTGTGGCTTTGCAGCCCCAAAGAATCCACCACCAGCCACCCTGCAGGGAACTCCCTGCCCTGGAAGGCTCCAGGATCTCAATTCCTCCGGCTGGAGTTGGTGGCAGCAGAGCTGGCACTGCTCAGCTCCC
Organism: Chamaea fasciata; assembly: GCF_029207755.1. Taxonomy (NCBI): domain Eukaryota; kingdom Metazoa; phylum Chordata; class Aves; order Passeriformes; family Sylviidae; genus Chamaea; species Chamaea fasciata. Next base: position 3,937,985 of record NW_027094104.1, on the reverse strand, counting down.
CCTCCCAGCAGAGTGCCGGGGAAAGGGGACAGGACCAAAATCCACCCCCCGGCACCCTCAGTGCAAACAGGGAAGTGCTTTGTCCCCATGACCCTGTTTTCAACCACAGGGCTTTGCACAACGAACCTTTAAAAAATAAATCTTCTCTTAAAACACCCCTTTTTTTCTTTTTCTTTTACATTATGAGAGGCTAAGTGAAAGCAGCATTTTTTTTTTTGCCGTATTTTGCTTTAAACCAATGAAACTTAATGTTTATAGCAGTCTAGGAGCTGGAAACCCAACCTAAGAAACACTTAATGTTTAGATCTACTTCGTGGTTGGAAAAAACAACTTTTTAAACGCTCCAGCAAGTGGAAACAGCCACCCCTTGTAAACAAATCTTTAACATTAAGACATTTCTTAGCAGCGGAAAACCTTAAGTGCAGGGAGACGTATTTGTGAGGCATTTCAAAGTGATCAGAGGGCGCTGGCAGAGCCACGCTCTGTCAGCAGGGACGTCAATGATCGATGCAGATGAAAGAGTTTCCATCCAGGATGCTTGCTGGATGTTTGTTTCCCAGTCCTTTACTGTATTACACACATCCCTCACATCCACCTCGGGCTCCGCTTCAAGCCCACGTTTACTCCAGTTTCGTGTTTTGGGGTCAGGGGAGTTAAACCAACACAAACAGTGAGGAGTCGGGCAGCAGGAGGAGAAATATTGGTTGTTTTCTGCAAGTACAGTAAAATTTCCCAGCCGTGAGATAAAGGCTGCCAGATATTCCAGCAGTGACCTTGGAAAAAGAATACAACAACCTGCTCAGGCCGTGTTTTGCCTCCAAAACCTCGTTTCAACCCTAGTCATGTGCTCTGGAGCTGCTGCCCTGCCCGTGGGTTGAAGAGTCCCTGAGCTCAGCTGTGTATGGGAAGTCTTTTTTTCCCCAAAGAAACAGTGGAAGTGCCATCAAGAGACAATTGAATGCATCCGACTGGCTGCTGGCAGGAAGGATGAACTCAGAGATCTTTTCCATCCTTTGGGCTTTAACTCTGCTGCCTGCATGGGGCAGGGCCACTTCCTTGGGGAGCAGCTGGGTTGGGACCAAGAGTGGCCAAAAATGGGGAAAAGGTCCCATTGAGGTGGGAATCTTCACACGGCCACCACTCCTGAATGTGGCCAAAACCTGGGAAAAGCTCCCATTGAGGTGGGAATCTTTGCACAGTCACTACTCAAAAAAGTGTCAAAAAACTGGGAAACCTCTTGTTGAGGTGGGAATCTTTGCACAGCCACCACTCACAGAATCAGTCAAAGCCTGGGAAAAGCTCCCGTTGAGGAAAGAATCTTTGCACAACCACCAGTCACAAAATCAGCTAAAATTTTGGAAAAGCTCCTGTTGAGGTGGGAATCTTTGCACAGCCAGCACTTCCAAAAGCAGCCAAAAACTGGGAAAACCACTGGTTCTGGTAGGAATTTTGCACAACCACCAGTCACAGAATCAGCCAAAAACTGGGAAAAGCTCCCGCTGAAGTGGGAATTTTTGCACAGCCATCACTCCCAAAAGTGGCCAAAACCTGAGAAATGTTCCCATTGAGGTGAGAATCTTTGCACAGCCAACCAGTCACAAAATCAGCCAAAAAACTGGGAAGAGTTTGGTGTCCCCTTCTCCCAAAAGTGGCCAAAAACTGGGAAAAGCTCCCATTGAGGTGAGAATCCTTGCACAGCTACCACTCACAAAATCAGCCAAAAAATTTGGAACAGCTCCTGTTGAGGTGGGAATCTTTGCACAACCAGCACTCACGAAATCTGAATCTCCACGAATCTGAATTCATGTCCAAAAGCCATCGATCTCCAAAAACTGGAAAGAGATTGGCGTCCCCTTCTCCCAAAAGCGGCCAAAGACTGGGAAAACCTCCCACGGAGGTGGGAATTTTGCGCAGCCAGCACTCCCGGGAAGGGGAGGGATTCAGGCAGTGCTGTCCCAGCCCCAAGGGGATGATGCTGTGGCAGCGAGGTGCCCCTGTGTCACTCACCCCAAAGGAGGTGCCAGGAGCTGCTGCTGGGGCTGGGAGCAGAAGCTGTGTCCAGCACTCTGCTCCTGCTGGGTCATTTCCTTCGAAACAATTGGAGCTTTGATCCCGTTCTGTGAGCCAGGACCCGCCGCTGTTCTCACTGGGCGCCCTCGGCGGGGCTAAAAAAAAAAAAAAAACAAAAAAACCCTCAAGGCACCAACAATGAGTGCGGAGAAGCCGCTGCCGCTGACTCAGCCCCTGCCCCAGGTTAGGTAATTTCCTTGCATAAATCTCTTCTCGAGGAGGGCTTTAAACAGACCTTAACCAGGACCAGACTTCTCTCCCCTGGATTTGATCCTGAGGAAATACCTGATAATAAACAAATACCTTGCCGGGATCCTCAGCCTTGCCAGGAATGACAGTTGATTTAAAAATCACTTTTTTTTTTTTCATTTTTTCCCGTCTGTTTTTTCACTTTATCCTTTTGTTTTAAAAAGAAAAACAAACCAAAAAAACAACCTCCAAGGAAATTGTAACCATCCAGGGCTAGGAAGGTGTTGCAGAACAAACAAGCCCCAGCAAGGGCAGCATCCGTGGTGGGATCTCATTTCAGGGCTGCGTGTCCTCACTTTCCAAACACCTCCACTGCTGCCTCATTTAAGATTTCCATTTGGATTTGGGCCAGCATTTGGACATTTCCAGAACCGTTTTGTAAGACAACAAGGCTCATCAAGCTTCAGTGAGGCATCCTGTGGGAAGCTTGGCGACCTGGGGCTATGCCTTGGCTGCCCTTGAGTCTGATTTGCTAAGAAAATGCGTCTGAAAATCAAACCCAAATTGGGCAAAGGACTTTTGCATCCTTCTCATCTGGGCAGAGTCCTCTGTGTGTGATTCCACTTTGTCTCCCTGAATTCCCCCAGAAATTTCCCCATGGAAAAAGGAAAATTTCCTGCCCCAAACCTCTGTCCCAGCTCACTCCCACAGCGGCCAGTTTCAGGGGTGGGTTGAGTTACTGACCCCATTGTTGGTGTTGCTGCTACAATTTCTAAATTCTCAGAATATGAGACTAAATAGACCTGGAATTATCACCATAATGGCCCAATAATTTATGGAAAACCTTTTTATGTTTGGTGACCAGCAGGGAACAGCTGAAAAGAGAGAATGTGCCCCTCATTCCAGTCCTGCTCCATCTCTCCTCAGCTCAAGGCCCTTGAGCAGGTGAGGAGAGGCACTGCCATGGCTGAGGTCAGCTATCCACAGACGTGTAGATGTGTGGGGTTTTTCCATCTCTGAGGACTTTTCCTGGCTAGAAAAAGCTTCAGCCAAGCTCTGAAAGAATGGCTGTGCCTCTGCCATGAAATATAAAGATATCACTTCCTTCTGGTTGCTGCAGTTTTGGGGGTCATTTATATTCCTTTTTTTTTTTTCTGGTGATATAAGGTAAAGCTTAACTTTCTTTTATCCATAGTTTAGGGATTTTTTTAGGAGAGAGGGACCATCTTATGGACCTGATGTGAGACCTGGTGATGTTCATCACCTTCTTGGAAAAGCAGATCCTTGCAAAAGAACCTCCACTGGGGATCAGTCAAATGGTTCAGGAACTTTGTTCTGGGATACCCGAACTGTGTCGTGTTCAGTCGTGTCCATCAGCAAGGCACAACTTACATCACCTGCCAGGAACTCAGCCTTCATCTGCAGATCAGAAAATTGCCTAAATCTGTGATTTAATGGAGTCAAGTTTTTAGTTCTGACTTCCTGTGCTTAACCCTTGGATCACTCCTGGCATTTCATGTTACGGCCGCGTCCGTGTCGGTGTCTGGGAGATAAAGTTTCCTCCAACAAATGGTTTATTATTCTCTATGAGGGATTAACAGAGGTGTTTAAACCCCTGTGGCTGTATCTGCTTTGAGGATTAAGGGGATTTTGGAGCAGTGATATCACTGGGCTTCAGTGCAATTTATGTGGTGGTAAAAAAACATGAAACTGGAAAGTGATGTCAGAGTGGTGGTTGGGATGGGTGGGGGTGTGGGCTCTGTCTGAATCCTGTCCAGAAGTGATCCCACTATCAGGGAGGAGGAACTGGACTCTCTTGGATTTAAATCAAGCTTGTTTTATAAATATCCACACCAGTGCCTTGACATTCATGGAGTTTGCAAGTTGTTCACACTGGATCGGAGAGGTAAAACCTCCCTGGCACAAACTCTGTTATGTTTCTATCAAAAATCCAGCCTTTATCCTTTGATTCGCCTCTATCAAAAAATATAAACCCCGCATTTCTCAGACCAATTTAATTCCCAACAGTATTTATGTATCTAAGAGGTTTCCCTGACAGTACATAAAATTAAAAGAAGAATCATTTAGGAAAAAACATATCAGTAATGTAATCCCTCATTTGGGCCTGTGCCTCAATTACATCTAATTCATTCTGACTTTCTGCCCAGGTTCCAGTGGAAAATTCTTTTTTTTTTTCCATTTAAAAAAAAAAAACCCCAACACTTATTTCTCTGAAGGCAACCAAACCAGCAGAGCATTTCTTTCTCCCTCCTGTTTTATCCAGCTATGAGCACCGTGGCTTTTGCTTAATTCCCTTTTTCTCCTAATCTGGCTTTATACCCTCTGGTGGGGACAAAGATGCCCTTGGTGATGTTTTAGGTTGATCACAGCCAGTTCCAGATGGTTTTTGTTCCCTTTCTTTGCTCACCAAAGCTCTGGCCTCAAACACGTTGGTTTAGGGGTTATTTGCAGGTATGGCCAGGTCTTCCCATCTCCTAAATTAATGTTGGGTTCAAAATAAAGTTTGTGCTTTAGAGTTTTGCCTCTTAGATGTGACAGCACAACTCCCAACAACTACTTTGCTCCCTGAGCAAAAAAAACCCCACACAGGTTTAAAAGAACAACCACTTGCATTTCTTCTTTGATGCTTCCAAAATAATAATAATAATAATAAAAAAAAGCCGTGTTCAGATGGATTACTGTGGATGTCTCCCATAATCATTAAAAGCAGTTTGAAAGCCAAGAAAGCTCTAAGTAATTGCTGCAGGGCTGCCAGGTCTTGTCTGTGCTGAGTGAGAGGAGCGCTCGGGGTGCCTGCGCTGGGTGATCTGAGCGGAGCTCGGAGGTGCTGCGAGGAAAAGCTCCACCACACCCTTTCATCCCCTCCAAAACAAACATGAAAGCAAGGAGAAGTGGATATCTTTGCCATTGCTTTTCACTGTGCCTTTTTGAAGATGTGATATACGAAGATTTCCTGTAATTACATGCAATGGCTGGAGGGGAAGCGGCGGGGGAAGGCAGCGAATAAAAGTCAGAAAAATTAATTCGTTTAAATCTGTCACTAAGGCTTGCACGAGCCAACCTGTAAATAACTCCGCAGCTGAAGCGACTTTGTTCGCGTAACTCAGCTCAAACCCCACCAAGCTGAGGGACCCAGCGTTTTCCCCCTCACTCCCAGCACACGAAGTGCTATTTGAGCCACTGACGCTCCGTAAAGCTGCCTCTGTGGCACAGCACCAGAGCCGAGGGGATGGAACAGCTCCCCGTGCCAGCAAACGGGCCTAAAATTAGCACCAAAGAGCTTCAAGTGCTTCATTCTTCATTCCCTTTTTCCTCTCACAACAGGGCTGGGTTTTTGGCTGCTGAGCACCGGTTAATGACATCAGCCGGTGGTTCCTGGGCTGTTTCACAAAGCAGAGCACCTTTCCTTCAGGAGATGGATAATCTCCCTCCCTCCACCTCCATTATCCCACCGGGATGGCTGCAGGAGGTTGTCCAGGAGCCAGGGCACTTCTGTGAGCTTTGCCATGGTCATCTGCAGATGGCAGGACAGTGGCAGTGGGAGAGAGGCCAGGAGGCCCAGAGCCGCCGCAGGCCGCGGTGATCGTGGGGAGTGTTGGGCTGGCAGTGCCACCACAACTGGGCATGGGTCACCTCCAGGGCCACGTGCCCCTTTCCCTCCTGTGTGACATCATCAACAATTCCAAGCACAGATTCGTTCTGGGGAAATCTGAGGGGCTGCCTCAGGTTCAGAGAAGTGACGGGGGGTTGGCATCTCTGTCTGGCTCAATTCATCCTCCAAACTCAACTCAGCCGTGGAGACCCCATAAATTTTGATGGGGCTGATGAGAACCCGGGGGATGTTTTACAGGAGGAGGAATTCTGACACCAACATTCCACCTCCAGGTCAGGCAGAGCAGTGTCATAAAAAAGAATAGTCCTAAAATGTTCCATCATTTAAGAATCATCTCAGCTCTGCTCAAATAGGAAATTTTTTAGGGTTTTTTTTTTTCTGTCCTAAATTAGTTTGACCAAATATATGTTGGCAACAGCAATGCTGCACTCACTGCAAGATTATTTCTGCTGATAACACTCTAAAATCTTCCCCACATAAAATCTTCTGCAGGTTTGACTTCGAATGGAAAAAAAAAAAAAAAAAAAGCCTCCATTTTCCTAAATTTATTAAGAGATTCCTGAGTTTCTTACTGGCTTTTTACAGGGTTAAAGGTTGATCAATATTTTAGACAACCTAAAGCCCACTTCAGCTTGAGTGTGTTTGGAATGACGAGTTCCAGAGTTAATGTGGGGCGAGGGTGAAGCTGGAAAGCTGCAAGGGAAGTTCAGCTTGTTATTAGAGGGCTGAAAATATATGGGGGGAATATCTATCATGTTCATTTTCCACATGATTTCAAAGAAAAAAAAAAAAAGAAACCACTTGGAGTTAAAGCTCTGAAAAAAAGATCACCTCTAATTCCATAAGTTATGGGCCTATAAATCAGTCAAATAATACAGAGCTGGCCACCAGGCAAATATATCTTTGAGCTGCAATAACTGAGGAGGGAGATTCTCTTATTGGAGGGTTGTTCATAATTCACTATAATTGGTGGGAAAGTGAGAGCTGAGACAACTTAATTCATTCACAATTGCTGATGTTATTATTTCAGAATGAAAATAGTGACTTCAATGAAAACCATCTGGTGTCAACAGAAACCATCACGGGTCAAGCACCAGCTTGAGACAGGGAGATGATGTTTGAAAATGAAAGTTTGGAGGGTTTCAGTTCATGTATAAACCCCATTTTTAATAAGAAGAGTGGTGTAAAGAGTCTCTTCAGGTGTCTTCACCTGATTTTTGTGTTTTTGCAGAATTTTGAGCCCTCGGTCAGGAGCAATTTGTGTGGCGTGGGTGACCAGGAGACAGGGCTGTGAGGAGCAGCTCCTGAAACTCCAGGAGGAAAAAAATCTTCCCAGTTGGAGTATCTTGAGCTGGATGATAACTTTGAGAAGGGGATTATCAGCAGGACTGGCAGGAGGGTGGCACTTTGTTAACCACCCCAGGGTCTGCTCAGCCCCCAGGATCCAGAAAAGAAAAAAGCCAGAGCTCCTTTGTGCTCGAAATGTCTCTGGAGAGCAGTGTGGGATGTTTTCTGGGACTGACTGTGGGATCACAAGTTTTCAAAAGTCCCTTTTAAGGAGCTCCTGGGCTGCAGCACTCACCTGATTCTCCTCAGAAGTTCAGATCAAACCTCTCCCAAATCAAACCTTTCCCAGAGCATTGGAGTGGAGGGGGCTGCTCACTGACACTTTGGGTTCTCATCTGCAGCCAAAACAGGAACAAAAAGGGAATAAAAAATTTTAAAATAAAAATAAAGATATGATCCTTGCACGTGGTTTTTGTGGGGGCAGCTGGAGCAGGTGGCTGGGAGAGCCCATCCCAATGGGATCCCAGTTGTGACTGGGAGCACTGAGTGTCCTGACATGGGTGTGGGGGCGTTTGTGTGAGCTCAGACCCTGCTCCCGAGCCCTTGGGGGCCTGTCTGTCAGCACTGCCATCAAATGTGTGTCCCCACATCAAAGCCCTGCTGACTTCCTACTCAGGAAAACAAGGGAAAACAGATTTCTCGCTGCGTGCTCTTTATTTTAGCGAGCTTTTGGTGTTGGAATGATTCCTTTTCTTCCTAGGAGAAAGCCTGAGGGGGCTGGTTTGTTTTATCAGGAAATGAGAATGAATTTACTGGGGTGCTGTCTCAGTGCTGGTTCATTTTCACTCCACAGTGCCCCAGAGCAAGGGCTGAGGCTGCTGATGGAGCTGGGACAAAGCTGCTGCTCTGGGAAAGCTTCTACAGAACTGTGCAGGGATAGAGGGACTTGTAAAGGGGTTGTTGTTGCTAGAAATTGAGTAATTTTAGACAAAAAAGTAGCAAAGTGTCCTGAATTTAAATATCTCAAATCAAACTGCATTTTCAAAAAGTTCCTTCACACTCTCCTCCCCTGCCTTTTTGGAGAGAGGAGGCTGAGCTGTTTGTGTGGTTGAAATTTCCAGTGACTGTCTCAGGGGCTGCCTGGAGATCCCCGTGCCTTTAGCACTCTTCCTTGCACATGGATACTCGTGGATTTACAAACCCTTTCTGATTCATTAGACATGAGCAGTCATTAGTGCCAAAAGTGATCTCCAAAATCATGGAATCACGGAATGCTTTGGGTTGGAAGGGATCTTAGAGCCCATCTCATTCCACCCATGGATGGGCAGAGGGACACCTTCCACAATCTCACGGTGCTCCAAACCCCATCCAGCCTGCCCTTGGACACTGCCAGGGATCAGGGACCCCCAAACGTGGTCACCCTACAGATTTTAGACTGAAAACTGAAGCTCCAGCAACGCCAGCCCTTACCAAGCAGCAGGAGGAAACCTACAAATTCCAGCTCTGTGTGGTTTTATTTTCCTTTGGGCTCAGGTGTGCAGGCTCGGGGTGCCCCTGAGCATCACTGCCTGTCCCCAGTGACGTCACAGAGAGTGACAACAGCCAGCCCTGTAAAAGCTGGGTGAACTCAGCACCAGTTTAGTCACAGAGACTGGAGCAGCCTTTCAGAAGCATTTCTGTTCAGTGCTCAGGAGTGAATCACAGCAGAGATAATATCCGAAGCAATTTCAGCTGGAAGGGCAGGGATGAGTGGCTGTGAGCACAGCCTGGCCAGGGACAGACAGAAACACTTCCCCAGCTCTGGCTCAGTGTTTGTTGACTTGTCTGCACAAATAAACCGGGGGGAAAGGCAGCAGCCACCCTTGGGGACAGGCCTGGAGCCTTGACATGAGAGGTCCAGGACAGAGGGGAATTGTGGCTTCCTTGTCCCCTATCCACCCTCCATGTGCCTGAAGACATTCCTTTCACAGGGAACACTGGGGTGCTGCAGTTCTTGACTTGTACATTTGTTCTTTTCTTCAGAAAAAAATGGCTCCTCAACCATTTATCCCTCTTCATCCAGTGACAAAGTTGTAGGGGGTTTTTGGGGTACATCCACAGGCCTCTGACCTGGCACCAGCTACTAAATCCGCAGGAGCATCAACTTCTGGAGTTAAAAATGCAGGAAATTTGAAAGAGGTCAAATGTGTCCCAGTTTAATTCAATTTTTTCCCCAAGGACCTTAAAGAAGAGCCTGAAATCTTCCAGCTTGAGATAGAGGCTCTGCCATAAGACTTTAGAGAAAGATGGGAAAAAAAGAGGGGGAAAAAGTGAGAATGAGCCAGGGGACGAGGGAGTTAAGAGACCTGCTCTCGAGGGAGACAGGAAAGCTGCAGAGATTTGGCAACGAGCACAGATCCCAAAAAATTAGATCATAGTACATAATTATCCTCCGAGCTGCTCCCGGTGCCAACATCCTGATATCTGTGATTGTTGTGTTTTGAAGTCATGTCGGAAACCCAGGGTTTCCATCAATTGCATTCCCATGCCCGGGCGCTCCATGTCACTGCCCGTTCCACAATAAAACCTACCTGGCATTGTGTGGGGAATGAGTAACAATTCCTGTGCTGAAAGGGAAGAGGGAGAAACACCAAGAACTCTCTCAGGCGCTGAAGTCACCGGGAGCTGGTGGGGCTGGCACGGCTCGGTGCCCATGAGTCAGTCCCTTGGCTCCTGTGCCAGCCTCGTCCTGCCACTGCCAGCCCACGGCCTCCCACGGCCACTCTGGGAGCTGCCCAGCCCCTAAACTGCTCCAAAAAGTGTCCAGGGGGTTTGTATGGAGCTGCTCAACTCCCGGATTCCTCAAAAAAACTGTCCTCAGGCTTTGTGTGGAGATGTTCAACTCCTAAACTGCTCCGAGAAGTGTCCACAGGGTTTGTGTGGAGCTGCCCAGCACCTAAACTGCTCCAAAAAGGTGTCCACGGGGTTTGGGTGGAGCTGCAAACCTGTTAAAGGCTCCAAAAAATCTCTGTGGGGTTTGTGTGGAGCTGCGCAGCTCCTACAGAGCTCCAAAAAGTGTCTCTGGGGTTTGTTGACTTGCATCTTCCCATCAGGAGTGCACCCAGCTCCTCTAAATCCTTCTTCCAGGACTGACTAGATGCCACCTGTTCCTAAAACGTTCATTGCACAGATTCCTTCCAAATCCCAGGATTCCAACCAGCAGAGGGCACGGGCAGCCCCTGCCGTGCACTGCAATGCCCAAGGCCAAAAAAAAGGAGGTTTTAGGGCAAAAAGAAATGTGCAGGAGGGGTTCATCCCCCTGTGATGGCGCTGGGACCAAACACTGGCTCCACCTAGCTTTCCCTGCACAGGCTGACATGGAGCAATCACAAAAGAACAGATAACTTTGATGTCCAAAAAAAAAAAAAAAAAACAAAAGGAATTTTTCCATGGCACTGAGCTGGAGGTTAAAGACACTTTGCCTGCAGAGATGCTCGAGATGCTGGTGATGCCAAGAGCTCCCTGAGAGTCCACCTGAGAGTCCTCCCAGCCCCAGTACCTCCAGCCAGGAAAAGGCAGCAGCGTGGTGGCAGCTGAGTGTGTGGTGATTAAGGGCAGGACATGCCTTGGGATTGAGGATTTCTTTTTTTTTTTCCCTTAAGTTCCTGTTTATAGGTTGACCGTGTTTCCCCAGTGTTTGAACTTCTTCCTCACGCCGTCCCTCTGCTGCTGCTGAGGGAGAATTAAAAAGCTTCCTCTGAGCAAATCTCTTCGTTTAAACGAGCGGCTGCCGTGCTGAGCCGGCACAAACCCACCAATAAATCTCATTTGGCTAAAGGGAGGGGGCAGGAAAAGACCTTTCCTGGCATCACCACCAAAGGCTGGGGTCTTCTGCTGCTGCACCAGGGCAAAGCTGCTGTGCGGAACAAGAATTTGGGGATTTGGTCTCCTTTTCCACAAGAGAAGGAGGCTGAGCATGACTGAGAATCTGGTTCCAGCTCCTGGTACTGCAAACTCGACCTCAGACCTCCCAGATCTTCCCCAACCCTCCCCAGCCCCAAACTGCTGTTGTGAGCAATGGAGGGAGGGAGGAGCTGGCAGCTCTGGGTTTTTTGTGTTTTTTTTCACTTTTCCTGCTTTTAATCTCCAAACACGACTTTTTTTTTTTCTTTTTTTTTTTTCCTCAGACCTGAAGTGTTTATTTTGCTGGCCAAAACCTGAGCCGGCTGTCCGTGGTATGTGTGGCATCTCACATATTTACTCACTGGGTTAAATCTGTTGATATCCCAACAGATACCGCCACAAAAGAGGGAAGTCACTGATGCTCTGCCAGCTAATTAATCAATCCCTTTGCTCTATTAACAACCTTAAAGGAATTCTGAGGCGGCCCCAAAGCTCTGACCTTCCCCACATCCGAGGCTGATCATATTTACATTGCCATACATAATTAACAAATTCCCGCTGCTCGTGGAGATACCCCTGCGTCGTTCTGGTCGAGATCCTCGAAGCTCCTGCACCCACCACAGGCTCTTGTCTGAGCAGGGCACACAGCAGGGAGGGATTCTGCCCTGGGAAAGTTTTATTCCCTGCTTGTGGCATTTGTCACTTGGGTTTGAAGCAGTTTGGAGGTGGCTGGAGGAGCCTGGGAGATGAGAGAGGTTCAGCTGCACCACAATGCGGGGATAAAGCAGTTTGAGTGATGCCTTTAGGGTTTTAGCTTTTATATTTTCATCTATTTGTAATCCTGCAGTTCTTTAGTGTGGAACTCTAAACCCCACACACAGTGTGAGCTGCTGCTTCCCCATTTTGGGCAGACACAATTCCCCTCCAGGGGATCGAGGACACCTCACTGCCTCAGGCCCCCAGGGATGGGAACAAAAGTGAGTTGGGGGCAGCAAACCTGGGGTAAATGACTTCATTACCTGAAGCTGTAACTGGAGGATTAACCCCCAATCTGCAAATGGACCAAAGTTATCCAAGTGTGAAACCCGTGACCTGTTGTCCATTTTGGGTGGGCTTCACCTGCCCTAAATGTACCTGAAGGCCCTTCAATAAACACAACTGCTTTTTATTCCCTTAATTTTTTCTGCCCTCTGTTTTTAGGTAGCCCCAAAAGGCATCAATGGAGCCCTAAAAAACATCTTTTATGCCAAATCTTTAACAGAAATCTTGTGTGTGAGGGTGGCAGGTGACTGGAGGGCTGGCTGGGCACTGTGCAGGTCAGGAAGGCAGGGCAGGGCTTTGGTCCACCCCACAGGGTCGGAGCATTGTCCCACCCCATGCAGAAAGCCACCAGCCTCTGCTGCTTGTCCCAGAGCCCCGTTGGAGGGTGGATTTGGGATGAAGCCCAGCTCTGCCCCAGCACTCAGGGGTCTGGCTGATCCCTGGCACAGAGCTGCTCTAAGGCCGTGCTGTGCCCTGCCTGCTCAGGGGGACAAGCAGCCTGTCCCCACAGTCCCCCGTGGCCCTTCCAGTGTCACAGGGTGGGACGTGCCCCCCACTACCACATCCAAAAATATCCTACAGACGTCCAGAGCCTCGGAGCAATGAGGTGACTTCACAGGAGCCACCACAAAGCCCGAGGTCTGGACGCTTCCCTCTCATAAAGCCTGCCAGCTCTGTCCTTCACAAATGAACACGCACTTTTGTTTGCTCCACTCACTCATTTCCAAGAACTGTTTCCGTTCAATGGAGGCTTGAGTGGTGCTTCAGCTTATTTTTACTGAGTGCCTCCAAGCCTGCTCTGTGTTTGTCCCTCCTCGAGGCTTCAGGGCAGCAGATGCTTTGCAAACGGCTTTAAAGGCAGATCCGCTGCTACAGAAGGGTTTAAAAGCTGCAGAGGCCAGGCAGGGCTCACAGGACATCGTGTACCATTCTATCCCCTTTTATCTTTTCCCGAGGATCATCTTTACACCCATTGTTTGCCCCCAGTTCAAGCTGTTTGGAACTTTGGCCATGGAAGGCGAAGCCGGGGGCAGTGGGAGGGCAGAGCTCGGGGTCAGCTCGTTCCCTTCACCCTCTGGGAAGTGACCAGGTTGTATGGAGCTGCTCAATTCCTAAATTCCTCAAAAAGGTGTCCACAAGGTTTGTATGGAGCTGCCCAGCTCCTAAACTGCTCCAAAAAGTGTCCCCCAGCTGTGCCCCGGGTGTTTCCTCTCTGGCTGCCCAGCATGCTCATTTCCTCTGGAAAAGGGGCTTGTTTGGGGTGAAAACCTGGTACAGGGCCCCTTGGAAGGAAGGAGACTTTTAATCCAAGGGAAAATAAAATCCATCCAGTTGTGAGTCACTGTTTTCCTCACCTCCTCCTCTCTTGTCCCTCCCCAGTTATTTTCTGCCTGATGACTTCACAGCAGAGGCCCTGATGAGTTTTATTTGTCATTCCGAGACACTTCATTGACATCAGCAGGGCTGGTGGCTTAATGAGCACCACTGGTGAGCCCAGGCTCCACGTGATCCCGTCAGTTTGCTGTTTTCCAGCAGATTTATCCCATGGATTCGTGCTCACCTGGGGACAGGGAGAGCTGGGCCAGAGCCCAGAGCCACGTGGCCGTGGGAGGTGATGGTTTCACAGGTACAGACAGAGGACAGCTCTGCCCAGAGATGTCCCAGGAGCTGGCCTTGGGGCCATGGAGACATTGGAGCTGTTTGGAGGAGAATCCACACGGAATCAGCGGTTTTCCCTGGTGAAAGGAAGAGCTAACCCAGCACTGACGTCCCTGCTCCTGTAGAACAGCTCTGGGTGCTGCAGATTGTTGGGAGCTTCCTCCAGTGACAGCAAAGGCCAGTGAGGGAGGGAGGGAGGGAGGGAGGGAGGGAGGGAAGGAAGGAAGGAAGGAAGGAAGGAAGGAAGGAAGGAAGGAAGGAAGGAAGGAAGGAAGGAGGGAAGGAGGGAAGGAGGGAAGGAGGGAAGGAGGGAAGGAAGGAAGGAAGGAAGGAAGGAAGGAAGGAAGGAAGGAATGACTTTTTTATTTGCTGTGTGTGCCCGTGGGCTTGCTGAGATAGCACACCAGTTTTCAGTTCTATTCCTCAGCCACACAACAAAACTTGAAGCCAGGCTTGGTGCAACTGCTCCTTCCAGGATGGGGATGTCTGAGGTTTGCCCTTTTTTAACCCCCTGAAGTAAAACTAAGTTCTTTGGACATCTCTCTGTCCTCACCCAGGTCAAGATGCCCCTCTGGAGATGGACCCCAGCTCCTGGTGAGATGTTTGCAGCTCCCAGTCAGCAGGGCAGCAGCCAAAAAGCTGAATTTGCAGCCATGTGCCATTAAAAGGACATGGGGATTCTCCAGAACAGAAAAAAACCCCAAAGAAATTGGAAAAAAATTCCAAAAAAATTGGAAAGAAAGGGCATTAAACTGGAGCAAAGCCTGACTTAAAGCCTGGCTTTGGTCTGAGGAGTTTTGTGCCAGGAGCTCCTGCCCAGCACCACCTGCAGATGAGAACAGTGTAGAATTTTTTCCCTGCTAAGGGCCATGTGAAAAGCTTGATTTTTGACTCTGCCAAAGACAGGATGGGAATCCTCTTATGAGGATTAAACTTTCAGGAGAAAAAAAAAGATAGTCTCTTCTAAGAAAAACTGTGCACTTGGCTTGTAATGCGGGTAATTAGTTATAAAACACCGGGCAGCCAATTCCAGTGCCGGGGTGAGAAGCAGATAGAGGCAGAATTGGTGAATTTGCTGTGATTTGGGTTCATACTCTCATGCATAACTCCTGATTAAGTTCCATTTTCCTGATAGGATTATCAGTTTAGCCCTTTATTCTGCCACTGTAGACTGCTCAGCTCCTGATCCTGTGCATCACTTGCTGGTCAGCACAGAACATACTTTTGGCCAGAGGCCAGTGCCTTTTCCCAGTGTCGGGGGGGAAATTTGGATTTCACCTCGATTACAGAATCCCTTTGCATTCTCTGATTTATTGCATAACGGAGATTTGATCCTGCTCTGGAGTCAGCTGAGCAATCTCCAAGGGATAACAGTTGGATCTCCTGCTTCTTTGATTCCGCTTCCAAGACAGAGCGGACTTTTATGGGGAATAAAATCCAAGCACCAGCTCCATCCTTTGGATTTTGCTGCACAGCCCTTCCCGTGCCTTGGTGGAAGTGCTCTGTGAGAGGTTTGGAACTTGTGGTGCGTTTTTGGGGATGATGAAACCCTGGTGAAAGAAGGGCTTGGACACGGAGAGCTGTGAGGAGGTGACGCCGCTGCTCCAAGTGCCCTGAAAACCAAGTGACAAAGCCCAGCAGAGCCTGGTGGCTCCTGTGAACACCCTCCTTTCTGCAGACACCACCTCCAGAGGCGGCAGACGGCCCTGCCAAGACACCCTGAGTGACAAGGACACCTCTCCTGCAGGAGGAGGAGGAAGGTGTGCAGGCAGAGTGTGGAGCCTGCTCTGAGCCTGGGAGCGCTGAAACCATCTCAAGCAAATGGCACCGTGCACTAATTTATGTTAACGAGCTCATCAGCAGAGCTTCCACCTCTCCTCCAGAGGCAAGAACGGCAGGGACAGATGCAGTGGGGAGGGTCTGGACGTGCCCTCCTTTCACAGCCCCACTGGGTGCCGAGGGGGTTCTGTCCCTCTGCCCTCTGGATCAAGCATCCGGGAGCACAAATCCCATTTTTCACAGAACGAGTCACATCTGGAAAAGAGGGAAGCCAGGTTCTTTTTCAAGGAGTGGTGTCTGAGATGAGGCTGCCTTGCTAAGGGGTGTGTTCCCAGCTCATACCCAACTCCAGCACACCTTATTCCATCCCTGCCCTGAGCTTTTCCCGAGGTGGATGCAGAGGTGCAGGCCAGGAAGGGTTGTATAACACAGCAGAGGTACAAGTTGCCTTCCGAGGGAAGAGGAAGCGCCAAGTTAAAAAACCCTTCTGAGGACACCAAAGTCCATCAAGCACTTAACGGACAAGTCCATCCAGCCCTGGCAGTGAAAGCTTCCTCCTGATCTCTGCCATAATTCCCTGAGTGCCCATCCCTCCGGCAGCCACTGGCGTCACAAGGCCACCGGTCAGTCACCGGGAAGAGCCGAGCACTTGCTGCAGATACACAAACCATGACAGCAGATGCCCGCGGAGCCTTTGATCCGCGCCCTGGGTTTAGTTTAGGGAGTTTATTCCCCGGCTCGGTGGCACTCGGGAGGCCTGGCTGCTGCTGCTGCTGGTGACAGAGGAGCTGTGGGCGCACAGCCCGGCCCAAGGACACGCACTAAATAACAAGAGACTGTGCTGAAAACATTTCCTGCCTCAGCTCAGGGCTCTCAGAGTGACCGTCTGGGAGTCATCTGGAGGAGCTCTACCAGCAAGTGCAGAATCAGCGTGTAACTCCTCCAGACTCGGCTTGTGTTTCAGTATCCAGCAGAAACCCTCGTCTCCCGGGAAATCTGCAGCCTGCACAGGGAATATGGCACAGTGAGAAGGTTTCCAAGGAATATCCTGCCGTTCACCAGCTCCCCAGTGCATCTATTCAGCCTCCAGCCAAACCACCCCTGTGAACCCACAGCTGGGCTCTCCAAGAACCCTCAGGGACTCCCTTTAAGTCGCAGGTTTCAAGCAATCACCGTGCTCTCAGTTCAGCGATTCCAGCCGAGCCACACGTTTCCAGCTTGGCAAAACGAGATGCTTTAGGCCAGATTTCGCTCTGCACGAGTCTCTCATCTGCATCCATACACACACACATATTTACCGGCTCTCATGTGCTAAATGCTTTCTAAACTCCTGCCTGTCAAGGAGCTGGCTGAGCTGAGAGCAGGATTCCTGTCTGATGGCTGCTTGGTGTGTGCCAACAGCTCCCTCTGGGTTTTTTGTCTAAGATTTACTTCAGTCGCAGGGGAAAAAAAAAAAAAAAAAAAAAAAAAAAAAAAAAAAAAAAAAAAAAAAAATCAAGCAGCGCCTTTGTTCCCAGAAGAATTTTTTGGCAGCGAGAGCTCCGAGCATGACCCATCCGGGCTGCTCGGTCTTTACATCAGCCCTCGGGGCCAGCACAACCTGGGGAGATGAGCTGAGTTCTGTGTTGGAAACTGCTGTGCCTTTGTGTCTGGGAAGGCAGCAAGTGCCAGTCTTTGGGACACAGAGGGTGAGTTTTTTTTTTTTTTGGGAAGGCGCATCCCGAGCTGAGATTCCTGCAGCTTCCCAGGGCTCCGTGGAGCCTCCAGTTGTATAACCCTGACAGTCTGTGCTGGAAAGCGCCTCAAATTCCCTCTCCTGCTAAACACAGAGCATCAGTGACCTCAGCCCTTGGCCGTCCCATCCATCTCCAGCAGCAAATGTTAGAGGGAACAGCATCTCGGAACCCCTCCCATAATTTATGAACTACCACAGCTGATTTTACAGCTACTAAAACACAGCAAAGCTCCAAACAACAGCTGGGTGAGCTGACTGAGTGGGGAACGGGAGCCAAAAGTAGGAGACACATGGGTTTGGACGGAGGTGAGCACCAGGCAGAGGTTGAGCTGCAGCCCTGCAGCCCAGATTTGAAGGCTGACAGGTTTCTGCTGAATTTCACCAGCTGGGAATCTGGTGCTGTGGGCTTTTTACAGCCACCAGCACTGATAGAATCAGATCTCTGATAAGAAGTGGCTGCTCCATGTGTTTGTTCATTGGAACTGGAAAGAAAGAGCTGACCAGTCTGGAAAAACTCTGTGGAGTCTGGTAGAAATGGGACTGAGCTGCCATGGAAATTTAATAGAGTCATATGCAGAAATTACTGTAAATAGTTGTAGAATTTAATAAGTGCTTTTATGCTTCCTGTTGGGTTATTTTTAACACTCTGGTAGAATTCCGTACTGGGATATGGTTATGTATTAAATTTTAACAGTTGTTTAAAAAAAGAAGCTGTTGAATGGTATCATTTTCTATTAGGTTACACGGGATGCCTCCATTAGGAGTGTTTTTCTGCTTCCAAACAAAGCCTGAACAGATTTGAACACTGTACATGAGCAAAATAATCCCAGCTCAGGGAAGATATTAATGAAATCCAGGCTGGAAATGTGTGCAGGAAGCTGCTGTAATGTTTCTATTTCCAACTTCAGTTCACACAGGTGAATTGAAGAGCAAACTAAGGTTCACCACATCCTAATTGTATTTGGGGGCACTGTCAAACCCCTGAACTCTGAGATTTCCCTTAAGGAAATCTTTTTGATTCCTATCTTCTTTTGTGATCAAGGAGAAGTTTTCCTGCCATTTGAGCAGGCTGGATACATTTCATGCCTTTTTTTAATCTAACCCAATGCGGTCCAGATGAAAATCCTCCATGAGGTTCAGTGATGAGGCTGGGTAGTCTTGCACCCTGCAGGATTTATCCTCCAGGAGAACATCTGAGGGTGCTGTGAAGATGTCCACGGCTTCTGTGCCCTGCTTGTGTGATTAATCACTGTGGTTTCTGCAGGACTAACACAGTCATGTCTCATTAGCTCCCCTTGGCCACCACACATTCATTAGTCAGGCATCATCAGACCAGCTCTGGTTTTCAGGACTGCAGGAGGTTTGCACAAATCCTGCCCAACTTTTCCCATAACGCTTGGGAATGGTGGTGGAGTTCAAGCCCCTCTGGGAAAGGGGTGAATTGTTCCCTGAGCTGAGCGTGCCAGGATGAAGAAACACTGAGGAGGATGTGGTCAGCTGCAGGGGTCATGTGAGTTGGCCCCAGCGTTTGGTGAATTCTGGCAGGATTCAGGCAGGAGAAGATTTGCTAATGAAGGAGGAAAGCTGAGGAGATTTCCAGGTGAAGGTGTCACCACACCCTCAAGGTGTCACCAACGCTGTCCCCAAGCCTTGACACGTTAGGAGATGAGTTTGTCCCCCATGGGAACTTCAACTTTGGGATCCGAACTTCTGAGCTGGCTCCTCCCAGCCATTCCCAGGCCGTGCTCACGTGCCACAGGCAGGTTTGGTGCCTGGGCTGGAGGTTCTTCAGGCTGGGAAGGAGAGGACACCATGTGAGAGATGGGCGAGCACAGGGATGTGTGTCCAGAGTTTTGACTTCTCCAGGGAGCTGCTGCAGTGCCATGCAGACATTTTTCCGGCGGCAGATCCTGTCTCCATTCATTCCTCATGTTGGGAATATTCCTTCTGACTCCACTTCCTTATCTAAACACGTTGCGTGCTGACGAATCCAGACAGGGTGTTCTCTTTTTTTAGCTCCAGAAGGAAAGGCTCATGAAATGCGTTGCCAGTCTAAATCATTCCATGACTTGCCTACATTTCAAATTCACTGGAGGAATATCAACAAACACAATGGCAATTCCTTTCCAATTCCATCTCCTTCAGCCAGTCTTTAACCCACTTATCAGACACTTGTTATTACAGAAATAATCAGGAGAAGAAAATACACCAGTGCTGAATCAACACTACTGGGCTTTTTTTTTTTACCCATTTTTCTTCCTCTCTTTTTTTTTTTTTTTTTTTTTTTTTTAATTGTACTCGTGTAACTCCCTTGGTTTCTGTTGGACACACACCAGCCTGGAATTGCGAAAACACAGCTGGCTAAATCCATCACATCTTATTACAGGTTATCAATTCTCCAGGGCAATAAACACATCTGACAATTAGCAGGGAATTGATGAGTGATTCAGATTAGAGGAGACTATTTTTTTCCCTATTTTGTGCCTAACAGAGAAGTTTGCAATACTGGCTGGATTTGCAGAAAATGCAAAATGCTGCTAAAGCCATTAGCATTTCTTATAACCAAAATGACAAATGGTCTTTACATTAATCTCAAATAACTTCTTTAAAGCGAGGATCAGGAAAGAATTTTCCTCAGAAGGATATTGCTGCTCAAATGGACAGGGGCTTTCACGGGGCGTTCTCACCTTCTGTGGGATTGATGGGCTTGAAAAAAACCATTGGTCTGACTTCCTTTGCTGATCCTTCAGCTAAAAAAAAATCATAATATTGCAAAGTCTGCATAGACAAAAGACTGAACCACGCTGTGACTCAGAGAGTCCAGTAAACCCTTTGGAGTAATGGTGCAGTAATTCAGATTTAACTTGTTCAGCTCCATATCTTGCTGCAATGAAATTGGGCTATTTGTGGCCAGCTGGCTTTTTTCAGTTCTAGCCCTTTATTTGGTGGGGGGAGAGCTTCCAATGCCAGTCACAGCTCTAGAAAAGTCTGGAAAGAAGTTCTGAAGGAGATTTTTGAGGAGGTGAGACGTCCACTCACTGTAATCACAGTGAGTTCTGTCACAGAACTTGAGTTTTTCTGTTTGTTTCTGTGGGTTTGGGGGGAATTTTTGTGGGTATTTTTTCTAATCAAGAGGGTTTTTTTTTTCTCTCTTCATTCAAACAAAATATTTTTCCACCGGCAATCTTCTCCTAATTTTGCTTTTAAAGTGCATTTTCCCCTTTCTTTCGGTGCCCTCTGTCCTCAGCTGGGGCAGGGATTTGCTGTGGCCACGGGAGAGAAGGGTGCAGGCGACACTGAGGGAAGAAAACAGCAAAAGGAGTAGATTTGGTCTACGCAGCAGCATGAAAACGCCCCACACATCCATTAGTGAGTGAAAGAGATTTATTTGGCAGATCTCCCAGTCCAAAATTCAGGTGGGTTGGGGTTGGTTGAGTTTTTCTGCCCGTACTTCAGAAGAAGAGCAGTTTAGGATTACAGAGGTTTGCTGATCACTATGTGAACGAGGGAATATTCAAACAGAGGAAGGGTCAGAGGGGTGGTGCCACCTCTGGGTGGGCACCGGGGGTCAGGAAGCTCCAGCTGGAGCTTTGGGATGTTGCTGTTGGAGATAAAGAGTCGCTGCCTCCGCTCATCAATGCTGAACGTGCTGGTTCTCCTTGAGACTTCAGGCTGTGTGTCACACTCCAAGCAGGAGGTGCAGCCCCATTCCCCCATGGACTCCCATCTCTGGAAGTGTTCAAGGCCAGGCTGGATGGGGTCCTGAGCAGCCTGATCCAGTCAGGTCATCCCTTAATCCCTTAACGAGGTGGTCCTTCCAACTCAAACCATTCCATGAATAATGAGTTATTCCCACATTTCTAAGCCTGGTCTGTGTTTCCTTCGAGGCAACATTCAGCACACAGAAGCTTAAAACAAATGCAAACTGATGCCTTGGTTTGCATTTGCCACAGATGCAGAAAACCGGGGGGAGGAAAAAAAGCACATGTGGAGATTTCCTACAGCTCAGCTGATGCAGCCACTTGTTAAATCCCGGGAACTTGAAAATCTCTTCCTGGCAAATGAATTACAGCTCTGCCTGGGCTGGCAGGGCTTTAGCAGAACACAATGGCACTTCAGAGCACTTAGTGAGGGTTCATTAAAAAATAGGTCCAAATTATATCATGCAGGAAGTACGTAGGATGGAACAAAGAGGAGTGGGTGAAAAGCAGAGGTTCCCAAATCGATGTGTTTTGGGAAAATCGTCTCCAGGTTCCAATCACCGTGTCAGCTGAATAGTTTGGGCTGCCTTTGTGTGCAGAATCATGCAGGAAATCCCAACAAAGCAGAATTTCTCGTAAGACTTCTGGTGCATCAGCCCCGTGGGCCGAGCCAGAAGGAAACCACAAAAACAACTGCTCTCTTTGCTGCGTGGCTACTGCGAGTCCCAGGTGGAAGCTGAAGATGAAATGAGTGTGTGAGAGTGTCCAAACACTGCAGGGCTTTCCAAAAGCCTCCCTTTGGATGGAGAAACCAGCACATGACAGGGGCAGAGGGTCCATCTCTAAATTATGCATTGTTCTCTCATCAGCTTGGCTGGAACCGACCCAGTGACTTCATTTATTTAAGGATATTTTCAAACATTTCCTACAGGTCTCGGATCAGGTGTCAGTTTGGAACATCTTTAGGGAAACTTTAGAGCTTTCATGCACTTCCCTGAACAATGGATTCATTTCTTCCTTGTTGCTGTGAAATGGGTTTCTGCTGAACCTGAAATGTATAAACAGTGAGAAAAATTGGCTCTAAAAGGTCTTTAAAGGTAATTTATATTCAAGGCTTGGTTAAGGAGTTGGATAGGCCTATCCTCCCCTTTTAGAGGACCGTAATAATAAAGGTTAAAGACCAACAGCAGTATTACAAGAGGGATATTCAAGTCAAGACTAAATGTTATTGGTGTCTTCTGAATGTTTAGTGAATATAAATGAACAGTTGGACTCAATGATCTTAAAGCTCTTTTTCAGCCTAAAGGATTCTCCAATTTTCAGAGAATTTTCAGAGAATTTTCAGAGAATTTTCAGAGAATTTTCAGAGTATTTTCAGAGAATTTTCAGAGAATTTCCAGGGTGTCGTGCTCCTTTGCCGAGGACTTTGGCAAAGTCCTCGGCAAAGGAGCACGACACCCTGGAAGAGTTTTTGGCAAAAGCTCCAGCAGCAGAGTTCATTTTCTGGGAGCGAAGGATGTTCCACTACCTCTTTAGCTAGATGCTTTTCCAACTAGGAAATGTTCTTGGTACAAATTATGTATTTTTTAAAATTTCCTAAAATACCATTGGGAAATAATTTTCTCACATCTCCTCAGAGATGTTTGTTATCCTATTTTCACTGGGTTATGAAAAAGAGAGATGCCTGCAATTTCTGGTTTCTTTAGGGGCGAGTTTAATCTCTTTTTTAAAGTTCATAAACTGCCCAAGTCTGTTTTAAGTCCTACCCTGTAGTTTAAAAAAAAATAATAATTCTCATCTAGCAGGAAAATTTCTTGGAGAGAGGAACCAAAAATTCTCAAACACGAGAGGAAAAATGAATAAGAAAAAAGAGGTTTTTTAGAGATGAAAAGTGGGGAAGTAGCACAAAAATTTGTAGAGGGTTAAAAAAATGCCTTCACTCCAAGGATCTTGTCTTGTTGTCTTCCTCTGAAAACTCTCCAGAAAACTGTTGGCACCACATGAAACTTGCTGAAAGTGAGGCCGAACGTGCCGAGGCTCTGCTGAAATCGAAGTCCTGCTCGAGATTTTGTTGTTTTTTTTTTTTCCAGGGTTTTTGTGAGAGCGATTTCCCTTCCACCTGCTGAGCAAACAGGATAGCAGTAAAATATTTCCTCTGAGTGACTCACAAATCTGTCGGAGGTGATGAGGCCCCTCGGGAGCGGGATGATGTCTTAAATAACGATTTGCTTCTCTCCTCCCGGCCAGCGGCGCTCGCCGGGCTGGAAACACGAGCTGCATTCCCAGGCTCTGCAAAAAAAGGGGAAGCAGGGAACGTTCTGCTGGTGGTTGTTTTGCTCTCAGGTGTCCAGCAGGCATCTGCAGCTCCAGTGGGATTTGAGATGCACGAAACAAATCAGGCGGGAGATTTCGGGAGTTTAGTGATGTGCTGCTTTTACAGCCTGAAAAATTGTCTGCGTTAACAGCCCAAAGTTCCCGCTAGGAACGTGTTCTGCTGCATGGAACACGGGGTTTATCTGCTCCAAAGTTATTTTAGTGGGGTTTTTTCCCCCCATTTCAAGGTGTTGAAGGATGAAGGCTCCCCAACCCTGGGAGCAGGCACCTCCCTACTGCTGGTCTGTTGGAACTGCGTGATCCAATCTATTCCCAAAGGGAAAATCCAGCGTTCGTGTGGCCCAGCACAGCTGGTTCCATGTGATCCTGGGGTAGCTCTTCACTGACTGTCAGACCAAGCTGCTCCTCCCTCTGACAGCCAGAAACCCAGGAGGCTCCAGCACATCTCACCCGGAGCCCTTTTATTTTTATTTCGCTTCCATCGAGGCAAGACACCAACGGAAGATTAAAGTGAATTATTGTGCGCTATGGGTTTCGGAAACATCCTTCTGCTTCCTTCCTAGGTCATGCTCAGCCCCGTGGGTTGGGACTGCAGGCTCTGCTCCCATTCCCAGCCCATCCCATTCCCATTCCCATCACTGCTCTTCCCAACATCCCACCCAACGTGGCGTTTCCAAGGGGAAATGATTAACTCCAGCCATCTATAGAAAGAAATTCTTCCTATTTAAAGACAAAGCCCAGTGGGGGTTAAAATAACGAAAAAAAAAAGGCTGCAATTTAAATAGGCTGTGGGTTTTTTTCCAAGAATGTTTTAGTGTTTTCCGTGAAGGATAAAGAGAAGTTTCTGCAAGAGAAGATCTGCCCTCGTGCTCACACTAATTGCTTTCTGAAATTAATATATCCACTGCTTCCCTACTCAAAATTAAATCCCATGTATCCACAATGGAAATATTGATTTCTAAACAGTCGGAGTGCGAAATTAAAGCGTAAACTGGGGGTGTAGTGAATTAAAGAAAAGGGATATTTAGTTACACAGTAATTAATATTTGGACTTCTATTTAACTGATGATCTGAAAACAAGGTGACACCCATGAACAATCAGGCTGAAAACAATTTGGGTTTATTTTCTTTTGTTTCAGAACTGTATTGAGGACTGAAACGTTCCTCTCCTTCTCACCTTCCACGAAGAGTTTTAAACCAAGGTTAAAGAAGAAAAGAAACAGCATAAGCAAATTTCAGGGGACAAGATTAATTAAAAGGCATCTGTAGCTTTTTTTTTTTCTTTCCCCCATTCTCTAATAATCTACCCTGGAATATTTCGGTGTTGTCTGCCCTGCACCAGCGATTTCTCACTGAATTTATCCAAAGACATCTGAGTTCTTCACTCAGCACTGGCCTCAAGCTGGAGGTTCCCTCAAAATGGAACCAGCCCTGTGCCAGTGGGGTCAGGTTTGTTTACAAACTTTGAGATCCTGCTTGTCTTTCCCTGAAGTCATCATTTTGCCCGTGCCATAGGCTAGGCTGGATCTCAAAGATTCTTTGCCAACGTAGTTAGTTCTGGGATTCTGTGATAACACCTCCAGGAGGGTTTTCTTTCCAGGCTGGGGGGATATTCAGGGCATAAGGCTCCAAATCCACAGCAGGAGGTTTCAAGGTTGATTCCCAACTTGAGGCACTCGGGAAGTTGATGTCAGGGATGAAACTGTTCCCATTCACATGCAGGACAATATTTCTCGCCCTTGAAACAAAAAGAAATGCTTTCAGTTTGCGTGTTTTCAGCTTCCATGGCATGGAAGGTGAATGTAATGAGGGAAAAGAGGAAAACGGAATGAATTCCTACCAGGAACAGCTAAAGCTGTCAGGCTCTGGGCTGGGGAGGATGCTCCAGCTGACAAGTGAGACTGCAAAACTACAAAGATTTATTGTGCTCCAAGATAATTCCTGTGCTTGCTGAGCAGAACTGCTGCCCCGGAGTAGCTGCTCGCAGAAACATTTTCCATCGTGAGCTCCAAGTGCCTTTCCTTGCCCAGATTTCATCAGAACAAAAAGCCCCGGGATTTATGTGCCTGTCACTTACCTTGGGGGGGATGATCTGGTTGCCTGAGGTACAGGTTTTGTGAAGGGGTGCAGGGAAATTGAGGAAATGGGGGAAATGGAGGAAATTGAGGACTGGCGCATCCTCAGGGGAGCAGAGATGCCCAGGTGTGGTTGGTGTTGCCTCAGCCCTGCTCTGGTGTAAGAGCAGAGCAAGGCCTTGCCTCACTCAGAGCTAACAGTGCCCAACCTCAACCCCACCAGGGTTTTTTTCAGACAATTAAAGGCATTTTCAGCAATGTTGCATCACTTCCTCCACGTGAGGAGCACTCTAAGGAACATTCCTTGCTTAAGCCTAAAACCAGCAGATTTTGAGTAGTGATGGAGAGATTCAAAACTCTCATTCTCTTTTCACCTACAGGTGCCCAAAATGAATGAGAGACAATCTCAGCTTCAGAAAAAAAACCCTATTTATTTATTTGTTTGTTGTCAGGCAGTTCCTGACCTGCAGCTCAGCAGCTGGAGCTGATGTACCCAAAAAGTCATCACTACCTCCTTTCACTTAAAAGTGAAAATAATCTTATCTGACTTCAGGGTGTCCCAAAGCTAAAGGAGTAACCCTGGGCTCGTGCCCTGGCCTCCTTTTACATCCACTGAAGAAAACCAGACAACACCAAAATTTCCCTGTGCGCACGAGTCTGAGGATGGGATAAAAAACCTGGGCTGTAAAGGGATCACAGATAAGAAGCCCAGACTGTGCCAGTGGCCTATTTATAGGATTTCAGGCATAAATCAGGGAAATTATGTTGTTGTGGCAGTAGAAAACTCCAAATAAAGTCTTTGTCCCACTGCCCATCACCTCCTGTTGCTGCCAGAGGAAATGGCAATGAGACAAAGGACAAATGGCAGAGGCTGCTGTGAGGGACAGGGGTCAGAAATTTGTGAGTGGGGAAGGAAAATGTGGCGGATTGTGGAATAAACGAGGAGAGCTGAAAATCCAGGCGGGAGAGGGAAGGTCCCTGCCTTGAGTGGGGCACCAGGACCTCGATGGAGCAGGTGCAGAGGAAGATGTGGGGAGGGGAGAGCAGAAGCTGAAATAGCTTTGTTTAGGCTAGGAAAAGCAGGAAAAGGGCCAGGAAAAGCAGGGAAAGGGCTAGGAATGGGATTGCTTTCTATAAATAGGCCAGGTAAACCCCCAGGGAAGGGAGAGAGTTATTTAAGCTGAAGGACAATGTTGGCCCCAAATCAAACTGGCTGTGAGTAAATAGGAGGGGGAAACATGCAGGAGGTTTCTGAGCATCACAGGAAAGATGTTCTGAAACAACTTTCCAGTCACAGCAGGAACCTGAGCACTTCTAAATCCGTCAGAGCAGGAAATGGATCTCTGTGCCAAGATAACTTCCAGATCTCCATTCACATTTCTCAGGCTTGACTGAATCTTTATTTTGCCAATGACAAATGTTTGCCCTGACTGGGAAAATGGGAGTGGACAAAACTTGGGAGGCTCTGGTTGAGAGCTTGACCATTCCTCTGGATGGGAATTGTGCTGGGACATCCACAAGTGACATCCTACAGCTTTCTAGCCCTCCATATTACCTCATTACTGCCTAATTCTGTTAATTGGTTGGGTTTTTTGGGGTTTGTTTTTTTTTTGTTGTTGTTATCTAACCTTATCTCCCTCCTTGCAGTTTAAGTAGATCATTAGGTTAATAATGGCTAATGGACCTTTGCAAAAGTGATGGGATTTTTTTTTTTTTTTTTGGTCTGGCTAAACATGCCATGAAATCTCCTTGGGAGAAACTTCAGTCAGCAGAGAACCAAAAGAAAAGCAGCACTGGGTTGAATATGAAAGTTCAGGAAACAGGGAAACTGAGGAAACTCAGTTCAGTTTTCCTGTCCTCTAATTATCCATTTCACGTGGCCATAAGCAGAGGAATTTGATAGTGACACAGGAAAAAGCTACATTCCCACAAAACCTTTGGTGCACACGTTCCAGTAGCGGTGGGTGAGGATAAACCAGGGTGGTCTCTCATTTTGGGATTAGCCTCATTTGGGCTTTTGGCTTGGCTCTGAACCCAGCAAAAAAAGCTTTTCTAGCCCAGTTTGCAGAGAGTTGCATTCTCAGTGTTACAGAGTTTTACCAAACTGCTTTCTTTTTAAATCTTTATACTTTTATACTTTATGTAAGGAGGAAATGGTGCAAGACTGACACTCAACCCTTAAGTAGTTAATACTCCAGGAAAAGAATTTTTCTTGCCATCTAGAAGAGATTCTACCCTATGGCCCTGAAAATAAAAAGTGACTTTATTAAAAATACTTCCATTTAAATAGGAATTCTAGAGGACAGATAGATGCATCATTTCCTTTTCATTCTCTGTTTCTGCTTGTTCAAAAGATCAGATTCACACTCACTGAAATCTCTAATTTAATCAGAGCAACCTTGAATCATTCACCACTGAATTGACCAAAGCACAGCAAAGCAAGAAAAGAGCTTTTTCCCAGCTGAAAATGAGTCAAGTGTCCATCTCAGCCCCTCAAAGGAAGGGCAGCCAAGGCTGGCAGCACTGAGAGGAGGAAGCAACCAGGTTTTGTCCATTAAAGCAGAATGTGACCCCAGTGATGAAGAGCAATAACCCCGTGCTCCTAATTTAGCCTTAAGTTTTAGCTTTCCTATTCTCCGGATTCTGCACTGCACTGGTGTGTAACTCTGAACTTCATATTAAGTGTTAGCAAGTCCTCCTCACAGTTCAGACAAAACAATCCTTTTCCAGCCTCAGAACCAAGGACACCACTGCAGCTTCAGGCCCAGAAAGTGCAAACAACAGGGGATTGAGGAGAGCAAACTGAGAGGATGGGACTGCATCACCTGAAGCTGTAATGGGACAATTAACCCCAATATGGAAATGGACCAAAACTTATAAAACTGTGAAAACTTGTGACTGGGTGTCCATCTTGGGTCCATCTTGGGTGCAGCCTCAGCCAGGCTCTTGCACTGCCCCAGGTGTATCCTCTGAAGGCCTTTTAATAAATCCCTACTTTATTCCTTTAACTCTGTCCAGCCTCTGTTCTAGGGCAAAGAGACCTTGTGCCAAGTTCTTCTTCATCATCATCTTCATCATCTTCATCTTCTTCATCATCTTCATCTTCTTCTTCTTCTTCTTCCTCTTCTTCCCTTGTGTTCAGCCTGAACCTTCACTCCCGACCACCCCAATGGTTGATGATCAAGGGTTGCTAAACAGCCTCTCTCCTCTGGAAATTCTGTATTTAACACAAGCTCCTGCTGTGTTCCAGCAGTTGCCCTGGGAGCCCTCTCCATCTCCCACATCCTAAAAAAAAAAAAAAAAGCCATTTGCGAGAGCAGGAGCTGAGTAAACTTGGCCCCAGCTCCCAGCCAGTGCAGGAGAGCATTGCCAAACGGGGAGAAAAGTGCATCTGATTCTCCTGCTGAGGCGTCCAAGGAGGGCCACAAAATTATAGCTCCAACTATAAACAGAATGAGTACATTTTGTTCATTTTCCTGTTCTCTGCCTAATCGATGCAATATGAAGAGCTGCTATCAGTGCAGCGTTATACAATCAGATGGCAGCAATAAAAGGAGCGTTAGCAAGTCTGGGCTATCATGGGAGGTTGACTGCAGGAAGCAGTTATAAAACAAGACTGTTTAGATCTGCTTAGATGAGAACATCAGATTCGTGACAAAGCCGTTCTGATGTCTGTCTGCCCACTTAATACTCGGCTAATGGACATCTGCATGGAGATTTACAGGGGCTGCCTGGCCCAGGAGCAGTGCTGAGGGTTGTGGAGGCACAGACAGGGCTCTTTGTGCACC
Source organism: Chamaea fasciata (assembly GCF_029207755.1). Taxonomy (NCBI): domain Eukaryota; kingdom Metazoa; phylum Chordata; class Aves; order Passeriformes; family Sylviidae; genus Chamaea; species Chamaea fasciata. The sequence goes on along the minus strand of NW_027094104.1, from coordinate 3,908,811 downwards.
TTAAATAAGACGTGTCTTACATCCAGCAATAATAAAACACCCGTATATCCATGAGTTCATGTTATCTGCACGATATATCATGTGCAGAACTGGATAATTGTTGTCTGCCTTATTGTTTCCTCATTCTCGGAGACTCCTGGAAGGTTTTACTGTTGTTTAAGCACAAGTCAGAGTGCAGGCTCACAGACTGGCAAGTCTGTGGCATGAGGAACACAGTAGGAATGATGTGGAGGGGTAAAGCACAAGCTGGGCACCTCCAGCAGCTTGTCAGCAAGGAGCCTTTGCTGTAAAATCTTTTGTTCTTTGCTATCTGAAAAGTTCCTGGTGCTCTGATGCTCCTCAGACTGGTTTTCTTCTCTTCCAGCCACCTCTCCTCTGGTATCTGCACGACGCACTTGGAAAACCCAGGGACTATCAAAAACGAGAGCTGTAAGGCTTTAAAAACAAACAGACATTTCACCTGTCTCCAATCAGCCCCTTCTCAGGGCTTGGCTTTGATTTCCCCAGCACAGAAAAGAAACGGAGAGGATTTTAATTTCCTTGGCTCCCCAGAGCAGCATGAATGAGGCTGCAGCCTTGCTTTGGCCTTGTGTTATTAATGGGCTCCATGCTTGCAAATGTCTCATTCAATATATTTGCTCCAAGTGCTTCCAAAAAAAAGGGGGGGGAAAGAAAAAGAAGAAAGCAAACCTCAGGTTTCTGGGCCTAATGTATGTGACCTGACAGCATGAATACATTAGATCTTCCCCAGAAACACACAACTCCAGACTGTGCACTGGATCTCCAGCCTTTTTATCTTCATCTGGGCTCTAATCAATGTGCTGGCGAGGAGCCCTATTTTCCTGCCAGTCTGGCTCAGGCTTTGTCTCCCCCTGACAGGGTATGACATGCCTGCTTCCAGAGTGCCTGCGAGCTGGGGATGTGTCTGAGCTCCCCGTCCAGGCATCCCCAGCATCTTTCCATCTTTCCAGCAGGAGTGATTGCTTTCCTGCCCAGCTTCTTGGCCCCTCTGTGCCAGAGCCAAGGCTCCCCCAGCCCTCTGCAGGCACCAGGAATTGTGGCTCTGCTGAGGGCCCTGAGGATCTCATCCATCATTCCCCAGCCCTAAGGAAGGGCCTGGAATCCAAACCCGAGAGCTAAGAGCTCTCAGACAGGTGGTGGCATTTCCCCACCCCGTGTCTGCTTTTCCCTCACCAGGCTCTGGTTGTCTGCAAGCCTCTCAGTTCCTGAAAGGAAAAGCTGGATTATATTATGGGCCTGGACAGTGTCTAACCCAGGAGGGCCCCACTTTGATTAGGGTCTCTTGTGACAACAGTAATACAAAAACTGCTAAAAAAAAGGCATTTGCAGCAGAGAAAAAGGCAGCAATTCTCCTTTTCCAGTTAGTTCCTAACTTGGGAAAGCCTGGGAAAGGTGGGATTTTCAGCCAGAGGTGAGGTGGCCCGACTTGACCCATCCCAAGCCTTTGAGCTGACCTTGCAGTGCTGCAAGCTGAGCTTAGCAAGAGCTGTGCTCATCTCTGCAAAGCCTCCTGTGCACATCCAAATGTGCCACATATTTGCCTTCCCAAAGCTGGACCTGCTTCTGTTAACAGCAATTAATCACTTTAGAGCCAGTCTTTTTATTATTATGAATGCAGCAGATGTGTTTCTATTAATAGGGCCCCGAGTGAGCCTTATCCAGCATCACTGATACTTTAATGAAGGAGATTATGTGGCCTAAACAGACTTTTCATTTGCAGCATCCTCCCATTTCTATCTGCACCTCCCAGCGAGCAAACAAACCCGAGCGGGAATCTTGTTTCAGGCTCACTTTCAGCACAGAAGATAAACTTGCTGCCAAATAATAAAATGTGTCCCCTGGTTTAATGTGATTTGTAAGAGCTAAACCTTGCCCTGCTCTGTTTGCAGGGCTCCGGAACCAAACATCAGCCCAAGCACAGGGATGTCTGCGCCCTGCTGTGGGGGCTCAGAGCTCTCTGCTGCCCCAATTAACCCCAAAATCGGAGCCAGGAGAGGGCAGGCACTCAGCTCCCCGGGGATGTGTCTGTCTTCACGATATGGGAATTTCTCAAGCCTGCTGGTTGCCGTTAAAAACTCATCACTTCCAACAGTGGCTCAGACCTAGGAAGTCTTTGGGTGCTTATAAAATAGTCCCTAATTAATGACAGTAATCAGGAGGGTCACCAAGCAGTGCCATGTGAGGTTTCTCAAGTCAGGAGGATGTTTTAGTTTTCCAACGTTTTTCCTTTGCAAGATCAGACTCTGCAATTTCCTTTGCTCCCCCAGATCATTTCTAGAACCACATCCCTTCGCCCGACACGGCTTCTTCACCCATTTGCAGCTCAGCATTCTCTTTAACTTATTGAATTGTCTATATACTAAAAGCAGAAATAAAGAGGTTACACTGCCCCTTAGTAAATAGAGGAGGCTGTTCCTTCTGTAACACAGACAGAAAAAATCCTGTGCATTTAAACAAGCGCTCTGGGATTCCTAAGGAGCACCTCCATTGTATAAATGTAGGATTTTAAAACCCAGAAGGATCATTGCATAAATTCTATAGATCTGCCTCCCCCTGCTCTGTACAGTAAAGGATATTAAAGTGTGTTGTGCCTGCAGGAGGGACTTCAGCCCCTCAGGATGGAGGATTTATCCCCTGGACAGTGACAAAGTGGCCTCGGTCCCAAAGGCAAGGTGGGAGTGCAGCCACAGTGAAATCCCAGGTGAAATTCTTCAACTCAGCAGCAGCTTTTGGGTCCCTGCACCAAATGCTTGAGGTCTGACAGAATGGAAAGAGAGTGAACTTTCTTTCACACCCACATCCAAACAACTGTACCATGAAAAAACAGAGATAATGAGGCGACGACTGCCCCCCAGCCTTGTCTCTTTAAACCAAACCAAAACAAAGCGCTGCCTTTTTAATTTGAGCCCAATTAATTTGAATAAAGTGAGAAAATCACATCTGGGCTGTGGCTGCTCGAGAGCTCCTAACCACAGCCTGCGTGAGGTTATGTCAAGGACTTGCTTGTCAGCTTTGCTTTAACTCACATGTGGGACCGGGGAGGAAAGAAAACCCAAGAGTTTTTACTTTCTGCAGTAAAAGCCAAACTAACATAAAATGAGATTAATGGCAACAGCAGTGACTGCTTTCATTTCCCAGTGAACTGTCTCAATAGTACCAGTAATCAAGATCAGGTTGGCTTTTCATTTTTTTTCCCCCTTTTTTTTTTTTTTTGGAATTAAAAAAACCAACTTTTCATCAGAGAAAAGAAAAAGAGATACTTAAAATACATAGACACATCTGTTCTCCCATATTAACAGCATTACGTCTTTCTCCATGTGATGCATAATGAATCATCTCAGTGTGTTTTGCTTTATAGTTTTGTACAAATCCAATTCCTTGTGACTTTTACTGTAATAATAATATTTTCCTATTCAACAGTACCTTTCATTTTGAGTTTCTCAGCACTAATGAGAGGAGAAGTGTGCTGAACCCATTGAAGCAGCTCAAAAAAGGGAGGCACAGATGCAATTACTAGAAATTGAATTTGTCTCCTAATGGGGAGAAGAGAGAAGCACTTACAGCTCTTGTTCTTAGGCAGACGTATAATTTTCACTGCATCCTGCTCAAAGGAGCCGGTGTTGTCAGCTCCCTTTGGAATGCTTGGAAACACAAGGCTTGGAGCACCTTGTAATTTGACATTTTGTTACTTCTTAAGATTTAAATTATGTGGATTGTGCACTCTGGGCAGGTCACACTTCTCATTCAAGCCACTGCTGGGTCTGTGTGATGAGCATGGGGCAGAGGTTCTGCTTCCATCCATCCATGGAACCATCCATCCATCCGTCATCCATCATCCATCATCCATCCATCCATCCATCCATCCATCCATCCATCATCCATCCATCTCCCATCCATCCATCCATCCATCCATCCATCCATCATCAATCCATTAATCTATCCTTCATCCTCCATCCTCCATCATGCATCCAACCATCCATCATCCATCCATCCACCCATCTCCCATCCATCCATCTCCCATCCATCCATCTCCCATCCATCCATCCATCCATCTCCCATCCATCCATCTCCCATCCATCCATCTTCCATCCATCCATCCACCCCTCATCATTCCATCCATCCATCCATCCATCCATCCATCCATCCATCCATCCTTTAGGGAGATGGTGTTGAGCCATAGAAATGAGAATCCAACATCTCCCTGCTCTGCTGCCCTTTGGATGCCCTCAAGCACCACGTTTGTCTTCATGATCTCACTCAGAACAGCTCTGGGTTTTTCTGATGCTCCTCATGGACCAAAATCAGATCCATATTTTTTTTTTCCTTCCCCATGGCAACTTGGGAAAGGTGATCTGAGATCATTTTTCCCCAACAAATTCATTAAACTCAGCTAATCCCCGGTTCAGCCCTGCAGGATCAGAGGGCATGGATGCTCCTAAGAAGGTACCAAACCTTATCTGAACCCTTCCAGCCCATGGAAAACCTCAAAACTTGGACACCTGTGTGGGGTTTATAGGAATTGTTAACCTCATTTGGCAGCAGTAATTAACATTTCCTTGAAAGACAGAAATCCTGAGACATCAGACCACGTGTCTGAAATGCTGCTTGAGGACAAAAGTCATGGTTGTGTTTGCTACCAAAATCCAGCAGGAGCAAAGGAATGTTTTCCACAGCAAGGAATGGGAATGATGGCTCCTTTTTAAAAATAAAAAACCAAAAGAGAGAGAAGAAAGAGCAAAAATTCTTGATTCAATTAAGTTCTTAGTCATGTAAATAGTTGGGAGTTTCCAGAAAGTAATGTCTTTATAGCAGCATGCCAATGCAGTATAATTAAAATGTAAAAAATGTAGGAAGCTGGCCAAACCTTTGATTACAAACAAGATTTTCCTAACCCACCCATGACTTGGCATTTTGATCCTGAAATTTATCAACAGGAAAAGGTGATGATTTCTTTTTCTGGACTGAAATGGAAAATAAGTTAGCTTGTAGAGAAATAAATCTCGTTCACAAACTTTATTTGCTCATTACAAAAGCTTTTAGCATTTGATCACACTAGAGAAGGAGAAGGATTTTCTGGAAAGGGGATTTGTTTTCTTTGACTGGTTGCTTTATATAATAACTGCTTTCTATTGTATAATATGACAGGCAATGGAAAGCAAGGAGCTCTTACACAGCAACCATTTAATTAGAATAATTTAATTCAACTTCACCGTGCTGTACCAAAATGATAACAAGACTAAGCCCGATGCTTGCAGCAAATACCAGTGCTGAGCACAGAGGAATCCCAGAATATCATGGAACACTCTCCAGTGTTGCAACCAGCACGCCTAAGCAACTACATTCTCAAACCTTGGAGAGCTTTCTTATTATTTACACTCTTCACTAAACTGGAAATTAAATAAAATCCTTGACAGAAGGTGGTTGAATGGGTGCATAAATGTAGTTTTATGCTTTTAAATAAATGCAGGATCATCAAGCAGGGTCCAACAATGGGAACACCACAATATCCCACCCAGAACCTCCAAGTCCAGAGTTTTCCCATGAACTTGAAGCACTGAATGAGGATGAATTTTGAAATTCGATGCTGTATTTTCCTTTATTACCTTTACCCTTGCATTAAAGCAGCCATTAATTGGCATATTGTCAAGCAGCAAATCTTCTTGCTCAAAGTAGAAAGGGTGGACAGCAAGGAGAGGCTTTTTAAACTCTAAATCTTGTTTATTGTGCCGTTCCTTTTTGGTACTGGTCAGGTCTTATGGAATTGCAGAAAGCTGAATCCATCTCTGAGCTCTCCTGTGTCCTTTCACCATGGACCTTTTGCCAACATTTGCTACTCAACCCCCTTTAAGCTTCAAGCTGGGAAAAGAGATCCAGTCAATAATAAAACCTACCCAGAGATGAATTGAGATGGGGGAATTAATCCTCCAAATGGTCACTCCTGGTTCCCTGGTGGGGTCCTCCCACATGGAGGAACGAGGAAAAGTCAGGCACAAATCTCACCCTCCTCACTGCAGAGTGGGAAGGTTCAGCACCCCTAAAATGCCCCAAACTTATTTCAAATTTTGAGCCTCCAGATCTGTGATCTCCAGTGCAGCGTCTCAACTCAATGTCTTGTTGATCATCTATTTTGCTTTGCAGCACTCCGTGGAGCTCCAGCCTTTACATTTTAAGCCACAAATAGGGAAGATCGGTAAAAGTTCACGTGGCATGTGGTCCCTGATTAGTCATCCCCAAACAGTTGGGGCTACAGATTTTCTCATCCAGGTGTCTTTAGTATGAGGCACATTCCTCTCTCTCTCTTTCTCACTGTGATCGCAACGCTTGGATTTTGCAAAACACAAGCTGTGCAATTTCATCAGAATTTATTTGGTATGAGGCAGCTGAAAAACAACCTTGTGCCAAGAAAATGCAAGGAGGGAAGAATTCACAAGTCATATATTGTGCAGCTACACTTCTCAAAGGGTATTTGTGTGTTTTAGTGGAGCACCAAGCATGTTCGTGTCTTTTATGACAGAATAAAGCATTCAGCAGCCCATGATACAACTATTCAGACTTCTGGCAGCCACCAGCCAGTTTCCACTTCTTTGAGTGCAAGATTCAGGGTGTGGAAACTTTCTACTTCCTTGGAAACTCTTCTGAAAACGGGTTTTCACTCAATTCAGCTTCTAAGTGTTTAAGAGGTGACTGAAATTCTGAAAGTGGACGGGCTGTTTTAGTGCCATTGGCAACCTCGGGAAGTTTCTCACTATGTGAAGGGAAAGGAGGGGAGAAAAGTGGGGGAGAAATCTGTGTTATTAAAAATTTAACTCGGGATTTTCAGCGAGCGCCTTCTCTCCCTCTCCTTCTCTCCCTTTGTAAAGCAGGAGGTGAAAATAGCAGGATACTTTTCACTTCCATGTATTATTCACCCTCTGCATCAAAATTTCTACCCCTGCGCTTGGAGTTCCACTTTCTGCTGCTGCTCAGAGCTGCTGATTCGGTGAGACTGGCCAAATGCTTGATTTAACCCCCCCAAAAAATCACACTTGAGAAAATTCCCGCCACCATCCAAGCAGCAGGGATGATTTTGCCTAAATATACGTCATGACTTGAAGGGTATTCCCAAAGTAAGCAGTGATGGGACACGCTTAATGGATCTGGGATAGAAAACCCCACTGGATGGGACTGATTTCATCAGGTTTATCAATTTAAAGTTAAACATCTATTTAAAGCCCATTGCAAAGCCTCTGGAGTCACTGGTGGTGGGAGCTGGCTGTGTCACAGGGTGATTCATGCCCCGATGGGGTGAATCACCCTCTGGATGCTCCCGCCATTCCCTGCAGCCACGGGCAGAGGGGGATGATCCAGGGTGGCTCTGGAATGGCTCTGCTGGGTGGGATGGGAGTGCAGGAGGAGCTGGGTCCTTGCTGATGTGTCACACAGCAAAGAGGTGACACAGAAATAACAGAGAGAGAATCATGGACTATCCCGAGCTGGGAGGACCCACAGGGATCATTGATCCAGCTCCTGGCCCTGCACAGACAACCCAACAATCCCACCCTGGGAGTGGTGTCCAAACCCTCCTGGAGCTCTGGCAGCCTCGGGGCTGTGCCCATTCCCTGGGCAGTGCTCAGCACCCTCTGGGGGAAGAACCTTTCCCGACATCCATCCCAACCCTCCTGACACTTATTATTGTCCCTGATGACAGAGAAAACTCATGAAACCTGTGTTCAAATCCATATCTCTGTTGTTTCATGTACAGCTGGGTGGAGAAAGCTTCTATCAGTGACTTGATCTATTTTTGTGTAGTATTTAACAGGATGGGCATAAGCCTTTATGAACTTTCTGCCAGGACAAAATAGTCCCATTTGTGTCTCCACTTCCCTTTGGTCTCTAAATCTTGTCCTGATCTCACAGTTTTGTTTTGTTTTGTTTTGTTTTCCACTCCACTTTTAGATCTCAGCATTCCTTACCTTTGGGCAACCTTCACTATGCAAGAAAAAATTAGGACTGAACAAACTAACCTTGGGGTGATTAAAGAAATAACTCTATTCCCAATGGAAATATCTGAAATTCCTCAGCAATACCATGAGAAACTAATCTTGAATGTGATCTGATTTCAGAGGATGATTCATGGTTTCTGACTCAAGAGAAGTTGTTGATTACGGTTTAGGTGCCTCATCTTAAACAAAGAGACACTTTTTATTTTGATACTTTCTAACTCATCAAACTCTTTTTTTCTTTCCATGTTGTCAATATATTGTGAATATTCATAGCTGTGGACAGAATAACACGTGGAAAATTAACATTTCTCACCCAGCAGCCAAAGGAGACGAGGCAGGACCTAAAGCTCTGGGGGGAGTTTGCCATGAGGCTCATCCTGAGTGGATGTAGGGACAGCAAAGTCTCCTCTCAGCTGCACCCTCTGACCTTTCCTTTGTGCTTGCTGCATCATTTTTTGCTGTTGTTGCTGTTTTCATGCAAGTTCTTGGAACAGCCTGTGCATTTCTCAGGGCAGAGCTCCTGCATGTGCCATGACAGAGCATTCCCAGTGTCCATGGGAGCAGTGGGGCCATGGCACAGCATTCCCAGTGTCCATGGGAGGAGTGGGGCCATGGCACAGCATTCCCAGTATCCATGGGAGGAGTGGGGCCATGGCACAGCATTCCCAGTATCCATGGGAGGAGTGGGGCCATGGCACAGCATTCCCAGTATCCATGGGAGCAGTGGGGCCATGGCACAGCATTCCCAGTGTCCCATTGGAGCCGTGGGGCCATGGCACAGCATTCCCAGTGCCCATGGAAAGAATGGGGCTGCTTTTCTACCCTCAGGGAAGTTCTTCTTGGTCCCAATCCTGCATTTGTCCTAATTCCCATTTGTCCGAATTCCCATTTATCCTGCAGGCTTTCAGCAGTGGATGGAAATGAGAGGGAACTGGTTTGTCCTTTGCGTGGTGGCCCTGCCACAATGGGGACAAACCTTGTGAGCCCCCTCTGAGCTCAGGCACCCAAAGCAGGGGGACGTTGCCCGGGCTGAGCTGAGTTTTAAAGCAGGTGCTGGGAGCCTGGGATGCCTTTGCCTCGCTGCTGGGAGAGAACCAAAATTTTAAATTGTGAATATTTCACCATTGTTATCCACAACAGCACAGCCACGCTCGCTGCTGTCAGAACGCTGCAGCAGGAGGAAAGACTTTTGAATTATTAATTCCTGAGGGCTAATTAATAGGAAGGATGCTGGGGAAGCCAGCAAGCACAAGTTCAAAGCCTGCCTGTTTGTAGCTGTGAGCAGCCGTAACCTGGCCGGGGATTTCAGGCAGCCAGTGACAGCCTTTGACATCACACCCACATCCAAACAATGCTCAAATAATGACACAAACACACCAACCTGGCACTGCAGAGTCCTCGTTAGCAGCAGAAGACAGCTAAAAGAATTTGATTTATAATTGATTACAAAAAAAAAATATATAAAATAAAATAAAACAAAAGCTTCTTGCCAGCTGTTTCCTCTCCCTGAGCCAATTCAGTGCACGATACCGAGCAGATTGCCCAGGCTGAATTTCTGATCTCAGACTTGTCCTTCTTTCCTGACATGTGCAGCTGAAATCCGACTGAAGATGCTGTTTGTACAAGGTAGAGATGTTGCTGCAGGTCTCTGCTGCAGTTTTTCCCCTTTCAACCCGCTGGTTCTGTGCCTCACCCTGCCCGTGCCGTGTCCTGCCTGCAGCATCCCCTCACTGCTGGGCCTGCACCTCGCCCTGCTGAGGGATGGACTGATGGCATCCCCATTCCCACACTTCCCAACATCCCTCTGCAAGCCCTGAGAGGGACAAATGCGGAGCAGCTGCCAACTGGCCTCACTTTTGGAGGGCTGACATCCAGTTGGCACCCAGCGGGTTCCTCGCACTGGAACAGGAAGCGAACTCCCTGCTGCAAATTACCCTCCAATTTCTTCTGTTTACCCCAGGAATAAACTCATTGCTGCTGTAAAACCCCCTCCCATCGGGTCCAGGAAGAAAGCATGGAAGGCAGGAACGTCAGCCAGTTGGTCAGTGGCCAAATAACTGGCCGGTGGCCAACTGGCATCCCGTGTTTTACTCTCAGTGGAGGAGGGCTGGCGGGCCTGGCTGCAGATCACCTGCCTGGCATTTCCTCTTGTCTATCCTAAAAAAACCCCAAATGTCACATCCTAAATCAGTGTTTCCTTGGTGGCCTAGCAGAAACGTGGTAACCAGGAGAGTTCTTCATTGTCCCACCGAATAAAGTCAGTTTATTTGCCAGTTAAGAGCAGGGCCTGAAAGGGAAATGCCAGGAAGCCGGAGAAGGATCATTCCCATGGGGATGCACAGGGGACTTCTCTCAGTGACTCAGCCCAAAATGTCACCTGCCACTGTCTATCTCGAGCCTTTTTCCTTCTTTTTTTTAATTTCCTTGCAGGGAACACAGCAGGGGATGGTCCCAGACCGAGGTGTGTGCTGGGTGGGCTGGGGGTTCACCAGCCAAAGAGAATAAAAAATCCTGCAGTTCTTCATCCCTGCCTTGGATTTGCTGCCGTGGATTGTCTCGGGATCCTTTTGGGAAGGGGCAGGCTGGTTGGTGAGCCCAGCTGAGAGCAGAATCCTGCATCCCTCACAGCTCCCCCGCAACTTCGCACCCATCCCATGCCGGGCATGCAGCCTGGGTGAAGCCAGCCCTCCCCTGGAGGAGGATCCTGAGGGCTCTCTCTTAATTGCAATCCGCTCCATAATCACTCCTCTGTTTCTGTCTTCCCAAGTCCTGCTGGCGGTGTCAAAGCCCATTTTGGGCATGGCAGTAAATACCATTTGTTTTTCCCTCTCAGTGTTGCTACCCCCGGGAAGAGGAGCGACACGGGTGAGTCACCTTGGCGTTTGGCAAAACATCCCGGGAAAAGTGTTTGTCTGGAGAGGTGAGGAACCCAGGAGAGGTGGCACGATCCCTCAGAGCCTCTCCAAACCTGTAGGAATGGAATATTCCAGCACGAGGGGACGGTGACAATCCCGAGCTGTGGAGTGCTCCACTCCTGCCTGGGAGATACCAGCAGCTCTGTGGGGTTGCACTCCCGACTTTTTCCTCTTTTTTTCCGTGAGGAATGAGGCTTGGCTCAGCAGCTCAGCTCCCCAGCTCAGCCCAGCTCTAGGGTCAGCTTGACCTGGGGCTGTCCCCCAGAGGGGTCCCTGTGCCCCTGGCCCTCTTTGTCCCCCCTTTCTGGGACGGAGAAGGACACACGGAGGGTGCCCGTGGGCAGCTCCTGATGCCGTGGGGAGGATGCAGCAGGGCTGCCCTGGGGTTGGGAGTGAGCTGTTGGAGCCCTGGGCACTGAGAATTCCAGACTTTCTGTGCTGAAAGGCACTGACCCCCAGGAGAACTCTACATTTGACCTGAGGCCGTGGAAGAGGCTTCCAAAATTGAGTGACAGCACTGGGATTGTGGGTGTGGGGTTTGAATAGAAGTGTGTGATATCACAGGGTGGAAAACTCAGAGTTTAAGGGTTTAAAATATAGTAATATTTATATAAAGCAAGATGGAGGTTTTAGGGCAGAGGCTGAGTCCTTCTTTTTCACCTTCTTCTTCACGGGTCTGGGTGGGATTTTGTAATTGGGTAGAAAAATCCACACTGTGGACCACGGGTGGTTGGTTATTGGGTTAAAATAAAAATAATTTAGGTGTCATTTCTTAATTGGACAGTTTGTGCTTAAAAGGCCTTGTAAAGAGTTAGAGCCTTTTTCTACTTTGTTAGCCAGAACTCACAACTTGTGAGCTTGTGACATAGATAAGAATTAATAAATATCTGAGTCTGAACGTGAACTGCACCTCTCGAGCGTTTAATCCTGACCCTGACAACAGAAAAGAAGATAATAAACCCACAGTGAGCTGGAGAGGTCTCTGTGTAAAACAGTGTAGAAAAGTGCAAGGATTCCCCAGTTCTGTACCTACAGAACATTTCAGCCCTTTATCATCAGCCTTTCAGAGCTGGGATGACTGGCGAGGGAGGCAAAGGAGGGGAGGGCAAAGCCACATCTCCCAAAGCCCCTTCCTGGTCCTGCAGCCACTCCAGGTACACCCTGGACAGAGACACAGAAACCTTGAAACTAGGAAAAGGTAATTAGGGGAAAAAAACCCAAAAACATTATAAGAAATCCTAATTTCCCAATTTAATTAACCCTAAAAATTAAGTTTTAGGGTTCTCTGCCTCCTTGTCTCACTGGTTCTTAAAGCTTGCAAACACATCCACCTGATACTTTCTCCCCATCAGATGTCTGTGTTCCACTTAACCCCCCCAGGTGTGCAGGACTGGGCAGGGTAATAGCAAACAGATTACATACTCAGCAATAGACTAAGCACAATTAGGCCTCACATTCCTCTCACTCCTATAAATAACTCTCAGTTTCCTCTCCGTGTCTGCAAATTTCATTAGTATGATGGAAAGAAAAGAAAAATACACACACTCACACACACTCGCTCACACTCACACGCCCCAAGCCCACTTTTCCTGCAAAGCCCAGAGCTGATCTCTCAACCCAAGGCTTTGTTCAGCCTGGGGGAGGAAAGGGAGTTAAACCCACAGCCCCACCAAGCCTTGGGCCACGTGCTCCTGGCCATGAAGGGAAAATCCTCTGCAGATGGCTGAGGAATTCACCTGCAAGAAAAAACAGAGAGGAAGAAATAAATCCCCCTCTTTGCTGGGCTGTGTGTGCAACCTGCAGCTGGGGCTGTGGGGTTTGGGGGCATCGCCGGCCCTGCTTGTCCTTGATCCCAGCAGAAGGGTGGGTGTTATTCCCAGGTCAAAACCATCCCTCAAACACCTCCAGAGTGTGTCCTCTTCAAGATCTCTGCCTGGGTGTGAGTGCTCCCAGCGCTGGGATTCAGGTGTTAATTTCAACAAGTAAAGATGGAAAATGGAGAGGATCCTAAAGACAGCGGAATTGTGAATTTCATTCTCTGTGAAGGACACAACTGTTCACTGAACATTCAAGGTTTGCAAGTCTTCATCATCTTCCCTCAGTGGAGACCCGACCCCCCCCCATGTAACCTCTAAGTGCGGGTAAGTACAGGCTGCAATTGCAGGGGGGACAAAATTCTTCCGTCCATGGGACCGTAGCAAGTTACTAAGGAAAAAAATTAAAATTCTTATTAACTGCAGGGAGAACAGAAAAGTGAAAAAAAGGAGGGAAAGGTCAGGCTCAGACAGGAGTGTAAAAACCCTTGGAAACTTGCTGTGGTCAACACTGGGATTGAATTGATAAAAGCTTGAGGTATTTCCCTGGGTCTCAGGGCTGGACTGGCTGCTTTGTCCAGGGTGGCTTCAGAGAAGGCAAAATCTGAGGTGCAAGGCAGCCTGGGCAGATGGAGCCCTGGAAATGTGGGGATGTGGGAACTCAGGTCCCATGAAGGGGCACCTGAAACTCTGCACTGACAGAAATGCTAATTGCTATTTGTTAGTTGTTAATGGCTCTGTTTGACACGAGAGAGAATTAGAGAGTTACACCAGGATAAAGCTCTTGAAAGGCAAAACTGGCACTTCTGCCGGGCAGAAGTTCCCACCCTGCAAGGATGGCCTGGGTGGAGCTGTGACCCCGCCTGCCACTGCCACCTGTGCCACACCATCCCTGCTGTGCAGCACAAGTGACAGCAATGGCACAGCCAGTGCCACCACCCCCTCAGCCGGGATTTGCTAATCTGGCTCTGCTCTTCTGGGCATCCTCCTCCCCAAGCCATGGCAGAGGTGGGAAAGAAATTAGGTGCTGAGGGATTCTCCGTCTTGACAGCAGAGACGTCTCTATTTTAATTTCTCTCTCTTCTCAGCTCACGTGTTAGTGTTCCCTAGTATGGTGCATAAATAATAAAACCCGTGCAGTTCAATGAATTATTTTCCCTTTTTTTTCTAGAAAAGGTTCTTCCCCTTTCTTTCCCCTCCCTTCCCACACCCTTGTCCTTTCATCTTCTGAATAAAGACCCTATAAGAAATGATGGGCAGCCTAATGAGACAAAGATGATAAAGTAAACCTCGGAAGGGAAAGAAGTGACTATTTGTAGCAGCCTTTTTGCACTGGCAGGGCCGATAGAACAAAACCAGGGCCTGTCAGACATGTAAAGCGATCCAGGAGACATAAAGAGAAACTGCACCAGCTGAGTATGAGGCCCAGACAATTGTCTAAGTCCGTATTTAGGTGCTGAATTGTGGCATCCCAAGCACCTGCAGGCAGATGTTGAAGGACCCTTCAAGGTGTGTCAGTGTTTGAATTTTGGGCTCCTCCTAAAAGCAGTGCCAACCCCTGGAGGGGAGCAGATACTCCCCGATCTTCTCCCATTTTGGTCTCCCACGTCAGAGCCTCAGCCGCCCAATTTACTCCTGGTGCCGTTATCTGCCTCCGACCGGGAGAATTTCATTAAATTCCTGCTGAAGTGAAATAATTGCCTGGCTTTTCTCGCCGCCTTCGGCCCATTGTTGTTTCAGTCTCCAGTGGCTGGAGGATGCGGAGATGGAAAGATCCAGATGAATCTAAGGAGTTGGAGGCTGGGAGAGCCCATTGTTCTGACATTTAATGAGTTCTGCCCCAGCCCATTACCTTCGCCTCATCTCTTCATTGCTATCAGCAGAAAAGTGCCTGCAAATAATCGTGTCCCAGTCCTACAGCCCATAATGAGTCCGTCCCGATGCTAAAGAGCTGTTATCTCTGACGTGTTAAAAAGCCAAATTGCTGCCTGGCTTTGAAGTGGTGTGGAGTCCCAATCAACAGCGTTAAGTGAACGAACCGCTTGGGAAGCCACACTCCCAAAGTCTCCTCGTTATTATTATAATGGAGGAGAAGAATTGAAGATGAAGTTTGATCCTACACAATGGAAAATTATTGGAGGGAGGGAGAGAGGCCTGCCTGCTAAAGAGAGAGCGCCAGGCTCGATGAGGAAACACTTTATATTTCCTCTCCTTTGAAATCCAGGTGCACTTCTCCCAGGTTGGCTGGAAAGAAACAGGCTCGAAGTTGTCACCCAACACTTCTGGGGAGGAGCCCTCCCTTTTCCAGATGTTGGAATTCCATTCCATTCCAACATGGAATGCTCACTGGTACTGGTTTTCATCATGGAGTCATGGGATGGGCTGGGAGGAACCCCACAAATCATCTTGTTCCACGAGCTGAACCATTTACTGAGCCCTGGTGGCCACAGCTCCATCCTCACACGTGGGGAAAGGGATTGCAAAGGTCCCAACTCCTGCTGACCGCTGCTGGGAGAGCTCTTCCCTTTGCCTGGTTTTGGGAAGCATGAAAATGGGAAAAACATCGTCCACAGTTTTATTTCGTTGGGAAATATGAAATACTGTGGGACCATTTCCCCTAGAAAAAAAGTGAAAGACGAGATCCCCGTCACTAAACTGTGTCATCATCGTTGTCCCTGCCCTGGGGCATCCCCCCGTGTGTGACACACGGTGTGGTCCTTGTCACCTCCCGTGAGGGTGGATGTTGGAGCTTATGGAACACAAAACACTTCCCTGTGAAGTCTTAAGCTGCCTCTGCCTCGAGCGCTGCAATCAAAACAAAGGAAAAATAATACTTTTTGTTTTGCTAATCTTCTGTAGACTTGGTAAAATATATAATAGGTTCCATTAAGCCCGAGTTAGTTAATTACTAGGTAGGAAATCCAATATCTTCTCAGGGTTATTTTCCAGTTGTCATTTTGCAAGAGAATTTCTGCTTTGACGTCATTGCAAGACAAAAAACACTCTGTGGACAAAAGAAACCACAAATCGGGGGAAAAACACATCAATATTGTTTTTCTTATAGCCTGCCACTCATTGGGTGGAATTTTGTGCAATATTGTGAGCCTGCCTCTGGCAAAGCTCCGTTTCCAACCCAAAAGTGTGCAATAATAGGAGACAGCTCGTGGAGCCATTCCTGGAAAAGCTTTGCAGGCTCTGCAGGTCCTTTCAGGGCCACCTTCAGGTGCGGACCAATGCCTCAAGGATCACTCCTCATTGAGGAAAAAATTAAAATATACGTGAGCATTTTCATGTTGGGGTTCAATGCCAGCATTGAATTAATTTTCCATAAATTCCATTGCGTCCCCACGCAGGTGTAAACCAGTTCCACGACCTTCCTTGGTTAACAAGGATATTACCATTACCAGGATGCCATCCTTGGAGGAGAGAGGTAATTATGCTCATTAATATTAATCTGATAACCCACTGCTTCTATTTTCCTGCTGCAGCAGGAGCTGAATTAAAATGCAAACTTGACTTCAGCAAGGTCCCTAATCTGATTAATTACCGTCCAACTTATTTACATACAAAGGCATAAAAGCACCTATCAAACCAAAATACCTGGTCATTTGTTCCGCAGGGTTTTGTGGAAGTGCTGACTGCAAAAGTTCCTGCAAAAAATCCAAATGTTCTCTTGGAATCTGCAAGGCTGAGGTGGAAGTTAAATATGATTTAATGTTGAGGGTTTTTTATTTTTTTTCCTCAGGAATTTTGTTTTGGAAGAGAACCTGAGGGGAAAAATTCTGACAATGTCAAAATATTCTGTTTTGACTATTTCAGAACAAAATGTTTAGAGTTTCCTGTTCGGGATGGATTTTGTTTTGAATTTTTCAGTTTCGTTATATTTTTTTTAGTAATAAATACATTATATTGTACTATAGAAAGAAAAGTTTGAGAGCCATAATGAAAATAAGTGGTTTTATCTACAGAAAACATTTTCTGGAGTCTTCCTGTGGAAAACGTGACTTTGGAGCTTTGCACAGACTCCGTGCTGGAGTTGGCCTTGAGGGAGCCTGGCCTCATCTTTCATAGACCCGCTGAGGGACCCGTCAGATCATTTTTTATCAGGCTCCCAGCTTGGATTCAAAGCTCCAGGTGCTGTTCTGTGAAGGGTAAATCGATGGACACTGGCACATTTGCTTCTCTTCCTTTTCCCACCACATTCCTTCAGACTTACAGGCAAGGATGACAAATGACGAAGAAATGAATGAAGTTTAATAGCCTTGTCCACAGTCCCGTCATGGATCCTTCACCAGCCTGTCAGACGTTTGTGACACGGAGCGAGGAGAAGGGAATTCCCCTCCCAAGGAGACCCATTACAATTAGGACAACTTTTCAAGGGCATTAATACAACCATGGAATGCTTTGGGTTGGAAGAGGCCTCAAAATCCATCTCATTCCACCACCTTCCACTGTCCCAGGGTGCTCCAAGCCTCATCCAACCTGGCCTTGGACACTTCCAGGGATGGGGCAGCCACAGCTTCTCTGTGCCAGGGCCACACCACCCTCACAGGGAAGAATAAAATGTTTAATTTCAATCCCTTTGGCTTCTCATTGCTGCTTATTTAAAGGGTTAAATGCCTCCTTTGGACCTGCTCCCTCTGGAAAGTCAAATACCAGCACTCCCCGGGCTGAAAGAAGATGTGTTATATTAATAAAATTATTTCCCAAATGAAATTTAAGCCTAAAAAAACACCAAAAAAAAAAAAAAAAAAAAAAACAAAACAAAAAAAAACAAAACAAAAAAAAAAAAAAAAAAAAACAAACCCACAAACCCAACAAGGTTTTTTTCCATGGGAGGGGAAAATTTGTTTGCCATAATCTGCTTTGCTTCTCCCTGTCGTGATGGCTGCCGGGAGGAGTCTGGGAGGAAGGAAAGGAGCTCCTGAGCTGAAAAGCTGTGGTCTGGAGGCACAGTGGTGAAGGCAGCTTATTTTTAAAACCCTTGCTGAATAATTAAATTGATATTGGGGCGTGACCTTGCTCCTGCTGCCCCCTCCCAGCTGAAAAGGTCTCAGCAGCCCCGGGCTAGACCCTCACCTTGCCCAGCAACGCCAACAGAGACCTGGAGCCTGCAGCTCCTGCCCGTGGCATTTTCCTGGCTGGAAAACGGGAATTTGGGAAGCTTTTTGCTGCTGTCTGTGGTTGTGATTCCCAGCCCTGCCAGCAGTGCCGGGAATCAAACCACAGCCTTTGTTGTAATCCGATAAAACTTTAACAGCCCCTGCTCCTCCCCGAGGGCAAATTAAGGGCCTCGTTTACTCTGCAGTGGCCTCCTCGCCCTCTTGTTTAAGGCTCAGCGAGGCAGGAATGATGCCTGAGGTTTTCTCTTCCCTGTGTTGCAGGTCCTGTGCTGCCCAGGGGTGCAGCTCTGAGCTCACAGTCAGTGTCACTCAGCTCTGCACACAGCAGGGACACAGAACAAATCCTTTCCCAAAGGGACACCAAGGACAACTTTCAGCCCCAAAGCACAAACAAGGCTGGCTGGAGGGAGGAACAAGAAGGATGGGACCTCACAACCTGCAGCTGCCATTGGACAATTCAACCCCAAGGTGCAAATGGACCAAAACTCATCCAAGTGTCACACCTGGTGACCCTTTGTCCATTTGGGGACCATTTTGGGCCCACCTTGGGTGTAGCCCTGGCCAGGCTCTTGTCCTGCCCAAGGTGGATCCTGGAGGCCTTTGAATAAATCTCTGCTTTATTCTCCAGCTCTGTCCAGTCCCTGTTCCAGCTCAGCCTTCCCAAGGCATCAGGAACACCAGCAGGGAAAACAGATCCCAGATTCCCCCATTCAGCTTCAAAGAACACAAACAAAAATCTGATTTTCCCAATAAAACCGATTCCCAAAGAATCTTTCGCATGTGGCTGGAGCACCTTCGAGCTGGACCGGGGCCAGCTGCGGGGGATGAACTCCAGTGCACCTCCTCTGCAGCCCTGCCCAGGTGTCCGTGTTTTATTCCTTGGGAAATGCACTCAGCTGCCAGTCTGAGGTTTCTCCCACACTGGCAGGAGTGAGCTTTAGCCTCAGACTGGAAACCTTCCAGAGAAACTTTCAGCTGGGTTGGTTCTTCCCCTGTGGAATCCTCCCAGTGCCAAGTGCTGTCCCCTGGGGTGGAGCTGTGTGGATGCAGCTAACTCAGGGGAATTGCAGTTTGGGTTCTGTGCCCAAGAAGACATCATTTTAGTTTGATTTAAGGAGTCCTGAGCACCTTCAGGGATTTGTGTCTTTATGGGAGACAGATGGGCTCCCCCGGGATGCTGCTGCTCCGCGGGTCCCTCTGCAGAGAGAGCTTACACAACTCCGGGGGACTTGATGAAATTCCTTCTTGTTTTGGGCAGAGTCATGCTCAGGCTGAGCCCCTGCAGCCCACACCCACAGCTCACCCCCCTGCCCCACTGCTGAGGGTGCATCCTTCAGCCCCAAACCCCATCCCTCAGCCCCACATCCCTGCCCCACTGCTGGGGTTCATCCATCAGCCCCAAATCCCTGAGCCCAGCGGAGAGTTCGTCCCTCAGCCCCACATCCCTGAACACCTCAACCCGTTCCAAGCCCCCCAGACCTCTGGGGAATCCCTTTGATTTGGGATTGCCCCAATCCCCTGGAAGTTTGGGGTTGCCTTTGCAGCGCTCTTCCCTTAACTCCTGTCTTGCAGCCTTGTAGGGACTGAATCCTGAGAGGGAAATATTTGGGAATTGTTATATTGGGCTGATTTATTCAACTGCGGCCTCAGGAGCTGCCACCTCTGTGTAGGGGTGTCGGATTGAGGAGGGTTTGCCACATTCCACATTTCTTTGAATGATTCCATGGATAGGTGTCAACCCCCTCCCAGCGTTAATCAGAAAGGAAAAACACGTTTCTTCTTTCTCGATTATTTTAATGTATTTTCCCCTCAAAATTACAAAACAAACCAAAAAAAAAAAAAAAAGAAAAAAGCACAGTAGTTTTAAACACTTCATGGTAAAAGACATTAGGTTATCAGTTCCTTCAGGTTGGTAAATAATGGGGAATTACAAATTGAATTTTGTGTCCAACAAGACACAATTTTAATTTGTTTAAAGGAGTCCTGAGCACCTTCATTTTCCAAGAGCATTTCTGAAAAGTCTGGCCTGAGGAGAGGTCAGCCTGGATTTCCAAAACTGAAGAAATCTAAATGAGAAACCAGCTTAGACCGTTGGTCTGGAATGCCTCAGGCGCCTTCTCTGCTTCTCTTCTTATTTCCCGGAGCACAAACTCGAGTGCAGCTCATTATCTGCCTTAATCACCCATAGAATCACAGAATCCTTTTAAAAGGCAGAACCAGCAAACAAAAGCAGCTGGAAAGAAGAAGATTTCAGGCATCATAAAACGCTGAAAGTACCAATAAAGGTTTTCAATAAAGCCATCTTCATTCAGGATTTCTATTTCAAAAAACTGCACATCTTGATTATTCCTGGGACATATTAAAAAAAAACAAAAACAAAACAAAACGAGCCCAAACAACCAATCTTGACGGTATTTTTGTCAAATATTTCCATTCTTTTTCCAAAGGAAATGGTTGATTTTAGAATGGCAGATGCCTCTTCGTGGGCTGTTCAAGAAAAATCCCAATATTTTTCCATTCATTAGCCAACCCAGGCTCACTCCCGCATCCACAGAAAGGTGTTGCCATCATAAAACTGGGCCACAGTGTTTACATTTTTACGGTGTTCTCATAATTAGCAACTTTCTTCTCTGCCCCTCTGGTGACTAATTAAAAAGCAGCTGATCCTCAATGGAAACTTTAAGAACATCCTGTGTTGAGATTATTCTGCTGCTGTGGCCTATATTTTCTGGTTTTTTTATTATTATTATTATTAAAGCTGAGGGTAATTGTACAAAAAAAAGCTCATTGTTGTGTCAGGTGGGGAGTGGTGCTTCTGAATTCTGGTGTTGCCAAGTTCTGCGTGGCACCATCATGTCACCTACAGCCACCTGATGCCGCAGCTGCACCAGAGTTTCTGCACTCCGGACACCTCTGGGGGTGAAAAAGTGAAACAGATCATCCAGGCATGGAAAATACGGCTCTGAGAATGCCCCACACTGGGCAGGCTGGCTGAAAAAACGGCAAGAAATGGGTGTTTTTTGGTATTCCCTCATTAGTAGAGATGAATCTGAGGCAAAAACGTTTCCACCAACAGGTCCCTCTTGTTCTCCAAGCCTGGAGGCTCCAGTAGGACCCCCCCAAGTCCTGCATGATGCCAAGAACACCAAATATCTCATGGGGTTCCACTGAGAGGAAACCTGTGGGAAATGGATTTGTAGAGAATTTTCAAAGCCTGACAGAAGGCTCAGAGAGTCTTGTGCGTCTGTGTGCAAACTCTGAGATAAAAAATGCTGATTTAGAAAGGCCATGGGACAGGACAGGCATTGCTGAGAGAGAAACGGAACTGGAAACACGTTTCAAATGATGACTTTGCAAATAGATTGGATATTTTAGAGAAATAGAACTATGAAAGATGTATTGTAGCAGGACCCACGAGGGGTAATTTTAGATGATTGGCTTTAAGGCATCAGCAGCACTGTGTGGCAAAAGCTGGCAGGCCAAGAAAGGCTTATAATGGATTGGAATTAGTAAATAGTTTGGCTTCTGGTTGTGATGGTGTGAATTGTAACATCTGTATTGTCTCACCCGTCACATGAGACTGAAAATGGAATAAAAATTCCTTTTACGTCAGAAAAAGGTGTAATCCAACAGAAACCAACCTGCTCCTCACCTCATACCCATGGTCATCATCATCATCAGACCCTCTTGCACGCGATCCAGTGGGAATTGGTGTTGAGGACCCTCAGTGTTTATGGATATAAAAATATAAGAAACAATGCGGGACCAGAGCACTGTGTTTTCCCATGTGTTCATTGTCCCGTCACTCGCGGTAAAATCTCTGTGATGGGGAATTAATGAAGGAACACCTGTTCCCTTGGCAGAACCTGCATTTTATTTTTAAATTCTAAGTATTTTGAAGCGTTTCTTGAAAGTGGTTGCAAAGGCCCGAAGGCAAACCCCGCCCTGGCAGGTGGGAAAGGCGAGGTGTTTGCTGGGCAAAGGCAGAGCTGCTGCTGCAGACCCAGAAAATCCAGCCCGGCTGAACTGAGACTTCGTCGGTGTTTTATCTGCAGCCCAGGAGGGTGAATTTGGGACACCCCTCCCTAGGGAGCTGCTCCAAGGGGGACACCAATGTTTCCTTGCGTCTTGGGGTGTCTTTTTAATGTTTGTATCCCCGGCTGTCTGTTCTGTTTGTGCTGTGTATTGAGTTCTACACCTCTACAACCATTCTGACACCTCAGGTTGGTATTTACACCCCCAGCTCCAGGCTGGCAGTGCAGATCTGAGGGAAGCTGCTCACCCCCAAACCCCACGTCCCTGGAGAGGATCCCAGGGTTGGAAACAAGGGGAATTTGTCATAAATTTGGATGCCCTCCATAGAAACGCTTCCACGGGAATGAGAGGAGAGCTGGTGAATCCATCTGTGAGGAGCAGGGGGAATTTGTGCCTTCTGCTCTGCCTGGATTCAGCTCCACTGCCTGCCAAAACAACAAAAGGCACCAAACAAACCACCCCCACTGAAGCTGTGGGATCACTGCAGAGTCCTTGGGTGGGAGGCGACTCAGAAATAAATGAGGAACCCAAAAGTGGCAGGTCCCAGCCACAAACCCCGTAGCCTTTTCTCTCCTGGTGGATTGTTCACTCCTCAGAGAGCTGACGGCATCCCCAGGTTACACATGAGGCTAAATTGCTCCAAAACAGAGTTAATGCCACCTTTTAGCTCTGCAGTTCTCCTGCAGTTCACCCCTTGTAGCTGGGATTATCTGTCTGTCTGCCAGCCAGAAAACAAGACGTGGGCAGAGAGTTTGTTTTCCCCGCTGGGTGACAAATTTCGAGACTCCACCACTTCTCCTTCCCCTCTGTTTGCTCCTCCAGCTATTTTTGGATCCACTGGTGTGGCTGTTGCTGCCTTCTGGCTGGAGCTGCTTTGCAAATGACCATTTCCCCGTGTGTTTGCCGAGTGTAAACATCTTGCAAAACACAACTTGTGCTTCCAGGAGCTCCGAGGAGCAGCAGAGGAAAGGGGAGTTGCTCAGAGCCCACGTCTGGTCTTGTAAGCAACAGCAACCAGTTTCTCAAATTAGAAATCTGGCTGCAAGATTTCAGCGTCTCGGGCTACTGGAGCCGTCAATGAGTGAGGAAATAAAGAAGAGATGGGAAAAACAAGCCCTGCAAACACACAAGGAACACTTCAGCACCGCACTGAGCACCGTGGTGGGACATCTCCCGTTTTATAGGGTAAGGAAACATTGGTGTCCCCCTTGGAGCAGCCCCCTGGGGAGGGGTGTCCCAAATTCACCCTCCTGGGCTGCAGATAAAACACCGACGAAGTCTCAGTTCAGCCGGGCTGGATTTTCTGGGTCTGCAGCAGCAGCTCTGCCTTTGCCCAGCAAACACCTCGCCTTTCCCACCTGCCAGGGCGGGGTTTGCCTTCGGGCCTTTGCAACCACTTTCAGGGAACGCTTCAAAATACTTAGAATTTAAAAACTTTCAGGGAACGCTTCAAAATACTTAGAATTTAAAAATAAAATGCAGGTTCTGCCAAGGGAACAGGTGTTCCTTCATTAATTCCCCATCACAGAGATTTTACAGCGAGTGACGGGACAATGAACACATGGGAAAACACAATGCTCTGGTCCTGCATTGTTTCTTATATTTTTATATCGATAAACACTGACTCACCTTCAACAACGTAATCCAGAGACAATCGAGGGAAGTACGTGGGGATCTTGTGGTCTTTGCTGACTTTGTTTTGTTTATGACCCCAAAACACCACAAAAGACATATCCATAAGTGTGTCCCATGTCTGCAAAGCATGGGCTACAAATGGAAAAGAGATGAAAAACCAGGGAGAGCCTCTTTCCTGACACAGGAGCTGTAAAAGTGGAGTCGGAGCTCAGCGTTTCAGATTTGCACACAGTGTCCATTTTTTGTGGCTAGGACTTCTTTCAGAGAGTGAAAAAACACCACGTTTTTCCCATTTGTCTTTTTCTTTCCCACCAAAATGCTGTGTCTCGTAACATTTGAAACACTGGGAAAACCCATTTCTGACTTTTAAAGGGGGCTGGGTGTGGAATCAGCTCCAAAAGGGCCCAGCAATGCCCACAGCTGATCAGCATCAGAGGGAACATCCTTCTCCTGGCACTGCTTGCTGTAAAGGCACCAATATTCCAAATTTTCAGTGGATCTCTGGGCATTAGGAATGTGTCCTGAGCAGAATTTTGATAAAATTCAACAGAGAAATGACCCTACAAGTACTGTGCAACCACATGTCCTAAGGAAATGGTGATGGGATCTCAAGCTCCACACCCTGATGGCTTTTGCAGGGAATCAGGGAGGATGTGAGAGCTGCCAGACCAGCAAAGGTTGGGAGATCATTTCTACAAGGTGTAGACACGAGCAGGGGTGCTCCACATGGCAAATCCTTCCTTGCAGAAGTTTTGCTGGGTATGAAAACTCTCCTACACTCCCTCCCACAAAAAAAAAAAAAAATCACTGGGAATTTCTTGTTATTCTCACTGAGAGCTGGATATTACCTTACATGGCCGAAAGCTCCCCAAAAATCATTAGAAGCGTTCTCATTAAAATAGGAGAGTGGGGAAAAGGCCGAGCTTGTCCCGTGGGCACTGTGGCTGTGCCGTGTGAAATCTGCCAGGATTTCATCCCTGCAGAGCCTGCGGTGGAGCTCACATCCCACATTCCCACGAGGCTCAGGGTGATGAGATGGAAGGGCTCGGAGTCCCCAGCCAAGATGGATTGCACAGCTCTGAGGGGGATTTTTGGGGACGACAAGGCCTGGACAAGATGTGATGATGGGGAGGAGTCAGAGCAGGGGCTCCCAGCAGGTTTTATTGCAATGCACAGCCCGGGCAGGGGCAGGGACTGTCGGATCCCGGAATCCCTGTGCCCAACCCGTGACCTCCACAAAGGGCTCCATGTCCCCTGTGACCCAAAGGCCCAGGGAAGCTGCAGCCAGCTCAGCCACCAAGAGCACAGGACACTTCTTGGTTCTCCTCTTTCCTGGAATGTTGTCCTTGCTCAGGGCCTGCCTCTCCTTGTGCAGGCAGGGGCAGGACCCCGGTGAACCCATGGATGTTTACCTGCTCCCAGAAAACAGCTCAGCTGCTAAAGCACAGCCCTCACCCTCCCCGTGACAGCTGTTTATCTGTTCCTTCTTTTACCTGCTCTTCCAAGAAAAGTGACTTCTCTCTTTCCCTTAATTTTCCTTTCATCACGCACAAATATCCCACCCAAATTTCTTTTTCTTTTTTTTTTTAAATTTTTTATTTCTTTTGTCTTGGTTACCACACAGCAAAACCATTTCTCTGACATTGGTTTTGTCACTCAGGCTGAGCAAACCATCACTCCTCAGTGCATCCCCCAAAAGGCAGAGTGCAGTGACTCAGTCAGGCAGGGTTTTATTCAAACCATTTGTCCTGTGGTCAGAGCAGATTAAAGGCAGATCAGGTTGCCCTCGGAGAGATGCTGGGACAGCGAGAGTGAGAGATGTTGGCACTTGCTCCTCAAACCACAGGCAGCTCGCGTGACTGCGGCTTCCTCCGGCCTCTCCTGCCTTCTGGGAGTGCCATTTCCACGTGGGAACACCTGTGGGCCCCTGGGAAGGGGGAGCAGAGTGTCCCTGGACACAGGTGTGTGGGAGGCACTGCAGAGTGGTGATCCCAGGGTGGCCACTGCACAGCAGGGATGGTCAGTGCACACCAGGGGTGGTCTCTTCACACCAGGGATGGCCAGTATACCCCAGGACAGGCGGGTCAGAGGAGGAAAGGGTTCAAAAGCACATTCAGCATTTCCTCAACCCTCCCCATCCTGGGGTACCTGGGTTTTTTGTTTGTTAATTTGTTTTGCCCAGCCTCATCAGCGGAAGGGTTAATTCAGTCTGAGAGCATGGCTCGAGTGCACCAAAGGTTTTGGGATGAAAATCCAAAGCCTGATGGAAGATCAGCAGGAAAATCCATGTGATGAGCTGGCTGTTCTGTGCAGAGAGGTCCCTGCTGGGCCATCAGGGTTGGGGAGGGATCCAGGAGGGTTTTAATTGATTTAATAATTCCTGTTACAGTGTCACCCCGTGCACTCGGTGCAGACTTGGAGGGAGGTGAAAGGCGGCAAACCCCAAACCTCTGGAGCTTCTCCTGACCGTGATTTCCCACTCTGCAGTGCTCAGGGCTGAGCCTGAGCCCTGTGCTCAGCTCCCAGCACCCCGAGCCAGGCTCCCCCCGAGCCAGCACAGCCGGAGATTGCACCACCACCGAGCAGCCTGGGGACTGGGCTGGCTCACAAAGAGCCCAGCAGCAAAATAACATTTGGTTCAATTTTGAGCAGCATCATTTCCCTGATCTGGCTCGCAGCACGTGCCAGCACTGGAGGAGCAGGAGCTGCTGCAAAGGGAGAGAAGCGAGCAGGGAAACACCTCGTGCTGCCATCCCTGCAGGCACCCGCAGCCTCCCCGAGCTCCAGGAGCATTGACTTCATTTAGGAATTTAATTTAGGGCTTTATTAGCTCTAAACAAAGCATTTAAAACCCTGAGTCTGGCAGCAGATGGTCAGGGTCTCTTCTGGCTCTCACTGAAACACAAGGCATAAAACCACAGAAGCGCTGTAAAAAGAGGGAATAAACACAAACCTGCAGTGGGAACTGCTGCAATTTGCCCTTTTTGTGGCTAGAAAGGACATTTCTTGGGGTTTATCTATGTTTTGATATATTTATATCACACTGGAGGCTGGCCACCTATGTCCAGGCAGCGCTCATGCCATGCACCAGAGATTTTTACAAAACCTTCCTCCCAAACTGATCAATCCAGCAACTCCTATAAACAATCATTTCCCCCATATTAGAAAAAGATGTTGAAGGCTTTGATTAAGAGCCTCATCTTCCTGAATCCCCCCTTTAGGTCCAGGGCATGGGGTTGCAGTCTGGGATGCATTCTGTTAATGTCAAATCAACTCATTACCCAAATCCTTTGAGAAACGAAGCCTGGCAGCTTTGCCTGGACTTTTATTATGGATTACAACTCTTGTGATCAGTTAATCCAAGAAATTACTCAGTTCTTCCAGTTGACAAAGTCAAAATATGATTGCTCTTCAAAGAATGCAAACTCGGAGGAATTAATCTCTTCATCTCGGGGATTTAATCATTTTTTACTAATTTTATACCAAAATATTGCCATGTGTGGGCTCCATAAATCTGTCTCACCCTGTTAGCAGTTACTTTCCCCAGATGCTTTGAACTTTGAGAAAAAAGTTGCTTAACCAAAAAAACCACAGCTGCCACATGTTGTAATTTCCTCTTTGGGGGCATCTGGTGCCGTCTTTGCAGAGGTTCTGCCAAATTTTCCCCAGGACTTTTTTTTTTTTTTCTCTCTTTGTTGGACTTCTCAGTATCTTTGGGATTTCTCAGTATCTTTGGGATTTTAGCCCAGGAAACAAAGCCGTGTTGTCAGCACCTTCCCAACTCCCTCCCCACCCCCTGAAGGATGAAGTTGCATAAACTCAGGTTTAGATTCGACATTTAGCAAAGGAATGACATTTCCCAGCCCTTTGAACTCTCCTGGACCAGTTTCCCAATGATTATTGCCTGTTTGACTTTTTGCCTGACCGACATGGGTGTCAAATTCAGGGAAAAAAAGGCAGGGAAAGGAGGGAGGGAGAAACTTCCGTGAGACAATAAATCAAGAAGAAAAAGAATAAAAGGTCACAATGTGAAATTCACCTTCATGTTCCAGTGCCCAAAAATTTCCCCCTTGTCGCCGGCGAGCGTTTCTGCCGACTTCAAAGGCGTTATTTTGGGAGGTGAGCAGGACTTGGCCCCGATTCCTGATGACAAACGCGGACATTCCTTGGGTGACCTCTCAGCCCAACACATCAAAGGTTTTGCTGGAGTTGCACCTACAAAGAATTTGTCTGGAGAGGCACAAAAAAGCTTCTCTGTTGTAGAAGCACCTGCCAAAGTACACAAGGCAACAGGCAGGAGACGGGGAGGATCCCTGGGCTCCCAAAAAAGGGGTCTTGGGGGTGGAAATGAGTGGGATTTCCACTGGGAAAAGCAATGAGGGAACTCTTTGGAGCCCCCAGCTCCCATGGGAATTGGGCATCTGGAAAATGCTGTGGAGGTGGGCTGGGATCCCACAAGGAGAATGGGAACAGTGATTATGGGGTCCTGATGGTTTTGGGGTCTCCAGCATGCACAGGGGATGCTGGAGGAGCCAGGGAGATGCACTGGAGAATGCTGCCTCCCTCTGAAACCATCCCTGTGGAAAAACTCCCCAGGAGTTCATGTGGCAAAGCACAATTTGCTGGAGCATTCCTTGGGAATTCCGGGAGCTCCTCACCACCCACAAACTGCTCCTCCTCCCCAGCACTCAGCACTGCCGGGCTCAGAGGTGCTCCACAGGGCACTGCCCTGCTCTCTCCAGCCCAGAAATCTCCCTGATTTTGGAGAAAGAGGAAAAGTTTGGCAGGAAAGGCATTCCAGCTCCTCCATGGGCTCCTCAGGTGAGCCCCAGCACCTCCTGCTCGGCCTCGGCCACCACGTGCCCAGGTGGGACCCCAAAAACAGGAGAAGCCACACAAAGCACTGCACTCCCACCCAAAGCAGCTCAACTGCTCCATCTCTTGTGTAGAGTGCAGTAAAAAACTGGTTTAAATAACTCCCTACTTCCAGATCCTGGGGGCTCAGGTACCAGCCTTTCCCAGGAAATCACAGCACAGTTCAAGCTCCAGCAGGAATCTTGGTTTTCCAGCTATTTTTGGGGAGCTGTTTTACTGTGTGTCCATCTAAAAGTTTATTTTTTTCTCCTGACTAATACGAGCAGCAAGTGGCTGATTTTATTTGGCAGATATTGCTCATTTCTCCCATTGTCGTGGCTTTTTTTTTAACTGGCTGTTTTGGGGGCTGCTGTTTCTTTTTTAAAGCACAGATAAAATGAGCTGAGTCTGAATTTCGTTTTGCTTTTCTGCAGCTTGGTTTTAAGTGGAAATCTTGTCATCATTGCTCTCCCCTGAAGACACTGAGAGGGGAGTGTGAGTAAGCTGAGTTTATCATCTCCTTCCTGCAGAGCAGACGTGGCTCAGGGTTGTCAGAACACTGAGAACTGGGAGATAAAACATCAGCCTGAAAGTAAATGTTTGGCTTTTAGCTTACACTGAAAGGAATCTTTTTTATTTTTTTTAATTTTTATTTTTTTAAGGCAAATTTGGTCTAAAAGCTGCCGTAGGTCAAGAGGAATTCTGAGGAATGTGAATGTGCAGAGCTGAAGGGATGGAAGAGGAGCAGTCCTGGCTGCACGTGGTCCTTCTCTCCTCCTCCTCACACACCAGGGGAGCCACCACTCCTCATCCCATCCCACGGCCAGCTCCAGGAGTAACAGAGGATGGATCTACATTCCACAGGATCCCAGAATACTCTGAGCTGGAATGGACCCACAGCTCCTGGCCCTGCACAGATACCCCAACAATCCCACTGAGACATTGCCCCGGAGTTTTCCTTGGAGTTGTTTCCCACCTTCCTCGGTTTTATTGCCTTGCCTGGGGCTGTTCCTCTCTCCCATCAAGGCTCAGGGTTCCCGGTGTCTGTGCTGTTTAGGGCTTGGATGGCAATTCCCGTTAAGCACAGAGGGAATTATCAGACACCTCCAGGTCCCCTGGGAGTGGCTGCTCAGTTTTAGTACCTGTGGTGGTTCTGCTCTGGGAGCAGTGCAATATCCTGTCGGAATGGCAGCAGGACAGCTTTGCAAACACATCGTTTTATGGAATTCCAGCGGGAAACCTGCAAAGGAAAGAAGGGAAGAACGGCCAGCCCAGGCTTCAGGAGCTCAGCACCTCCAAGAGCTGCACCCTTCACAAGCAATTCCTTAGCAGGGTCCTTTATAATGATCCATTTGACTGCAATTTGCAGGAGCAGGGCTTGGTAACAGAATTAATCTTTGCCTATAAAGGAACTGCTGTGAGGCTGAGAAAAATTCACCTTCTGGAAAGTGCTTTGTCTTGTAATGGGCTGCTCTGCTCATCTGTGCTGTAATTCCAGTGCAAAGAGGAAAACCATTTGGAAGGGGATGTTATTCCTCAGGGCTCCCTGTTGGAATTCATGTCACTGCAGAAGTTATTATTGCAATAAAAAGTAAAAATGAGTTCTCAAAATACACTCGAGCCTATTACTCAGGACAGCCTGGAAGCAGAACCTTAATGCTAAGCACATGCACGGATCACTCTGAAGTCAAAGCAAGGGGATGGATTGAGGGGAGCTCTTTTCCTGACTCAGGACTCCACACTGATCCTCCAGATAATGTAAAAGGACAGGCACGAGCTCATGGGGGAAAAAAAATCCTAATCACATTAAATCAGTGGTAAATTGCCCTTTACCATTTTGCAGCTCAGTTTAGGACAGAATGAATGATTGTTGGGGGATTTTTTTGTGTGTGGGGGGTGTGTTTTTGTTTGTTTGTTTGATTGGGGGTTTTTTGGGTGTTTTTTTGGGGGTTTTTGTTTGTTTGTTTGTTTGGGTTTTTTTTGTTCTGTTTTGTTGGTTGGTTTGGGTTTTTTTTTTTATTTTGGTTTTTTTTGTGTGTGGGGGGGTTTGTTTGGGGTTTTTTGTTTGTTTGTTTGTTTTTGTTTATGTTTTGGGGAGGTTTTGTGGGGTTTTTTTGGTTTAGGACCATTTCTGGGCCAGCTGTGAAGTCAGGTATGCACAGGGCATTGCATCCCTACACTCCACCCCACACAGACATTTCCAAAGGGATTCAGCTCCACCTTTAATATTTGGTGGATTTTCCTCTTCTGTGGGTGAAGGTTCCTCCAGTCCCTCTTGCTCTGATGGTTAAAAGACCTCCCCAGGGTCAGTTTTGCCTTCTCCCGTGGTTTACAGATCCTCCCATTATCCATAGGTTCATCCTGATGTTCTTTTAGAGCCTTCACTGCACAGGGAGGAGCCAAACCAACCTCTCCTATTTTCCTGTTAGGGGGGAGATCCATTTTCCACCAACACAGGTGACCTCAAGGGGAGCATGAAAATCCCTGACATTTAAGGAGCAAATGGAGGGAAAGCAGAAATGCAGAATATGTGGCAAATATGGACTGAAATTCTGGAGTTTCAGATCAGATTGTTCACAGGATTTCCAAGGTGAAGCAGTAACTCCTGCAAAGCATTTTAACAAACCCTCTGTATGGAATTTCTCATTAAAAAAATAAAAAAAACCCAAACCAGAACTCATACTGGGGTCAGCACAATGTATCTGACCTTTTATTTGGTTCAACTTCCAGCATCCCGATTTCAGGGGGCGAAATTGTAGCATTTTGGGAAGATTTGAAAAGTTGTGAAGAGCCTGCCTTGTGTGCAGGGCCAGCTGGTGCCACCCAGGCCAGGAGAGCTGCTCTGATAAACCCAGCAGGCTAATTTCATTAATTAACAATGTAAAGACAATAACATCCACAAGATATGCCCATCCAAACTTATTTAAGGCTTTTAAAGGATGTATAAATTAGAACTGATTTATAACTAAATATAAATTGCTGAAGACTGTTAAGTGAGGTCTGGAAATTGAGATGCAAAGTAGATGCTGAGAACAGTTTTGCTTCAATTTCTAAGCACCAGGGGGGGTTTGTAATCCTTCCCCACAAAGTGAAAAAAGCCACGGGCCCCATTTCTGCACCTCTGGTGACCCCTGCCAGATCTGTGGGATCCACGACCTGTCCCTGCTTTATCCTCAAATCCACCGTGCAAGAACCACGGCCACTGCCAGGAACGCGACTCAAAGAGAAATCTCTCCTCCTCCCCATCTTCTCAAGGCTCGCCACAAGAACTTCATCAGGGAAAAGTCGGCAGTGAAGTGTCCTTCCTTCCTCCCCTGCAACTTGTCGAGACACTTAAAAGAATTTTAGGAAGGCAAACTCACACTGAGCATCAGCCTGGCGGGGGCTGCCAAGTTATTATTGCAGCATTTTGTTATTATTTAATAGGAAGCATCCCAGACATCTTAACAAATCCGAGTCCCTTGCGGCTCTTCTGCTCAGGATTCCTCGGATCCTGTGACTCAGCACTTGATCCTCACAGAAATGGTGTGAAAAATACGACTGGAGGAGGCAACAAGCAGCATTCCCAGATGAGAAGAGTCATCAGGAGAGCCTTGGAGGGTCCTGTGGAGCCCCCAGACCTGTGGGATCGTCCTTTCCAACACAGAATTATCCAGCCCACTGCCCAAAGGGAAGATGCTGCTCCCATGCCAGGCTGACCAGGATAACAAATCCTCCTGGAGGGAGACTCCAGTGCTTTCCCCAACCTCCTCGTGGTGGCCACACGAGGGCTGCAAACTGGTTTCACACCAGCATTTGCTGACAGCAAAATATAATGGGAAACATTTCCGTGCAGCCATGCCGACCGCATCCTAATTGGCATTTCATGGAACCACCCCTGGGATCATAAGATTCCAATTTAGCAAATCCAGGGGTGGCACTGCTGCCCTGGGCTCCAGAGATTGTCCCTGTCCAACCCTTGGAGCCCCATGGTGGTGGCCCAGGGACAGGTCCTTGTGGCTGGATCCCAAGGGAAGGGAAAAGAAGGAATTACAGTTCAGTTCAGTCTGCTGGAGCTGGGGTGTCAGTGGGTGTTGGGAAGCCTGGAAGTCTCTTTGAGCCTCTTCAAGAGCAGCTGGACCTGGGATCCTTGGACTTTCCATCTTGGATCGTCCCCAGGATGATCTACGGAATCATGGAATGGGTTGGGTTGGAAGAGATCTTTAAAAATAACTTGTTCCACGCTGTGCCATGGGCAGGAACACCTCCCACTATCCCAGGGTGCTCCAAGCCCTGTCCAGCCTGGTCTTGGACATTCCAGGGATTCAGGAGCAGCCACAGCTGCTCTGGGCACCCTGTGGCAGGGCCTCTCCACCCTCCCAGGGAAGGTGGAAGAAAGAAAGGGGACAGGAGGATCTGGCTGTGGAGGACAGGAGGACACACCCTGGCACTGTCACTGCACGTCCCAGCATCTCAACCGCCACCAAAGTCCCACCAGGCTTGTTCCTCCCACAGCAGAGAGCAGATGCCCAAAGGGAGCTCTGAGCTGGCCCTGTTGGAGCGTTGGATCTGTGTCCTCAAAAACTAAGTTTCAAACTCCAGGAGCTTCCTCTTGCTCCCAAATATTTGCTTGGGAAGCACACAGAAAAACTGGATTGAACGAAACGATTTCTCACTCTGATCATGGCCTGCCCCTGTTCTTGTGCTTCTCTGTAAATAAAACTACTTCCATCACACTTTAGCTTTGAAAATTCTGAGCCATTTCTGTCTAAACATTATTTTTGCTATAGCATACTGGGTACTTTCTACCTTGTTATTTTTTTCCTTTGCAAGAGCACCCAACTGTAAAAACCTTCATCTTAATGCAAATCAGGGATGGATGAAGCAGCAGAGACACTTTTGCTCCCTTTTGGGGGACTTTTGTCTCAAATTTTGCTCCCTTTTGCTGGCTGGGGAAGGCAAGGAGGCACTCTCTGTCCCACTGGTGTTTTCCCCAAGAGTTCCCACAATTATCCCCAGCCTTCTGCCCCGTGTCCTGAGATTCAGAAGCAGAAAGAAAAAACAACAGAGAAAGTTTTGGTGGATTTTCCTTCTGCTGAGCTGCTGTGGGGCCGCTGTGCTCCTCCTGTTCCCACCTGAGCATCTCAAAGAGCCTGAAAAGCTCATTTTTTCCCCTCCTCTCCAATTCTGCCTCTCTGCTCCAGTCCAGGGTGTAAAAACACAGTCATACCAAAGAAACATTTAAAAAAGTCTGGATCCAGCGCTGGGGTAACAGGAGGAGCTGGAGCTGGGGCAGGACAGAGTGTGCAGCCACCAGCCAGGCTGAGAAAGTAGGTCCAAGGTGATCAAAGTGCAAAACAAGGCCTCCAGGTCCCATCCCATGGCATGGCACGCCGGCGTTGTTGTTTTCTCCTCGGAGGTTGCTCGGGAAGTTTGCGGCAGGAAACGCCGCTGACCTCTGCCCCGCTGGCGAGTGGCGTTAACGCTTCGCTCACCTTCTCTCCCACAGCACACGGGGATGTTTCCTCCCTGGGAATCTGGCTCTGCCTGCAGGTTTCCTGTGCTGGGCTGCAGTTTAACCCTTTGGAACGTCCCAGTTGGTCCAGTGGGAGCCCGTTGGGAAGCAGATTTGGTTGGGAGTCATTGGCTGCTGCCAGGAATGGTGTCCTCAGTCATCTGAACTTTGTGGAGAGAAGGAAGGAATAAATGATGAAAGATAAATGTTGTCTGCTTTTGGGGTTGGTTTTTTTTTTAATTAGTCAAAATTCAGATCTATGTGGGATGATCTGCTTAGTGCCATGACCAAGGAGTCCAGAATACAGGAGAATGCATACCAGGAATGTGGAGATTCTACCACCTGGATGCAAAATCCAGAAAAACTCTCTTCCTAGTAAGGAATCCTCTGGAAGGAGCACAGGTGTGTCTGTGGGAAAGCCCTGGCTTTGATTCAAGAGATGCTCTGTCCCACAACTCAGGAGGTGCGCTCTCGGTGCTCACCGGTCCCATTCAGCCCCAAATAAGCTTTGGGTTAATCTGAATGGCTTGGAAGGTGAATTCCCATCCTACAGGTACATTCCATGCCCTGGAAAGGAGCCAGGAGTCATTCTTAGCCTGCACCTCGCTGCATCCATCCAGGGATGGATCGCTGGGAGGAGCAGAGGGGCAGCACCATCCCGGAGGCTCTGGCAGTTCCTACTTGGTTTAATTCCACTTTGTACCCGGGGGGGGACATGGGTGACACAACAGCAGCTCGAAAACAGGCTCTGGAAAGAGCGACTCACTTGCTGAGCCATTGAGGATGTTGTTTATATGTGAGATCCTGTTTTCTTCCTCCGGCAGAGTGCTTCTCCTCCCAGGTGCATCTCCCGCGGCTCCCCGGGGCGATAGCGGCTTCCTGCCACAGTGACCCCGCGGGAGAGGCCGGGAGCAGCCAGGGGAACAAGCCCCTTGTCCAGGGGAGAAACCCCCGGCCAAGGGCCTCGGGCTGACCGGTGTGAAGAGGAAGAAAGCAGGAAGAAGGATCCCTCTCAGGCAGATTTTTGTGGTTTTGAGGCACTGGAGGCAGGACAGAGACAAAGCAGAGCCCCAAAGAGATGGGAACCCAGCACGTCCCAGCCTGGGGGTGTCCCCATTTTCCAGCCCCATAACTACCCTGGAGGTCTGTGCAGAGCAGGACTGGGCAGCTTCATAAAGTCCCCCTCACTTCTGTACTGGGGGCAACAGGACCTGGGTTGGGCACGGTGTTGTTTGGGTCCATGTGGGGCTCCTGGAATCCTCCGGACTCCCTGGCGACAGCCACCACCACCAGCAAGTCCAGCACTGCCTGGGCAGCCCTTGGGAAGCCTTCAGGATCCGGGTGTGCAGTGGGATTTTCCAGAGTGGTTATTGCAGCACCTCGAAACGACACAGAAGTGGGCACTGGTGGCAGCCATCTCCAGCACACACCTGCAGGAGCTGCTCTGCACAGTGCGGGTGGCAAGGGAGAAGAAGGAAGATGCTGATGCAGGGGGACAGGCCAAAAAATGGGATATTCCTGATTATACTCCAAGAGTCTGGAGAGGAGGCGCGAGCCCGGGCAGGCTGCGGTGACATGCACGAGGACATGGTGCTGTCACCATCCCATGGGGTTCCAATGATACCCTGGAGGGGGGATCCCCAAAATTTCCCCTCACCTTCAGCACCTCCCACTCGCCGGAGGCGCTGCCTGGGCTGGCACGTCCCTGGTTATGGGAGGGGAGCTGGGAAGCAGGACAGCGCAGCAGCTGCCAACATGGGAATGTTTGAACAAGGAGAGAAACCTCATTTAAACAAATAAATAAACAAGCTGACATCCTCCCGGGCCCAGGTTTATGATAATAAAAACAGAGCGCGCAGCTTGCGGGAGGAAAATACATCGTGTATTTTCACATCTCCCGCTTCCTCCGAGACCGTCGCAAGAATTTCCTCCGAGTCCATCGCTTCCTCCTGACAATTCTGGGCTCAGAAATCCCTATCTGAGCCCTGGTGCCCTCTCCTCGGTGAGTGACGCAGGAAGAAGAGCCTTTGAAAATCCCTCTCAGGCAGATTTTTTGTGGCTTTGAGGTGCTGGAGGCAGGACAGAGACAAGGCAGAGCTGGGGATGGGAACCCAGCACGTCCCAGCCTGGGGGTGTCCCCATTTTCCAGCCCCATAATCACCCTGGAGGTCCTTGCAGAGCAGCACTGGGCAGCTTCATTTACCCACATGATGGTGTCCTCCATCTGGGCTCTTCCTGTTGGATTCCAAGGAATTTTCTGGTGGGATCATCATGGAATGGTTTGGGTCGGAAGAGATTAAAACTCATCTCGTTCCAGGGTGGGGGCACCTCCCACTGGACCAGGTTGCTCCCAGAGGTTCTGAAAAAATAAGCTGCAACTGGGACCTGCACCTGCACCTCGAGCTGAACCAATTCCATCTCTATTTTAAAATGAAATCCTCTCTTTCAGTTTGCAGTGGAGGAATGGACAGAGACATCTCCCACACTGATAACGTGGGGTGTAATCAGGAACTCAGTGCAAAGCTGTGGTTTAGGAACGGGCAAACTGAAGCAAGAAATTCGCTGGAGTCACAGATTAACCCTGGGAGATTTTAGCGTTATTTATTTCTGTGTGAGCGTGCTTAAAATTTGCTATGTTTTCAAAAATGGGGTTGAAGCACTTTCCTGGTGTTCAGAGCCTCGAGCAGTGCTCTGTTGTTTGCACAAAGTTGTGAATGAGCTTGGGAAACTAAATCCAAGTTTTCAGTAAACAGGTTGTGGAGATGGAAGCTGGGATATCCTGGAAAGCCCCAGCTGCCCTGAAAAGGAAAAAAAAAAAAAAAAAAAAAAAGGGAAAAAAAAAAGTCACAAGTGCATTCCAGAGTCTTTTAAATGAAGGTCAAGTTGGCCCAACTCTGGCTCCAGTCAAGGCAATTTTTTTTTCCTAAGGATCAGGTAATTCAGGCACCTCTGCCCTGCAGCAGTGACCTCCAGCTGTCCCCAGGGGCCGTGTCCCCAGGGCAGAGCCATCCACACCTCGATGGCCCGGAGCCTGAGAGAGAGCCCCAGCAGCGGTATCGAAGGGGGGGAAAAAATAAAGTCACCTTGGGAAGAGAATGCTGCCCATTTTTTGGCTCTCAGAGGTGTCAAAGGAAGCAATCTGACGTCGAAGGGCCGGAAAAAAACAGCTCCTTGGCTGATGTTGCTGCTGCACGGCGAGGTCACTCCTATCAGTGCAAGCTATCAGTGGCTTAAAAATAAATGCAGCGTGGAGGCTGCCATTCAGCCATATCCTGTATCCGAAAGCTGCAAGCAGGAAGAAACTGGAATGACCTTCCCTCCCCACCCCCCGCCCCATTCCCATGGGTTGTTGGGTTTTTTTTTTGTTTTTTGTTTTTTTTTTTTTTTTTCTTTTTCCATACTCCTTGGCTGTAAATCACTGAAATTTCTGTGTTACGGTGGTTGAAAGCAGCCCAGGGAAGGTGGGTGATGCCAGGCTGGGAATATCACCTCCTCCCTGGTGTCCTGCACAGGGGTGGGAGCTGTGGCACAGAGCTGTGACAGGGGTCGTGCTCCCAGGTGTCCCCAGGGGAATGGCTGCGTGCAGTTTGTGTGTTCCCTGCCCGGACACCTGGGCTGGAGGCTGAGCTGAGCCTGCACGACAGCTCTGGGTGATGCCTTGAGTTTTATCTTCCCTGTATTTCATGTTCTGTGCTGCCCAGGGGTGCAGCTCTGAGCTCACAGTCAGTGTCACTCAGCTCTGCACACAGCAGGGACACAAAACAAATCCTTTCCCAAAGGGACACCAAGGACAACTTTCAGCCCCAAAGCACAAACAAGGCTGGCTGGAGGGAGGAACAAGAAGGATGGGACCTCACAACCTGCAGCTGCCATTGGACAATTCAACCCCAAGGTGCAAATGGACCAAAACTCATCCAAGTGTCACACCTGGTGACCCTTTGTCCATTTGGGGACCATTTTGGGCCCCCCTTGGGTGTAGCCCTGGCCAGGCTCTTGTCCTGCCCAAGGTGGATCCTAAAGGCCTTTGAATAAATCTCTGCTTTATTCTCCAGCTCTGTCCAGTCTCTCTTCCAGCTCAGCCTTCCCAGGGCATCATGGGCAGGGATGGAGGGCACTGCTGGGGTCACCATCCCTGCATGGTTGGTGAAAAGAAATCTCTGCATAAGAAATGTGCAGATGTGGCACCTGGGGACAGGGTTTAGTGGTGGCCTTGGCAGTGCCGGGACACAATAATGCAGAATATCTTTGCCCACCCCAGTGACTCTGTGATTTGATGATGATGAAGATGATGATGATGATGGTGATGGCCCACACCCCTGTGCTGCCTGCAGAGCAAGTTCAGGGACATGCACACGGGAAAAGAGAAAATCCTCCGTGGAATATATTTAGCAGATAAAAAAGACATCACAAAGCCATCAGCACTGTCCTGGTGTAGCCTGTGCAGGCAGGAGTCACTCCCACAGAGGACAGGACATGGGAGCTGAAGCTGCTGCTGGCACAGGTGGCACTTCCTTGCTCCAGGAGCAGCTCAAGAAATGCTCCAGCAGCTGCAGATCTGGCCCTGTTCACTCTTGCTCTGTGTAATTCACCTTTTTTACCTTCCTCCCAACCCCGGGGTCCTCCAGCCTCCATCAGGGATGGGAAAGAAGCTCTGAACAAGGAGCTTGGGGCAGGCAGGGGTAGGAGCAGACTCCTCTGGGAAAGGAGCTCCCAGGTAGAGGCTGAAGATTTTGGGTGATTTAAACAGCCCTTGGCCCAGGTGCTCCTCACCTGAGAAGACTCCAGGGTCCCATTTCTGCTCCCCCACCCAGCAGATTTTGGAAGAAGCCCCACAGCCAAACAGGGAGGCTCTGTGGGAATGCGGTGCCCAGGCTCACTCCTTGCAGTAAAATTAGAAGTACTGATTTTTTCTGCCCCACACTTCTAGTCTTAGTGAGGCTTCCCCAGTTCATGCCAGGGATGTCCCTGAAGGGGATTATTTGGGGAGCCTGGTTCTGCCCAAACTGCTGGAGGCATCTCCCCACCACAGCAGCCCAGCTGGGGTTTTACTGAATCAGGGCTGTTAAAATTCCTGCTGTCCCTTCTGCACCCCGCTCTGGTCCTTTCCAAACCCTGCCAATCCTTGTTTCCACCCAGCAGCAACGATAAGAATCGCCAAGGTAAAAATCTGCGGGCAGAAAAATCAGCTCGCGAAACCCATTTACATTTTCTCCTGAGAAACTTCAGAACACAGGAAAGAATCGACACCCAAACAGAGAAAAAAAGAGGAAGAAGATTTATGTCTCCTGTGCTGAGAGGATCAAAACCAGCCGTGATGTAATCTGTGATGGAGCCCACAATCCCCTTTTGATGTCTGCAGGAAGGAAAGAAGATGCTGAGAACTTTCTCAGCTCTCTGGACGTTATTTCCACAGCCAAGGTCAAGAGGTGGTGGAAAGAAAAATAAAGTCCCACGGGGAAATGAGGAGTTGAAAGAGCCCTTTCCTTCCCTGGGGCTGCTGGGCAGGGGCAGAGCTGTGCCCAGGGCTGGCGGGATGGGCGGGCAAATGTTGGGGTGAGTGGGAACCACCGTCCCATTCCCAGCTGTGCCAGTGGCTGTGCAGCACCTGCACAGTTGAGGGCCCCTCAAACAGCTGTGGGAGTTCACAGAGGGATTTGGGAAGGCAAAATGTTGTGGCCACAGGTTGACCTGAGTGTCCCCACCACATCCCCTCCCACAACAGTGTGTGATCCCACCAGGCCACTCACAGGGAATCCCTAAATTTAGACCCACCAGCTGTGAGAGGCATGAGAGGCATTTAAGGGGCTATAATTTTAGACAAAGCATAATTGTGAGATATATTTAATTGTGTTCAGTGGGGGGCTGAGCCATGCCAAGTATTTTCCATGGTTATTCCTGTAGGTCTTGACGTGAGTTAGCAGCA
This sequence comes from Chamaea fasciata, assembly GCF_029207755.1. Taxonomy (NCBI): domain Eukaryota; kingdom Metazoa; phylum Chordata; class Aves; order Passeriformes; family Sylviidae; genus Chamaea; species Chamaea fasciata. Next base: position 3,869,015 of record NW_027094104.1, on the reverse strand, counting down.
GTGATCCCTGTGCAGAGTCTGTGTCACGGGGACAGGAGGCAGAGCTGAATTTTGTGTTTCACCCCAGCTGGGGTTTGTGAGGGAAGCACTCCGGCATCCAGGGGAGCGGGGAAAGGAAAAATCCCCCCTGCAAAGGCCAGGTGTGAATCCTCGGCAAGGCTTCAGCTCCCAGCACTTCCCAAATCCCCCACCCGGTGCGGGATGAGCAGGGCAGGCACTGGAGCTCCACAACTGCACTTCCTGAGCTGTCCCGACTCCCTCCTCTTGTCCCCCTCCCTTCTTCTTCTCATCTTCTTGCATTTCAGGAGAGAGAGGAGGAGGAGGAAGGGAAGGGAAGGGTAATTTTGACTGATGATGAGGAAACGATTTGGTGTAACTCGAGCCAGGTTTTTGTCAAACACTCAGCACCCAGCATCATTTTCCCCAGCCCGGGGAGGCTCATCTTTCCCGACTACCTGGAGGGTGTTTAACCTCCCTCCATCCCCCCAGCAGGTCAGAGTTTTCCAGACATCCAAGAAAGGGGGAAATCTGTGTTTTGGGTTTTTGGGGTTTTTTCGTTTGCCTGTTTTCCAACACCACTTGTCGCCTCTGCCTTAGGGCAGGCTGGGGAGGAGCTCCTGAGCTGGTCCCACTCTGGACCCCTCTAAGCAAGAAAAAAAAAAATCCCAACACATGGAGAGCCTTAAAAATTGCCATTTTAGCTTTTGTGCTGAGTTACCTTCAGCAGGGCACAAAAGGGGGAGTGTAGGCCCGAGTACTTGTGCTGACAGGAGAGACCAAAGTGGGGAGAGGGAAAGGCTGGAGAGCCACAGCTGCACTGGAGGGACTTGATGCATCTCCGGGAATGGGTTTAATAGAAGACAGGACAGAGGGAACTCAGATCAGGAGCCTAGGCCAGCTCACATGGGCCACAGGGTAAGAAAACTCCCTTTTTTTCTCTGAGGGCAACTGAACCTCATTTTTGGCATCTGTGGCCCCTCCAGTTCAGCTCCTGGGGCTCCCCCTTACCTCAGAGGTGCTTTATTTCCCCAGCATCTCCTCAGTGATGGGGGCCAAGGCTGGGAGCTCCCCTAGCCCCGCTCTGGCCATCCACTGCCCTCACTCCATGTCCACAGAGCTGGATGGGAACAATCTTGGCTGATGAAATCTCCTCCAGGAAGGTCTGGACAGAAAGGTGAAGCAGCTCAGAGGAAGGACAGCAGGAAGAGGAGAGTCACTGCCAGCTCCTGAGTCACAGGTCCAGGCAAGGCATTTGCCTGCATTGTGAAGAACACCTCTTCCTTGGCTGACTGAAAAAGGATGAATTTTTTTAAAACCCAACTGATTTTCATTATTAATGTCCTACCTGGGTGCCTCACGCTTGCGAATAAAATGGATTTGGGTTTCACATTTATCTTCAAGTGGCTTCACATCAAGTGTTACAGAGATAAAGAGTGGCCTGCAAAGAAAGCAGACTTTTATTTAAAATATGTTTGCCATCGGATGGTTTCATGGACATGTTGTTCTCAACCCATAGAATCTCACTAATTTCAGTTTTCATATATGATGTGTGTTTTGAATACAAAAAAATTGGAATTTTGGGGGTTTTTTTAAATGATTTGGGACAAATAGAAGTACACAGCATCTGGTAAAGCTGTGTGGGCATGTGGTTCCAACCTGCCTCGGAGCAGTTGCAAGTGTGTTCTGAATATTTATCAGGTATTCTAACACAATCATTCACTGCTAGTCAATAAAAAAGGAATTATCCCAACAGCTTCCCTGTCACGCATGGGATCACAGCGAAATTAGGAAGGAAGAGCCCACGGTTAATCACTCCAAATGCCTTCTGGGTGTTTTACAAGGTACCTTTTCCAGGGAGAAGTGGCATCCTGAAGATGCTGTGCCTCTGGGCCAAGGAAAAGGTGACAGGATCAAAATCAAGCCAGTGTCACCTTCCTGCAGCGCTGGCAGGGGCATGAGCCTGCCATGCTCTCCAGCCCCTGCTCCTTTGCCACAGAAACCACTGGGAAGGGACACAGCCCAGAGGGTTTGGGACCTGAACGACTTCTGCAGGTGTGGGCAGACGTGCTCCTGTCTCACAGCCAACACACAAGAAAACTGAAGCCGAATCCCTCGCGTTAATCCCGCGACGGAAAAAGGGTTTGTGCAGGGAAAGCAGAGAGGGGCTGAGGGTTTAACTGGAGCAGAGAGGGCCAGCAGGGATGGTGCCTTTTGGGGCTACCTGAAAACAGGGGCCAGACAGAATTAAGGGAATAAAAAGCAGTTGTGTTTATTGAAGGGCCTTCAGGTACATTTAGGGCAGGTGAAGCCCACCCAAAATGGACAACAGGTCACGGGTTTTCACAGTTTGATAACTTTGGTCCATTTGCAGATTGGGGGTTAATCCTCCAGTTACAGCTTCAGGTAATGAAGTCATTTACCCCAGGTTTGCTGCCCCCAACTCACTTTTCTTCCCATCCCTGGGGGCCTGAGGCAGTGAGGTGTCCTCGATCCCCAGGCCTGGAGGGGAATTGTTGTGTCTGCCCAAAACGGGGAGGCGGCAGCTCACACTGTGTGTGGAGTTTAGAGTTCCACACTAAAGAACTGCAGGAGTACAAATAGATGAAAACCATAAAAGCTAAATTCCTGAAGGCATCCGGGATGACCCGGACAATGGCACAGAGCTGCTCCCTGTCCCTGCAGGGCCCAGGGGGTGACACCGGTGCCGGGAACAGCAGCGATTCCCAAAGAGGTGCGGGGGAAGCTCAGTGAGGGGCTGCAGGCTCGTTGTCCCCGTGGGCTGCTCGGGTGGATGTGAGAGAAGCCCCTCCGTCATCACCCAGCTCCGTTTCCTCCTTTCCTGCCCCATCCCGGGGCGCTGGGATCGCTGTCGGAACTGCCGCTGGCCCGGCTGGGGGCCTCCGCCCGGGCTCCTTCCAAGCACAACAAAAGCCTGGACCACCAGCCCCAGAAGTCTCTCCTAATTAAAGGCTTTGGGGATGGATGTTCCAAGAGCCGCCGGGATCCGGTGGAAGCGGGACAATGTAAACACCTCGGGAGAGGCCGCGGCTTCCAGACGAGCTCCCCACACCAGGGCCAGAGCCACCGGAGCACACCAGCAGGGAACGGCCTGCATTGGCCCTGGTGCTGCTCAGACGGCAGGGAAATGGAAAAACTCCTTCCCTCCTGATCCCTCCTGATCAGCAGAGGGCCAGAAATTTGGCAGCTGGGAGCTTTTTTCCCCTCAGCTTTTGTGTGTGTCTATTACTGTTACTCATTCCCCTCCTCGGGCACCGAATTCCCGGCTCTAGGATGGCTTATAACACCTAAAAAGCAAAAGCTTTCCTTGTCCTGTGGGCAACAGGGATTGGGAACACTTGGTCCACCTTTTCAGTGTTGTCCAGGGATTTTCCTCTCTGAGGGAGGCTGTGCCCTTGGGCATCAGGGGCAGTCCATGATGTTGTCTTCCATCAGAGAGCACTGAGGCCGTTTTTACAGTCATTAATTAAACCCCATGTGCTGCCCGCGAGGTGGATACAGGCAATCCACCCCAAATTGACCTGGAAAAGGTTAATTGGCTCCTTGGACCTGCCCAGCACCCAGATAACCTGGGACCAGGTTATTCGTGCTGGTGCCATTCCCTCGAATCTATCACAGACCACACAGGGGAATCAAGTGAGCAACACCAAAAAAAACCAAACCCTCCTGCCTATATCCATCATCTCCTGCTTCCCCTCTTGCTTTTCTTAGCATCCAGAAGAAAGAAAGGGGGAAAAAAAATTAAAGGCAACCTGAAACCACTCCACACTCCCAATGAGAAAATAAAAATGGATGTTGCAGGCTCATGTGTTCTATACGTTTCCAAATATTTCCATCTGCTCCTGAAATTTCCATTAGGAGTTGCCAAAAACTCTTACAGAATTGTTAACACGATGGTAAATTTAGATTCTTTTTATGGAGAGACGTTTCCCCACCCTCATAAAAGTCTGGTATCAATTTGTCCTGTCACTGATAAGCCAGAGGTATTGCTGGATTTGCCCTTTTGCTCCCTGCGATGGGATCAGGGAAGAGAGGCAGCACCCATGATGCCTTGGGAAGGCTGAGCTGGAGCAGAGGCTGGACAGAGCTGGAGAATAAAGCAGAGATTTATCCAAAGGCCTCCAGGATCCACCTTGGGCAGGACAAGAGCCTGGCCAGGGCTACACCCAAGCTGGGCCCAAAATGGTCCCCAAATGGACAAAGGGTCACCAGGTGTGACACTTGGATGAGTTTTGGTCCATTTGCACCTTGGGGTTGAATTGTCCAATGGCAGCTGCAGGTTGTGAGGTCCCATCCTTCTTGTTCCTCCCTCCAGCCAGCCTTGTTTGTGCTTTGGGGCTGAAAGTTGTCCTTGGTGTCCCTTTGGGAAAGGATTTGTTCTGTGTCCCTGCTGTGTGCAGAGCTGAGTGACCCTGACTGTGAGCTCAGAGCTGCACCCCTGGGCAGCACAGGACCTGCAATACAGGGAAGAGAAAACTTCAGGCGTCACCCACACTTTGAGTCTGGGTCTGTCCCCTCCATCCTCTGGTGTCAGCACAGAAATACCTTCCAAGGGAATCACCATCCCCAGCTGCTCTCCCCATGGGTTGTTCTTCAGTTTGGAAGCTCCCAAATCCCACAGGAAGGTGGGCGGCTGTTGAGGTGTCCTGCCCATCCACCACCCAGACCCTGATTAACACTTTGGTGTTAATGAGCAGGTTTCACACTTCAGGTGGATGCAGGGCAGGAGTGTGGAGTGACAGGACAAAGGGAATGGCTTCAGGCTCACAGGGAGCAGGTGGGGTATTGGGGAGGAATTCCTCCCTGTGAGGGTGGGGAGGGACTGGGATGGAATTCCCAGAGCAGCTGTGGCTGCCCCTGGATCCCTGGAAGTGTCCAGTGCCAGGGTGGACAGGGCTGGGAGCACCCTGGGACAGTGGAAGGTGTGAGTGCAGCTGGGAACTGTGGGATCTTTGAGGTCTCTTCCAACCCAGGTGAGTCTGTGAGGGCTCAGGGGTGACGGAAACCCCAAAAAAACCCCTCAGGGTGAGGTGGAGAAAGCAGAACGAGCCCTGAGCATGCAAGGAACACTCTCATGAGCATTTCCAGTTGCAGCGACACATCCCTGAGGGAGCAGCCAGGGCTGTGTCACTGGGCTGCTTCGCCAAGGCTGGTGGTTTGGTTCGAACACCATTTTTCCAGTGTAACGGGGCATTCTTTCCTGTCAGAAAGGGCCTTTTCGGGCTGGCTCCTGTGCCTGCTCCATCTGGTGAATTACCAGTGCCATCACTCAGGGCTGATCAAGCTGTTGTTGGAGTTACTGAGCGAGAGCACAGCGAGTGCTCTGCTCTATTATTTTAAAGCACTTAACTCCCTGCGACCATTTAATAATAATCCCGTTCCCACAGCAGAGCAAATAAGGGCCCTTTTCCAGAGGAGGCACTTAGTGGAGATTAAAGATTCAGAGCCCACACAAAGAGGCAGAAAGCACCAATCCCTCCTCTGGGCTGATGTGAAGAACCCACGGAGCCTGAGCCTTTCTTAACCTCGCTTTGTACCTCCAGACAAACCCCCGTGGCTCAGCCAGGTGAAATCCCTGCTCTGCCCGAGCTCCTGGGTGACATCAGAGCCTTTCCCTGCACTCCTGGCAAGGTTGCCCCATTTTCAGGAGCATTTCTCCACGTGGAAAAGGATTTTTCTCCCCTCCACTAGCCCCAGGCTGCCGCACTCCGTCTCCCAGGATTCAAAACGCTGCCCCAGAGCTGATCAGCAAAACCCCCCAGAAAACCCCCTTTAGTGGTGGGGAAGCCCTGCTGGAGCACCCAGAGGAGTGGGGTTGCTGCATGGGCACTGCGAGGGCTCTCTAAGGCACTTGGGGATGTTCTAAATCATCACCTAGTTAATCTGAGTTTTACTCTGCCTTATCTTCCTCGAGGAAGGAGGGAGAGCTGCGAGCCTGGGTTCTTGCTGCTGGGGGAACAACACAACAATGGGGTCGGGGAAGGGCAATTAAAGATGCCTCGTTTCATATTTTTTTCCACTTTCAGGATACTCCCTGATGCCCCCCCAGGGTTTTACCCATCTCCCAGCTGACTTCTCCACTCAGCTCCTGGCTCCACACGAATTCCAGGGGCTGGGGACAGGCTGGGGGGGGTGACAGGGAGAGAAGAGCCCTTCCCACCAAAAAGGAAACCCATCTGATCTCCTCCTGACCCCTTCCCTGCAGTCACATTTCCCTGCTGATGGATTCCTTCTTCGAGAGCAACCTCCTCCGTCCGGATCCCGGGGCTTTTCAGGGAGAGACACCATCAGGAATAAACGTATTGCCACCTGCAGCCTGCTTGGAAAAGAGCTGCTGGAATCAGCCCTGCAGGCTGCTCTCACAACCTGCTGCTTCCAAACCCCTCGGTTTTTCAGGGAGGACAGGCAACAAGCCTCGTTTTGTCGTTGTAGAAGTTAATTAGTTTATTTTATTTCTAATTTTATAGCTTGATCCTCGTCCTGGGGTGGGAGCTCGCGGGGGAAAGAGGGAAGTTTCCATCTGGTGATGTTATTTACAGCCTGGGCTGGTGTTATCCAAACCTTGCTGTAAAAAAATGGGGTTAAAATCTCCCTGGATTTTAATGTTCGTTTTTATTTTGAGACCAAAACTTCCCTGTTTTCAGTGTTAAATTCACCCAGGGATCCACAGCAGCCTCCTCGGATCTGCAGAGACGGGAGCAAGTGTGTTTATATGTATTTTAAGTCATTTTACCTTTAAAAAATGCAATGTTATGAAACATTAACAGTTAAAGTATTAGTGACTGAGCTCTTAGCCAGATCTGCTTTGTTGGTTTTTTTAATACATGTAGGAAAAAAAAAAAAAAAAAAGAAGAAGTCGTATTTTCCTGAAGAACACGTCAGAACTTGAACAGATGGGAGTTTTTACCAAAAGGAGTCTGTTTTGCTCAGACATCGTTCCCTTTCCAAAACCTCAAGTAAAGTTTCATATCTTTCAGCAAATCTTGGAGTGGGATTATAAATTCAAAAATAAAAATACAGAAATTTCCTATGGCGAGCTTATAAATGCCACTTTACAACATTTTCTGGTGTCTTAATGAGAGCCATGTGACCAAAGCTATATATTCTAGGAAATAGCCAAAAGGCACATGTGCTTTTACAAGCCCATTTTAAAATGTAGGGGACTGATTTTCACAGTTTTAACACAAGAGGTTATTATCCTTTTTTAATTAAAAAATTACTGGGTTGTTTTATTTTATTTTATTTTTCCATTTTCAACAAGCTTTGCACTGCCAGAGAGAACTGAGTTCTGTCTCCAGAGACCCAGTGCAGCGCGGGGATGTTGATATTCCCCTGGCAGCTCCCAAAATCTCAAAGTCACCCATTTTCCATGTTTAAATATCCCTGGCAGCTCCCAAAATCTCAGCCTCACCCATTTTCTATGCTGATATTCCTCTGGCAGCCCCCAAAATCTCAGTCTCACCCGTTTTCCATGCTGATTTCCCCCTGGCAGATCCCAAAAAAGTCACCCGTGATCCCCTCAGTGTTGCTTTGGTTGTGTGAGTGTAGCACCAATGATGATTTGGGACTGCAGCAGCATCATTAAACCGGATTTATTTTACTTAAACCCTGCGAAAAAAGACAGTGACCCTAACGGCACATAATGGTGTCAGTGGGGGAAGACTCGGGGCTGTTCCTAAACCTCTCCAGTTGTGAATTGTCACTTTTGGTGTCACAGCAGGGCTGAGCTCTCCGCTCCTCCCAGCCTGGCCCCGGTAATTGCCCCCAGCCCCTTTTCTGTTGTCAATAGGGATGTTCGTCCCTATTGAATGTCCCCATAATGGGTTGTAGCCTCCAGCCACCCTCCCTCCCCATTCCCAGCTCCGGGAAAACACGCAGATGAGGCCAGGCACTAAAAGGGTGGGAGGCTGTGGGAGATCAAGGCACAGAAAATTCTCAAAACCTCGTTCATGCAGGCCCAAATACAGCAGAGAATACAGGGCTCCACCTGAGGCCTTGGAAAAGCTTTAGAGACCATAAACAAGAATGTGGGTTTGTAGTTTAGACAGAAACATGTTAAGCCAGGTAGTGGAGAGTTACAAGGTTTTAAAGTTAAGATACAGAAGTAGTTATAAAGGTAATAAAAAGTTTTAAGGTGTGGTTCTGTAGGATTGTGTGTCACTACATGGTTGGATAAAATTGCAGCAGGACGGGTGATACAGTTTAATTAGCCATTGGTGTGAAAGTTGAAACAATCTGAGTGGCAGTAGATTATTGGCTAACAAACCTTTAAAAGACCTTGTAACCTCTGGTCTTGTGACCACTGGCCACGAACTCTGGTGTGTGTGGTGAAGATGTTCTCGCCCTTCGTGATGACGCCTTGGGAAGGCTGAGCTGCAACAGAGACTGGACAGAGCTGGTGAATAAAGTAAATATTTATTGAAAGGCCTTTATGATACACCTTGGGCAGGACAAGAGCCTGGCCAGGACTACACCCAAGGTGGACCCAAAACGGTCACGAGGTCCTCCCTGCTGTGTGAGGCAGCCCTGCTGTCCTGGGGATGGCTGAGCCCCTGCCTGCCATGGGAAGTGGGGAATGAATTCCTTCTTCTGCTTTGCTTGCATGTGTGGCTTTCGCTGTAGTTATTAAACTGCCTTTATCTCAGCCCAAGAGTTTTCCCACTTTTACCCCTCTGGTCCTTTGTGGGGCCGAGCTGCTGGGGCTGGGGTTAAACCAGCACAGCTGGGAAGGAGCCACAGCTGGAATCTGTGCTGGCACCTGGAATCTCCGAGTGCGACCACGAGACCAGCACGTGACCCCCAGACTGTCCATAGGAGCCTTCAGTGGCACCAATTTAATTGTTAAATGCTTGCATGTTTCCAATTAAAGCTGAGCCCAGGAGACTCTGCAGGCCTGGGATGGGCCATGGATGTGTCCTGTGCTCCCCTCCAGCACTGCCTGGTGGGCCAGGGAAGCGCTGGCAGTGCAAGAGTTAAGGGCTGGGGGCTGGGAATTAATTAACATCTTCCATCTTCATCTGATCTCAGGTGGATACTTAATGTTTTTGTCTGCAGAGGTTTATTTTCCTCCAGATTGATTGGATGAATTGTGTTCCCAGAGATCAGAGAGTTCAGATGGCAGAGGATCCTCTTACCAGAAGATGAAAGCCAACATAATCAACTGCACAACTTCAAAACATGCAGCTTGTTCTTGTTGGCTGTGCCTAAGTTTTCCCTGCAGAGAAGCTGTCGACAATGATTTGATATCAATCCAGTAACAATCCCTGGTTTCTAATAATAATTTGCACTTCAGTAGAAATGTTCATGTGAGGCTCTGAGAGCATTTAGCAGATGGTCATTAGCGAAGCTCCCCAGTTCTCCTGCGAGGAAGAGATAACAATTACGAGCCTTGTTTTACAGATGGTGACACCGAGGTGAGGCACTGAAAGGTGAAATAACTCTCCTAATTTTCCATAATGAGCCAGTGGCAACAGATCCATGAATGAAACCCAGGCATCCTGCTGAGATTACTCCACAACCCCTATATCCTTATCTTTCACAGGAAAACGTGGTCAAGGAGGTGAGCCTGGAAAGCAAAAAGCAAATGACTCAAAGGCAGGATTCATGACACATTTCTGGAAATAAGGAATTAGGTCTGGGTCAATAAATAACTGGGAAACCAGGGGGACGCAATCCGAGAGGCATGTGAAACGAGGATGCATGGAAAAGAAAGAAGATAATGGAAGGGAGGGGAAGGAAAACAGAGCAGCTCTGACTTTTTATTTCCACTCTTGGTTTCAATCAGCCTTGTAAAATTAAAGGTTAGGCTCTGGGAGAAAGGAGAAAGCTCCATCTGCTCCCGTGGGGATACATCCAACGGGTGAGGCTTCAAACAGGAATAACAAATCCCTCTGATGGCTCGTCACTTTGCAGCCAAGTGCCAGCTGTGGGGACATTGCTTGTGTTTGGGTACCTCAGAGACCCTGGGGAGGGCAGGGAAATGGGGCTGGAGCTCTGGGAACACTGGCTGGAGCTCTGGGAACACCGGCTGGAGCTCTGGGAACAGCGGCTCTGCCCCGTGGCATCACCCACCAAACCGTGGCGGGGCTGGAGAGCGCTGCAGGCTGGAGGTGTGAGGGCTGGAGCTCCAGGGGCTAATTTTAGGCTTGCACTGACACTGCCTTTGCCTTTCTCACCCAGCAGGGCCGCCCTGCCAGCGCTGAGGCACTGGCTGGTGCCCCGCGCCGCCCCGCGAGCGTCGCGCACACGCCGAGGGGAAGGCGGCCCGGCCGTGCAGTTTATAAAACAGCCAAGTGGAAGCCAAAAGACTTGAGTCTAATCCCTCCAGTTAAGTCATCTAGATTCCTTCTCGCCACCAGCCATCTGATCTCAATCAGCAAATCTTGGCCTTCCTCTCCTGACCCAGCCGAGAGTCGCGGTGCTGAGGCCTGAAGTAATCTGCATGCAAAATGCTTTAGAAATGATTCCTCCAGGAGGGGCTGCTTTGATTGTTACTTCCCAAAAGCCCTCCGATGTGAAAGGGGTAGGCAAACAACAAAGGTGCCTCGGTAATGTTTGCCATCGATAATTTGTCAATGCTCTGAAATGTTCCTCCATTTATTTTCAGCCCCAGTGGTTAATAGGAGCCTATTGAAAGAGACCTATTTATATGCAGGCCTTAAAAGCAATCACTGGGTATTAAATGGGATGTGCTTTTAGTCTGAAGGTGCTTCCAATTGTCTATTAGTAGGATTCAGCAAGTGAATGAAACAGAATTGAACATCTGTGTTTTTATCATCCATAAACTGCTGCACCTCGAGGTGCAGTGTGTGCTTCAGAAGCGTTGCAGTATCTTCACAGATTTATAAACTCACAGAATGCTTTGGGTAGGGAGGGGGCTTAAAGATCATCCAGTCCAAAGACACCTTCCGCTGTCCCAGGGCGCTCCAAGCCCCAGTGTCCAACCTGGCCTTGGACACTGCCAGGGATCCAGGGGCAGCCACAGCTGCTCTGGGCATCCTGTGCCAGGGCCTGCCCACCCTCACAGGGAACAATCCCTGCCCAATATCCCATCTCTCCATGAGCCTGAAGCCATTCCCACTTGTCTAATCACAATTATGTTGATTTCACCATCACTCCAAGCACTTCCAGCACCAGAACTGGAACCAAAATTGTGTTGGAGTGGCAACACCAGGAAAAACTGGGAAAGCAGCGGCAATGTCTGACGGGCAAGATCTTGACTGGAAAGACTTGGAGAGCCTCAACCATGAGCACAGCCATGGGCGCTCCCATTGCAGGTGTCCCTCAGGGGCACAGGAGCTTGGTGGAAGCTGCTCAAAGGCAGCTGGGTGGTGTGAGAATTGGGATGGGGATTCTGGAATGCTACACTGGCATGTTTGCACTTCGGAAGCCAGTATTACTGCCCATCCAGGAGGGCTCCCAAAGGAGAGGAGAAAGGAGAGGATGACGAAGGGCAGCTCTGTTCAGCCCCAAGGACCCCAACTTTCCCTCTCCTTTTCTTCACACCTCAGCTTTCCCTGTCCTTTTCCTCACTTCCCTGTGATGTTAGTTGGGATAATGCAGGAATTACTTCACAATTTCATACGTGGAACAGGCAGGGGAGGCAGAGGAAACAGGATCTGCCATTTCCAACCCAGATAATTACATTACAAAGCTCAGCACGGTTTTCATTATTGTGCCGTGTTCAATCAACCTCCATCCCAAAGGTGCACACAAAGATCTCAGGCTATTCCAGGCCTTGGCAGCTGCTTCGCTGTACTTGCTCCTTTTTTATTTATTTTTTTTTTTTTTTTTCCATCTTGGGGCTTTTAAAATTGATGGGAGGCTGAAGGCAAGAGCTGATGCATTGTAGATGACAACAAAAGAGGCTCCATAAAATTGCTTTTGGCATCTCGTGTGCGTTCCGTCTAGATCTTATAAATTACTGCTGCATTACAGCGATAAAAATAGGTTAGTATTTGGAATTGATTACAGTGAGATAAAGCTCTAATAAAAAAAAAAAAAGCACTTATGCATAAATATTCTGAGCATACAGGGGTAATTTGATTTGATAAAATAAAAGTATGGCTCTTAATTTCTTCCTTTTAAACAGAACACACACGCATGGGCAGCGCAGGGACAGCTTCAGCAGCTGTTCAGTTTGGGATTCTCAGAAATGGGTCTGTGCCTCTTGCAGCTCTTCCCTTCAGACATTTTTATGGCAATCTCTGCATCACCAGCATTCCCACTGCTGGGTAACAGTCCTGCTTCAATCCCAAAGTGTTCAGCCCCGGCCTCTGTGCTTCTTCCTGGTGATAAACATTGATTTTCCTCACACCTCAACTTTTCCTGTTCTCTTCCTCACTTCCATGCCACATTAGTTGTGACAATGCAGGAATTACCTCCCAGTTTCATATGTGAAACAGGCAGGGGAGGCAGAGGGAACAGGATCTGCCATTTCATCAGCCCAAATAACCGCATTACAAAGCTCAGCGTGGTTTAAAACCTGTGCCCCTCAAAGCCCTTTCATTGACCGCGCTGTTTCTCTGGAGTTCACTGCGCAGCACATCAGCTCTGCAGCCAGTGCTCTCGCCTTCCCTGGGACTGCAGGATCAGCAGAGGGAGCTGGGATATTGTTTTCTGCTGTTCTAATATAAGTGGAAGGATAATTTTATTTACACGAGGAGGAGGGAAGCAGCGATTCATGTTTCAGCATGACCAGCCCAACACACTTCACTCCAGGAAAGCGCCTTGGCTCGGACCATAAATTCAGGGTGAACACTGGCCTCGCATCAGGACAAAAGCACGGCCTGAGAGTCTCCTTTTAAAGAGAGGCAGGTTAATAGCAATGGGGCTGGTAGGGGAATGCAGGATGCAGGACCGGGGGGAACAGAGCAAAGCACCACATCTGTTCTGCAGCCCAGCAGCTGCACCCAACCCCTTCGGCCACATCACCACGAGGCGCTGAGCCTGCGAGCCCAGCAGAGCCCAGCCCCAGGAGCAGCGCCCCGGAGCAGTGCTGGGCACGGGGCTGTGTCCCCTTGAACCCCTGGAAAAGCTGGGTTTTGGGAGGGTTGGGGGCAGGAAGCCGCTGCTCCCATCCCTCTGGGCCGTGCCTTTGATGTGGGCTGGACGGGATGTGGCTGCGCCTGCTCCCGCCAGCCCGAGCAGGGAAAGGGAAACCAGCGGCAGCAGGGCTGACAATTATCCCTGCCGAGCAGCTTGAGCAGCCCTGAGCTCTCAGTAATGCATGATAAGCTGTTGGGCGTAAGATGATCCCCAAAAACCTCCCAGAGGAATGGCAAAAGCAGCCCAAAGCGTGTCTCGACACCACTGGTAGCACTTCCCCTGAGGGAAACACAGGTAGGCCGAGAGAACGTTACTTTTAAATTTCATTTATTTATTTTTGTGTACATTTTTCCGTAATTCGACTGACATACCATTGCTATAAAGATGCCCTGCTCTTTGAATATTTCCATCCAAGACCACTAGTTTCAAGTGTGGTTATGAAAAGTCACGGCAAACATATGACTGGAAAGAGGTGGTTGGTTTTTTGACTTCCAGGCAGTTGTTTGAAGCATTTCAGAGATGCACACGATATTCAGCAGAACACACGCACGCACAGTGCTGGGTTACACACACACACACGCACACACACACACATCTGGAAAACTGTTACAGTGGTTGAAGTCTCCAAAAAGGTCTCCTGTCCCCTCTGAGCAGCAGTGAAAAACCTCTGGGTATCCTGAGAAATCAAATCAAAGCGCAGTAAAGAGGAGTAACTTATCCCATCAGCAGGGTTCGGGGTTGTTTGGGTTTGTTTTTTTTTCTCAAGTCAAATGTATTTTGCCAATCTATATGAAGTGAAGAGGGTGGGGAGAAAGAAGCTGTGGCAGTGAAGGTTAAAGAAAACCAATTCAGCACGGATCCTAAAAGCATCTCGTTAAAACAACACGGAGTTAAAACCTCTCAGACTGTCACTGCTACTGCTGCTCGTCTCCAGAGCGCCAGGAGCAGCTCTGAGATGGGTGAACACAACACAGGGTGGAGGAGGAGCCAGGGGAGGGGATGTGCAGGTGGGCAGGAGGGCAGCCAGGTGACCACGGAAGGGAGAAAGAAGCCTGTGACCGATGGAACCTGGCAGAGTCTGCACCGGGCTGGGAACGGGAGCTCGGGGTGGCAAAGCCCCCAGGACAGTGACAACCACCCAGTGCCACCTCTCCCCCACATCTGCACCTCCTCCCTCTGCAGTAACACCCTCCAAGCTGCTCTCTCTGGCCAACCCACCCTCCCCAAGGCCGTGACTCGGGGTGCTGCCTTAGGGTGTGGGTTCTCACACGGAAAGAGCTCCCTCGACAAGGCTAAAAGTTGAGAATCACCCACGCCGCACTGTGCCGCCTTTAACCTAGCACACCTTTCCATTTTCTGCACTGCCTGCACCCCGGGGCCTCTCCTGAGGGGCTGGAGCTGCCCCGGGCCCTGGCTGCGAGAGGGGTTGTGTGAGGTGACGGGCTGCGAGGAGCAGCGGAGGAAACCAGCAAAGCCTGAGACAACACAAACAAACACCAAGCAATTAAAAAAGAAGGACGGGAGATGTGGTCTGATGTACTTCTGCCAAGAAATAAATATTTTACGCTGTCTTTTTTTTTTTTTTTTAGAAAAAAAGCACTTGCATTGTGTGGGTTGTTTTAATCTCAAAATGGTTGAGTTACCCCCTGCGCCCCCCCAAGCACAACACGTGCTCACACACGCACACAAACACACACACACACCTCTCACACCCTCTAATGCACGTAATTCCAGCTTTGCAGAGCTACTGGATTCACTTTGAGACAAGTTCCTTGTGCATTTGGACAATTTACTTCGAGACAAGTTATTTGCAAGAAGGCAAAGTTCATGCATGGCTTTGACAGCTCCACTTTCTCATAAATGGTTTTTGAAAAGCAGAAAGCAAATGAGGGCCAAAGCTCCATTTAAAGTTCACCTCGGATGCCTGAAAAGCATTTATACCCACATCCTTCTGAGGTCCCTGCTTTATGAACTTCTAATCAATTCCACATTCTGCTACCCAACGTTTCTTATACGTTGGGGAAAGAAAACAAACCAGAGAAGCAGCGTGAGCTGTCTGAAAACAGCTGCACCACAGCACCCGGGCTGCCCAGGGAAGGGCTTCAGTCACCCTCCCTGCAAGGGTTTAAATCTGTGGATGTGGCACTTGGGGACACGGGTTAGTGGTGGCCTTGGCAGAGCTGGGGTTTTTGGTTTGACCCGATGATTTTAAAGGTTTTTCCACCCTAAATGACTCTGTGGTTCTCTATTATTCTTTATCAGAAAGGCTGGGGAGGCTTTTGAAGCACCTTTCCAAGGGGGGAAAGGGGATAAAAAGAACAAAACCTGATGGGTTTTGAGCCCCCAGTCCTGATTCTCTCCCAAACTTCAGGGATTCCTCTCAACATCCCCTACAGAGCAAGAAGCTGCTCATGAATTGCTCCATTATTTCTGCAGGACACGTGTCCTCCCTCCCCAGAGGTGACACTTGGCTGTCCCCAGCCCTGCCTTGGCCAGTCCTGACCACCCAGGGCTTCAGCAAACTCCATGGAAATGTGACAGAGGAAAGCCTGGCACGAGCCTTGGACAAACCAAGTTTGTCAGCAATCAGATTTGAATTTTCGGGTGGAAAGTGGTTGTTTTGTCAGAATTCAGGGTGATTTTGATGATGTGACACAGAGCTTTTTACCAGTTAAAGTGAACCCTGGTGCTACTCAATCCCCTCCCAAAGGAACAACTGAAACCCACCTCGTGCTTCCCTATAAAAACATAAAAGTGAGCAGGTTTCTTCAGACACCCTCAAGGTGGTAAAAGAAAACTCAAAAAAAAAAGAAATTTAAAACCCGAGATTCTTTATCCCCATCCCTAATTCTAGAGCAAAACAGGACACTAAAAAGAAAAACAAAAAATCTAAATTGCTATAAACATAATTTAGAATCATAATTAGCTGTCTACTGCCATGCCAGCTGTTAGGAGATACCACAGGGATTCCACATGGGAAATACCTTCAGCACCTCTTGGATAGTACCAGAAAGGGATAAATAATAAATAAGAAGAACATGAGGAAGAATAATCGGCCTTCCACGGGGATGGAAAAACAGAGATTTTCACAGTTAAGAAACCAAATGATGTTACTGTTAAAAAAAATCCTAAAAATAAAGTAAAATAAGGACTTGCATTACATCAGGTTGGAAAGTCTTCCCCTTCCTAACACATTCATGTGCCCTCCTCAACACCAGAGACCACTGGGAACTGGGTGCTTTTCCATTTTTTGCTCATATTTTGGGGTTTGGGTTATTTTTTTTTCCCAGCCAAAATGATGTAGAAATATCCTTGTTACAGATTTCCCACCATGTCGAGAGAAAGCTTCACACCTCAAGACAGAAAGTCTAGAAATGCCATATACTAATGCTAAACACGAATCTTTGCCAATGAAACTGTAATTCCTTCGATTGAAGGTTTTGGACAATTTTAGAGAGTTGTTTCGTTTTTCCTGCAAGAAATGACAAATTTTACTCCAACACATTTCCAGCTTACAAGAAGCTACATTTAGCAGCTTCCCCTCGTTGTATTGCTATTAAAAAAAAATGCAGAATTCCAGCTATTTTGGATGTTGTGACTGCTTCCAGCAGCCCCTGGCACAGGGACAGCTCTCACCAAGCACAAACCGCTCGATTCACCAAAATAAAAACAGCGGCCAAGCCCTGGAAATTCACTTTACACACGGATTTTAAAGGGAATATTCCGAGCCAAATCCTGGGGTGGGGGATATTGGATTTTGAGCCCCAACCTGCCAGAAACCCCCCAGAAGGCACAGTCCATGCTGCAGGTGTTTATGCAGGATTTGTGACTAAATTTGGGCTAAATATGGATGGAGAGCTCTGCAGCTGTTACCTGGATTTGGGAAAACTTGATCCTGGCTCAACAGCTCTGACACAGACTGGGATTTATCTTTAAACACACCTTGTTTTTCTTTTTTGGCTTTTACCAGGCACTTAATCCACATTTCTTCACCCTGGCTGTGCAAATCAAGGACACCTGGCCCTTCCTGACTTTTCACAACACCCATCCTAAAAAAAAGAAAACAAACCCAAAAGCCATAAAAATGCTGGAGGCTTTTGGGTGTTCTGGGACACACTCTGAGGTGGCTGAATGTTCTCTCCTAGAGGGAAAAATCCCAAGATATGGCAGAATCCAGCACCTCCATCCCACAATTCCTGGGGAAAGTGTGTCTGTGTGAGTTTTTGGAGGCCACAGATACTCCAGGCTGCTCTTCCAGCCTCCAGACATTGGCTCCTCTCACTGGAGCATTTATCTCCATCCACCTCCTGGAATGGTTCGGTGTGTCAGGTCACAGCCTTTTGGAAAGATCCTGGTCTGCTCTCTTTTATTTCCTCAAAAAGGATCATTATCTAGGGGCAAAACCAGACTGAATTAAAGCCTGAGCTGGCCTGGAATTATTCCTGGAAGATAAACCAGGAATCAGCAGCTTTCCTGATCGGTTCAGGAATACTCGGGGTGTGTTTAGTCTTTATTCAAAAATTACACCGCTCCGAGTTTCCTGGATTTATAGCTAAGCCCAAAAGCGAAAGTAACAGATCAAAACACCCTGAAATAAAACTTCTAGGAAGGGTTTTCAGGTCTGGCTAAGACCAGAGAGCTTTGGAAATGGCCGAAAGACGTCTGATCTGCTGAGATTTCCATCTCCACTTCCAGCGCGCTCCGGGCGCGTCCAAGCTTTTCCCGGCTTGTCCCCGCGGAACCTCGCGGCTGCTGGACGCTCTCCCCGTCCTTCAAAACCTTCTGGAGGAAGGGATTGTGGCCCGTCCCGGCTGCTGCCTGGGCTGAGCCACCTCGGAGCAGGGCTGCTGCAGCCCCAGAGCTGCCCAGCATTCCCAAAGGGAATTGCAGTGGAATGGCAGCAAAGGAAGGGATGAACTCCGGAGAGCTGCAGGGCGGCTGTGTAAGTAATTCCCAGATGTGGAATTAGGGAGCAGGGAACTGGAGAGGACAAGGCGGCTCCTTTCTCTCCCAAAGCACTCCGTGGACAGCTGGCTGCAGGCCCCTTCCCCTTCCTGCTGGCTGCCAGTAAAATCCCAGACATGACAATAAAAACGTGGAGGTGCCCGGGATGTCAGGTGTCCACAGGGGCCAAGGGCTCCCCAGCATCCCAGGGCTGCTCTGAAGGAGCCACACCACGACCATCCTGCAGCCCCAAGTGCTCCCTGGTGAATTCCCTCCTCCTGGTGGCCTGAAAATTGGCTATTTCCAGCATTCAGCTGCTTAGAGACCACCTTCAACATTTCCCCTCTCCTCTCTCAGCCACAGAGGCCTCTCCCAGGCTTTTCCCACCATCTAAGGCCCTGCACCGTGCCTGGGGTTCACTTGCAGGTTTTCCCCTTGTGGGGTTTCTTTTGGGGTTTAGATTTTGCTCCCCTTTTTGGAACTGGGGGACCCACTGCCCACAGACCTGGGCCTGAAGGAAGATGTGGGGAGGGAAGGGGCAGCCAGGCTGCTCTCAGGCTGTGCCCTCGATGGACCTGTGGCCGTGTCCTGCCTCTCCTGCTGCTCCAGACCCTCCCTGGCAGACTGGACTGACACCAGCTGCCCATCAGAGGACTCATTTTGTCCCTGTGCCATTAAATCCACCCTTAAAAGTTCACTGCACTCTCAGAGTCTGTCGCATTTATCCAGCAGTGGACCTTTGTGCCTGCAGCACTGGCACCACCGGCTCCTGGCTGTGTTTATTCATCTGCAAACACCTCAAAAGTGAGATGCAGCTTTTTCTGGCCCTATTTATTAACAAAAGACACTTTGTTAATTTGTTTTTATGGAGTGGGGTTATGTGAAGGAGCAAAGTCCTTTCAGCCTTCAACAGAGCTGCCACTCCTCCAGCCATGCTCCAGGGGGGAATCTCCCAGCTCGGCAGAGCAAAGGGCAAATTTCACATTCTCCATCTGCTCCAGCAAAGGCTGAGCTGAAATATTAATGAGGAGATCAGATCGCTTCTCACCAGCAACAATCTGGGTTTTATAGCCCAGGCAGAGGCCAGAGGAGCAGGCAAAGCTCTGGGATCCATCCTCTGCTGCTGCAGAAACAACCTGGGGGGAGGACACAGAGTGTAAAACGTGGACATCTGGTGAGTTCTGTGTGCTCTGCCCACCCTTCACCTCCCTAGGCCCAGCCCGCTCCTCTGTGCATGTCCAGAGCAGGGAGAGGAGCCCGCTCTGACATCAACAACCATAACGTGGCAATAAAGATTAATGAGCAAAACTTGCCATTTCATGTCTAATCCATGAGGATTTAGCATCATTAATCTTTATTAGTGTGTAATAACTGTTTAGACATTAAGGACAGATTCTCAGCTGGACACAACTGGCTCCATTCCAGCCAAGCCAATGGAGCAGTGCCAGTTTACACCCTCCATGACTCCAGCCCTACATGAGACCCATCCCATCTGTAGGAATCACATCACTGACAGTATTTCCCCAGCAGCAGGGGCACAGAAGTGAAGGCAACTATTTGTCTTTCCCTGTATCCCAAAAAAAGAGAGCTGCATGTGTCCAGGAAGCTCAACAATAGACCTGTCAATAAACACGAGGAAATTGAATGAAAAAGCAACGGCAACAAAAGGAACCCCGAGGAGCTGGGAAGTGGATGGTTTTAGAGGCAAGACTGTAAGATCTGGTTTGGCAGGAGCAGAACTAAGAGGGATCTTTGGCATGTGAAAGAGTGAAAGCACCAAGACAGGCTCCCAGTGTTCCTCTAACAGGAACAAGATGGAAGAGGGAAAAAAAAAAAAAAAAAAAAAAAGGAGCATCTTGGCTTGTTTTTCTGAGAGAGGAGTTTGGGGGTTGTTTTGAATCAAAAAAGATTTATTAAACACGGGAGCTGGTGGGAACCTTGACTGAACTACACCAGACCAGGCACTGAAGCAATGCTGTGCTGACCAAGCAGGATTTCCTCCTGCGGAAGGTGTAGGGAAGAAGGGAAATGTGCAGGTACACACCTGGCTGGCAGCTAGCAGGGAGAAATCCCAGCTGAGGCTGGGCATGCCAGGCTCTGCCCTCGGCCCCTCCCCACCAGGACAAGGTGCAGCAGCACTGACCCAGCAGCACCTGCTCAACGACAGGGAGATGAATTGAGATTTTTTTTTCCAGAGATTTTTCCCAGTAGAGACCCACCAACTGCCTCCCGAGTCACACACCTGCCCCCAGAAAATGAAGTTCCACCTCTTTAACAAGTCAGAGTTGCCTCTTTGTCACCAGTAAACTCACCAAAAGTCAGGGGAAAGCACAGAAGTACAGTACAGAGATATCTGTGTCACGGTTTGTACACCTGGAAGAACTCCAGGAAAGATGGGCATTGCACCCAGTGCAGCAGCATGAACCTGGTGGTTAAAAACAGGAACCAGAAAATGCCCTCCAACTCCTCTTGCAGACTGAAGGCTCCAAAGGGCTCTTGGGGACACCTTTCCTGCCAGTGACACTTGAGAGCTCCAGCAGTGGCCAGGCCTCCCGCATCCTGGAGATGGCAGGAGCACCAGGAGCTGTGCGGTAGGGGAAAGAGGAGGATGGACATCACCCCCGGGGCTCCCTGGGGATGGGCTGTGCCTCCTGGTGACCTGTGGCAGGCTGGAGAGGCCCTTCCCACAGCTGCTGCAGCTCAGGGCTGAGCTCCCAGCAGCTTTCCTCGCTCTGCTCCCTGCCTTTGGGGCTCTTTCAAGTTTATGGCCTCTGAGACCTGCTTCTCTAAAAATCCCACTCTGGGGCAATCCCAAGCCCTGTGCTGTGTGAACACAGAACCCCCTTGTGAAGAAAACCCCTAAGCCTCAGCACCTGGGCTCTTCAGGCTGTCAGGAAAGGTTCCATGTCCCCGAGCCTGTGTCCGTCCCTGTGCTCATGTTCAGGCCAAGATCTGAGCAGCAACCAAAGGCTTTTCATCTTCACAGAGGTTACAAGTGAACAGCAGAGAAGAGCCTGACTCTCCTCCTGCAGCCCAGCAGGGCTTTGAGGCACACAGGAGTCCCTGGCTCTCCTCCCTGAGCTGAAGCCACCAAGCTCAGGCTTCTCTCTAAGGAATTCCTCTTTCAGGAATCCCTTTGTGGGCACCACGAGGGATGCAGGGACAGCCCCAGAGCTGCCACAGGTGCCCTCAGCACTGGGCACCCCTCACAGCACTTTCCATCCTCATCCTCAGACGGCTCCACACTCACTCCGGGCTGGCACAAACGGCTTTAAAAGGAACAAAGTCACGGAGGAGGAGCAGGGAAGTGATTTGTTACGTGCCCTATTGTAATGCCATTAAAACAAAGGGATTAGAGCAGAAAGCAGAAAAGCAAGCCCTGTGTGGAGGCACGGAGGAATCCTTTCAGAGGGTTACTCGCTGCAGACAACGCTGCCATTAATTCTCCATTGGAAAACGCTGGTGACATTAATATCTGCTATTAATACTGAGCTTTGACAGTATCTCTAAATTCAACCTGTCAACTACAATGGCACTGAAATGAAGGTGCTCTGAGGTCAAGGAGATGCGGTGTCCAAACGAGACTTATATTGCAGGGGGAAAGCAGCAAAAACAATCTTTAACAAAAGCATCAGATCCATATGTAGGAAAACCAAAGGGTGGTTTTAAATGTCATGTTTTTCAAAGTGAGAATTGATGCTGGAACCAAGTCTATAAACTGGCTGGCTGGACTTTCAGCTGCAGCTGAGGACAATCAATCAAAACAGCTCTGTGACTCTGAGAAAGTGAGAGAGAGAAAACACACACACACACACCATGGAATATGAGAGGGCAGATCATGAGCCATGCGAGGCCTCTTAAAATTACACTGTGAAGTCAAACATCCTCGTGTTTCATCCGCCACAAAAAACCTGAAAGGTTCCCCTCGGCACAGAGAGGGATGTGGAGCTTATCCTTCCCCAGGGCTGGGCAGGCTCCTGGGGCAGGGCTGAGCAAGGGGAACCTGCTCCCCAAAGCCTGACGAGCCCCGGATCACACCCTGATTCCTGCAAGGCCTCTGTGAGCCCCCTGCTCCGCAGCCGAGGGCACGGGGATCGATAAATCCTGATAAATGCTCCCCTGTCCCTGTCACTGCCGGCCCCAGGGCACGGCTGCCCCGTGCCAGGCTCAGTGCCACCCCTGTGGTGGCAGTGACAGTGGCAGCCCAGGCACTGGCGGTGTCTTTGTGCGCCTCTTGGAAGTGTTGGCGTGTCCCCGGCACCGGGGGTGCCACCACCCCACAGCCCTGCTCTGAACACTGCCCTCCCCATCAGCCCTGCCAGGGGATTGTTCCCCAAAATCAGACTGTTCCAGCCTGCACCAGCAGAGCCTGCAGCTGCTCACCTGGCAGAGCAAGGTGGAATGACATCCTGCACAGGGTCAGGGACACCCTGCACAGGTTCAGGGACACCCTGCACAGGGTCAGTGACACCCTGCACAGGGTCAGTGACATCCTGCACAGGGTCAGTGACACCCTGCACAGGGTCAGTGACACCCTGCACAGGGTCAGTGGCATCCTGCACAGGGTCAGTGACATCCTGCACAGGGTCAGTGACATCCTGCACAGGGTCAGGGAC
The DNA here is from genome assembly GCF_029207755.1 of Chamaea fasciata. Lineage (NCBI taxonomy): Eukaryota > Metazoa > Chordata > Aves > Passeriformes > Sylviidae > Chamaea > Chamaea fasciata. The sequence continues at coordinate 3,846,390 of NW_027094104.1, read as the reverse complement.
ACCCTGCACAGGTTCAGGGACACCCTGCACAGGGTCAGTGACATCCTGCACAGGTTCAGCACTGCAGAGCAGGGTTCAATGACATCCTGCACAGGGTCAGTGACATCCTGCACAGGTTCAGCACTGCAGAGCAGGGTTCAATGACATCCTGCACAGGGTCAGCACTGCAGAGCAGGGTTCAATGACATCCTGCACGGGGTCAGTGTGCAGAGCAGGCCGTGTTTCTGGCTCTGAGGGGCTGTGCCCAAGCGAGGGGTGGGGACGGAAGCGCGTGCAGGGCACGAGGCACTTGGTCAGCCTCCCCAGAATGCACAGGCAGGCCCCGTGCCAGGGCTGGGGAAGGAGCCACGGGCAAAGGCAGAGGAGCTCACGGCCAGGCCAGCAGCTGGGGCTCAAAGCAGTGTTAATGTGGAGCCAGCGGCCTCACTCTGAGCTCAGCAACACTCACAGTGGCCCCTGCTCCAGACAGGGACTGACCCCAGGGCACACACAATGATCTCCAGCTCCTCTCCCACCTCACCAGCCCCTTCTCCTGCCCCCGGCCAGCAGCAGGGAGCTCCTGGTCAGGCTGGGCTGTGGTGTCCCTGCGTGCTTTCCCAGGCTGCAGCCCAGGGCAGAGCCCAGTGCTCCTGGCTGCCTGCAGCACCCCAGCTGGGGCTGGACGCAGCCCAACCCTCCTGGGAGCGCTGGCACTCCCACACTCTGTGGGAAGCACGGGGGGATTGCTGCCAATGCCACCAGCCCTGGGAACCAAGACTAAACCACCCCATTTTTCAGGGGGGTGATGCCGTGCATCCTGTGATCCTGTCCCATCCCAAGAAGGAGCGGGGAACTCCCTTTGAGGCCCAAAGCAGCTCATCCCCAGCCCAAGGGAGCCCCGGGCACTGCAATGCTGCTGGGCAGGTGGGCACTGCCCAGGGCAGCCTCCTCCTCTTCTTTGTGCAACTTCTCTGACAACCTCCTTCCCTCTGGGCCTTTTGTCCCAGACATTGTCCCAGCAATTCCCAGAGCTCCCAGCCTGCCTTCTCCAGCAGAGCAGGGCAGTTGGACAGGGCTGGCCCAGCCAGAGGCCGGGCTCAGAGCGCGGTGTCCGGAGAAGAGGTGACCACAGGGGACGCCAGGGCTTCCCTCCCTGACACAGCTCCAGCAGCTGAGCTGCAAGTCGTGCTTATCAATTCCTTTCATGATGCACATTAAATATATTCCACAACAGAGACACTTCTCCTCTCCTCTCTCCTCTCCTCGGACACCTTTTCCCCAGCAAAGCCCTACAAGTGCTGCTTGCTGTGGCCTCATTTTGCATCATCATCATCATCATCATCACCACGCACTCATCCTCATATAAAACAGAAATCTATTCCATCAAGCACTTAACATAAATATTAAAATAATGGAAGGGACAAAATATAAATCTACATACAACTTCATGACTACCATAGCACCTATTACCATGACAAAGCAAATTCTGGTTCAAGGGGAAGGGAAGGGGGATGAGGAGCAAGTTAGGAAGAGGAACTTCGACTGTCATTAAATATGTAAATCACTCTTTCAAAAAAAAAAAAATTTTTTTGTTGTTTTGTTTTTGTTTTAAGGTTACCAACCTTCTTAAAATTCATTCCACTAACCAGCTCGTTCTATGTCACTATGGATACCAAAGAACCCTTTTAAAAAAACTCTCGGGCGAGGCGGGGGTTTCTCAGAATAAAAACAAAACAGAACAAAACACGGCGACTTTCTGTTGGTGCTTCCATGACAAGTCCTGCCACGCGCCCCTCCCCTGCACCCACCAGTCCACAGAAGGGCAATTCTTTTACAAGTCCAGTTCTCAGTCTCCCAGGATGAGCTTGACAAAAGAGGCGACGTCTGTCTCTTTGGATTCGTGCAGGGTGAAGAAAGGATGTTGCTGGGAAAGCAAAGAGAGAAAGAAAAAACAACAGCAAAGTTGATTATTCACCACGCTGAGCAAAAAAGCTTTTCAGACAATCCTCTAGACAGTGAAGAAGGTTTTCCCCTTAGCATCTTAATATTGGGCTTTTACAGCTGAGGCAAGCTGGGGAGCACAAGGGCTCTTCCATGAAATTGTGATGCCCTCCTGGGTTCCCCCCAAAGCCTGCCCTGGCTGGGAGGGCTGAGCTGAGCAGCTCTGGAGGCAAGGGGAAGGCTCAGAAAACCCTCTCCATCTGCCCCATAACACCCCCCAAACCACGGTTACCCGTCCCACGTGCTCCAGCTGGAGCAGGGAAAACCTTGCTGACTGCAGCGGTTTCCCCTCAGCTTTATCTGTGTGTTTACCCTCCGGTGACTCCTGAGTCTCATCTCTTCCCTGAACTGCCCCTCCTCACAGCAGCAGTGGCTCCTCCACCCCAGCCACCACACAGGAAAGCCATCCCAGCTGGAAAACCATCCCCACTTGTGTGTTTAACCACTTCATCCTGACCCACACGGGGAGACAGCCTGCCAGAAAACCCTGCCGGCATTTCAGCATCAATGGAAAAACACGGCTAAGGAGAAAAAACACAACCAAACCCCCCCAACAGCAACAAAACCCCTCTCCACCAGGACCAGTAACTCAGCTGGGTTGGTTCAGCAGCACCCCCAGCTGAGATCCCACCTGAAAAGCCCCAAAACCCTGTTTGACACCCACTGTCCTGGCAGATAATCGGATTTATTCATATCGAGGGTCTCAGAGAGAACCAAAAGGCAGCCAGAGCCCTGCAGGGCTCACAGTCATCTCTGCTCTCTGCAAGGCTGGGGGTTTCATTTCCAGCCCTCTCGTTTCAAGGCAGATTTTTAAAGACAGTTTGGGGTTTCCAGGGTTTTTTTCCGAGCTGCCCCCTTGAACATCAGCTGTTTCAACGATCGTTAATGGCAGGGGCCAAGTGGAGGGAGGAGAAGAGCAAAGCAAAGAAACTTTTCAAGGTGGGCTTGAGTGAAAAGTCACCCAGGGAATGAGATGAGGCAGCTCTGAGTGGCTGGGAAGTGATCCAAAGACACACCAGTAAGGAAGAGGAAGCACAATTATGTGGGAAACAGGGCTGGAATGGGCTGAGGCAAAGTTCCAGGCAAAACTTAAGGTCTCCCTAGGTCAGACACTCACAGGAACTGAAGTGTCCTGGAGAACTCAGAGAGGTGACCCCAATGCCTTGTTATTATCCCAGCACCACGTCCCTGCTTTCACATCCCACTGAGGTGACACCCAAAGCGCAGCTGCCACAGCCTGGGAGCACTCAGAGCTGTGCCAGGGTGGCAGCAGTGCCCTCCAGGCCTGTGCCCCAGGGAGGCCAAGCCCTGAGCCTGGCACGGAGCCCCCGTGCCAGGCAGGACGTGCAGACCACCGCTCCTGCAGTAGTTTCACGCTCCACTTCACCTGGGGAAGTGGGTTTTTAAATGAAATTAAGCACCCCTATCGGCTTTCCTGATGCTCGAGATAGCCCAGAGTCATTTTTTCCATGAGAAACCTCAATTCCACAGGAAAGCAAGGGAGCAGTCTTGGTCTAAATGACAAGTCCAATCCAGCACCGCAACTTAATGCCATCAGAGAGAGGAAAAAAACCCCAACAAAACAGCAACCCTCAACCACAGGACCTCACAACATCCCTGTCAGCCATAAAATACCACAGCATTGAGATACTCCGCAGGGGTGATCCAAGAACCTAATTCAATAGAAATGCACTCCCTTGCCAATGGGGTATTAATGCTGCAGCAGACGGAGCTGCTTCGGTGAACCTCTTTTGATAAAAGGCCATTTGGCAAAGTGCAGAAATTTGTTTAAAATATACAGATGGATTTGTTCAATAATACACCACCCCCCTCCCTCCCCAAAAAAGCCATAAATCTCAGGTCTCCCTTTGTCTGAAATCAGTCTGGGGGCAAGCTGTGTGTCAATCTGATCTATTTATAGTTTAATTGCATTACAGGGCCCAGCACCAAATGCCACGGGAATTATTCACTGCTTATAGCTCAGGGTCGTGGGTTTCCAGCGTGACTTGCAGGTAAAAATCACCTTAAACCTGGCACCTTCTCACCTCTGAGCAGAAGGTGTGAGGTGGTGATGGGTCTGACCCTCTGGTGGCAGAATGTGTATCCCAAAAATTGTGGGGTAGGGAATACCAGTGCCTAAAGAAAGCCTGCAGCAGTTTCCACCCTTAATCCAGGTGATCTTGACACTGACACTGGACCGGGGTGTGAATGCAGGGTCAGGATCTTCAGAAATGACAAATTTAGGCACCTTCCTGCCTTTGGAAAGCTGCGAATTGTGTGAGAACAAAAAAGGATGAAATGTCTGCAGGAGTGAAACACCCACTTCTGGAGCTCTCCTGCTTTTTGGCAGCATTTGGGAGCACCAGGATCAATACCAGAAAGTCAGAAGAGAGAGAGAGAGAGGGCATGAAAATGTGGAGGCCAAGCAGAAAACATCTGCTCTTGCCAGCTGCAGCCCAGAGCTCTGGCCGGACACAGATCAGTGCCCTGCATTTCCCCTGTCACCAACCTTTATTGGCATTTTCCTCCTCAGTAATCCCTCCCAGCAAACAGTCTCTAGGCAGCAGATGAAATTCAATAACCAGAATTATTAGTCACAGACTCATCTCTGTCCCCAACATCCAGGAATTACTCTGTCCAAAAATCCTCCTCTCCAAGGCAGCAAAGCCCAGTTGGGCTTTGAGCATCTGTGGCCAACCGAGGTGTTTGAATTGAACACACAAACCCCAGAGGAGGATTAGAGCCTCACCAACTGATCCTTCACAGCCTCATTCTTGTCCACTACCTGCTTTAACATGTATTTTCTCCCTTGATCTGACTGGAGAAGCACCTGGCTGAGATTTCAAAGAGCATCTCTGATTTGCAGCCACCCTCCCAGGACTCGGAAGTGTCCCAATTCTCCCATCTGGTATGGAAAAAGAGACGCAAAGCATCCCCAAACACCATCACTACTGGAATCTCTGCCTTCAGCACCTGGCTGTGACCCATTCCAGCTCTGAACACACTGCCTGATGCAGCCACACTCACCATAAGCTCTGGGTATGTTGGCCGTTCTTTGGAATTCTTCTTCAAGCTTTAATTGGGAAGAAAAAGAAAAAAAAAATAGAATTTACATTCTGTCAGCAATTTAAGTAAGGCCATAAAACCATACCATGACAAAAGTAAGGTTCAAAGACTCTGCAGAAGAAGTTCAGCAACTCATCCAAGCTGAGGGAACAATTTAGGCCTTGAGGACAGCGACAGCCAACAGTGCTGCGTGCAAGAGCTCAACGTCCACCAAGAGATCTGGAGCCACCAAAATCACCACTTCAAACACTGCCCCTTGCTGGGGGCCAGGTCCAGCCGGGAGTTTGGGTGCTCTCCAACAGGCCAGTGACTCAGGGAACAGCTTCAGGCTCCAAGCTCTGCCTGGGAGCAGTGACTGAGTGGCTGCAGAGCACGTGTACAACTGTTTGTTTATCACCGCGCCGTTATCAGCGGGGACGCTTCCATGGGACATCCTTTTTTTCTCCTCTCCTACAACAGATGGCCCTGGAGGGTTGTAACTGCGAGTTATTTTGGTTTCCCTCCAGCAGAAAATAGCTTTTAAAAGACAGGACGTAATCTCTACTCACTTCCTGGCAGTGTATTTAGGGGAAAGACACTTGGAGCAACTTGAAAAGATCTTCACACACGTACGCGGCGGTGGCGGGGAAAAGGTGTCACACTGAGCAAAACAAAAGTGAGAACCTCTGCTGGGATTTGCTGGGGCCCAGAGGAAGCAGAGGACACACACTGAATAGATATTTCCTGCTTGCTGTGTGTGGAGGGCTCGTGTTTAGTGTCATGTTGTGAATGAACAGAGGAACCCGGGCCCGATACGTGCCAATATCGCCGGCCCGAAGGTACGGGATGTGTCACATCCTCCCGGCTCAGGAGCAGCCCCAGCCAAGATGACAAGGTGAATTTGAAGGTTAGCTGCGTCCAGATTTGGTGTAATTCTCTTAATTTAGACCCTCCACGAAACAAATTCATCCCCAGGTTACTAATAGCAGGAAATCTGGTGATAAATTACTGAAATCAATGCAAATTTTCAGGAATGAGGAGTTATGCTGGGATCTGATCCTGACTCAGATATCCCAGAAGTCTTCCTGCAGTGCCTACAGGTGATCAGACTTCACTGGCCAGGCAGCAGACGGATAAACACAGTCCTAGGCCAGGCTTGAGTGGCTGTGACCTGCTCTGGTGTCAGAAGGAATTCCCAGACCCCAGGAACACAAAACTGGTGCAAAGTTCACCACTCCAAGTCCTCTGCACAAAACTGGTGCAAAGTTCACCACTCCAAGTCCTCTGCACAAAATTGGTGCAAAGATCACCACTCCAGGTCCATGCCACTCTGCTGGCAGTGAGGGATCTTCAGTGACCCTGGAGGATCTGCAAAGACAGAAATCACCACGTGCTCCCCAAAGTGGCTGTGGATGTAAGTCCTAAAGCAGCCACGGCCTGAGCTGCAAGGCACAGGGCTTGGAAGAGCAAATCCCTCCGAGAGGAACAGCCTGCCTGGCACAAGCAGGCAGCTGGCAAACAGCAGAGCCAGCAGCACAGTCTGCAGGAACAGCAGCTGCTCCAAAACCTCAGTGTGGGCCTTGCAAGAACGGGGGGCATCTGCTGAGAGGGTTTTTCCGAGGCAGCTCCCACCTCTCCCACAGCCAGGGCACAGTGGGCATGGCAGGTATTCCCCAGCGTGGCTCAGGAGCTGAGCAGCTGGAGCACAGGGACATGAAAACGTGTTTGAACAAGACTCTGAAGAATCTAAACATGGGTACTGAGAGTCCCCAGGAGGAGCAGCTGATAATTCCCTCGGTGGGTCAGCAGAGCCGGCCGGGCCCCGGCGCTGGCAGCTCGGGAACAGTCTCACATTTCTCTGTTTGTCCATCTGCCATCCTTTGTGGGCACCACACAGACACAGCTGCCAACTTGGCAGGCGGGTGGGTGGCACTGCAGCCCTGGAAAATCAAACCCTGCTGGCTTTGATGGAGCTGGAGGGAGCCACAGCCAGGGCAGGCTGTGCTGGGCGCTGCCTGAGCTCTGTGCAGCCTGCAGACAGCAGCAGGGCTGCTCCAGCCCCTTTCCCACAGCTCAGCCAAATGCTCCTGCTGCTCCAGCTCCCAGGGAAGCAGAGCAGCAGCCACAGGAGAGGGACAGGCACCAGCCAGAGGGGCCACCACAGGGCCAAATCTGCCCTCAGGGGACAGAGCCATGTCCCTGGAGAGAGGATGCAGCCATTCCCTGCCCTGCTGCCCTTTCCAGACTCAGGGACACGAGCTGCCTGGCTGCACCTGCTCACAGCACGCCTGTGCTGCTGGCGTGGGGGCAGTCAGGGTGAGGAGCCTCCTAAATCCTGTGTGTCCCCTCAAAGCAGCCCAGCCTGTTCCTCAGACAGAGCCCCACAGCTGCCCCCAGCACTGCTGTGCCTGCACGGTGCCAGGCACCTGCACAGAGCTCAGCGAGGGCACAGAGGCCCAGCACTTCCCAAAGGGAATGTTCTGCCCAAAACTGGTGCCAGGCACCTGCACAGAGCTCAGCGAGGGCACAGAGGCCCAGCACTTCCCAAAGGGAATGTTCTGCCCAAAACTGGTGCCAGGCACCTGCACAGAGCTCAGCGAGGGCACAGAGGCCCAGCACTTCCCAAAGGGAATGTTCTGCCCAAAACTGGTGCCAGGCACCTGCACAGAGCTCAGCGAGGGCACAGAGGCCCAGCACTTCCCAAAGGGAATGTTCTGCCCAAAAGTGGGGGCTGAGAGCTGTTGCAGCAGCCCTCTTATTAGAGGGCAAAAATGAGCTGAGGCACAGACTCCTGCTAAACACAGCATAAAAAGGGTCCTCGTTTATTCCTCTTCACGGCTTAGGCATCTTAACTCTTAACTATTCCCTGACTCTGGCTGCAGCAAGCTCCTGCTGTAGGTTTCCCTTGCAGCCTCTGACTGCAGGTATCAGTTTGCAGCTCTAAATGCAGGCTTTTACCTAGCCAGACTATGGCTGCAGGTTCCAACAGCAGGCTCTAACTGAGAGAGAATCACAGCAGTGATCCTACTTCATCAGTCTCTCCCTCATGCTCCTCAAGGTTCCTCCTCCATGATGATGCTCCCCTCAGCAGCTCACCCCCTCTTTTATCTCCCTCGTCCTTATTGGATGTAGCTCTTACTGATGGGGGCAAGGTCACCTGTGTTCCCTTCTCCCACAGAGAGCTGCCTGTGGAGACCGGCCCCAGCAGGGTGAAGGTGAGCAGGGCCGAGGGGAGCGAGGGAGAAGAGGGAACTTTACCATTGCGAGGTAAAATCGACGAACTCTGCCGAGAACTTCTCTGCCGGGAGCTGCGGCGACGGCTCCTCCACCACCTGCTTGAGCTGCTGGAAGGGCGTCCCCCAGGAGTCGTAGGGAAAGCGCAGGATGGCCAGCTCGATCTGGGGACACAGGGGACACACAGCCCTGCCTCAGCACGGGCTGCTCACCCCGCAGCCCACCCACCCCACGGGTTTGGGATGGCCACGTGTGTTTGTGTAGGCTCCACACAAACGGGGTTGTTCAGCCTGGAGGTGGGGATGTTACAAGATCTTAGAACCCCCTGCAGTACCTAAAGGGGCTTTCCAGGAAGGAGGGAGAGTGACTTTGGACATGGGCAAACAGTGATAGAACAAGGGGGATTGGTTTTGAACTAAAAGATATATATAGATATATAGAGAGATTATATATATAGATTATATATATAGATTATATATACATATAATGTATGACATATATTTACATATATAGGTATCTATATTATATATAGATACAGAGATATATAGAGAGATATACAGATATAAGGATTTATATACAGATTAGATAGTAGGAGGGAATTCTTCCCTGTGAGGGTGAGGAGACCCTGGCACAGGTGCCCAGAGCAGTTGTGGCTGCCCCTGGATCCCTGGCAGTGTCCCAGGCCGGGTTGGACAGGGCTTGGAGCACCCTGGGACAGTGGAAGGTGTCCCTGCCCATGGCAGGGGGTGGAATGAGGTTGTCTTTAAGGCCCCTTCCAACCCAAACCATTCTGGGATCCTGTGATATTCCCACCTCACCCGGCCACAACACATTGCTTATCCTCCCCGAGCAACAGGAGGGGCTGGAGGAGACCCAGCCAGCTCCACAAGCAATGCCCTGTCACCTCCTGGGAAAGGCTGGGAGTTAAAACCAGCCCCACCCCGCACAGGGTTAACCGCAGGAGCAGATGGACTCCCCAAAAACGCTGCGTGGGAGCCGCCCCTGAGAGCGGAGAGCATCCCTGCTCTCCCGAGGGCGCCTCGGCGAGCTGCCGAGCGCCGGGAGGGTTTTCTGCGCCGTGCCTTAGCCCATGCTGCCATCTCCCGGCAGCTGCAGCCCCGCAGCCCACGGCAGGCAGGAGCCGACAGAGCAGCTCCCTCCTGCCGCCCTCCAGCCCTGGGGAGCTCGGGACTTCTGTACCACTAATACGATGGAGCAGAAGCCGATTTATTGTTTACATTAAACGCGCTTTAAGCCTACTTGTTGGCGTGACTGTGCATTATTTGATTGGTGCTTCGATCAGTTCAGTACACGCTTTTCAGGAAGCATGGCTGGTCACAGTCTATCGTTATGTTGGGTCTCTTTTATCTATTCCTTACATTTTTAGTGTTCTGTTTCTTAAGCTCTTCTCTCTTAATTTAATACTGTTTATATCTCAGTAACCTTGATAAATTTCCAAGGGTTTGATAAAAATAACTATCAGCAGTTTAACTAGAGCACATGATGGTCTAAGTTATTTAAGCACATTACTACACTGTGGCATATTATGCCCCGTGCCCTCCTGAGCTCCTCCTGTCCCCACCCCGTGCCACCAGTATCACTGTGGGGAGGAGAACGAAGCCACAAGCCCCCCTGGCTGTGCTGAGAGCCCCCAGGTGACCCTACCATGGTGATCCCCAGGCTCCAGATGTCGGATTTGACGCTGTATCCCTTCTGGTTCAGCTCCGGGTTAATTCTCTCAGGCTGCCAACAGACACAGAGGAGGGTGAGGAGCAGGGATGGCCCCAGTGCCCTGCCCACACCCAGGGTGGGTCTCTCAGGGTGCCAGCCCGGCACCCCTGAGCCCACAGCTCGCCCTCCTGGGTTGTGCTGCGCCCAGCTGGTTCCCCATCCTCACCAGTAAGGGTGTGCCTTAAGTTTTAGCTTTCCTATTCTCCGGATTCTGCACTGCATTGGTATAGAACTCTGAACTTCATATTAAGTGTTAGCAAGTCCTCCTCACAGTTCAGACAAAACAATCCTTTTCCAGCCCCAGAACCAAGGACACCACTGCAGCTTCAGGCCCAGAAAGTGCAAACAACAGGGGATTGAGGAGAGCAAACTGAGAGGATGGGACTGCATCACCTGAAGCTGTAATGGGACAATTAACCCCAATATGGAAATGGACCAAAACTTATAAAACTGTGAAAATTCGTGACCCACTGTCCATTTTGGGTCCATCTTGGGTGCAGCCTCAGCCAGGCTCTTGTCCTGCCCAAGGTGTATCCTTTGAAGGCCCTTTAACAAATCCCTACTTTATTCCTTTAACTCTGGCTACCCTCTGTTCTAGGCAGCCTCTCAAGGCATCAGTGACATGGGTCACCACAGACCAGGGGCTGGGCTGGTGGAGCTGAGCTGGCGCAGCTGGCACAAAGGGGCTGACAAGCCTCAGCTCTCCAGGACTGTTTTCACCCTGTTCAGGTGCTCCACAAATCCTGCACAGCAGTTCCCAGGAGAGGGACCTGGAATTCCTGCTTTCATTTGAGGCTGTTTTTGTGCTCTGCTGCACTGGTGCTCAGGGAAGCTCATGGAAGGGGTGAGGATGGACTGTTCTTCCTCCCCATGCTGAGTACTGCTGTCCCCATGGGGCAAATGGCAATCAGGCAGGAGGGAGCAGTTCCAGAGCCTTCCCCAAGGTCACAGGCTGGCAAGAAGGCAGCAGGAGATGTGATCTGAGCCATGAGATCTGTCTCCCCTCCCAAGGGGACTGTATCCCTGAACTTCAGGGCTGCATCTTCCCAAAGGAATCCCCAGGAGAGTTGCCGGAGGCTGATCCTTCCCCCCGGGCTCATGTTGCTCTGGCTGCTCCCCACGCAGCTTCTCCACTTACAGCCATGTAGGGTTTGCATCCTGCATCCATGGTTTTAGCAACAGAGTCGACGAGGTAACCGCTAATCCCAAAATCGCACATTTTCACCTGCCCCTGCGTATTGATCAACACGTTAGAGGGCTTTACATCTGCAAGAAGGAACACAGACCACAGTCACTGTCACGTGGGGGTGGCTGGGCCAAGCCACAAGCAGCCACAGAGGGTCCCAGCAGCAGAGGGCAGCCAAGGAGCCCAGCAGAGCCCGGCGCTCCAGGCGTGCCAAAAACCCGCTGGCTTCGGCTCCGGAGCGTTCAGGTGACAGCCTCATGGGCCTGTCATGTGTCCTGCCACTGTCCCTTCACTCACACACTCCCCTCTGTGATTTAGGGCAGCAGGAGGTGACTCTGCCCATCACCATCTCATCCCACTGCTCAGGGAATGGTCAGGGAGCTCCCAGGGAGCAGCTCCGAGGGTTGGGGGTGATCCCATGGGGTGACTGGCTCCGGCAAGGCCCCGTGGGTCTGCAATCATGGCAGCAAAAGGAAAAACCCACGGGGGAAGGATGTGGGGGCAGGAAAGGGTGAAAGGGCTGCAGGGCAAGGAGAGAGCAGTGAAGAGAGCCAAGGATCAAAGGTTCAGGAACGGCCTCTGACTTTAAGGACACAAAGCCCGACTGCAGCGTGAGCAGCAGCAGCAGAGTGGGAGCTCCACACCCCACGGAAACCAGGCCAGAGTCTCATCTATCTGTTACTGCCAGATTTCTCTCTTCCCACTGTGGCTTTACAAATCCCTGGTGTGCCCATCAGGCCCGTGAGGGCAGCTACAACCCCCGGGAGGAAGAGAAATGAAGGCACCCAGAGAAGCCAGGGAGTGATACCCAGGAGAGCATGGAGGTGTTCTCCTGCAGAGCAGGCAATTGCTCTGTGAGACTAATCCCAAATGGAATTTCAGCACAGGTGACCCTGCATCTCTGGGATGCTCCAAAGGGAGCAATCCTTTCCCTGCTGCCACCTAGAAATAACAGGTCACTTCCTGAAGATCCTCTGTCTCCACATGATAAAGAATTAAATACAGATGAAACAGCCTTTGAAGGATGCCAGGAGCTGTGTTTGAGTCCTGCTTATTGGAACTGTGGGTTTACAGCTCGTTAACATCTGCTCTCTAATCAGCATTCTGCAATCAAAAGCCTCAGGTATCCAAAATCCTCACCCATCTGTTCCTACGCTGAAATCAGACAATTTTCAGTGGAAATCAAACAAGTATACACAGAAACCCAGCAGCCAAGAAGGGTTTTCCACCTCCTGTAAGCGACACAGAAGGCAGAAACTCAACCCCCGGCCACAGGAAGAGCACAGCCAGTGCCACTGGCTGTTCCAGCTGAACTCTGCTGCTTCCCAGGCACTCAGGGAGGGCTCTTTCCTCCTCGTCACAAATTGAAAAGGACCCTTTAAAAATGAAGGCGTCAAGCAGCAACTGCAAATTTATTCCTGAGTGTGCTCGCAGCAGCTTTGAGACGCTCCACAGGGGAAAAGAGTCAGAAGAGTTTGAGGAGGGAATTCCTGCTTTCATTTGAGGCTGGTTTAGGTGTCAGAGTGCTCTGCTGCACTGGTGCTCAGGGAAGCTCAGGGAAGCTCAGGGAAGCTCAGGGAAGCTCAGGGAAGGGGTGAGGATGGCTGGAGCAGTGCAGGAGGACGAGGCTGGCAGGGAGATCCCTCTCACTGCACATCAGACACAGAGCTGCAGGACAGACCCGGGCCAAGCCTGCTCCAAAATTTCCCAAGGTGAGGGAGAAAAGCCTGAATTTCACCCAGGTGATGAAGCAGACCATGGGTTTAGGGGAAAGCAAGCCCAGGGAAACAGCCCTTCCTCTGCCAGCCCCTTCTCCTGCACTCCAGGGAGACACTGGGAGCAGCAGGCAGATTTTAAGGAGCAAAGAGCAGTCATCTCCTCTGCCTGGGTTTTGCTACAAGTCATGAGATGCTGGGGAGCATTTCTGCTGCCGAAGGCTCGCTTTATCTCGGGTATTTTGGGCTTTTGGGAGCCCTTGCCAGGCTGGGAGCAGGGCAGTGTGTGCCTGGCACTCACCTCGGTGGATCACGGAGAGCTTACTGTGCAGATGTTCTAGTGCTTTCACAATCTGAAACGACAAATCCACAGTCAGCCACGGCTGGCAGCAGCACCAGCAGGAGGAAATGACACATGGCTGCAGGGCAGGGAAACCACAGCCCCCACATCCCTGCACCCTGAGGTGTTGGTGGGCACCCAGGGATCTTCCTGGGGGCGCCAGGACCCCCATGAGAAGGGAAAGGGGCTGCAGGAGCCTCCCACATCTCACACTGGGCCAGCTCTCCATCAGGGGCATGGACAGGCACAGTTATGGCTTGTAAATAACACCCCTTAATAACACCCCTTATATATATTATATAAATAATATATTTATTATATTCAATTTATAAATATTTCTATTATTTATATATTTATATATTTATTACATAACTATTATTTATATTTAGTTAATAATAAAATTAATTCACTAAAAGTAAATAAATTTATTATTATTTATATTTATTATTTAACATAATTGATTATATTTATTTATAAATTAAGAATAAATAGATTTATATGAATATTATATTTATATATAAATAATTCATATATTTATATATTTATGATATAAAGTATATGTTATATATTTATAATAGATAATATATAGTATTTAATTAATGATAAAATAAAACAAAACTAGTTGTTACTTATATTTATTATCATTTATTATATTTATT